>NC_091978.1:13886733-14488864 GCF_044704955.1 Pristiophorus japonicus
CCACGCCCCCCACGACAGGCAGATCTTCCACTCCATCCCCGGGAGGCAGAGGCTGGGCAGCCTCAACTGTCTCACCCTCCCCGGGGAAAGACTCCTCGCGCCTGCAGCGCAATTTGGGGGCGCTGGTGGGGGACGCGGGACACGCGGCGGGCACCGACTCCTCCGCGGAGGGATGTTGTTCCCCCTCCGCCTCATTGGGGCGGTGCCTCCTTTTGTTCCTGGGGGCGCGCGGAGTCAGGGAGACCTCCATGTCTGCCGAGGCCTCCCGCTCCGCCCCCCCCTTTTCCTTTTCTTGCCCGCGCCTGGGCCCCTCTGTGGTGGTATTCAAGGGCCCGGGCACGGGCTCGGGGCACCCCGCGCTCGCCGGTGACTGGGTTGGGCTGAGCGCGGTGGTCAGACTTTCCGGCGCACCGAGGGGACCCGCCTCGAGATGTTTCGCCTTCTTCCGCGCCTTCTTTCCGGTCGAACGCTCTCCCTCCCCCCCGCCGGAGGCCCTGAAAACAAAGGCCTCCGACGATGCCCGCGCACCCATGGCTCCCGGCACGCGGACGCAACTAGGGGGAGGGGTGGCGGCGGTGCCAGCCTTGGCCGCCTTCGGTGGTTTGGCGGCCTTGGAGGCGGGGCAGTTCTTACGAACATGCCCCACCTCCCTACAGGCATGGCACCGCACGCCGTCCGACGTCCAGAAGACGCGGTAGGCAGTCCCCTCGTGCACCACATTAAAGTTCCCCTCCGTCGTCTCCTCCCGCGCCAGCCGGACAAAGAGCTGGCGGCGGAAGGAGAACACGTGGCGCAGGCTGTTCTCCCTGAGGCCGAGCGGTATGGGGTTGATCCCCGACCTTACCTCCCCCAGTTGGTGTAGGTGAGGGAGGAGGAGCTCAGCGGGAACAAAGGGCGGGACGTTTGAAATGATGACCCTCTGCGCGGTGGCCTCGAGAGGGTCCACCGGCAGGAACGTCCCGCCCACCGTGAGCCCCTTTTCAAGGGCCAGGGACACCGCCCGCTCCGACCCCAGGAAGAACACGGCCTTCCCAGACATCTTGGAGGCTGCGACAATGGCCGAGGGGCCGACTACCCCAGCCATCGCCCGCACGCACTCCTCGATGCTCATTGTGGGGTGAGTGTAGCTCTTGACCCCGTGTTTTTTTGTTATTAGTCTGAAAGGTGGCAGGGCAGCGGCTGGCGCAGGAGGTGCCGTGGATGTGGACACCGCCTGCGCATACGACCTTGCTGGCCCTGCCACCGGCGTGGATGGGGTCGCCATCACGGGGTCCCTTTAAGGGCTACACCCACCCCAGAGTCACAGGCCTTAATGGTCTTTAATGGCCTCGTATGTTAACTGAGCAGAGGAGCCCTTAACGAGGCACCTCTCCCCTCGTTGACAATTGGGGAGAGGCCTTGCTCCCTCTGCTCAGTTGTCTTAATTGGTTTTTTTTTGCAAATTTGGAAGGAAGAGGCCTCAGAGAGAGAGGGGAGAAACAGAGTAGCAGAGAAAGAGAGAGTGCGGGTGGGAAGGGGGGGGGGGGACTGCGAGGGCAGGTCTCCCCTCGCAGCTGTGGGTGGGTGCACTCCCCAGATGGCAAAAACACAAAAGTCCTTGGGGTGGTCTTCAGGTGGGGGGAGAAGATGTCTTCACCTGGGGTAGCTGGAGCCACCAGGCACTCCTAACGATCTTTAATTGGGTGATTAATAACAATCTTCAGCCTGGTAGCTCCAGCTATCCCAGGCTAGGCAAATGTGGGGGGTGGGGGGGGTTCCAATTGTGGGGGGGGCCTAGTTGTAAGCAAGGCCCCCACGCACACTACCACACACACACACACCCCCCGCGATGTTCCGGCCCTCAGTGGTCTTCTTTCCTCCCCCCACCGATACAACAAAGTCTGTTTGGGAAATGCACCCACACCCACCTGTAGAAAGTGTAGAGTCTCCCTCCTTCCACACTGGATGGTTGTTGTGGTTTTTCCCCCTCTCTCCAACTCCTTGCAGAAATGATAAAGTTGGTTAAAAGTTTTCTTTTCTCCTCCTCTCCCTCTGGTTAGAAGTTGGTGTTGAAGCCCCTTTCTTCCTTCTCCTCCTGGGCTGGTCTCAGGGCTCTCCAGGCAGGAGCTCAAGTTGCTTGCTCCTCTCCTCACTGCTCACAGCTCCTACTGAGCAGGACACGCCTCCACTGCTGCACAATTGGTCCTTGCGCATGAAACTCTTTTGAGTTTATCTGTGAAAACATAAAACATTAAACGGTGCCACCCGACCTGGGTGACACTCCAGACATTTACAAGGCCCATTTTTTTCCCCCCTTTTTTGTGTTTTTTTTTGTGTTTTTTCTTTTTTTTTTTTGTTTTTTTTTGGGCACTAAAATCACAATTTTTCCCCAGTGCCCCCTATAAAAGGGAAGGGGACACTAAAAGCACCGGCAATTAAAACAAATTAACTTTAAAACGTAAAATCAAATTAAAATTTGGTTGCCGGGCGTGATGATGCACTCCAGTCCCTCCGGTGCCCACCTCTCGCGGAAGGCCGCGAGCGTACCGGTGGACACCGCGTGCTCCATCTCCAAGGACACCCTGGACCGGATGTAAGAGCGGAAGAGAGGCAGGCAGTCAGGTTGAACGACCCCCTCGACCGCCCGCTGCCTGGACCGGCTGATGGCACCCTTGGCCGTACCCAGGAGCAGTCCTACGAGGAGGCCTTCGGACCTACCCGCTCCCCTCCGCACAGGGTGCCCAAAGATCAGGAGAGTGGGACTGAAGTGCAGCCAGAATTTCAGGAGCAGCCCCTTCAAATAATGGAACAGGGGCTGCAACCTCGTGCATTCCATAAAAACATGGAACACGGACTCCTCCAGACCGCAGAAATTGCAGGCGGCCTGGGAGTCCGTGAACCGGCTTAAAAATTTGTTGCACGGCACTGCTCCGTGCACCACCCTCCAGGCCAAGTCCCCGATGAATAGTGGGAGGACCCCTGCGTAGAGTGCCCTCCATCGGGGACCCCCGCCTCCTCCGGACGGCAAGATGGTACGCCATGGCGTGTCCGGACGGCCGGCGAGGATGGCAAAGTTGAGGGTGTGCAGGAGCAGCCCGTACAGGAAACCCCTCCGCGCGGAACTGAAAGGCACGGAGGGGATTTCCCCGAGGCGGCTCAAGTTGTGAGGCGCCGGCCCCCGAGGGAGGTTCCGGGGTTTGGCGCCGATGAGGAATTCCGTCCGGACGGGGGTCAGTTCGGACGGGATCTCCCCACGTGCTTGAGCCTCCTCGATACACCTAACGGAGTCAGGGCCCAGAGCTGTTTTTAGCGACTCGATGGCATCGGCCGCGCGGCGGACGTTGGCAGAATTTAGGCGCCGCGCCAGCGTGACTGGCGCCATCCAGCCCGCTCCTCCGCCATCGAGCAGGTCCCTGACCCTGGTCACCTCACCAGCCACAGCCCTCTCTTCCGACCGCCACATGAAGCCTCGGCCGTGGAGGTACGGATTCCCGAGCAGCGGCTCCTGCAGGACGGCCGCCACTCCAGCCGGCGGAGAGCTGCGCTTGGTGGAGACTTTGTTCCAGACCCTGATGAGTTCCCTGTAAAAGACAGGCAGCTCCCGGAGGGCGGTCCTGGCACCCCCCAAGTTCACAAACAGGAGCTGCGTGTCATAATTGAGGTCGAGCTGCTGGCGGAAGAAATACCTCGCCAGAGCACACCACCTAGGAGGGGGCTCGACGTAAAGGTATCTCTGCAGGGTCTGAAGACGGAAAGTCGCGAGCTGGGCGCTGACGCACACCAACGACTGACCGCCCTCCTCAAGCGGGAGACTCAAGACCGCGACAGAGACCCAGTGCTTCCTGTTGTTCCAGAAGAAGTCCACCAGCTTCTTCTGTATCTTGGCGACAAACGCAGGGGGAGGGGTCAAAGTGACCAGCCGGTACCACAGCATTGCGGCCACCAGCTGGTTTATGACTAGCGCTCGACCCCTGTAGGACAGCACTCGGAGCAGTCCTGTCCAGCGCCCTAGGCGAGCGGCGACCTTGGCCTCCAGCTCCTGCCAGTTCGCCGGCCAGGCTTCCTCGTCGGGGCTAAGGTAGACTCCCAGATAGAGGAGATGGGTCGTGCTCCAGGCAAAAGGCCTGAGCTCCTCCGGCAGGGAGTCCACCCGCCACTGACCCACCAGGAGTCCGGAACATTTCTCCCAGTTGATCCTGGCGGAGGACGCGGCCGAGTAAATCTCCTGGCACTCACGCATCCTCCGCAGGTCAGCGGGATCCTCTACCGCGAGGAGCACGTCATCGGCGTAAGCCGAGAGGACGACCTCCACGCCCGGCCCTTGCAGAGCCAGTCCCGTCAACCTCGTCCGCAAGAGGCGCAGGAAAGGCTCCACGCAAACGGCGTATAACTGGCCGGACATGGGGCATCCCTGGCGCACCCCTCTCCTAAAGCGAAGGGGCGCCGTCAAGGACCCGTTAACCTTAATCAGACACTCCGCGGCGGCGTACAAAAGTCGGATCCGGGCGACGAAATGCGTCCCGAACCCGAAAGCGCGCAGAGTTCCGAGCAGATAGTCGTGATCCACCCTGTCGAACGCCTTCTCTTGGTCGAGGGATAGGAAGGCGACCGACAGACCAGCCTCCTGGGAACAATGGATGAGGTCCCGGACCAGATGGATGTTGTCGTGGATTGTCCGGCCCGGGACCGTGTATGACTGGTCGGGGTGGATCATGTGGTCCAGCACGGCACCAAGGCGAGCAGACATCGCCCTGGCGAAGATTTTGTAGTCCGTGCTGAGGAGGGAGACCGGGCGCCAGTTCTTAAGGAGGCGGAGATCGCCCTTCTTAGGCAGCAGGACGATGACTGCCCTGCGCCAAGAGAGGGGCATCTCCCCGGTCGCCAGACTTTCCCCCAGGACCCGCGCGTAGTCGCTCCCCAGGACGTCCCAGAACGCCCTGTGGAACTCCACGGTCAGCCCGTCCAGCCCCGGGGATTTTCCCCTCGAGAGCCGGGCGAGGGCACCGGTCAGCTCCGCCAGGCTTAGCGGAGCTTCCAGATTTTCGGCGCCCTCCGGGCCGACCTTCGGCAGGTCCTCCCACAAAACTCTACGCGCTTCCTCGCTGGACGGATCCGGAGAGAACAGAGCCCCGTAATATTCACGGACCCTGTTGTTGACGCCCTCCGGATCCGAGACGAGAGAGCCGTCGTCGGCCAGCAGCGTCAAGAGCTGCTTACGGACACTCTGCCTTTTTTCCAGCGAGTAGAAGAAGGGGGAGCCGCGGTCCAGATCCCGCAGGAACCGGATCCGCGACCTCACGAACGCGCCTCGGGACCCGACGAGCTGCAGGTCCTTCAGCGCGGCCTTCTTCGCTTCGTACACCGTCCGCAGGGCCGGGTCCTGGACGACTTGACCGAGACGGGCTTCCAGGTCGAGCACCTCTTTTTCTAGGCGCCCGACTCTGGCCGCCCGCCTCTTGGTCGACCCCCTCGCGTACTCTTGACAGAAGACGCGGACGTGAGCCTTGCCCACGTCCCACCATAGCCTCAAGGAGGGGAAGCCCCCCTGCTTCCTTCTCCAGTCGGACCAGAATCGACGGAACGAGTCCTGGAACCGCACGTCCTCCAGCAGCCGGTTGTTAAAGTGCCAGTACGCGGACCCCGTCCTCGCGCGGAGCGAAGCGAGCTCCGCCCACACCAGGTGGTGGTCCGAACACGGCACCGGCCGCATGGAGGCCGCCGGGACGCAGGAAACGTACGCCCGAGACACGTAAAGGCGGTCGACTCTAGACCATCCAACTCCAGGCCTCACCCAAGTAAAGGCGCTGGAGTCGGGGTGGAGATTTCGCCAGACGTCCACCAAGTCGAAGGACCCGACCAGGTCCCTCAACTTCTCCATCGCCGTCATGCACTGCGGGGCACCGGAGCGGTCCCTCGCCTCGAGGGTGCAGTTAAAATCCCCCCCGAGGACAATGCAGTCGCCGACGTCGACGGAGCCAAGAAGAGCGGACACCTCTTCAAAGAAGCGCGTTTGCTGCGGGCCGGGATGAGGGGCGTACACGTTCACGAGATGGAGCGGCACGTCCCCCAGGCGAACCGTTACGTGCAGCAAGCGGCCTGGCACGGGCTCCTCGACCCCCAAGATCTCCGGCTGAAAATGCGGGCCCAGCAAGATGGCCACCCCACTAGAAATGGCGGTGAGGTGGCTCATGCGGACCTCTCCTTGCCATTCCAGGAGCCACGTGGCTTCGTCTCCCGGAACGGTGCGGGTTTCTTGCAGGAAGCACACCGCATATTTCCCCTCCCGCAGGAGCGAAAAATTGTCAAATCTACGGCGTGCCCCTCTGCCGCCGTTGATGTTGAGGCTGGCTATGGTTATCTTCATGGCAAAAGCATAGTGCAACCTCTACCTTAACCTATTGTGGGGGAGGGAGCGGAGTCTTTTGTTGAACTCCGCTCCCTCCGCAGCCCAGCGAGGAGTCCCTCGAGCTCGCGCAGCTCAAGGTGCTGCTCCTTTGTCAAGGGCCCGCCCGCGGCCAAGGTTTTAACGGCGGCGCGGACGGACCCCTTGATCAGCTCCGGCTCGGACCATTTTTCCAGGGCCAGTCGGGCTTGGTCGCGGCGACCCCGGCTCTGGGCCAAAAAGTCCCGGAGTTCCTTTGCAGGAACGAGGAGGGCCTCAGCGGCGGCCGCGAGCAGATCCACCGGCGGTGGTCTCTAGGTCTTCACCCGCGTCCCCCACCGAGTCCCCGTCCTCCTCCGGGAGGTGGCCGCCAGCAGCCGGCCCATCGACCGCACAAGGTACGGCAAATGAACCGGCCGCTCCAACCGGCCCTGGCACTGCCCCGATCCCACCCCCAGGATCGTCGGCAGAGGAGTCCCCACTGGGCTCTTTTAAAAATGGTGCTGGGTCGGGAAATGACAGCGGAAGGGGTTCCCCCTCCGCCCCAGGAACCGGAGAACAAGGAGAGACCCGGCCATAGGAAATCCCCAGGCCCTCCAAGTGCTCCAGCTCCAAAGTAAGGGGCGAGGGTGGGTGTTCCTCCCCCTCCCCGCTGCCACCCCCCGGCCCAGCATCTACAGTGTCATAATTATTTGTTTCATTCTCTGCCGGGTCGAGCAAATCCCGGGGGAAGTTGGGTAATAGCTGGGCGGGCTCAGGTTCGGCCTTTTCGGCCTCGCCCGCCTCAGTCCCCGGGACGCCCGGCCCGGCGGCTACGCATTCCTCCGCGGTCCCCACGCCCCCCACGACAGGCAGATCTTCCACTCCATCCCCGGGAGGCAGAGGCTGGGCAGCCTCAACTGTCTCACCCTCCCCGGGGAAAGACTCCTCGCGCCTGCAGCGCAATTTGGGGGCGCTGGTGGGGGACGCGGGACACGCGGCGGGCACCGCCTCCTCCGCGGAGGGATGTTGTTCCCCCTCCGCCTCATTGGGGCGGTGCCTCCTTTTGTTCCTGGGGGCGCGCGGAGTCAGGGAGACCTCCATGTCTGCCGAGGCCTCCCGCTCCGCCCCCCCCTTTTCCTTTTCTTGCCCGCGCCTGGGCCCCTCTGTGGTGGTATTCAAGGGCCCGGGCACGGGCTCGGGGCACCCCGCGCTCGCCGGTGACTGGGTTGGGCTGAGCGCGGTGGTCAGACTTTCCGGCGCACCGAGGGGACCCGCCTCGAGATGTTTCGCCTTCTTCCGCGCCTTCTTTCCGGTCGAACGCTCTCCCTCCCCCCCGCCGGAGGCCCTGAAAACAAAGGCCTCCGACGATGCCCGCGCACCCATGGCTCCCGGCACGCGGACGCAACTAGGGGGAGGGGTGGCGGCGGTGCCAGCCTTGGCCGCCTTCGGTGGTTTGGCGGCCTTGGAGGCGGGGCAGTTCTTACGAACATGCCCCACCTCCCTACAGGCATGGCACCGCACGCCGTCCGACGTCCAGAAGACGCGGTAGGCAGTCCCCTCGTGCACCACATTAAAGTTCCCCTCCGTCGTCTCCTCCCGCGCCAGCCGGACAAAGAGCTGGCGGCGGAAGGAGAACACGTGGCGCAGGCTGTTCTCCCTGAGGCCGAGCGGTATGGGGTTGATCCCCGACCTTACCTCCCCCAGTTGGTGTAGGTGAGGGAGGAGGAGCTCAGCGGGAACAAAGGGCGGGACGTTTGAAATGATGACCCTCTGCGCGGTGGCCTCGAGAGGGTCCACCGGCAGGAACGTCCCGCCCACCGTGAGCCCCTTTTCAAGGGCCAGGGACACCGCCCGCTCCGACCCCAGGAAGAACACGGCCTTCCCAGACATCTTGGAGGCTGCGACAATGGCCGAGGGGCCGACTACCCCAGCCATCGCCCGCACGCACTCCTCGATGCTCATTGTGGGGTGAGTGTAGCTCTTGACCCCGTGTTTTTTTGTTATTAGTCTGAAAGGTGGCAGGGCAGCGGCTGGCGCAGGAGGTGCCGTGGATGTGGACACCGCCTGCGCATACGACCTTGCTGGCCCTGCCACCGGCGTGGATGGGGTCGCCATCACGGGGTCCCTTTAAGGGCTACACCCACCCCAGAGTCACAGGCCTTAATGGTCTTTAATGGCCTCGTATGTTAACTGAGCAGAGGAGCCCTTAACGAGGCACCTCTCCCCTCGTTGACAATTGGGGAGAGGCCTTGCTCCCTCTGCTCAGTTGTCTTAATTGGTTTTTTTTTGCAAATTTGGAAGGAAGAGGCCTCAGAGAGAGAGGGGAGAAACAGAGTAGCAGAGAAAGAGAGAGTGCGGGTGGGAAGGGGGGGGGGGGACTGCGAGGGCAGGTCTCCCCTCGCAGCTGTGGGTGGGTGCACTCCCCAGATGGCAAAAACACAAAAGTCCTTGGGGTGGTCTTCAGGTGGGGGGAGAAGATGTCTTCACCTGGGGTAGCTGGAGCCACCAGGCACTCCTAACGATCTTTAATTGGGTGATTAATAACAATCTTCAGCCTGGTAGCTCCAGCTATCCCAGGCTAGGCAAATGTGGGGGGTGGGGGGGGTTCCAATTGTGGGGGGGGCCTAGTTGTAAGCAAGGCCCCCACGCACACTACCACACACACACACACCCCCCGCGATGTTCCGGCCCTCAGTGGTCTTCTTTCCTCCCCCCACCGATACAACAAAGTCTGTTTGGGAAATGCACCCACACCCACCTGTAGAAAGTGTAGAGTCTCCCTCCTTCCACACTGGATGGTTGTTGTGGTTTTTCCCCCTCTCTCCAACTCCTTGCAGAAATGATAAAGTTGGTTAAAAGTTTTCTTTTCTCCTCCTCTCCCTCTGGTTAGAAGTTGGTGTTGAAGCCCCTTTCTTCCTTCTCCTCCTGGGCTGGTCTCAGGGCTCTCCAGGCAGGAGCTCAAGTTGCTTGCTCCTCTCCTCACTGCTCACAGCTCCTACTGAGCAGGACACGCCTCCACTGCTGCACAATTGGTCCTTGCGCATGAAACTCTTTTGAGTTTATCTGTGAAAACATAAAACATTAAACGGTGCCACCCGACCTGGGTGACACTCCAGACATTTACAAGGCCCATTTTTTTCCCCCCTTTTTTGTGTTTTTTTTTGTGTTTTTTCTTTTTTTTTTTGTTTTTTTTTGGGCACTAAAATCACAATTTTTCCCCAGTGCCCCCTATAAAAGGGAAGGGGACACTAAAAGCACCGGCAATTAAAACAAATTAACTTTAAAACGTAAAATCAAATTAAAATTTGGTTGCCGGGCGTGATGATGCACTCCAGTCCCTCCGGTGCCCACCTCTCGCGGAAGGCCGCGAGCGTACCGGTGGACACCGCGTGCTCCATCTCCAAGGACACCCTGGACCGGATGTAAGAGCGGAAGAGAGGCAGGCAGTCAGGTTGAACGACCCCCTCGACCGCCCGCTGCCTGGACCGGCTGATGGCACCCTTGGCCGTACCCAGGAGCAGTCCTACGAGGAGGCCTTCGGACCTACCCGCTCCCCTCCGCACAGGGTGCCCAAAGATCAGGAGAGTGGGACTGAAGTGCAGCCAGAATTTCAGGAGCAGCCCCTTCAAATAATGGAACAGGGGCTGCAACCTCGTGCATTCCATAAAAACATGGAACACGGACTCCTCCAGACCGCAGAAATTGCAGGCGGCCTGGGAGTCCGTGAACCGGCTTAAAAATTTGTTGCACGGCACTGCTCCGTGCACCACCCTCCAGGCCAAGTCCCCGATGAATAGTGGGAGGACCCCTGCGTAGAGTGCCCTCCATCGGGGACCCCCGCCTCCTCCGGACGGCAAGATGGTACGCCATGGCGTGTCCGGACGGCCGGCGAGGATGGCAAAGTTGAGGGTGTGCAGGAGCAGCCCGTACAGGAAACCCCTCCGCGCGGAACTGAAAGGCACGGAGGGGATTTCCCCGAGGCGGCTCAAGTTGTGAGGCGCCGGCCCCCGAGGGAGGTTCCGGGGTTTGGCGCCGATGAGGAATTCCGTCCGGACGGGGGTCAGTTCGGACGGGATCTCCCCACGTGCTTGAGCCTCCTCGATACACCTAACGGAGTCAGGGCCCAGAGCTGTTTTTAGCGACTCGATGGCATCGGCCGCGCGGCGGACGTTGGCAGAATTTAGGCGCCGCGCCAGCGTGACTGGCGCCATCCAGCCCGCTCCTCCGCCATCGAGCAGGTCCCTGACCCTGGTCACCTCACCAGCCACAGCCCTCTCTTCCGACCGCCACATGAAGCCTCGGCCGTGGAGGTACGGATTCCCGAGCAGCGGCTCCTGCAGGACGGCCGCCACTCCAGCCGGCGGAGAGCTGCGCTTGGTGGAGACTTTGTTCCAGACCCTGATGAGTTCCCTGTAAAAGACAGGCAGCTCCCGGAGGGCGGTCCTGGCACCCCCCAAGTTCACAAACAGGAGCTGCGTGTCATAATTGAGGTCGAGCTGCTGGCGGAAGAAATACCTCGCCAGAGCACACCACCTAGGAGGGGGCTCGACGTAAAGGTATCTCTGCAGGGTCTGAAGACGGAAAGTCGCGAGCTGGGCGCTGACGCACACCAACGACTGACCGCCCTCCTCAAGCGGGAGACTCAAGACCGCGACAGAGACCCAGTGCTTCCTGTTGTTCCAGAAGAAGTCCACCAGCTTCTTCTGTATCTTGGCGACAAACGCAGGGGGAGGGGTCAAAGTGACCAGCCGGTACCACAGCATTGCGGCCACCAGCTGGTTTATGACTAGCGCTCGACCCCTGTAGGACAGCACTCGGAGCAGTCCTGTCCAGCGCCCTAGGCGAGCGGCGACCTTGGCCTCCAGCTCCTGCCAGTTCGCCGGCCAGGCTTCCTCGTCGGGGCTAAGGTAGACTCCCAGATAGAGGAGATGGGTCGTGCTCCAGGCAAAAGGCCTGAGCTCCTCCGGCAGGGAGTCCACCCGCCACTGACCCACCAGGAGTCCGGAACATTTCTCCCAGTTGATCCTGGCGGAGGACGCGGCCGAGTAAATCTCCTGGCACTCACGCATCCTCCGCAGGTCAGCGGGATCCTCTACCGCGAGGAGCACGTCATCGGCGTAAGCCGAGAGGACGACCTCCACGCCCGGCCCTTGCAGAGCCAGTCCCGTCAACCTCGTCCGCAAGAGGCGCAGGAAAGGCTCCACGCAAACGGCGTATAACTGGCCGGACATGGGGCATCCCTGGCGCACCCCTCTCCTAAAGCGAAGGGGCGCCGTCAAGGACCCGTTAACCTTAATCAGACACTCCGCGGCGGCGTACAAAAGTCGGATCCGGGCGACGAAATGCGTCCCGAACCCGAAAGCGCGCAGAGTTCCGAGCAGATAGTCGTGATCCACCCTGTCGAACGCCTTCTCTTGGTCGAGGGATAGGAAGGCGACCGACAGACCAGCCTCCTGGGAACAATGGATGAGGTCCCGGACCAGATGGATGTTGTCGTGGATTGTCCGGCCCGGGACCGTGTATGACTGGTCGGGGTGGATCATGTGGTCCAGCACGGCACCAAGGCGAGCAGACATCGCCCTGGCGAAGATTTTGTAGTCCGTGCTGAGGAGGGAGACCGGGCGCCAGTTCTTAAGGAGGCGGAGATCGCCCTTCTTAGGCAGCAGGACGATGACTGCCCTGCGCCAAGAGAGGGGCATCTCCCCGGTCGCCAGACTTTCCCCCAGGACCCGCGCGTAGTCGCTCCCCAGGACGTCCCAGAACGCCCTGTGGAACTCCACGGTCAGCCCGTCCAGCCCCGGGGATTTTCCCCTCGAGAGCCGGGCGAGGGCACCGGTCAGCTCCGCCAGGCTTAGCGGAGCTTCCAGATTTTCGGCGCCCTCCGGGCCGACCTTCGGCAGGTCCTCCCACAAAACTCTACGCGCTTCCTCGCTGGACGGATCCGGAGAGAACAGAGCCCCGTAATATTCACGGACCCTGTTGTTGACGCCCTCCGGATCCGAGACGAGAGAGCCGTCGTCGGCCAGCAGCGTCAAGAGCTGCTTACGGACACTCTGCCTTTTTTCCAGCGAGTAGAAGAAGGGGGAGCCGCGGTCCAGATCCCGCAGGAACCGGATCCGCGACCTCACGAACGCGCCTCGGGACCCGACGAGCTGCAGGTCCTTCAGCGCGGCCTTCTTCGCTTCGTACACCGTCCGCAGGGCCGGGTCCTGGACGACTTGACCGAGACGGGCTTCCAGGTCGAGCACCTCTTTTTCTAGGCGCCCGACTCTGGCCGCCCGCCTCTTGGTCGACCCCCTCGCGTACTCTTGACAGAAGACGCGGACGTGAGCCTTGCCCACGTCCCACCATAGCCTCAAGGAGGGGAAGCCCCCCTGCTTCCTTCTCCAGTCGGACCAGAATCGACGGAACGAGTCCTGGAACCGCACGTCCTCCAGCAGCCGGTTGTTAAAGTGCCAGTACGCGGACCCCGTCCTCGCGCGGAGCGAAGCGAGCTCCGCCCACACCAGGTGGTGGTCCGAACACGGCACCGGCCGCATGGAGGCCGCCGGGACGCAGGAAACGTACGCCCGAGACACGTAAAGGCGGTCGACTCTAGACCATCCAACTCCAGGCCTCACCCAAGTAAAGGCGCTGGAGTCGGGGTGGAGATTTCGCCAGACGTCCACCAAGTCGAAGGACCCGACCAGGTCCCTCAACTTCTCCATCGCCGTCATGCACTGCGGGGCACCGGAGCGGTCCCTCGCCTCGAGGGTGCAGTTAAAATCCCCCCCGAGGACAATGCAGTCGCCGACGTCGACGGAGCCAAGAAGAGCGGACACCTCTTCAAAGAAGCGCGTTTGCTGCGGGCCGGGATGAGGGGCGTACACGTTCACGAGATGGAGCGGCACGTCCCCCAGGCGAACCGTTACGTGCAGCAAGCGGCCTGGCACGGGCTCCTCGACCCCCAAGATCTCCGGCTGAAAATGCGGGCCCAGCAAGATGGCCACCCCACTAGAAATGGCGGTGAGGTGGCTCATGCGGACCTCTCCTTGCCATTCCAGGAGCCACGTGGCTTCGTCTCCCGGAACGGTGCGGGTTTCTTGCAGGAAGCACACCGCATATTTCCCCTCCCGCAGGAGCGAAAAATTGTCAAATCTACGGCGTGCCCCTCTGCCGCCGTTGATGTTGAGGCTGGCTATGGTTATCTTCATGGCAAAAGCATAGTGCAACCTCTACCTTAACCTATTGTGGGGGAGGGAGCGGAGTCTTTTGTTGAACTCCGCTCCCTCCGCAGCCCAGCGAGGAGTCCCTCGAGCTCGCGCAGCTCAAGGTGCTGCTCCTTTGTCAAGGGCCCGCCCGCGGCCAAGGTTTTAACGGCGGCGCGGACGGACCCCTTGATCAGCTCCGGCTCGGACCATTTTTCCAGGGCCAGTCGGGCTTGGTCGCGGCGACCCCGGCTCTGGGCCAAAAAGTCCCGGAGTTCCTTTGCAGGAACGAGGAGGGCCTCAGCGGCGGCCGCGAGCAGATCCACCGCCTCACTGGCGGTGGTCTCTAGGTCTTCACCCGCGTCCCCCACCGAGTCCCCGTCCTCCTCCGGGAGGTGGCCGCCAGCAGCCGGCCCATCGACCGCACAAGGTACGGCAAATGAACCGGCCGCTCCAACCGGCCCTGGCACTGCCCCGATCCCACCCCCAGGATCGTCGGCAGAGGAGTCCCCACTGGGCTCTTTTAAAAATGGTGCTGGGTCGGGAAATGACAGCGGAAGGGGTTCCCCCTCCGCCCCAGGAACCGGAGAACAAGGAGAGACCCGGCCATAGGAAATCCCCAGGCCCTCCAAGTGCTCCAGCTCCAAAGTAAGGGGCGAGGGTGGGTGTTCCTCCCCCTCCCCGCTGCCACCCCCCGGCCCAGCATCTACAGTGTCATAATTATTTGTTTCATTCTCTGCCGGGTCGAGCAAATCCCGGGGGAAGTTGGGTAATAGCTGGGCGGGCTCAGGTTCGGCCTTTTCGGCCTCGCCCGCCTCAGTCCCCGGGACGCCCGGCCCGGCGGCTACGCATTCCTCCGCGGTCCCCACGCCCCCCACGACAGGCAGATCTTCCACTCCATCCCCGGGAGGCAGAGGCTGGGCAGCCTCAACTGTCTCACCCTCCCCGGGGAAAGACTCCTCGCGCCTGCAGCGCAATTTGGGGGCGCTGGTGGGGGACGCGGGACACGCGGCGGGCACCGCCTCCTCCGCGGAGGGATGTTGTTCCCCCTCCGCCTCATTGGGGCGGTGCCTCCTTTTGTTCCTGGGGGCGCGCGGAGTCAGGGAGACCTCCATGTCTGCCGAGGCCTCCCGCTCCGCCCCCCCCTTTTCCTTTTCTTGCCCGCGCCTGGGCCCCTCTGTGGTGGTATTCAAGGGCCCGGGCACGGGCTCGGGGCACCCCGCGCTCGCCGGTGACTGGGTTGGGCTGAGCGCGGTGGTCAGACTTTCCGGCGCACCGAGGGGACCCGCCTCGAGATGTTTCGCCTTCTTCCGCGCCTTCTTTCCGGTCGAACGCTCTCCCTCCCCCCCGCCGGAGGCCCTGAAAACAAAGGCCTCCGACGATGCCCGCGCACCCATGGCTCCCGGCACGCGGACGCAACTAGGGGGAGGGGTGGCGGCGGTGCCAGCCTTGGCCGCCTTCGGTGGTTTGGCGGCCTTGGAGGCGGGGCAGTTCTTACGAACATGCCCCACCTCCCTACAGGCATGGCACCGCACGCCGTCCGACGTCCAGAAGACGCGGTAGGCAGTCCCCTCGTGCACCACATTAAAGTTCCCCTCCGTCGTCTCCTCCCGCGCCAGCCGGACAAAGAGCTGGCGGCGGAAGGAGAACACGTGGCGCAGGCTGTTCTCCCTGAGGCCGAGCGGTATGGGGTTGATCCCCGACCTTACCTCCCCCAGTTGGTGTAGGTGAGGGAGGAGGAGCTCAGCGGGAACAAAGGGCGGGACGTTTGAAATGATGACCCTCTGCGCGGTGGCCTCGAGAGGGTCCACCGGCAGGAACGTCCCGCCCACCGTGAGCCCCTTTTCAAGGGCCAGGGACACCGCCCGCTCCGACCCCAGGAAGAACACGGCCTTCCCAGACATCTTGGAGGCTGCGACAATGGCCGAGGGGCCGACTACCCCAGCCATCGCCCGCACGCACTCCTCGATGCTCATTGTGGGGTGAGTGTAGCTCTTGACCCCGTGTTTTTTTGTTATTAGTCTGAAAGGTGGCAGGGCAGCGGCTGGCGCAGGAGGTGCCGTGGATGTGGACACCGCCTGCGCATACGACCTTGCTGGCCCTGCCACCGGCGTGGATGGGGTCGCCATCACGGGGTCCCTTTAAGGGCTACACCCACCCCAGAGTCACAGGCCTTAATGGTCTTTAATGGCCTCGTATGTTAACTGAGCAGAGGAGCCCTTAACGAGGCACCTCTCCCCTCGTTGACAATTGGGGAGAGGCCTTGCTCCCTCTGCTCAGTTGTCTTAATTGGTTTTTTTTTGCAAATTTGGAAGGAAGAGGCCTCAGAGAGAGAGGGGAGAAACAGAGTAGCAGAGAAAGAGAGAGTGCGGGTGGGAAGGGGGGGGGGGACTGCGAGGGCAGGTCTCCCCTCGCAGCTGTGGGTGGGTGCACTCCCCAGATGGCAAAAACACAAAAGTCCTTGGGGTGGTCTTCAGGTGGGGGGAGAAGATGTCTTCACCTGGGGTAGCTGGAGCCACCAGGCACTCCTAACGATCTTTAATTGGGTGATTAATAACAATCTTCAGCCTGGTAGCTCCAGCTATCCCAGGCTAGGCAAATGTGGGGGGTGGGGGGGGTTCCAATTGTGGGGGGGGCCTAGTTGTAAGCAAGGCCCCCACGCACACTACCACACACACACACACCCCCCGCGATGTTCCGGCCCTCAGTGGTCTTCTTTCCTCCCCCCACCGATACAACAAAGTCTGTTTGGGAAATGCACCCACACCCACCTGTAGAAAGTGTAGAGTCTCCCTCCTTCCACACTGGATGGTTGTTGTGGTTTTTCCCCCTCTCTCCAACTCCTTGCAGAAATGATAAAGTTGGTTAAAAGTTTTCTTTTCTCCTCCTCTCCCTCTGGTTAGAAGTTGGTGTTGAAGCCCCTTTCTTCCTTCTCCTCCTGGGCTGGTCTCAGGGCTCTCCAGGCAGGAGCTCAAGTTGCTTGCTCCTCTCCTCACTGCTCACAGCTCCTACTGAGCAGGACACGCCTCCACTGCTGCACAATTGGTCCTTGCGCATGAAACTCTTTTAGAGTCTACCTGCGAAAACATAAACATTAAACTGTGCCACCCGACCTGGGTGACACTCCAGACATTTACAAGGCCCATTTTTTTCCCCCCTTTTTTGTGTTTTTTTTTTTTTTGTTTTTTCCTTTTTTTTTTTTTTTTTTTTTGGGCACTAAAATCACAATTTTTCCCCAGTGCCCCCTATAAAAGGGAAGGGGACACTAAAAGCACCGGCAATTAAAACAAATTAACTTTAAAACGTAAAATCAAATTAAAATTTGGTTGCCGGGCGTGATGATGCACTCCAGTCCCTCCGGTGCCCACCTCTCGCGGAAGGCCGCGAGCGTACCGGTGGACACCGCGTGCTCCATCTCCAAGGACACCCTGGACCGGATGTAAGAGCGGAAGAGAGGCAGGCAGTCAGGTTGAACGACCCCCTCGACCGCCCGCTGCCTGGACCGGCTGATGGCACCCTTGGCCGTGCCCAGGAGCAGTCCTACGAGGAGGCCTTCGGACCTACCCGCTCCCCTCCGCACAGGGTGCCCAAAGATCAGGAGAGTGGGACTGAAGTGCAGCCAGAATTTCAGGAGCAGCCCCTTCAAATAATGGAACAGGGGCTGCAACCTTGTGCACTCAATAAAAACATGGAACACGGACTCCTCCAGACCGCAGAAATTGCAGGCGGCCTGGGAGTCCGTGAACCGGCTTAAAAATTTGTTGCACGGCACTGCTCCGTGCACCACCCTCCAGGCCAAGTCCCCGATGAATAGTGGGAGGACCCCTGCGTAGAGTGCCCTCCATCGGGGACCCCCGCCTCCTCCGGACGGCAAGATGGTGCGCCATGGCGTGTCCGGACGGCCGGCGAGGATGGCAAAGTTGAGGGTGTGCAGGAGCAGCCCGTACAGGAAACCCCTCCGCGCGGAACTGAAAGGCACGGAGGGGATTTCCCCGAGGCGGCTCAAGTTGTGAGGCGCCGGCCCCCGAGGGAGGTTCCGGGGTTTGGCGCCGATGAGGAATTCCGTCCGGACGGGGGTCAGTTCGGACGGGATCTCCCCACGTGCTTGAGCCTCCTCGATACACCTAACGGAGTCAGGGCCCAGAGCTGTTTTTAGCGACTCGATGGCATCGGCCGCGCGGCGGACGTTGGCAGAATTTAGGCGCCGCGCCAGCGTGACTGGCGCCATCCAGCCCGCTCCTCCGCCATCGAGCAGGTCCCTGACCCTGGTCACCTCACCAGCCACAGCCCTCTCTTCCGACCGCCACATGAAGCCTCGGCCGTGGAGGTACGGATTCCCGAGCAGCGGCTCCTGCAGGACGGCCGCCACTCCAGCCGGCGGAGAGCTGCGCTTGGTGGAGACTTTGTTCCAGACCCTGATGAGTTCCCTGTAAAAGACAGGCAGCTCCCGGAGGGCGGTCCTGGCACCCCCCAAGTTCACAAACAGGAGCTGCGTGTCATAATTGAGGTCGAGCTGCTGGCGGAAGAAATACCTCGCCAGAGCACACCACCTAGGAGGGGGCTCGACGTAAAGGTATCTCTGCAGGGTCTGAAGACGGAAAGTCGCGAGCTGGGCGCTGACGCACACCAACGACTGACCGCCCTCCTCAAGCGGGAGACTCAAGACCGCGACAGAGACCCAGTGCTTCCTGTTGTTCCAGAAGAAGTCCACCAGCTTCTTCTGTATCTTGGCGACAAACGCAGGGGGAGGGGTCAAAGTGACCAGCCGGTACCACAGCATTGCGGCCACCAGCTGGTTTATGACTAGCGCTCGACCCCTGTAGGACAGCACTCGGAGCAGTCCTGTCCAGCGCCCTAGGCGAGCGGCGACCTTGGCCTCCAGCTCCTGCCAGTTCGCCGGCCAGGCTTCCTCGTCGGGGCTAAGGTAGACTCCCAGATAGAGGAGATGGGTCGTGCTCCAGGCAAAAGGCCTGAGCTCCTCCGGCAGGGAGTCCACCCGCCACTGACCCACCAGGAGTCCGGAACATTTCTCCCAGTTGATCCTGGCGGAGGACGCGGCCGAGTAAATCTCCTGGCACTCACGCATCCTCCGCAGGTCAGCGGGATCCTCTACCGCGAGGAGCACGTCATCGGCGTAAGCCGAGAGGACGACCTCCACGCCCGGCCCTTGCAGAGCCAGTCCCGTCAACCTCGTCCGCAAGAGGCGCAGGAAAGGCTCCACGCAAACGGCGTATAACTGGCCGGACATGGGGCATCCCTGGCGCACCCCTCTCCTAAAGCGAAGGGGCGCCGTCAAGGACCCGTTAACCTTAATCAGACACTCCGCGGCGGCGTACAAAAGTCGGATCCGGGCGACGAAATGCGTCCCGAACCCGAAAGCGCGCAGAGTTCCGAGCAGATAGTCGTGATCCACCCTGTCGAACGCCTTCTCTTGGTCGAGGGATAGGAAGGCGACCGACAGACCAGCCTCCTGGGAACAATGGATGAGGTCCCGGACCAGATGGATGTTGTCGTGGATTGTCCGGCCCGGGACCGTGTATGACTGGTCGGGGTGGATCATGTGGTCCAGCACGGCACCAAGGCGAGCAGACATCGCCCTGGCGAAGATTTTGTAGTCCGTGCTGAGGAGGGAGACCGGGCGCCAGTTCTTAAGGAGGCGGAGATCGCCCTTCTTAGGCAGCAGGACGATGACTGCCCTGCGCCAAGAGAGGGGCATCTCCCCGGTCGCCAGACTTTCCCCCAGGACCCGCGCGTAGTCGCTCCCCAGGACGTCCCAGAACGCCCTGTGGAACTCCACGGTCAGCCCGTCCAGCCCCGGGGATTTTCCCCTCGAGAGCCGGGCGAGGGCACCGGTCAGCTCCGCCAGGCTTAGCGGAGCTTCCAGATTTTCGGCGCCCTCCGGGCCGACCTTCGGCAGGTCCTCCCACAAAACTCTACGCGCTTCCTCGCTGGACGGATCCGGAGAGAACAGAGCCCCGTAATATTCACGGACCCTGTTGTTGACGCCCTCCGGATCCGAGACGAGAGAGCCGTCGTCGGCCAGCAGCGTCAAGAGCTGCTTACGGACACTCTGCCTTTTTTCCAGCGAGTAGAAGAAGGGGGAGCCGCGGTCCAGATCCCGCAGGAACCGGATCCGCGACCTCACGAACGCGCCTCGGGACCCGACGAGCTGCAGGTCCTTCAGCGCGGCCTTCTTCGCTTCGTACACCGTCCGCAGGGCCGGGTCCTGGACGACTTGACCGAGACGGGCTTCCAGGTCGAGCACCTCTTTTTCTAGGCGCCCGACTCTGGCCGCCCGCCTCTTGGTCGACCCCCTCGCGTACTCTTGACAGAAGACGCGGACGTGAGCCTTGCCCACGTCCCACCATAGCCTCAAGGAGGGGAAGCCCCCCTGCTTCCTTCTCCAGTCGGACCAGAATCGACGGAACGAGTCCTGGAACCGCACGTCCTCCAGCAGCCGGTTGTTAAAGTGCCAGTACGCGGACCCCGTCCTCGCGCGGAGCGAAGCGAGCTCCGCCCACACCAGGTGGTGGTCCGAACACGGCACCGGCCGCATGGAGGCCGCCGGGACGCAGGAAACGTACGCCCGAGACACGTAAAGGCGGTCGACTCTAGACCATCCAACTCCAGGCCTCACCCAAGTAAAGGCGCTGGAGTCGGGGTGGAGATTTCGCCAGACGTCCACCAAGTCGAAGGACCCGACCAGGTCCCTCAACTTCTCCATCGCCGTCATGCACTGCGGGGCACCGGAGCGGTCCCTCGCCTCGAGGGTGCAGTTAAAATCCCCCCCGAGGACAATGCAGTCGCCGACGTCGACGGAGCCAAGAAGAGCGGACACCTCTTCAAAGAAGCGCGTTTGCTGCGGGCCGGGATGAGGGGCGTACACGTTCACGAGATGGAGCGGCACGTCCCCCAGGCGAACCGTTACGTGCAGCAAGCGGCCTGGCACGGGCTCCTCGACCCCCAAGATCTCCGGCTGAAAATGCGGGCCCAGCAAGATGGCCACCCCACTAGAAATGGCGGTGAGGTGGCTCATGCGGACCTCTCCTTGCCATTCCAGGAGCCACGTGGCTTCGTCTCCCGGAACGGTGCGGGTTTCTTGCAGGAAGCACACCGCATATTTCCCCTCCCGCAGGAGCGAAAAATTGTCAAATCTACGGCGTGCCCCTCTGCCGCCGTTGATGTTGAGGCTGGCTATGGTTATCTTCATGGCAAAAGCATAGTGCAACCTCTACCTTAACCTATTGTGGGGGAGGGAGCGGAGTCTTTTGTTGAACTCCGCTCCCTCCGCAGCCCAGCGAGGAGTCCCTCGAGCTCGCGCAGCTCAAGGTGCTGCTCCTTTGTCAAGGGCCCGCCCGCGGCCAAGGTTTTAACGGCGGCGCGGACGGACCCCTTGATCAGCTCCGGCTCGGACCATTTTTCCAGGGCCAGTCGGGCTTGGTCGCGGCGACCCCGGCTCTGGGCCAAAAAGTCCCGGAGTTCCTTTGCAGGAACGAGGAGGGCCTCAGCGGCGGCCGCGAGCAGATCCACCGCCTCACTGGCGGTGGTCTCTAGGTCTTCACCCGCGTCCCCCACCGAGTCCCCGTCCTCCTCCGGGAGGTGGCCGCCAGCAGCCGGCCCATCGACCGCACAAGGTACGGCAAATGAACCGGCCGCTCCAACCGGCCCTGGCACTGCCCCGATCCCACCCCCAGGATCGTCGGCAGAGGAGTCCCCACTGGGCTCTTTTAAAAATGGTGCTGGGTCGGGAAATGACAGCGGAAGGGGTTCCCCCTCCGCCCCAGGAACCGGAGAACAAGGAGAGACCCGGCCATAGGAAATCCCCAGGCCCTCCAAGTGCTCCAGCTCCAAAGTAAGGGGCGAGGGTGGGTGTTCCTCCCCCTCCCCGCTGCCACCCCCCGGCCCAGCATCTACAGTGTCATAATTATTTGTTTCATTCTCTGCCGGGTCGAGCAAATCCCGGGGGAAGTTGGGTAATAGCTGGGCGGGCTCAGGTTCGGCCTTTTCGGCCTCGCCCGCCTCAGTCCCCGGGACGCCCGGCCCGGCGGCTACGCATTCCTCCGCGGTCCCCACGCCCCCCACGACAGGCAGATCTTCCACTCCATCCCCGGGAGGCAGAGGCTGGGCAGCCTCAACTGTCTCACCCTCCCCGGGGAAAGACTCCTCGCGCCTGCAGCGCAATTTGGGGGCGCTGGTGGGGGACGCGGGACACGCGGCGGGCACCGACTCCTCCGCGGAGGGATGTTGTTCCCCCTCCGCCTCATTGGGGCGGTGCCTCCTTTTGTTCCTGGGGGCGCGCGGAGTCAGGGAGACCTCCATGTCTGCCGAGGCCTCCCGCTCCGCCCCCCCCTTTTCCTTTTCTTGCCCGCGCCTGGGCCCCTCTGTGGTGGTATTCAAGGGCCCGGGCACGGGCTCGGGGCACCCCGCGCTCGCCGGTGACTGGGTTGGGCTGAGCGCGGTGGTCAGACTTTCCGGCGCACCGAGGGGACCCGCCTCGAGATGTTTCGCCTTCTTCCGCGCCTTCTTTCCGGTCGAACGCTCTCCCTCCCCCCCGCCGGAGGCCCTGAAAACAAAGGCCTCCGACGATGCCCGCGCACCCATGGCTCCCGGCACGCGGACGCAACTAGGGGGAGGGGTGGCGGCGGTGCCAGCCTTGGCCGCCTTCGGTGGTTTGGCGGCCTTGGAGGCGGGGCAGTTCTTACGAACATGCCCCACCTCCCTACAGGCATGGCACCGCACGCCGTCCGACGTCCAGAAGACGCGGTAGGCAGTCCCCTCGTGCACCACATTAAAGTTCCCCTCCGTCGTCTCCTCCCGCGCCAGCCGGACAAAGAGCTGGCGGCGGAAGGAGAACACGTGGCGCAGGCTGTTCTCCCTGAGGCCGAGCGGTATGGGGTTGATCCCCGACCTTACCTCCCCCAGTTGGTGTAGGTGAGGGAGGAGGAGCTCAGCGGGAACAAAGGGCGGGACGTTTGAAATGATGACCCTCTGCGCGGTGGCCTCGAGAGGGTCCACCGGCAGGAACGTCCCGCCCACCGTGAGCCCCTTTTCAAGGGCCAGGGACACCGCCCGCTCCGACCCCAGGAAGAACACGGCCTTCCCAGACATCTTGGAGGCTGCGACAATGGCCGAGGGGCCGACTACCCCAGCCATCGCCCGCACGCACTCCTCGATGCTCATTGTGGGGTGAGTGTAGCTCTTGACCCCGTGTTTTTTTGTTATTAGTCTGAAAGGTGGCAGGGCAGCGGCTGGCGCAGGAGGTGCCGTGGATGTGGACACCGCCTGCGCATACGACCTTGCTGGCCCTGCCACCGGCGTGGATGGGGTCGCCATCACGGGGTCCCTTTAAGGGCTACACCCACCCCAGAGTCACAGGCCTTAATGGTCTTTAATGGCCTCGTATGTTAACTGAGCAGAGGAGCCCTTAACGAGGCACCTCTCCCCTCGTTGACAATTGGGGAGAGGCCTTGCTCCCTCTGCTCAGTTGTCTTAATTGGTTTTTTTTTGCAAATTTGGAAGGAAGAGGCCTCAGAGAGAGAGGGGAGAAACAGAGTAGCAGAGAAAGAGAGAGTGCGGGTGGGAAGGGGGGGGGGGGACTGCGAGGGCAGGTCTCCCCTCGCAGCTGTGGGTGGGTGCACTCCCCAGATGGCAAAAACACAAAAGTCCTTGGGGTGGTCTTCAGGTGGGGGGAGAAGATGTCTTCACCTGGGGTAGCTGGAGCCACCAGGCACTCCTAACGATCTTTAATTGGGTGATTAATAACAATCTTCAGCCTGGTAGCTCCAGCTATCCCAGGCTAGGCAAATGTGGGGGGTGGGGGGGGTTCCAATTGTGGGGGGGGCCTAGTTGTAAGCAAGGCCCCCACGCACACTACCACACACACACACACCCCCCGCGATGTTCCGGCCCTCAGTGGTCTTCTTTCCTCCCCCCACCGATACAACAAAGTCTGTTTGGGAAATGCACCCACACCCACCTGTAGAAAGTGTAGAGTCTCCCTCCTTCCACACTGGATGGTTGTTGTGGTTTTTCCCCCTCTCTCCAACTCCTTGCAGAAATGATAAAGTTGGTTAAAAGTTTTCTTTTCTCCTCCTCTCCCTCTGGTTAGAAGTTGGTGTTGAAGCCCCTTTCTTCCTTCTCCTCCTGGGCTGGTCTCAGGGCTCTCCAGGCAGGAGCTCAAGTTGCTTGCTCCTCTCCTCACTGCTCACAGCTCCTACTGAGCAGGACACGCCTCCACTGCTGCACAATTGGTCCTTGCGCATGAAACTCTTTTAGAGTCTACCTGCGAAAACATAAACATTAAACTGTGCCACCCGACCTGGGTGACACTCCAGACATTTACAAGGCCCATTTTTTTTTCCCCCCTTTTTTGTGTTTTTTTTTTTGTTTTTTTTTTTTGGGCACTAAAATCACAATTTTTCCCCAGTGCCCCCTATAAAAGGGAAGGGGACACTAAAAGCACCGGCAATTAAAACAAATTAACTTTAAAACGTAAAATCAAATTAAAATTTGGTTGCCGGGCGTGATGATGCACTCCAGTCCCTCCGGTGCCCACCTCTCGCGGAAGGCCGCGAGCGTACCGGTGGACACCGCGTGCTCCATCTCCAAGGACACCCTGGACCGGATGTAAGAGCGGAAGAGAGGCAGGCAGTCAGGTTGAACGACCCCCTCGACCGCCCGCTGCCTGGACCGGCTGATGGCACCCTTGGCCGTGCCCAGGAGCAGTCCTACGAGGAGGCCTTCGGACCTACCCGCTCCCCTCCGCACAGGGTGCCCAAAGATCAGGAGAGTGGGACTGAAGTGCAGCCAGAATTTCAGGAGCAGCCCCTTCAAATAATGGAACAGGGGCTGCAACCTTGTGCACTCAATAAAAACATGGAACACGGACTCCTCCAGACCGCAGAAATTGCAGGCGGCCTGGGAGTCCGTGAACCGGCTTAAAAATTTGTTGCACGGCACTGCTCCGTGCACCACCCTCCAGGCCAAGTCCCCGATGAATAGTGGGAGGACCCCTGCGTAGAGTGCCCTCCATCGGGGACCCCCGCCTCCTCCGGACGGCAAGATGGTGCGCCATGGCGTGTCCGGACGGCCGGCGAGGATGGCAAAGTTGAGGGTGTGCAGGAGCAGCCCGTACAGGAAACCCCTCCGCGCGGAACTGAAAGGCACGGAGGGGATTTCCCCGAGGCGGCTCAAGTTGTGAGGCGCCGGCCCCCGAGGGAGGTTCCGGG
Source organism: Pristiophorus japonicus (assembly GCF_044704955.1). NCBI lineage: Eukaryota > Metazoa > Chordata > Chondrichthyes > Pristiophoridae > Pristiophorus > Pristiophorus japonicus. The sequence goes on from NC_091978.1 coordinate 13,911,492, forward strand.
GTTTGGCGCCGATGAGGAATTCCGTCCGGACGGGGGTCAGTTCGGACGGGATCTCCCCACGTGCTTGAGCCTCCTCGATACACCTAACGGAGTCAGGGCCCAGAGCTGTTTTTAGCGACTCGATGGCATCGGCCGCGCGGCGGACGTTGGCAGAATTTAGGCGCCGCGCCAGCGTGACTGGCGCCATCCAGCCCGCTCCTCCGCCATCGAGCAGGTCCCTGACCCTGGTCACCTCACCAGCCACAGCCCTCTCTTCCGACCGCCACATGAAGCCTCGGCCGTGGAGGTACGGATTCCCGAGCAGCGGCTCCTGCAGGACGGCCGCCACTCCAGCCGGCGGAGAGCTGCGCTTGGTGGAGACTTTGTTCCAGACCCTGATGAGTTCCCTGTAAAAGACAGGCAGCTCCCGGAGGGCGGTCCTGGCACCCCCCAAGTTCACAAACAGGAGCTGCGTGTCATAATTGAGGTCGAGCTGCTGGCGGAAGAAATACCTCGCCAGAGCACACCACCTAGGAGGGGGCTCGACGTAAAGGTATCTCTGCAGGGTCTGAAGACGGAAAGTCGCGAGCTGGGCGCTGACGCACACCAACGACTGACCGCCCTCCTCAAGCGGGAGACTCAAGACCGCGGCAGAGACCCAGTGCTTCCTGTTGTTCCAGAAGAAGTCCACCAGCTTCTTCTGTATCTTGGCGACAAACGCAGGGGGAGGGGTCAAAGTGACCAGCCGGTACCACAGCATTGCGGCCACCAGCTGGTTTATGACTAGCGCTCGACCCCTGTAGGACAGCACTCGGAGCAGTCCTGTCCAGCGCCCTAGGCGAGCGGCGACCTTGGCCTCCAGCTCCTGCCAGTTCGCCGGCCAGGCTTCCTCGTCGGGGCTAAGGTAGACTCCCAGATAGAGGAGATGGGTCGTGCTCCAGGCAAAAGGCCTGAGCTCCTCCGGCAGGGAGTCCACCCGCCACTGACCCACCAGGAGTCCGGAACATTTCTCCCAGTTGATCCTGGCGGAGGACGCGGCCGAGTAAATCTCCTGGCACTCACGCATCCTCCGCAGGTCAGCGGGATCCTCTACCGCGAGGAGCACGTCATCGGCGTAAGCCGAGAGGACGACCTCCACGCCCGGCCCTTGCAGAGCCAGTCCCGTCAACCTCGTCCGCAAGAGGCGCAGGAAAGGCTCCACGCAAACGGCGTATAACTGGCCGGACATGGGGCATCCCTGGCGCACCCCTCTCCTAAAGCGAAGGGGCGCCGTCAAGGACCCGTTAACCTTAATCAGACACTCCGCGGCGGCGTACAAAAGTCGGATCCGGGCGACGAAATGCGTCCCGAACCCGAAAGCGCGCAGAGTTCCGAGCAGATAGTCGTGATCCACCCTGTCGAACGCCTTCTCTTGGTCGAGGGATAGGAAGGCGACCGACAGACCAGCCTCCTGGGAACAATGGATGAGGTCCCGGACCAGATGGATGTTGTCGTGGATTGTCCGGCCCGGGACCGTGTATGACTGGTCGGGGTGGATCATGTGGTCCAGCACGGCACCAAGGCGAGCAGACATCGCCCTGGCGAAGATTTTGTAGTCCGTGCTGAGGAGGGAGACCGGGCGCCAGTTCTTAAGGAGGCGGAGATCGCCCTTCTTAGGCAGCAGGACGATGACTGCCCTGCGCCAAGAGAGGGGCATCTCCCCGGTCGCCAGACTTTCCCCCAGGACCCGCGCGTAGTCGCTCCCCAGGACGTCCCAGAACGCCCTGTGGAACTCCACGGTCAGCCCGTCCAGCCCCGGGGATTTTCCCCTCGAGAGCCGGGCGAGGGCACCGGTCAGCTCCGCCAGGCTTAGCGGAGCTTCCAGATTTTCGGCGCCCTCCGGGCCGACCTTCGGCAGGTCCTCCCACAAAACTCTACGCGCTTCCTCGCTGGACGGATCCGGAGAGAACAGAGCCCCGTAATATTCTCGGACCCTGTTGTTGACGCCCTCCGGATCCGAGACGAGAGAGCCGTCGTCGGCCAGCAGCGTCAAGAGCTGCTTACGGACACTCTGCCTTTTTTCCAGCGAGTAGAAGAAGGGGGAGCCGCGGTCCAGATCCCGCAGGAACCGGATCCGCGACCTCACGAACGCGCCTCGGGACCCGACGAGCTGCAGGTCCTTCAGCGCGGCCTTCTTCGCTTCGTACACCGTCCGCAGGGCCGGGTCCTGGACGACTTGACCGAGACGGGCTTCCAGGTCGAGCACCTCTTTTTCTAGGCGCCCGACTCTGGCCGCCCGCCTCTTGGTCGACCCCCTCGCGTACTCTTGACAGAAGACGCGGACGTGAGCCTTGCCCACGTCCCACCATAGCCTCAAGGAGGGGAAGCCCCCCTGCTTCCTTCTCCAGTCGGACCAGAATCGACGGAACGAGTCCTGGAACCGCACGTCCTCCAGCAGCCGGTTGTTAAAGTGCCAGTACGCGGACCCCGTCCTCGCGCGGAGCGAAGCGAGCTCCGCCCACACCAGGTGGTGGTCCGAACACGGCACCGGCCGCATGGAGGCCGCCGGGACGCAGGAAACGTACGCCCGAGACACGTAAAGGCGGTCGACTCTAGACCATCCAACTCCAGGCCTCACCCAAGTAAAGGCGCTGGAGTCGGGGTGGAGATTTCGCCAGACGTCCACCAAGTCGAAGGACCCGACCAGGTCCCTCAACTTCTCCATCGCCGTCATGCACTGCGGGGCACCGGAGCGGTCCCTCGCCTCGAGGGTGCAGTTAAAATCCCCCCCGAGGACAATGCAGTCGCCGACGTCGACGGAGCCAAGAAGAGCGGACACCTCTTCAAAGAAGCGCGTTTGCTGCGGGCCGGGATGAGGGGCGTACACGTTCACGAGATGGAGCGGCACGTCCCCCAGGCGAACCGTTACGTGCAGCAAGCGGCCTGGCACGGGCTCCTCGACCCCCAAGATCTCCGGCTGAAAATGCGGGCCCAGCAAGATGGCCACCCCACTAGAAATGGCGGTGAGGTGGCTCATGCGGACCTCTCCTTGCCATTCCAGGAGCCACGTGGCTTCGTCTCCCGGAACGGTGTGGGTTTCTTGCAGGAAGCACACCGCATATTTCCCCTCCCGCAGGAGCGAAAAATTGTCAAATCTACGGCGTGCCCCTCTGCCGCCGTTGATGTTGAGGCTGGCTATGGTTATCTTCATGACAAAAGCATAGTGCAACCTCTACCTTAACCTATTGTGGGGGAGGGAGCGGAGTCTTTTGTTGAACTCCGCTCCCTCCGCAGCCCAGCGAGGAGTCCCTCGAGCTCGCGCAGCTCAAGGTGCTGCTCCTTTGTCAAGGGCCCGCCCGCGGCCAAGGTTTTAACGGCGGCGCGGACGGACCCCTTGATCAGCTCCGGCTCGGACCATTTTTCCAGGGCCAGTCGGGCTTGGTCGCGGCGACCCCGGCTCTGGGCCAAAAAGTCCCGGAGTTCCTTTGCAGGAACGAGGAGGGCCTCAGCGGCGGCCGCGAGCAGATCCACCGCCTCACTGGCGGTGGTCTCTAGGTCTTCACCCGCGTCCCCCACCGAGTCCCCGTCCTCCTCCGGGAGGTGGCCGCCAGCAGCCGGCCCATCGACCGCACAAGGTACGGCAAATGAACCGGCCGCTCCAACCGGCCCTGGCACTGCCCCGATCCCACCCCCAGGATCGTCGGCAGAGGAGTCCCCACTGGGCTCTTTTAAAAATGGTGCTGGGTCGGGAAATGACAGCGGAAGGGGTTCCCCCTCCGCCCCAGGAACCGGAGAACAAGGAGAGACCCGGCCATAGGAAATCCCCAGGCCCTCCAAGTGCTCCAGCTCCAAAGTAAGGGGCGAGGGTGGGTGTTCCTCCCCCTCCCCGCTGCCACCCCCCGGCCCAGCATCTACAGTGTCATCGTTATTTGTTTGTATTTCTGCCGGGTCGAGCGACTCCCGGGGGAAGTTGGATAATAGCCGGGCGGGCTCAGGTTCGGCCTTTTCGGCCCCGCCCGCCTCGGTCCCCGGGACGCTCGACCCGGCGGCTACGCATTCTTCCACTGGCCCCACGCCCCCCACGACAGGCAGATCTTCCACGCCCTCCCCAGGAGGCAGCGGCTGGGCAGCCTCGACTGCCTCACCCTCCCCGGGGAAAGACTCCTCGCGCCTGCAGCGCAATTTGGGGGCGCTGGTGGGGGACGCGGGACACGCGGCGGGCACCGCCTCCTCCGCGGAGGGATGTTGTTCCCCCTCCGCCTCATTGGGGCGGTGCCTCTTTTTGTTCCTGGGGGCGCGCGGAGTCAGGGAGACCTCCATGTCTGCCGAGGCCTCCCGCTCCGCCCCCCCCTTTTCCTTTTCTTGCCCGCGCCTGGGCCCCTCTGTGGTATTATTCAAGGGCCCGGGCACGGGCTCGGGGCACCCCGCGCTCGCCGGTGACTGGGTTGGGCTGAGCGCGGTGGTCAAACTTTCCGGCGCACCGAGGGGACCCGCCTCTAGATGTTTCTCCTTCTTCCGCGCCTTCTTTCCGCTCGGACGCTCTCCCTCCCCCCCGCCGGAGGCCCTGAAAACAAAGGCCTCCGACGATGCCCGCGCACCCATGGCTCCCGGCACGCGGACGCAACTAGGGGGAGGGGTGGCGGCGGCGCCAGCTATGGCCGCCTTCGGTGGTTTGGCGGCCTTGGAGGCGGGGCAGTTCTTACGAACGTGCCCCACCTCCCTGCAGGCATGGCACCGCACGCCGTCCGACGTCCAGAAGACGCGGTAGGCAGTCCCCTCGTGCACCACATTAAAGTGCCCTTCTGTCATGTCCTCCCGCGCCAGCCGGACAAAGAGCTGGCGGCGGAAGGAGAACACGTGGCGCAGGCTGTTCTCCCTGAGGCCGAGCGGTATGGGGTTGATCCCCGACCTTACCTCCCCCAGTTGGTGTAGGTGAGGGAGGAGGAGCTCAGCGGAAACAAAGGGCGGGACGTTTGACACGATGACCCTCTGCGCGGTGGCCTCGAGAGGGTCCACCGGCAGGAACGTCCCGCCCACCGTGAGCCCCTTTTCAAGGGCCAGGGACACCGCCCGCTCCGACCCCAGGAAGAACACGGCCTTCCCAGACATCTTGGAGGCTGCGACAATGGCCGAGGGGCCGACTACCCCAGCCATCGCCCGCACGCACTCCTCGATGGTCATTGTGGGGTGAGTGTAGCTCTTGACCCCGTGTTTTTTCGTAATTAACCTAAATGGTGGCAGGGCAGCGGGTGGCGCAGGAGGGGCCGTGGAAGCGGTTGCCACCTGCGCATACGTCCTTGCTGGCCCTGCCACCGGCGTGGATGGGGTCGCCATCACGGGGTCCCTTTAAGGGCTACACCCACCCCAAAGTCACAGGCCTTAATGGTCTTAATTGGCCTCGTAAATTAACTGAGCAGAGGAGCCCTTAACGAGGTACCTCTCCCCTAGTTGGCAATTGGGGAGAGGCCTTGCTCCCTCTGCTCAGTTGTCTTAATTGTTTTTTTTTTTGTAAATTTGGAAGGAAGAGGCCTCAGAGAGAGAGGGGAGAAACAGAGTAGCAGAGAAAGAGAGAGGGGGGTGGGAAGGGGGGGGGACTGCGAGGGCAGGTCTCCCCTCGCAGCTGTGGGTGGGTGCACTCCCCAGATGGCAAAACACAAAAGTCTTTGGGGTGGTCTTCAGGTGGGGGGAGAAGATGTCTTCACCTGGGGTAGCTGGAGCCACCAGGCACTCCCAACGATCTTTAATTGGGTGATTGATGACAATCTTCAGCCTGGTAGCTCCAGCTATCCCAGGCTAGGCAAATGTGGGGGGTGGGGGGGGTTCCAATTGTGGGGGGGGCCCAGTTGTAAGCACGGCCCCCACGCACACTACCACACACACACACACACCCCCCGCGATGTTCCGGCCCTCAGTGGTCTTCTTTCCTCCCCCCACCGATACAACAAAGTCTGTTTGGGGAAATGCACCCACACCCACCTGTAGAGATAGTAGAGTCTCCCTCCTTCCACTCTGGATGGTTGTTGGTTGTTCCCCCTCTCTCCAACTCCTTGCAGAATGGTAAAAGATGTAAAATGTTTTCTGTTCTCCTCCTCTCCCTCTGGGTAAAGTTGAAGGTGAAGCCCCTTCCTTCCTTCTCCTCCTGGGCTGGTCTCAGGGCTCTCCAGGCAGGAGCTCAAGTTGATGGCTGCTTCTCTCACTGCTCACAGCTCCTACTGTGCAGGACACGCCTCCACTGCTCTACGATTGGTTCCTTGTGCATGAAACTCTTTTAGAGTCTACCTGCGAAAACATAAACATTAAACTGTGCCACCCGACCTGGGTGACACTCCAGACATTTACAAGGCCCATTTTTTTTTTTTTTCCCCCCTTTTTTGTGTGTTTTTTTTTGTTTTTTCTTTTTTTTTTGTTTTTTTTTTTGGGCACTAAAATCACAATTTTTCCCCAGTGCCCCCTATAAAAGGGAAGGGGACACTAAAAGCACCGGCAATTAAAACAAATTAACTTTAAAACGTAAAATCAAATTAAAATTTGGTTGCCGGGCGTGATGATGCACTCCAGTCCCTCCGGTGCCCACCTCTCGCGGAAGGCCGCGAGCGTACCGGTGGACACCGCGTGCTCCATCTCCAAGGACACCCTGGACCGGATGTAAGAGCGGAAGAGAGGCAGGCAGTCAGGTTGAACGACCCCCTCGACCGCCCGCTGCCTGGACCGGCTGATGGCACCCTTGGCCGTGCCCAGGAGCAGTCCTACGAGGAGGCCTTCGGACCTACCCGCTCCCCTCCGCACAGGGTGCCCAAAGATCAGGAGAGTGGGACTGAAGTGCAGCCAGAATTTCAGGAGCAGCCCCTTCAAATAATGGAACAGGGGCTGCAACCTTGTGCACTCAATAAAAACATGGAACACGGACTCCTCCAGACCGCAGAAATTGCAGGCGGCCTGGGAGTCCGTGAACCGGCTTAAAAATTTGTTGCACGGCACTGCTCCGTGCACCACCCTCCAGGCCAAGTCCCCGATGAATAGTGGGAGGACCCCTGCGTAGAGTGCCCTCCATCGGGGACCCCCGCCTCCTCCGGACGGCAAGATGGTGCGCCATGGCGTGTCCGGACGGCCGGCGAGGATGGCAAAGTTGAGGGTGTGCAGGAGCAGCCCGTACAGGAAACCCCTCCGCGCGGAACTGAAAGGCACGGAGGGGATTTCCCCGAGGCGGCTCAAGTTGTGAGGCGCCGGCCCCCGAGGGAGGTTCCGGGGTTTGGCGCCGATGAGGAATTCCGTCCGGACGGGGGTCAGTTCGGACGGGATCTCCCCACGTGCTTGAGCCTCCTCGATACACCTAACGGAGTCAGGGCCCAGAGCTGTTTTTAGCGACTCGATGGCATCGGCCGCGCGGCGGACGTTGGCAGAATTTAGGCGCCGCGCCAGCGTGACTGGCGCCATCCAGCCCGCTCCTCCGCCATCGAGCAGGTCCCTGACCCTGGTCACCTCACCAGCCACAGCCCTCTCTTCCGACCGCCACATGAAGCCTCGGCCGTGGAGGTACGGATTCCCGAGCAGCGGCTCCTGCAGGACGGCCGCCACTCCAGCCGGCGGAGAGCTGCGCTTGGTGGAGACTTTGTTCCAGACCCTGATGAGTTCCCTGTAAAAGACAGGCAGCTCCCGGAGGGCGGTCCTGGCACCCCCCAAGTTCACAAACAGGAGCTGCGTGTCATAATTGAGGTCGAGCTGCTGGCGGAAGAAATACCTCGCCAGAGCACACCACCTAGGAGGGGGCTCGACGTAAAGGTATCTCTGCAGGGTCTGAAGACGGAAAGTCGCGAGCTGGGCGCTGACGCACACCAACGACTGACCGCCCTCCTCAAGCGGGAGACTCAAGACCGCGACAGAGACCCAGTGCTTCCTGTTGTTCCAGAAGAAGTCCACCAGCTTCTTCTGTATCTTGGCGACAAACGCAGGGGGAGGGGTCAAAGTGACCAGCCGGTACCACAGCATTGCGGCCACCAGCTGGTTTATGACTAGCGCTCGACCCCTGTAGGACAGCACTCGGAGCAGTCCTGTCCAGCGCCCTAGGCGAGCGGCGACCTTGGCCTCCAGCTCCTGCCAGTTCGCCGGCCAGGCTTCCTCGTCGGGGCTAAGGTAGACTCCCAGATAGAGGAGATGGGTCGTGCTCCAGGCAAAAGGCCTGAGCTCCTCCGGCAGGGAGTCCACCCGCCACTGACCCACCAGGAGTCCGGAACATTTCTCCCAGTTGATCCTGGCGGAGGACGCGGCCGAGTAAATCTCCTGGCACTCACGCATCCTCCGCAGGTCAGCGGGATCCTCTACCGCGAGGAGCACGTCATCGGCGTAAGCCGAGAGGACGACCTCCACGCCCGGCCCTTGCAGAGCCAGTCCCGTCAACCTCGTCCGCAAGAGGCGCAGGAAAGGCTCCACGCAAACGGCGTATAACTGGCCGGACATGGGGCATCCCTGGCGCACCCCTCTCCTAAAGCGAAGGGGCGCCGTCAAGGACCCGTTAACCTTAATCAGACACTCCGCGGCGGCGTACAAAAGTCGGATCCGGGCGACGAAATGCGTCCCGAACCCGAAAGCGCGCAGAGTTCCGAGCAGATAGTCGTGATCCACCCTGTCGAACGCCTTCTCTTGGTCGAGGGATAGGAAGGCGACCGACAGACCAGCCTCCTGGGAGCAATGGATGAGGTCCCGGACCAGATGGATGTTGTCGTGGATCGTCCGGCCCGGGACCGTGTATGACTGGTCGGGGTGGATCATGTGGTCCAGCACGGCACCAAGGCGAGCAGACATCGCCCTGGCGAAGATTTTGTAGTCCGTGCTGAGGAGGGAGACCGGGCGCCAGTTCTTAAGGAGGCGGAGATCGCCCTTCTTAGGCAGCAGGACGATGACTGCCCTGCGCCAAGAGAGGGGCATCTCCCCGGTCGCCAGACTTTCCCCCAGGACCCGCGCGTAGTCGCTCCCCAGGACGTCCCAGAACGCCCTGTGGAACTCCACGGTCAGCCCGTCCAGCCCCGGGGATTTTCCCCTCGAGAGCCGGGCGAGGGCACCGGTCAGCTCCGCCAGGCTTAGCGGAGCTTCCAGATTTTCGGCGCCCTCCGGGCCGACCTTCGGCAGGTCCTCCCACAAAACTCTACGCGCTTCCTCGCTGGACGGATCCGGAGAGAACAGAGCCCCGTAATATTCACGGACCCTGTTGTTGACGCCCTCCGGATCCGAGACGAGAGAGCCGTCGTCGGCCAGCAGCGTCAAGAGCTGCTTACGGACACTCTGCCTTTTTTCCAGCGAGTAGAAGAAGGGGGAGCCGCGGTCCAGATCCCGCAGGAACCGGATCCGCGACCTCACGAACGCGCCTCGGGACCCGACGAGCTGCAGGTCCTTCAGCGCGGCCTTCTTCGCTTCGTACACCGTCCGCAGGGCCGGGTCCTGGACGACTTGACCGAGACGGGCTTCCAGGTCGAGCACCTCTTTTTCTAGGCGCCCGACTCTGGCCGCCCGCCTCTTGGTCGACCCCCTCGCGTACTCTTGACAGAAGACGCGGACGTGAGCCTTGCCCACGTCCCACCATAGCCTCAAGGAGGGGAAGCCCCCCTGCTTCCTTCTCCAGTCGGACCAGAATCGACGGAACGAGTCCTGGAACCGCACGTCCTCCAGCAGCCGGTTGTTAAAGTGCCAGTACGCGGACCCCGTCCTCGCGCGGAGCGAAGCGAGCTCCGCCCACACCAGGTGGTGGTCCGAACACGGCACCGGCCGCATGGAGGCCGCCGGGACGCAGGAAACGTACGCCCGAGACACGTAAAGGCGGTCGACTCTAGACCATCCAACTCCAGGCCTCACCCAAGTAAAGGCGCTGGAGTCGGGGTGGAGATTTCGCCAGACGTCCACCAAGTCGAAGGACCCGACCAGGTCCCTCAACTTCTCCATCGCCGTCATGCACTGCGGGGCACCGGAGCGGTCCCTCGCCTCGAGGGTGCAGTTAAAATCCCCCCCGAGGACAATGCAGTCGCCGACGTCGACGGAGCCAAGAAGAGCGGACACCTCTTCAAAGAAGCGCGTTTGCTGCGGGCCGGGATGAGGGGCGTACACGTTCACGAGATGGAGCGGCACGTCCCCCAGGCGAACCGTTACGTGCAGCAAGCGGCCTGGCACGGGCTCCTCGACCCCCAAGATCTCCGGCTGAAAATGCGGGCCCAGCAAGATGGCCACCCCACTTGAAATGGCGGTGAGGTGGCTCATGCGGACCTCTCCTTGCCATTCCAGGAGCCACGTGGCTTCGTCTCCCGGAACGGTGTGGGTTTCTTGCAGGAAGCACACCGCATATTTCCCCTCCCGCAGGAGCGAAAAATTGTCAAATCTACGGCGTGCCCCTCTGCCGCCGTTGATGTTGAGGCTGGCTATGGTTATCTTCATGGCAAAAGCATAGTGCAACCTCTACCTTAACCTATTGTGGGGGAGGGAGCGGAGTCTTTTGTTGAACTCCGCTCCCTCCGCAGCCCAGCGAGGAGTCCCTCGAGCTCGCGCAGCTCAAGGTGCTGCTCCTTTGTCAAGGGCCCGCCCGCGGCCAAGGTTTTAACGGCGGCGCGGACGGACCCCTTGATCAGCTCCGGCTCGGACCATTTTTCCAGGGCCAGTCGGGCTTGGTCGCGGCGACCCCGGCTCTGGGCCAAAAAGTCCCGGAGTTCCTTTGCAGGAACGAGGAGGGCCTCAGCGGCGGCCGCGAGCAGATCCACCGCCTCACTGGCGGTGGTCTCTAGGTCTTCACCCGCGTCCCCCACCGAGTCCCCGTCCTCCTCCGGGAGGTGGCCGCCAGCAGCCGGCCCATCGACCGCACAAGGTACGGCAAATGAACCGGCCGCTCCAACCGGCCCTGGCACTGCCCCGATCCCACCCCCAGGATCGTCGGCAGAGGAGTCCCCACTGGGCTCTTTTAAAAATGGTGCTGGGTCGGGAAATGACAGCGGAAGGGGTTCCCCCTCCGCCCCAGGAACCGGAGAACAAGGAGAGACCCGGCCATAGGAAATCCCCAGGCCCTCCAAGTGCTCCAGCTCCAAAGTAAGGGGCGAGGGTGGGTGTTCCTCCCCCTCCCCGCTGCCACCCCCCGGCCCAGCATCTACAGTGTCATCGTTATTTGTTTGTATTTCTGCCGGGTCGAGCGACTCCCGGGGGAAGTTGGATAATAGCCGGGCGGGCTCAGGTTCGGCCTTTTCGGCCCCGCCCGCCTCGGTCCCCGGGACGCTCGACCCGGCGGCTACGCATTCTTCCACTGGCCCCACGCCCCCCACGACAGGCAGATCTTCCACGCCCTCCCCAGGAGGCAGCGGCTGGGCAGCCTCGACTGCCTCACCCTCCCCGGGGAAAGACTCCTCGCGCCTGCAGCGCAATTTGGGGGCGCTGGTGGGGGACGCGGGACACGCGGCGGGCACCGCCTCCTCCGCGGAGGGATGTTGTTCCCCCTCCGCCTCATTGGGGCGGTGCCTCTTTTTGTTCCTGGGGGCGCGCGGAGTCAGGGAGACCTCCATGTCTGCCGAGGCCTCCCGCTCCGCCCCCCCCTTTTCCTTTTCTTGCCCGCGCCTGGGCCCCTCTGTGGTATTATTCAAGGGCCCGGGCACGGGCTCGGGGCACCCCGCGCTCGCCGGTGACTGGGTTGGGCTGAGCGCGGTGGTCAAACTTTCCGGCGCACCGAGGGGACCCGCCTCTAGATGTTTCTCCTTCTTCCGCGCCTTCTTTCCGCTCGGACGCTCTCCCTCCCCCCCGCCGGAGGCCCTGAAAACAAAGGCCTCCGACGATGCCCGCGCACCCATGGCTCCCGGCACGCGGACGCAACTAGGGGGAGGGGTGGCGGCGGCGCCAGCTATGGCCGCCTTCGGTGGTTTGGCGGCCTTGGAGGCGGGGCAGTTCTTACGAACGTGCCCCACCTCCCTGCAGGCATGGCACCGCACGCCGTCCGACGTCCAGAAGACGCGGTAGGCAGTCCCCTCGTGCACCACATTAAAGTGCCCTTCTGTCATGTCCTCCCGCGCCAGCCGGACAAAGAGCTGGCGGCGGAAGGAGAACACGTGGCGCAGGCTGTTCTCCCTGAGGCCGAGCGGTATGGGGTTGATCCCCGACCTTACCTCCCCCAGTTGGTGTAGGTGAGGGAGGAGGAGCTCAGCGGAAACAAAGGGCGGGACGTTTGACACGATGACCCTCTGCGCGGTGGCCTCGAGAGGGTCCACCGGCAGGAACGTCCCGCCCACCGTGAGCCCCTTTTCAAGGGCCAGGGACACCGCCCGCTCCGACCCCAGGAAGAACACGGCCTTCCCAGACATCTTGGAGGCTGCGACAATGGCCGAGGGGCCGACTACCCCAGCCATCGCCCGCACGCACTCCTCGATGGTCATTGTGGGGTGAGTGTAGCTCTTGACCCCGTGTTTTTTCGTAATTAACCTAAATGGTGGCAGGGCAGCGGGTGGCGCAGGAGGGGCCGTGGAAGCGGTTGCCACCTGCGCATACGTCCTTGCTGGCCCTGCCACCGGCGTGGATGGGGTCGCCATCACGGGGTCCCTTTAAGGGCTACACCCACCCCAAAGTCACAGGCCTTAATGGTCTTAATTGGCCTCGTAAATTAACTGAGCAGAGGAGCCCTTAACGAGGTACCTCTCCCCTAGTTGGCAATTGGGGAGAGGCCTTGCTCCCTCTGCTCAGTTGTCTTAATTGTTTTTTTTTTTGTAAATTTGGAAGGAAGAGGCCTCAGAGAGAGAGGGGAGAAACAGAGTAGCAGAGAAAGAGAGAGGGGGGTGGGAAGGGGGGGGGACTGCGAGGGCAGGTCTCCCCTCGCAGCTGTGGGTGGGTGCACTCCCCAGATGGCAAAACACAAAAGTCTTTGGGGTGGTCTTCAGGTGGGGGGAGAAGATGTCTTCACCTGGGGTAGCTGGAGCCACCAGGCACTCCCAACGATCTTTAATTGGGTGATTGATGACAATCTTCAGCCTGGTAGCTCCAGCTATCCCAGGCTAGGCAAATGTGGGGGGTGGGGGGGGTTCCAATTGTGGGGGGGGCCCAGTTGTAAGCACGGCCCCCACGCACACTACCACACACACACACACACCCCCCGCGATGTTCCGGCCCTCAGTGGTCTTCTTTCCTCCCCCCACCGATACAACAAAGTCTGTTTGGGGAAATGCACCCACACCCACCTGTAGAGATAGTAGAGTCTCCCTCCTTCCACTCTGGATGGTTGTTGGTTGTTCCCCCTCTCTCCAACTCCTTGCAGAATGGTAAAAGATGTAAAATGTTTTCTGTTCTCCTCCTCTCCCTCTGGGTAAAGTTGAAGGTGAAGCCCCTTCCTTCCTTCTCCTCCTGGGCTGGTCTCAGGGCTCTCCAGGCAGGAGCTCAAGTTGATGGCTGCTTCTCTCACTGCTCACAGCTCCTACTGTGCAGGACACGCCTCCACTGCTCTACGATTGGTTCCTTGTGCATGAAACTCTTTTAGAGTCTACCTGTGAAAACATAAAACAATAACGGTGCCACCCAACCTGGGTGACACTCCAGACATTTACAAGGCCCTTTTTTCCCCCCCTTTTTTTGTTTTTTTTTGTGTTTTTCTTTTTTTGGTTTTTTTTTTTTTGGGCACTAAAATCACAATTTTTCCCCAGTGCCCCCTATAAAAGGGAAGGGGACACTAAAAGCACCGGCAATTAAAACAAATTAACTTTAAAACGTAAAATCAAATTAAAATTTGGTTGCCGGGCGTGATGATGCACTCCAGTCCCTCCGGTGCCCACCTCTCGCGGAAGGCCGCGAGCGTACCGGTGGACACCGCGTGCTCCATCTCCAAGGACACCCTGGACCGGATGTAAGAGCGGAAGAGAGGCAGGCAGTCAGGTTGAACGACCCCCTCGACCGCCCGCTGCCTGGACCGGCTGATGGCACCCTTGGCCGTGCCCAGGAGCAGTCCTACGAGGAGGCCTTCGGACCTACCCGCTCCCCTCCGCACAGGGTGCCCAAAGATCAGGAGGGTGGGACTGAAGTGCAGCCAGAATTTCAGGAGCAGCCCCTTCAAATAATGGAACAGGGGCTGCAACCTCGTGCACTCAATAAAAACATGGAACACGGACTCCTCCAGACCGCAGAAATTGCAGGCGGCCTGGGAGTCCGTGAACCGGCTTAAAAATTTGTTGCACGGCACTGCTCCGTGCACCACCCTCCAGGCCAAGTCCCCGATGAATAGTGGGAGGACCCCTGCGTAGAGTGCCCTCCATCGGGGACCCCCGCCTCCTCCGGACGGCAAGATGGTACGCCATGGCGTGTCCGGACGGCCGGCGAGGATGGCAAAGTTGAGGGTGTGCAGGAGCAGCCCGTACAGGAAACCCCTCCGCGCGGAACTGAAAGGCACGGAGGGGATTTCCCCGAGGCGGCTCAAGTTGTGAGGCGCCGGCCCCCGAGGGAGGTTCCGGGGTTTGGCGCCGATGAGGAATTCCGTCCGGACGGGGGTCAGTTCGGACGGGATCTCCCCACGTGCTTGAGCCTCCTCGATACACCTAACGGAGTCAGGGCCCAGAGCTGTTTTTAGCGACTCGATGGCATCGGCCGCGCGGCGGACGTTGGCAGAATTTAGGCGCCGCGCCAGCGTGACTGGCGCCATCCAGCCCGCTCCTCCGCCATCGAGCAGGTCCCTGACCCTGGTCACCTCACCAGCCACAGCCCTCTCTTCCGACCGCCACATGAAGCCTCGGCCGTGGAGGTACGGATTCCCGAGCAGCGGTTCCTGCAGGACGGCCGCCACTCCAGCCGGCGGAGAGCTGCGCTTGGTGGAGACTTTGTTCCAGACCCTGATGAGTTCCCTGTAAGAGACAGGCAGCTCCCGGAGGGCGGTCCTGGCACCCCCCAAGTTCACAAACAGGAGCTGCGTGTCATAATTGAGGTCGAGCTGCTGGCGGAAGAAATACCTCGCCAGAGCACACCACCTAGGAGGGGGCTCGACGTAAAGGTGTCTCTGCAGGGTCTGAAGACGGAAAGTCGCGAGCTGGGCGCTGACGCACACCAACGACTGACCGCCCTCCTCAAGCGGGAGACTCAAGACCGCGACAGAGACCCAGTGCTTCCTGTTGTTCCAGAAGAAGTCCACCAGCTTCTTCTGTATCTTGGCGACAAACGCAGGGGGAGGGGTCAAAGTGACCAGCCGGTACCACAGCATTGCGGCCACCAGCTGGTTTATGACTAGCGCTCGACCCCTGTAGGACAGCACTCGGAGCAGTCCTGTCCAGCGCCCTAGGCGAGCGGCGACCTTGGCCTCCAGCTCCTGCCAGTTCGCCGGCCAGGCTTCCTCGTCGGGGCTAAGGTAGACTCCCAGATAGAGGAGATGGGTCGTGCTCCAGGCAAAAGGCCTGAGCTCCTCCGGCAGGGAGTCCACCCGCCACTGACCCACCAGGAGTCCGGAACATTTCTCCCAGTTGATCCTGGCGGAGGACGCGGCCGAGTAAATCTCCTGGCACTCACGCATCCTCCGCAGGTCAGCGGGATCCTCTACCGCGAGGAGCACGTCATCGGCGTAAGCCGAGAGGACGACCTCCACGCCCGGCCCTTGCAGAGCCAGTCCCGTCAACCTCGTCCGCAAGAGGCGCAGGAAAGGCTCCACGCAAACGGCGTATAACTGGCCGGACATGGGGCATCCCTGGCGCACCCCTCTCCTAAAGCGAAGGGGCGCCGTCAAGGACCCGTTAACCTTAATCAGACACTCCGCGGCGGCGTACAAAAGTCGGATCCGGGCGACGAAATGCGTCCCGAACCCGAAAGCGCGCAGAGTTCCGAGCAGATAGTCGTGATCCACCCTGTCGAACGCCTTCTCTTGGTCGAGGGATAGGAAGGCGACCGACAGACCAGCCTCCTGGGAGCAATGGATGAGGTCCCGGACCAGATGGATGTTGTCGTGGATTGTCCGGCCCGGGACCGTGTATGACTGGTCGGGGTGGATCATGTGGTCCAGCACGGCACCAAGGCGAGCAGACATCGCCCTGGCGAAGATTTTGTAGTCCGTGCTGAGGAGGGAGACCGGGCGCCAGTTCTTAAGGAGGCGGAGATCGCCCTTCTTAGGCAGCAGGACGATGACTGCCCTGCGCCAAGAGAGGGGCATCTCCCCGGTCGCCAGACTTTCCCCCAGGACCCGCGCGTAGTCGCCCCCCAGGACGTCCCAGAACGCCCTGTGGAACTCCACGGTCAGCCCGTCCAGCCCCGGGGATTTTCCCCTCGAGAGCCGGGCGAGGGCACCGGTCAGCTCCGCCAGGCTTAGCGGAGCTTCCAGATTTTCGGCGCCCTCCGGGCTGACCTTCGGCAGGTCCTCCCACAAAACTCTACGCGCTTCCTCGCTGGACAGATCCGGAGAGAACAGAGCCCCGTAATATTCACGGACCCTGTTGTTGACGCCCTCCGGATCCGAGACGAGAGAGCCGTCGTCGGCCAGCAGCGTCAAGAGCTGCTTACGGACACTCTGCCTTTTTTCCAGCGAGTAGAAGAAGGGGGAGCCGCGGTCCAGATCCCGCAGGAACCGGATCCGCGACCTCACGAACGCGCCTCGGGACCCGACGAGCTGCAGGTCCTTCAGCGCGGCCTTCTTCGCTTCGTACACCGTCCGCAGGGCCGGGTCCTGGACGACTTGACCGAGACGGGCTTCCAGGTCGAGCACCTCTTTTTCTAGGCGCCCGACTCTGGCCGCCCGCCTCTTGGTCGACCCCCTCGCGTACTCTTGACAGAAGACGCGGACGTGAGCCTTGCCCACGTCCCACCATAGCCTCAAGGAGGGGAAGCCCCCCTGCTTCCTTCTCCAGTCGGACCAGAATCGACGGAACGAGTCCTGGAACCGCACGTCCTCCAGCAGCCGGTTGTTAAAGTGCCAGTACGCGGACCCCGCCCTCGCGCGGAGCGAAGCGAGCTCCGCCCACACCAGGTGGTGGTCCGAACACGGCACCGGCCGCATGGAGGCCGCCGGGACGCAGGAAACGTACGCCCGAGACACGTAAAGGCGGTCGACTCTAGACCATCCAACTCCAGGCCTCACCCAAGTAAAGGCGCTGGAGTCGGGGTGGAGATTTCGCCAGACGTCCACCAAGTCGAAGGACCCGACCAGGTCCCTCAACTTCTCCATCGCCGTCATGCACTGCGGGGCACCGGAGCGGTCCCTCGCCTCGAGGGTGCAGTTAAAATCCCCCCCGAGGACAATGCAGTCGCCGACGTCGACGGAGCCAAGAAGAGCGGACACCTCTTCAAAGAAGCGCGTCTGCTGCGGGCCGGGATGAGGGGCGTACACGTTCACGAGATGGAGCGGCACGTCCCCCAGGCGAACCGTTACGTGCAGCAAGCGGCCTGGCACGGGCTCCTCGACCCCCAAGATCTCCGGCTGAAAATGCGGGCCCAGCAAGATGGCCACCCCACTAGAAATGGCGGTGAGGTGGCTCATGCGGACCTCTCCTTGCCATTCCAGGAGCCACGTGGCTTCGTCTCCCGGAACGGTGTGGGTTTCTTGCAGGAAGCACACCGCATATTTCCCCTCCCGCAGGAGCGAAAAATTGTCAAATCTACGGCGTGCCCCTCTGCCGCCGTTGATGTTGAGGCTGGCTATGGTTATCTTCATGACAAAAGCATAGTGCAACCTCTACCTTAACCTATTGTGGGGGAGGGAGCGGAGTCTTTTGTTGAACTCCGCTCCCTCCGCAGCCCAGCGAGGAGTCCCTCGAGCTCGCGCAGCTCAAGGTGCTGCTCCTTTGTCAAGGGCCCGCCCGCGGCCAAGGTTTTAACGGCGGCGCGGACGGACCCCTTGATCAGCTCCGGCTCGGACCATTTTTCCAGGGCCAGTCGGGCTTGGTCGCGGCGACCCCGGCTCTGGGCCAAAAAGTCCCGGAGTTCCTTTGCAGGAACGAGGAGGGCCTCAGCGGCGGCCGCGAGCAGATCCACCGCCTCACTGGCGGTGGTCTCTAGGTCTTCACCCGCGTCCCCCACCGAGTCCCCGTCCTCCTCCGGGAGGTGGCCGCCAGCAGCCGGCCCATCGACCGCACAAGGTACGGCAAATGAACCGGCCGCTCCAACCGGCCCTGGCACTGCCCCGATCCCACCCCCAGGATCGTCGGCAGAGGAGTCCCCACTGGGCTCTTTTAAAAATGGTGCTGGGTCGGGAAATGACAGCGGAAGGGGTTCCCCCTCCGCCCCAGGAACCGGAGAACAAGGAGAGACCCGGCCATAGGAAATCCCCAGGCCCTCCAAGTGCTCCAGCTCCAAAGTAAGGGGCGAGGGTGGGTGTTCCTCCCCCTCCCCGCTGCCACCCCCCGGCCCAGCATCTACAGTGTCATCGTTATTTGTTTGTATTTCTGCCGGGTCGAGCGACTCCCGGGGGAAGTTGGATAATAGCCGGGCGGGCTCAGGTTCGGCCTTTTCGGCCCCGCCCGCCTCGGTCCCCGGGACGCTCGACCCGGCGGCTACGCATTCTTCCACTGGCCCCACGCCCCCCACGACAGGCAGATCTTCCACGCCCTCCCCAGGAGGCAGCGGCTGGGCAGCCTCGACTGCCTCACCCTCCCCGGGGAAAGACTCCTCGCGCCTGCAGCGCAATTTGGGGGCGCTGGTGGGGGACGCGGGACACGCGGCGGGCACCGCCTCCTCCGCGGAGGGATGTTGTTCCCCCTCCGCCTCATTGGGGCGGTGCCTCTTTTTGTTCCTGGGGGCGCGCGGAGTCAGGGAGACCTCCATGTCTGCCGAGGCCTCCCGCTCCGCCCCCCCCTTTTCCTTTTCTTGCCCGCGCCTGGGCCCCTCTGTGGTATTATTCAAGGGCCCGGGCACGGGCTCGGGGCACCCCGCGCTCGCCGGTGACTGGGTTGGGCTGAGCGCGGTGGTCAAACTTTCCGGCGCACCGAGGGGACCCGCCTCTAGATGTTTCTCCTTCTTCCGCGCCTTCTTTCCGCTCGGACGCTCTCCCTCCCCCCCGCCGGAGGCCCTGAAAACAAAGGCCTCCGACGATGCCCGCGCACCCATGGCTCCCGGCACGCGGACGCAACTAGGGGGAGGGGTGGCGGCGGCGCCAGCTATGGCCGCCTTCGGTGGTTTGGCGGCCTTGGAGGCGGGGCAGTTCTTACGAACGTGCCCCACCTCCCTGCAGGCATGGCACCGCACGCCGTCCGACGTCCAGAAGACGCGGTAGGCAGTCCCCTCGTGCACCACATTAAAGTGCCCTTCTGTCATGTCCTCCCGCGCCAGCCGGACAAAGAGCTGGCGGCGGAAGGAGAACACGTGGCGCAGGCTGTTCTCCCTGAGGCCGAGCGGTATGGGGTTGATCCCCGACCTTACCTCCCCCAGTTGGTGTAGGTGAGGGAGGAGGAGCTCAGCGGAAACAAAGGGCGGGACGTTTGACACGATGACCCTCTGCGCGGTGGCCTCGAGAGGGTCCACCGGCAGGAACGTCCCGCCCACCGTGAGCCCCTTTTCAAGGGCCAGGGACACCGCCCGCTCCGACCCCAGGAAGAACACGGCCTTCCCAGACATCTTGGAGGCTGCGACAATGGCCGAGGGGCCGACTACCCCAGCCATCGCCCGCACGCACTCCTCGATGGTCATTGTGGGGTGAGTGTAGCTCTTGACCCCGTGTTTTTTCGTAATTAACCTAAATGGTGGCAGGGCAGCGGGTGGCGCAGGAGGGGCCGTGGAAGCGGTTGCCACCTGCGCATACGTCCTTGCTGGCCCTGCCACCGGCGTGGATGGGGTCGCCATCACGGGGTCCCTTTAAGGGCTACACCCACCCCAAAGTCACAGGCCTTAATGGTCTTAATTGGCCTCGTAAATTAACTGAGCAGAGGAGCCCTTAACGAGGTACCTCTCCCCTAGTTGGCAATTGGGGAGAGGCCTTGCTCCCTCTGCTCAGTTGTCTTAATTGTTTTTTTTTTTTTGTAAATTTGGAAGGAAGAGGCCTCAGAGAGAGAGGGGAGAAACAGAGTAGCAGAGAAAGAGAGAGGGGGGTGGGAAGGGGGGGGGACTGCGAGGGCAGGTCTCCCCTCGCAGCTGTGGGTGGGTGCACTCCCCAGATGGCAAAACACAAAAGTCTTTGGGGTGGTCTTCAGGTGGGGGGAGAAGATGTCTTCACCTGGGGTAGCTGGAGCCACCAGGCACTCCTAACGATCTTTAATTGGGTGATTGATGACAATCTTCAGCCTGGTAGCTCCAGCTATCCCAGGCTAGGCAAATGTGGGGGGTGGGGGGGGTTCCAATTGTGGGGGGGGCCCAGTTGTAAGCACGGCCCCCACGCACACTACCACACACACACACACACACCCCCCGCGATGTTCCGGCCCTCAGTGGTCTTCTTTCCTCCCCCCACCGATACAACAAAGTCTGTTTGGGGAAATGCACCCACACCCACCTGTAGAGATAGTAGAGTCTCCCTCCTTCCACTCTGGATGGTTGTTGGTTGTTCCCCCTCTCTCCAACTCCTTGCAGAATGGTAAAAGATGTAAAATGTTTTCTGTTCTCCTCCTCTCCCTCTGGGTAAAGTTGAAGGTGAAGCCCCTTCCTTCCTTCTCCTCCTGGGCTGGTCTCAGGGCTCTCCAGGCAGGAGCTCAAGTTGATGGCTGCTTCTCTCACTGCTCACAGCTCCTACTGTGCAGGACACGCCTCCACTGCTCTACGATTGGTTCCTTGTGCATGAATGACAGAAGGATAGTTTGCAGGTGAAGCAGGCAATCAGGAAGGCGAATGGAATGTTGGCCTTCATTGCGAGAGGAATGGAGTACAAAAGCAGGGAGGTCCTTCTGCAACTGTATAGGGTATTGGTGAGGCTGCACCTGGAGTACTGCGTGCAGTTTTGTTCACCTTACTTAAGGAAGGATATACTAGCTTTGGAGGGGGTATAAAGACGATTCACTAGGCTGATTCCGGAGATGAGGGGGTTACCTTATGATGACAGATTGAGTAGACTGGGTCTTTACTCGTTGGAGTTCAGAAGGATGAGGGATGATCTTATAGAAACATTTAAAATAATGAAAGGGATAGACAAGATTGAGGCAGAGAGGTTGTTTCCACTGGTCGGGGAGACTAGAACTAGGGGGCACAGCCTCAAAATATGGGGGAGCCAATTTAAAACCAAGTTGAGAAGGAATTTCTTCTCCCAGAGGGTTGTGAATCTGTGGAATTCTCTGCCCAAGGAAGCAGTTGAGGCTAGCTCATTGAATGTATTCAAGTCACAGATAGATAGATTTTTAACCAATAAGGGAATTAAGGGTTATGGGGAGCGGGCGGGTAAGTGGAGCTGAGTTCACAGCCAGATCAGCCATGATCTTGTTGAATGGCGGAGCAGGCTCGAGGGGCTAGATGACCTACTCCTGTTCCTAATTCTTATGTTCTTATGCCTCCACAGCCCTCTGGGTAGAGAATTCCAAAGATTCACCACACTCTTGAGTGAAGAAGTTTCTCCTCATCTCCTAAATAGCCGACCCCTTATTCTGCGAATGTTTCCCCTGGTTATAGACTCCTCAGCCAGGGGAAACATCCTCCCTGCATCTATCTTATCAAGCCCTGTCAGCATTTTGTAGCAGCTGTGGAGGCTGAGTCACTAAATACATTTGAGGTGGAGATAGGCAGAATTTTGAGCGATAAAGGAGTAAAGGGTTATAGGGAGCAGGCAGGGAAGTGGAACTGAGTCTATGATCAGATCAGCCATGATCTTACTGAATGGCGGAGCAGGCTCGAAGGGCCAAATGGCTTAATCCTAATCCTGCTCCTATTTCTTACGTCGTATGTTTTAATGAGATCATCTCTCATTCTTCTCAACATTAGAGAATATTGTTGTGTATGTATAATATAAGTATACTCCCTGTACACTCAATGTACAGTTACATAAGACTACTGAATGTACCTTCACACTGTATACACTACGCTTGTACCACCAGAGGGTGCAACGGGTGGAGACCGAGGGGTCACCTGTACACAACAGGTAACCAGGTATAAAAGGGAGCTCACCATGCTGTACCTGCACTCAGGAGCTGTAATAAATGGACTAAGGTCACCACAGTTCAAGTATAATACCTTGCCTCGTGGAATCATTACTAGACTGCTTACAGACACAATAACTGGCGACGAGATTACGAATTTCCAGTGAAAATGGCTAACCTTGGCACGTTTCAACAATTCACCGATGGGGAAGATTGGGAGGCCTTTGTGGAAAGGCTCAGACACTTTTTCATTGCGAACGACCTGGCGGAAGACAACCCGACCTCGCTGGCTGATAAGTGCAGAGCTATCCTGCTCAGCAGTTGTGGGCCCACCATCTATGGCCTAGTCAGGGACTTGTTAGCCCCAGAAAAGACAACAACCAAAACATATGCGGAGCTTGTAACGATGATACAGGGACAACTCAAACCTAAAGAGAGCATCTTCACAGCCAGACACCGGTTCTACACCCACCGGCGGCCCGAAGGCCAAGAAATCACAAAATATGCTGCAGACCTCAGACGATTGGCTGCATCGTGTGATTTTTGGCAACCACCTCACCAAAGCGCTGCGGGACATTTTCGTTATTGGAATCGGCCACGAGGGCCTTCTCCACAAGCTCCTCCCTATGGATACGACCGTCACCTTGCAGAAGGCAATCAATGTGAACCAGGTCTCGGCCTGTGATTCCAAGCAGGATGATTCACCCCTAGGACTCTAACCCAGCAAGTACTGTGAACCGACTGGCACCTTTTAGAGGCAATGCTGCTGCAAGCAGTCTCTCTTAGGGAAGAGAGAACAGAACCCCATCCCGCAACCCTGAGACCGCCACTTGGAGCCAACCGTCTAACCCCATGCTGGCACTGTGGAGGAAATCACAGGGCCCACCAGTGCCACTACAAAGACTATACTTGAAAAGGCTGTAACACAAACGGCCACCTCCAGCAAATGTGCAAGAGAAATTGTACTCACCGAGTCGATGAAGAGTTGGCCGATCATCCAGACTCGAGCGACGGTGAAGAGAGAGCCCATGAGGCAGCTCAGCCCCACGAAGAGGTGTACGGCGTGTTTACCTGCACCACCGAGAGTTCTCCGTTGAAAATGGAAGTCGAAATCAATGATGTTCCAGTCACGATGGAGGTGGACACAAGGGCGAGCCTTTGAGAAACTCTGGGACAATCCAATTGAATGACATAAAATGATCCCGATCCAAGTGAAGCTGCTCACCTACACAAACGACACCATCCCAGTCGTTGGCAGCGTGGATGTCCAGGTATCCCATGACGGCGCGATGCACAAGTTACCTTTGTGGATCATTGCTGCTGATGGTCCAACGCTACTAGGAAGAAGATGGATGAAAAAAATCCGTTGGAGCTGGGAAAACCTCCAGCCTCCGGCGATCGACGTCCTCCATGACCCCAAAGTTGGATCCAGCACAGCACCTGAGAAACCAACCGCTCAACTCGACTGCGTGGAGACGACACAGACCGCTCAACCCAACGGTGAGATGATCCAGCCGAAACGACCCAACCTCACCTTCCAGGCTCCAGTGGCAAGACTCCGGAGGAAGAAAATTGGCGCAGAAGGCAACTTCCCTGCTTCCGTGGCAGAACCTGGGGAGAAAAGTATCAACGCAGCCTACCTCGTGGAGAGAAAGAAGATGGCGCCCGCACCAGGAGGCGAAACGCCTGAAGTAAAGATGGCGGTGGCCAGACCACAAGTGGCAGTGTTGATGGAGCAACACGTGATGCCAAGCAGCGAACCGGATTGGGGAAAGGATTATAAGGCCCTCTTAAAGGAGACCAGCAACCCATCACAATTAAAGGGACAGTTCCACTCTTTATACAGCGATGCCAGTGATACATATGTAAGCGATGTAATTGACAAATTCAAGTATGTAAATGTAACTAACCATGTTAAATCGGGCGATTGCAGTCGGAACCAATGTATTGTGAGAGTAAATGAATTAATGATGTGCGATGCCGGGTTCGACATGTATGCCAACAAAACCAAGGGCAATCTCCCGTCGGAAGCACCCAGGTCCAGCGGGCTACCCGATCATGTAGCCTGCGCCTCCGGGACCAATGTGATGCCCCACGGAGCATGGCCACACAGAGGGAGCGTACCAGCTGCAGGGCCAGTGATCAACGGACAGCAAAGGCACCACTACCGGTACTCTGCCCCAAATCGGCTCTACCTCTCTGGCCACCAGGGCTAGTACCAGGAGCAAGAGGCTAGCACCCTCCAGCTTTCCTTAGATTCTTCCTGTCCACTAGGCCCCTCATAATCTTATACAACTCAATTAAATCTCCCCTCAGCCTCCTCTGTTCCAAAGGAAACAGCCCCAGCCTATCCATTCTTTCCTCATAGCTAAAATTACTGTTACTTTAAACTGCTTCTCTTAAATCACAAGTTTGTGACCTTGGTTGTGGAGAGGCATGGAGCAAATCGATAGATTTTTGGATATTAAGGGAACCAAGGGATATGGGGATAGTACAGGAATGTGGAGTTCAGGTAGATGATCAACCATGATCTTACTGAATGGCGGAGCAGGCTCGAGGGGTCAAATGGCCTCCCCCTGCTCCGATTTCTTCTGTTCTATTCTTAAATGATGTCGAATGATTTCCCAAACAGAAAGAAGGGCACCATTCTGCATTTAAACATGCAGCTGGACAAAGCGGCAATGCAACACTCATCTTTGCTCACTCCAATGTCTAATTGCCCACTCAACTGCCCTCCAGCTGACTCTTCCTTCCTTCCTGTTTGCTCGTCTCCTTTAGAAAGGCCACACCAGCACTCACCATAGAACGCTCACAGGCATTATGTGCATCCGAGGAACTAATAAAGTTTAAAATTTGCGTCCTTGTGTTAAATTCTCTCAGGGCCTCACCCCTCCCCATCTCTGTAATCTCTTCCATCCCTACAATCCTCTGAGAACTCTGCACTCCTCCAATTCTGGCCTGTTGTGCATTCCTGATTTATTTTCCCCCCTACCATTGGCGGCCGTGCCTTCAGCTGCCGAGACTCTGAGCTCTGGAATTCTCTCCCTAAACCTCTCCGCCTCTCCTCCTTTAATCACTCCTTAAAATCTATCTCTTTGAATCAAGCTTTTGGTCGCTAATCCCAATATCTCATAAGAACATAAGAAATAGGAACAGGAGTAGGCCATACGGCCCTTCGAGCCTGCTCTGCCATTCAATAAGATCATGGCTGATCTGATCATGGACTCAGCCCTGCCCGCTCCCCATAACCCCTTATCGATTAAGAAACCATCTATTTCTGTCTTAAATTTATTCAATGTCCCAGCTTCCACAGCTCTCCGAGGCAGCAAATTCTACAGATTCACAACCCTCTGAGAGAAGAAATTCCTCATCTGTTTTAATGGGCGGCCCCTTATTCTAAGATTATGCCCTCTAGTTCTAGTCTCCCCCATCATTGGAAACATCCGCTCTGCATCCACCTTGTCAAGCCCCCTCATAATCTTATATATTTCAATAAGATCATCTCTCATTCTTCTGAATTCCAATGAGTAGAGGCCCAACTTCCTCAACCTTTCCTCATGTCAACCCCCTCATCCCCAGAATCAACCTCGTGAACCTTCTCTGAACTGCCTGCAAAGCAAGTATATCGTTTCATAAATATAGAAACCAAAACTGCATGCAGTATTCCAGGTGTGGCCTCACCAATATCCTGTATAACTGTAGCAAGACTTCCCTGCTTTTATACTCCATCCCCTTTGCAATAAAGGCCAAGATACCATTGGCCTTCCTGATCACTTGCTGTACCTGCATACTATCCTTTTGTGTTTCATGCACAAGTACCCCCATGTGGCTCGGTGTCAAGTTCTGTCTGAATTATTGGCAGATCTTCTGGTCATTCTTCAGAGGTCCCTCAATAGCAAATGTGACAAGACTATTGAACCATGGAGGGGTATTGTTGCCGCGGAGGTCTCTGTCCCCATCCAAAGTCCACACGCATGCAGTACCCAGCCACCTGTCCCTCACTGTGTATATGTACATGTGGTGCAATGTCACATGTGTAAACTTCACCGAGACAAGGTAATGTTTCCATCTCTGAGCGACAGCGACCAGGGAGGTCCCAGGCTCACTGGCTGGTCCGTGCTAATTCAGTTGACCTCAACTGGCCTCCACACCCCTGGGTGAGAGAGCTGAGGAATCGGCAGGGATTTCCCCACGCAATACAGCAGCAGCGATTGGAAGTATCCGACTGCAAATGCTGGTGGGGCCAGAACTCGGCTGTAATTTATGTTGGAATATCTTGCTGTATTCACCATCGACACTCGCACAACAACTTGTACTTGTATAGCGCCTTTAACATAGTGAAAAGTCCCAAGGCACTTCACAAGAGTATTATGAGATAAAACAATTTGGCACCGAGCCGCATAAGTAGAAGTTAGCGCAGGTGACCAAAAGTTTGGTCAAAGAGGTAGGTTTTAAGGAGCGTCTTGAAGGAGGAAAGAGAGGTAGAGAGGTTTAGGCAGGGAGTTCCAGAGCTTGGGGCCCAGGCAACAGAAGACACGGCCACCAATGGTTGAGTGATTCTAATCAGGGATGCTCAAGAGGGCAGAATTAGAGGAGCGCAGACATCTCGGGGGGGTTGTGGGGCTGGAGGAGATTACAGAGATAGGGAGGGGGTGAGGCTATGGAGAGATTTGAAAATAAGGATGAGAATTTTGAAATCGAGGCGTTGCTTAACAGGAATTCAGAAATTTCTTTACCCAGAGAGTGGTCAGAATGTGGAACTCGCTGCCACAGGGAGTGGTTGAAGCGAATAGTATCGATGCATTTAAGGGGAGGCTAGATAAGCACATGGGGGAGAAGGGAATAGAGGGTTATGCTGATAGAGTTAGATGAGGAAAGACGGGAGGAGGCTCGACTGGTGTATAAATGCTGGCATGGACTGGGGACAAGGCCGAATGGCCTGTTTCTATGTCGTAAATTCTATATTTGTAATACAATGCACCCCTAGCCTTCATATTATTGTATTTATTTATACAAGTTCTTTTATTGTATTTATTACAATATATCCGCAGTTCCTATGTACGCCCTTTCCTGATGTTGTAAATAGAACGTAACCCCCAGCGTTATATTTATTAATAGAATGTAACCCCAGGCTATTGAGTGTATTGTATTTATTGATACAAAACAACAATTTATTGATTCAATGTACGCCAGTCCTTATTATACTGTAGGGTGAAGGACACACACACCCTGAAGGAGTTTAAGTGAATCAATTGACGTTTTATTACGAAGGGATTCAGCGTTGTACAGGCTGAAAGGATCCTCCAGAGAGCAGCACACAACAGACGTTGATGGTCTTTGGCAGCGGTATAATTTCGAACACCGCAAAATTTAATATCCCTTTAAAAAAGGTTTCCGATTTGTAGTCTCCCCGCCAGCCCCACCTCAGAAATTAACACCCCTGTTTGCCCGAAGATGCCGACTGTTGCTGGGTTGCGATGTCAGGTGAGCTCGGGTGCCTCACCCAGACCCAGCTGCACTGCAAGACGGCTGTGCCGATCAGCGAGTTGATGGTTTGTTACTGGTTAAAGGCTTTCTCCACCGCCCTCTTCCCCCCACCCCCCACCCCCCCAGGCGAGCGTTCACATGCCCCGGGGCGACGACCCCTCCCTCGCTCGCTCAGTGGAGGTGGGACCCCGATGGGGCAGGGCCTACGTCTTCACCGTCCTCTTGGTCAGCCGGCCCTCCTTGTCGATGGCGAAGTTATAATTCTTGGGATTGTCCAGCGCTTCCTCGATCCGCTGATCCAAGTTCTCCAGCGTGATGAAGTGCTTCACGGCCTCCTGCAAATTAAAGGCACAAGACGACGTGAGCGGTTCAACAATCCCAGGCATTTCGAGATCACGGCAACAGCAAGAGGAACCTGCATTTATATAGCGCCTTTCACGGCTGCTGGGCGTCCCAAAGGGCTTTACAGCCAATTAAGTACTTTTGGAATGTAGTCACTGTTGTAATGTAGGAAATGCAGCAGCCAATTTGCGCACAGCAAGCTCCCACAAACAGCAACGTGATAATGACCAGGTCGTTTGTTTTATGTTGATTGAGGGATAAATATTGGCCAGGACACCGGGGAGAACTCCCCTGCTCTTCTTCGAAATGGTGCCATGGGATCTTTTACGTCCACCTGAGAGAGCAGACAGGGCCTCGGTTTAATAGCTCATCCAAAAGATGGCACCTCCGACAGTGCAGCGTTCCCTCAGCACTGCACTGGGAGTGTCATCCTGGATTCTGTGCTCAAGGATCTTGAATAAATGGACACTGTTTTAAAGACCAAACTTCTTGGTGCCATTTTATCTTTGTGCCGCATCTGAGGATTTTACGTGGGATCTTTTACGTCCATCGAACCACCTGATCATCATGTTCCCCAACTGCTTCTGGCCCCAGAAATCCATGGAACTATAGTGACCGTTTTAATAGCCTTCACGAGGAATTAAGTTTGGAACTCTATTACCCCAAGTCTCACCCAATTATCCTTCTCGCTCCAAACTCCCTCACAGCCCATTAACCCAACTCTCAGCACCAGGCCAAAGCTAGACTGGGTGTACAAGCTAATTTTAAAAAACAAGCGAAGGAAAGAGCTAGAATTTGTGAAGCGACTTTCACGACCTCAGGCCGTCCCAAAGCGCCTCACAGCCAAAGCAGTATGCAGATGCACTGCAGCAACTCGCCAAGGCTTCTTTGGCAGCACCTCCCAAACCCACGACCTCCACTACCCAGAAGGACAAGGGCAGCGGGTGATGGGGAACCACCCTGACTTGGAAATATATGGGCCGTTCCTTCATCGTCGCTGGGTCAAACTCCCTCCCTGACAGCACTGTGGGAGCACCTTCACCACACGGACTGCGGCGGTTCAAGGCGGCGGCTCACCACCACCTTCTCAAGGGGCAATTAGGGATGGGCAATAAATGCCGGCTTTGCCAGCGACGCCCACATCCAATGAACGATTTTTTTTTTTTTAAAAAGTACTTTTGAAGTGTAATCACTGTTGGAATGTCGGAAACCCGGTAGCCAATTTGCACATAGCAAGATCCCAAAAACAAGCAATGAGTTAAATGAGCAGCTAATCTGTTTTGGTGACGTTGCTCACTGAGATGAGTTGATGGCTCAGTGCCTTTATTGGCTAGCTGGCCAATTCATAGTCTAGATTTTGCTGGGATCACAAATGCAGCTTGCTGTACAAAGATTGCCCGCTTACGTGAGGTGATCAATGGTCCCCTGGGGCATTGAGAACATGTGTGGGTGTCGTGGATAAGGAGGAGAGAAGCTTCCTCTTCTGTCTGTGGAGAATGTCCAAAGTCTGCCTGAATACAGCAGAGTAAAGGCTTAATAATAGGTGTCCAAGTGCACGAGGCTATACCGCCCCCTCCCAAGGCAATTAATGTTTCCTATCCCATCCCCAACGCAATGGGGAGAGGTGACCAGGGGAGGGTATTATCTCCAGTAGCCCTATTGGAATCAAGATGCCACATAGTCCGTGGAAACCCTCCGAGAACTTGCCGCTCCTCCAACTCTGGCCTCTTGCGCATCCCCCATTTATTTCGCCCCACCATTGGCGGCCGTGCCTTCCACTAGTTTGGCCCCAAGCTCTGGAATTCCTTCCCTAAACGTCTCTGCCTCTCCCTCCTCTTTCAAGGCGCTCCTTAAAACCTATCTCTTTGACCACAGCTTTTGGTCGCCTGTCCTAATGTCTCCTTATTTCCCATGTTACAACAGTGACTACACTTCACAAGTACTTCATTGGCAGTAAAGTGCTTTGAGACATCCAGTGGTTGTGAAAGGCGCTATGTAAATGCAAGTCTTCCTTCCTTCCTTCCTTCCTTCCTTCCTTTGGCACGGTGTCAATTTTTGCCTTCATTTTCCACAGCTCATCAACAATTATTGATCATATCATTAGCAGGCACCACAATCAGCAATGATTAATCATAAATAGCACGTTTTCAATCACGTATGAGAAATCCATTTTTGTAACAAGAATCTATCGTGAAGGAGAGTGCTGCAATATATTAACATACTGTTCTATCACCTCTGGGGCCTGCGTTTGAATCCACCCTACATTGATGGGATAAAAGTGTTGGCTCTCGTCTCCCTCCACTGGATTCAACTGAGCGGGACACAGTCTCAGTGTGAATTATGCTGAGCAAAAGTCCACCGTACATCAGAATTTGGAACCAAGTCAAAGTTCGGGAGTCCAACAGGCAGTTGTCAAATACACAGCTAGAGAGGGAGGGAGTCTGGAGTTGCAAAAGGAGCCTTTCCAAGGTGACCTGGGAAGCAGAATGAATCCTTACTCTGTACCTAAGCCATGTTGTACCTGCCCTAGGATGGGATAGTGTAGAGGGAGCTTTACTCTGTATCTAACCCGTGCTGTACCTGCCCTGGGAGTGTTTGATGGGACAGTGTAGAGGGAGCTTTACTCTGTATCTAACCCGTGCTGTACCTGCCCTGGGAGTGTTTGATGGGACAGTGTAGAGGGAGCTTTTCTCTGTATCTAACCCCCTGTACCTGCCCTGGGAGTGTTGGATGGGACAGTGTAGAGGGAGCTTTACTCTGTATCTAACCCGTGCTGTACCTGCCCTGGGAGTGTTTGATGGGACAGTGTAGAGGGAGCTTTACTCTGTATCTAACCCCCTGTACCTGCCCCGGGGGTGTTTGATGGGGCAGTGTAGAGGGAGCTTTACTCTGTATCTAACCCGTGCTGTACCTGCCCTGGGAGTGTTTGATGGGACAGTATAGAGGGAGCTTTACTCTGTATCTAACCCGTGCTGTACCTGCCCTGGGAGTGTTTGATGGGACAGTGTAGAGGGAGCTTTTCTCTGTATCTAACCCCCTGTACCTGCCCTGGGAGTGTTGGATGGGACAGTGTAGAGGGAGCTTTACTCTGTATCTAACCCGTGCTGTACCTGCCCTGGGAGTGTTTGATGGGACAGTGTAGAGGGAGCTTTACTCTGTATCTAACCCCCTGTACCTGCCCCGGGGGTGTTTGATGGGGCAGTGTAGAGGGAGCTTTACTCTGTATCTAACCCGTGCTGTACCTGCCCTGGGAGTGTTTGATGGGACAGTGTAGAGGGAGCTTTACTCTGTATCTAACCCCGTGCTGTACCTGCCTGCAAGTGTTTGATGGGGCAGTGTAGATGGAGCTTTACTCTGTATCTAACCTGTGCTATACCTGCCCTGGGAGTGTTTGATGGGACAGTGTAGAGGGAGCTTTACTCTATATCTAACCTGTGCTATACCTGCCCAGCGACTGATTGATGCCGATACTGGATGCTAATAGTAGAAAGTGCGCCTCTGTCCAGCTCCGACTGCCCTCAGCTGGAAGAGGGAAAAAACACAATTTCTCAAAACAAAATGGCGGTGTTACAACAAGCGAGTAAAATGGCCGCCCTGGCCCACACTCAGTGCCTACCTGCAGTTGCACCACTTCCCTCTCCTTCTCCTTGAGGAACTCGTCCCTTTGCTTCTCTCGGTGGATGGCAGCCTGGAGTTTCTGCTCCCGCTCCTCTTCCGCCTCTCGCCGAAGTCGCTCCTCCCTGTCCCATAATCCCAAACACAAAGACGCTTGTCTCCAGTTTTACAACACAAAGAAATAAAGACTTGCATTTCTATAGCGCCTTTCATGACCTTAGGACGTCCCAAAGCGCTTTACGGCCATTTAAGTACTTTTGAAGTGCAGTCACTGTAAGATGGTGTGATTTAATACTCCTCAGCCTTGTACCTTGAGGGGTGACCCCTTAGAGGTCTTTAGAATTATGAAAGATTTTGATAGACACAGAGTGCCTGAGCTGGGTGGCCTTACCGCCCGCTGCTGCCGAGTTTTTTTTCGGTGGTCTCCCCTCGGTGCCAGTTTGCACTAGGCCTCCCGCCGGCCGGAGGGGAGGACCGCTGGGAACCGCCCGCTGACGGCCGCTAGCGTGCAAGTGGCTTCCGGCCCGGCGAGCTGCCAGATTCCTCCGGGCGGGAGTCGGAGACGGCAGGGGAGAAGCACATCTTCCCTGCGTGGAGGCAGGTCTAACCCCAACGGTAAGTAAGAAGACCTGCAAAAAAATGTTAGTGAACTTTTATTAAACATTTTTTCCAGCGATTTATGTGGATGGGGGTCCCCTGAAGGTCTTCCGGTGGGGGTTTTTTTTGGTGAAAATTTTTATTTTTATGTGCTCCTCCCCCCCCCCGCCCCTCCCTGGGCCCAAATCAATCCTCGGCGGTACATTGGCGAGAATTGCATTTGCGCCAAGATTGGGAGCTCCTGCCTGCTGCCGTCCAGATTCACGGCGTAAGTTGTTTTTTTTGCCGACGGGCGAGTTTTCCCACAAAACTCCCACCCAAAGTACCGTCAGGTATCTCGGCGGTCCTTGGCTTCCACCAAGTTCGGGCCCACAGAGTAGGTTTCCATGTGGGGAAGAGCAAAACTAGAAGCCATCATTATATAGAATTGACAAGTAGCAAAGTTATACTAACCTTGTATCGGACCTTGGTCAGACCACACTTGGGAGTATTACGGACAGTTCTGGTCACCATATTATATAAAGGACAGAGGCCCTGAAGAGGGTGCGGAGAAGATTTACAAAGATGAACTGTAACGTTATACCCATCAGGAAAGGATGAACAGGCCGGGTCTCTTAAGGTTGAGGGGTGACCTAATAGCGGTTTTTTTTTGAATTATGAAAGGTTTTGATAGAGTGGATACAGAGAGAATGTTTCCACTTGTGGGGAAGAGCATAACTAGAGGCCATCAGTATAAGATCGTCACCAATCGGGGATTCAGAAGAAACTTCTTTACCCAGAGAGTGGTGAGAATGCGGAACTCGCTACCACAGGGAGTGGTTGAAGCGAATAGTATAGATGCAGTTAAGGGGAAGCTGGACAAGCACATGGGGGAGAAGGGAATAGAGGATTATGAGGATAGATTTAGATGAGGAAAGACGGGAGGAGGCTCGAGTGGAGCATAAACGGCGACACGGACTGGTTGGGCCGAATGGCCTGCATCTGGGCCGTATATCCTGTGTGATTCTATATCACCCACTGACCCGGAGTAAGGAGGCTGGGATTTAATACTGCGAGGTATCCCCGAGGCTCACCGGAGTTTGCGGAGCCGATCGTTCTCCTGATTATTGAAAGCCATCAGCTTGTGGTGTTCTTCGGCTTCCAGCTTTGCTCGTTCCTCCGCCAGCGAGCCCACCTCCTCTTCATAGCGTTTCCGCAACATCTCCTCCTTGAACTCACCCCTTCAGATTGGGATTGGGGGGGGGGGGGGGGGGAAAGAGAGAGTCAAATGTCACCTGAGTTTCCGATACCCATCATCACGATTCAGACCCTCCAACCAAACTGAGAAATGCGCAGTTTCCAATTGGCTGATGCAGAGAAAGAACAGTATCAGCCGTGGCTGATTGGGTAGTGTGACTCTCGTGTCAGAGTCAGAAGGTTGTGGGTTTAACAGGGGGTTACCCCCGATGTCCTGGCAAATATTTATCCCTCAATCAAAACAGTGAGAGGTGACTTTATCGAAACGTATAAGATTATGAGGGGGCTTGACAAGGTGGATGCAGAGAGGATGTTTCCACTGATGGAGGAGACTAGAACTAGAGGGCATGATCTTAGAATAAAGGGGCCGTCCATTTAAAACAGAGATGAGGAGAAATTTCTTCTCTCAGAGGGTTGTAAATCTGTGGAATTTGCTGCCTCAGAGAGCTGTGGAAGCTGGGACATTGAATATATTTAAGACAGAAATAGACAGTTTCTTAAACAATAAGGGGATAAGGGGTTATGGGGAGCGGGCAGGGAAGTGGACCTGAGTCCATGATCGGATCAGCCATGATCGTATTAAATGGCGAAGTAGGCTCGAGGGGCCGTATGGCCTACTCCTATTTCTTATGATCTTATGTAATCAACATACCAAAAAAAAAACCTGATTATTTGGTCATTATCACTTTGCTGTTTGTGGGAGCTTGCTGTGTACAAATTGGTTGCCACGTTTCCTTCATTACATCAGTGACTACACTTCAAAACTACTTCATTGGCTGTGAAGCATTTTGGGACATCCTGAGGTTCTGAAAGGGGCTATATAAATGCAAATATAAATTTACAATGCAACGTCATCCCTGACATCACATTTATAGATACAATGTACCCCAGCCCGAGTGGCCCCTGGCCTGCGAACACCATTGGAGCAGGCCGGGGAGCGGAAGGAGCAGCACGTGCTGGAGCAGGAGAGCAACAGCAGCGAAGAGAGATGTCACCAAGGTCCAGGTCGGTGATTGGAGCGTGGGCAGGTACAGCAGGAGCGGCGAGGTCGGGGCGAAGGAGCGACGAGAGATTGTAGAGGGACGTGATCGGGGCTCAGGAGAGGCGAGAGTTCGGGGGCCCAGGAGAGGCCTGTGAACTTTTTGACGTGGAAGCAAGTCATCCTCGATTCGAGGGACTGCCTATGATGATGATTATATATTGAAGTACCCAGCCCCAGTACATTATATAAAAGCCAAATACTGCGGATGCTGGAATCTGAAATAAAAACAGGAAATGCTGGAAATCTCAGCGGGTCAGGCAACATCTGCAGAGAGGAAGCAGAGTTAACGTTTCGGGTCAGTGACCCTTCATCAGGACTGGAAAAAGTTCGAGATGTAACAGGATTTTAAGCAAGTGTTGGGGAAGGGAAAGGGAGGGGAGGGGAGGAAAGAACAAGAGTGAAGGTCCGTGATAGGGTGGAAGGCAGGAGAGATTAGAGAGACAAACGGGATGATGGTGCAAGGCAAATGGAGATGGTAATGGGGCAAGTTAAGAAACAAAAGATGGGTCTAGATAGGGCGTAAATGGCAGAATCAACAGCTGTCATCATGGGAAAGAGAAAAAAAAACCGGGGCAGAGGTTATGGTTTAAAATTGTGGAACTCGATGTCGAGTCCAGCTTTGGTTAAATGCAGATTGGGTGACCGCTTTCCGGAGCACCTCCGTTCAGTCCATAAGTGTGACCGGTCATCTGTCACTTTAATTCTCCACTACATTCCCGCTCTGACCTCTCCATCCTCGGTCTCCTACACTGTTCCAACAAAGCTCAACAAACAGCACCTCATCTTTTGTTTAGGCACGTTACAGCCTTCCGGTGCTCTTGCAGAGAGCCGGCACGGGCTCGATAGGCCGAAAGAAAGAAGAAGAAAGACTTGGATTTTTATATAGCGCCTTTCACAACCTCTGGACGTCCCGAGCGCTTTACAGCCAATGAAGTGCTTTTTGACGTGTAGTCACTGTTGTAATGTATGAAACACGGCAGCCAAAAGGCCCACAGCAAGCTCCCACAAACAGCAATATGATAACGACCAGATAATCTGCTTTTAGTGATGTTGATTGAGGGATAAATATTGGCCAGGACACCGGGAAGCTCTTCTTCAAATAGTGCCATGGGAACTTTTGCGTCCACTTGAGAGAGCAGACGGGGCCTCGGTTTAACGTCTCATCCAAAAGACAACACCTCCGACAGTGCAGCGTTTCCTCAGCACTGCACTGGGACTGTCAGCTAACCTGGAGTGGGACTTGAACCCACGATCTTCTGACTCAGGGACGAAAGTGCTGCCCATTGAGCTAACGAAGGCGATCCATTGCAGTGTAGGAGCTACTGTTGAGAGATCTATTGCTGTGTGTGTGGCCTATTGCACGGTGTGAGCCCTGCCACAACGTCCCCTCCTGGGAGACCCCCACACCACTCCCCCGTCCCTCACCCGGCCCCCCTCCATACCCACCGCCCCAGGCCTCCCTGACCTCAGCTCAGTCCCCCCCCACCCCCGGGCCCACACTGACCTCAGTCCCCACCCGGGCCCTCACTGACCTCAGTTTCCCCCCCACCCCCCCCCCCCCCGGGCCCTCACTGACCTCAGTCCCCCCCCCCTCCGGGCCCACACTGACATCAGTCCCCCCCCCCGGCCCCACACTGAACTCAGTCCCCCCCGGGCCAACACTGACCTCAGTCAGTCCCTCCCTCCCTCCCCCCCCCCCCCCTCGGGCCCACACTGACCTCAGTCCCCCCCCTCCGGGCCCTCACTGACCTCAGTCCCCCCCTCCCCCTCCCCCCTCCCCCCCCCCGGGCCCACACTGACCTCAGTCCCCCCCACCCCCCCCCCCGGGCCCACACTGACCTCAGTTCCCCCCCCGCGGGCCCACACTGACCTCAGTTCCCCCCCCCCCCCCCCCCCCCGGGCCCTCACTGACCTCAGTCCCCCCCCGGGCCCACACTGACCTCAGTTCCCCCCCCCCCGGGCCCTCACTGACCTCAGTCCCCCCCCCTGGGCCCACACTGACCTAGTCCCCAGTCCCCCCCCCCCCCCCCCCCCTGGGCCCACACTGACCTCAGGGCCCCCCCCCGGACTAACACTGACCTCAGGGCCCCCCCCCCGGGCCCACACTGACCTCAGTTCCCCCCCCCGGGCCCACACTGACCTCAGTCCCCCCCCCCGGGCTAACACTGACCTCAGTTCCCCCCCCACCCCCCCCCGGGCCCACACTGACCTCAGTCCCTCCCCCCCCCCCCCGGGCCCTCACTGACCTCAGTCGTCGTCCCCCCCCCCCCGGGCCCTCACTGACCTCAGTCCCCCCCCCGGGCCCTCACTGACCTCAGTCTCCCCCCCCCCCCCCGGGCCCTCACTGACCTCAGTCCCCCCCCCGGGCCCTCACTGACCTCAGTCCCCCCCCCCCCCGGGCCCACACTGACCTCAGTTCTCCTCCCCCCCCCCCGGGCCCACACTGACCTCAGTCCCCCCCCCCCGGGCCCTCACTGACCTCAGTCCCCCCCCCTGGGCCCACACTGACCTAGTCCCCCCCCCCCCCCCCCCCCGCCGGGCCCACACTGACCTCAGGGCCCCCCCCCCGGACTAACACTGACCTCAGGGCCCCCCCCCCGGGCCCACACTGACCTCAGTTCCCCCCCCCGGGCCCACACTGACCTCAGTCCCCCCCCCCCCGGGCTAACACTGACCTCAGTCCCCCCGGGCCCACACTGACCTCAGTTCCCCCCCCCCGGGCCCACACTGACCTCAGGGCCCCCCCCCCCCGGGCCCACACTGACCTCAGTCCCCCCCCCCGGGCTAACACTGACCTCAGTCCCCCCCCCCGGGCCCACACTGACCTCAGTCCCCCCGGGTCCACACTGACCTCAGTCCCCCCCCCCCCTGGGCCCACACTGACCTCAGGGCCCCCCCCCCGGGCCCACACTGACCTCAGTCCCCCCCCTTGGGCCCACACTGACCTCAGTCCCCCCCCCCGGGCCCACACTGACCTCAGTCCCCCCCCCCGGGCCCACACTGACCTCAGGGCCACCCCCCCCCCCCCGGGCCCTCACTGACCTCAGTCCCCCCCCGGGCCCTCACTGACCTCAGTCCCCCCCCCCCCCGGGCCCACACTGACCTCAGTTCTCCTCCCCCCCCCCCGGGCCCACACTGACCTCAGTCCCCCCCCCCCGGGCCCTCACTGACCTCAGTCCCCCCCCCCGGGCCCACACTGACCTCAGTTCCCCCCCCCGGGCCCACACTGACCTCAGGGCCCCCCCCCCCCGGGCCCACACTGACCTCAGTCCCCCCGGGTCCACACTGACCTCAGTCCCCCCCCCCCCCGGGTCCACACTGACCTCAGTCCCCCCCCCCCCCCCGGGCCCACACTGACCTCAGTTCTCCTCCCCCCCCCCCGGGCCCACACTGACCTCAGTCCCCCCCCCCCGGGCCCTCACTGACCTCAGTCCCCCCCCCTGGGCCCACACTGACCTAGTCCCCCCCCCCCCCCGCCCCCCCCCGCCGGGCCCACACTGACCTCAGGGCCCCCCCCCCGGACTAACACTGACCTCAGGGCCCCCCCCCGGGCCCACACTGACCTCAGTTCCCCCCCCCGGGCCCACACTGACCTCAGGGCCCCCCCCCCCCGGGCCCACACTGACCTCAGTCCCCCCGGGTCCACACTGACCTCAGTCCCCCCCCCCCCCGGGTCCACACTGACCTCAGTCCCCCCCCCCCCCCCGGACCCACACTGACCTCAGGGCCCCCCCCCCCCCGGGCCCTCACTGACCTCAGTCCCCCCCCCCCCGGGTCCACACTGACCTCAGTCCCCCCCCCCCCCGGGCCCACACTGACCTCAGTCCCCCCCCCCGGGTCCACACTGACCTCAGTCCCCCCCCCCCCCCCGGGCCCACACTGACCTCAGGGCCCCCCCCCCCCGGGCCCTCACTGACCTCAGTCCCCCCCCCCCGGGTCCACACTGACCTCAGTCCCCCCCCCCCCCGGGCCCACACTGACCTCAGTCCCCCCCCCCCCCGGGCCCTCACTGACCTCAGTTCCCCCCCCCCGGGCCCTCACTGACCTCAGTCCCCCCCCCCCGGGCCCACACTGACCTCAGTTCCCCCCCCCCGGGCCCACACTGACCTCAGTCCCCCCGGGCCCACACTGACCTCAGTCCCCCCCCCCGGGCCCACACTGACCTCAGGGCCACCCCCCCCCCCCGGGCCCTCACTGACCTCAGTCCCCCCCCCCGGGCTAAAACTGACCTCAGTCCCCCCCCCGGGCCCACACTGACCTCAGTCCCCCCGGGTCCACACTGACCTCAGGCCCCCCCCCCCCCCCGGGCCCACACTGACCTCAGTCCCCCCCCCCCGGGCCCACACTGACCTCAGTCCCCCCCCCCCCGGGCCCGCACTGACCTCAGTCCCCCCCCCCCGGGCCCACACTGACCTCAGGCCCCCCCCCCCGGGCCCACACTGACCTCAGTCCCCCCGGGTCCACACTGACCTCAGTCCCCCCCCCCCCCGGGCCCACACTGACCTCAGTTCCCCCCCCCCCGTGCCCACACTGACCTCAGTCTCCCCCCCCCCCCCCCCGGGCCCACACTGACCTCAGTCCCCCCCCCCCCCCCCGGGTCCACACTGACCTCAGTCCCCCCCCCCCCCCCGCCCCGGGCCCACACTGACCTCAGCCCCCCCCCCCCCCCCCGGGCCCACACTGACCTCAGTTCCCCCCCCCCCCCCGGGCCCTCACTGACCTCAGTTCCCCCCCCCCGGGCCCTCACTGACCTCAGTTCCCCCCCCCCGGGCCCTCACTGACCTCAGTTCCCCCCCCCGGGCCCTCACTGACCTCAGTTCCCCCCCCCCCCGGGCCCTCACTGACCTCAGTTCCCCCCCCCCCCGGGCCCTCACTGACCTCAGTTCCCCCCCCCCTGGGCCCACACTGACCTCAGTCCCCCCCGGGCCCACACTGACCTCAGTCCCCCCCCCCCCCCCCCCCCCCCCCCCGGGCCCACACTGACCTCAGTCCCTCCCCCCCCGGGCCCACACTGACCTCAGTCGCCCCCCACCCCCCCGGGACAACACTGACCTCAGTTTCCCCCCCCCCCCCCCCCCCCCCCCCCCCCGGGCCCTCACTGACCTCAGTCCCCCCCCCCGGGCCCTCACTGACCTCAGTCCCCCCCCCCCCCCCGGGCCCACACTGACCTCAGTCCCCCCCCCCCCCCGGGCCCACACTGACCTCAGTCCCCCCCCCCGGGCCCTCACTGACCTCAGTCCCCCCCCCCCCCCGGGCCCACACTGACCTTAGTCCCCCCCCCGGGCCCACACTGACCTCAGTTCCCCCCCCCCCCCCCCCCCCCCCCCGGGCTAACACTGACCTCAGTCCCCCCCCCCCCCC
This sequence comes from Pristiophorus japonicus, assembly GCF_044704955.1. Taxonomy (NCBI): domain Eukaryota; kingdom Metazoa; phylum Chordata; class Chondrichthyes; family Pristiophoridae; genus Pristiophorus; species Pristiophorus japonicus. The sequence continues at coordinate 13,951,077 of NC_091978.1, forward strand.
GGGCCCTCACTGACCTCAATCCCCCCCCGGGCCCACACTGACCTCAGTCCCCCCCCCCCCCCCCCGGGCTAACACTGACCTCAGTTCCCCCCCCCCGGGCCCTCACTGACCTCAATCCCCCCCCGGGCCCACACTGACCTCAGTCCCCCCCCCCCCCCCCCCGGGCTAACACTGACCTCAGTTCCCCCCCCCCGGGCCCACACTGACCTCAGTTCCCCCCCCCTGGGCCCACTGACCTCAGTTCCCCCCCCCCCCTGGGCCCACACTGACCTCAGTCCCCCCCCCCCCCCCCCCCCCCCGGGCCCACACTGACCTCAGTTCCCCCCCCCCCCGGGCCCTCACTGACCTCAGTTCCCCCCCCCCCGGGCCCTCACTGACCTCAGTTCCCCCCCCCCTGGGCCCACACTGACCTCAGTCCCCCCCGGGCCCACACTGACCTCAGTCCCCCCCCCCCCCCCCCCCCCCCGGGCCCACACTGACCTCAGTCCCTCCCCCCCCCGGGCCCACACTGACCTCAGTCGCCCCCCACCCCCCCGGGACAACACTGACCTCAGTTTCCCCCCCCCCCCCCCACCCCCCCGGGCCCTCACTGACCTCAGTCCCCCCCCCCGGGCCCTCACTGACCTCAGTCCCCCCCCCCCCCGGGCCCACACTGACCTCAGTCCCCCCCCCCCCCGGGCCCACACTGACCTCAGTCCCCCCCCCCGGGCCCTCACTGACCTCAGTCCCCCCCCCCCCCCCGGGCCCACACTGACCTTAGTCCCCCCCCCGGGCCCACACTGACCTCAGTCCCCCCCCCCCCCCCCCCCCCCGGGCCCTCACTGACCTCAATCCCCCCCCGGGCCCACACTGACCTCAGTCCCCCCCCCCCCCCCGGGCTAACACTGACCTCAGTTCCCCCCCCCCGGGCCCTCACTGACCTCAATCCCCCCCCGGGCCCACACTGACCTCAGTCCCCCCCCCCCCCCCCCCCCCCGGGCTAACACTGACCTCAGTTCCCCCCCCCCGGGCCCACACTGACCTCAGTTCCCCCCCCCTGGGCCCACTGACCTCAGTTCCCCCCCCCCCCCCTGGGCCCACACTGACCTCAGTCCCCCCCCCCCCCCCCCCCCCGGGCCCACACTGACCTCAGTCCCCCCCCCCCGGGCCCACACTGACCTCAGCCCCCCCCCCCCCCTGGGCCCACACTGACCTCAGCCCCCCCCCCCCCCCCTGGGCCCACACTGACCTCAGTTCCCCCCCCCTGGGCCCACACTGACCTCAGTTCCCCCCCCCTGGGCCCACACTGACCTCAGTTCCCCCCCCCCCCCCCCGGGCCCACACTGACCTCAGTTCCCCCCCCCCGGGTCCACACTGACCTCAGTCCCCCCCCCCCCCCCCCCCCCCCCGGGCCCACACTGACCTCAGTTCCCCCCCCCCCCCTGGGCCCACACTGACCTCAGTACCCCCCCCCCCCGGGCCCACGATGACCTCAGTCCCCCCCCCCCCTGGGCCCACACTGACCTCAGTTCCCCCCCCCTGGGCCCACACTGACCTCAGTCACCCCCCCCCCCCCCCCGGGCCCACACTGACCTCAGTCCCCCCCCCCCGGGCCCACACTGACCTCAGTCACCCCCCCCCCCCCCCCCCGGGCCCACACTGACCTCAGTCACCCCCCCCCCCCCCCCCCCCGGGCCCACACTGACCTCAGTCCCCCCCCCCCGGGCCCACACTGACCTCAGTTCCCCCCCCCCGGGCCCACACTGACCTCAGTCCCCCCCCCCCCCGGGCTAACACTGACCTCAGTCCCCCCCCCCCCCGGGCTAACACTGACCTCAGTCCCCCCCCCCTGGGCCCACACTGACCTCAGTCCCCCCCCCCCCCTGGGCCCACACTGACCTCAGTCCCCCCCCCCTGGGCCCACACTGACCTCAGTCCCCCCCCCCCCCCCCGGGCTAACACTGACCTCAGTCCCCCCCCTCCCCCGGGCCCACACTGACCTCAGTCCCCCCCCCCCCGGGCCCACACTGACCTCAGTCCCCCCCCACCCCCCCGGGCCCACACTGACCTCAGTCCCCCCCCCCCCCCGGGCCCACACTGACCTCAGTCCCCCCCCCGGGCCCACACTGACCTCAGTCCCCCCCCCCCCCCCCCGGGCTAACACTGACCTCAGTCCCCCCCCCCCCCGGGCTAACACTGACCTCAGTTCCCCCCCCCCGGGCCCTCACTGACCTCAATCCCCCCCGGGCCCACACTGACCTCAGTCCCCCCCCCCCCCGGGCTAACACTGACCTCAGTTCCCCCCCCCCGGGCCCTCACTGACCTCAATCCCCCCCCGGGCCCACACTGACCTCAGTCCCCCCCCCCCCCCCGGGGCTAACACTGACCTCAGTTCCCCCCCCCCGGGCCCACACTGACCTCAGTTCCCCCCCCCCCCCTGGGCCCACACTGACCTCAGTCCCCCCCCCCCCCCCCGGGCCCACACTGACCTCAGTCCCCCCCCCCCGGGCCCACACTGACCTCAGCCCCCCCCCCCCTGGGCCCACACTGACCTCAGCCCCCCCCCCCCCCTGGGCCCACACTGACCTCAGTTCCCCCCCCCTGGGCCCACACTGACCTCAGTTCCCCCCCCCTGGGCCCACACTGACCTCAGTTCCCCCCCCCCCCCCCGGGCCCACACTGACCTCAGTTCCCCCCCCCCGGGTCCACACTGACCTCAGTTCCCCCCCCCCCCGCCCTGGGCCCACACTGACCTCAGTTCCCCCCCCCCCCTGGGCCCACACTGACCTCAGTCCCCCCCCCCCCCGGGCCCACGCTGACCTCAGTCCCCCCCCCCCCTGGGCCCACACTGACCTCAGTTCCCCCCCCCTGGGCCCACACTGACCTCAGTCACCCCCCCCCCCCCGGGCCCACACTGACCTCAGTCCCCCCCCCCGGGCCCACACTGACCTCAGTCACCCCCCCCCCCCCAGGGCCCACACTGACCTCAGTCACCACCCCCCCCCCCCCCCGGGCCCACACTGACCTCAGTCCCCCCCCCCCCCCGGGCCCACACTGACCTCAGTTCCCCCCCCTGGGCCCACACTGACCTCAGTCCCCCCCCCCCCGGGCCCACACTGACCTCAGTTCCCCCCCCCTGGGCCCACACTGACCTCAGTCGTCACCCCCCCCCCCCCCCCCCGGGCCCACACTGACCTCAGTCACCCCCCCCCCCCCCGGGCCCACACTGACCTCAGTCCCCCCCCCCGGGCCCACACTGACCTCAGTTCCCCCCCCCCGGGCCCACACTGACCTCAGTTCCCCCCCCCTGGGCCCACACTGACCTCAGTCCCCCCCCCCCCCCCCGGGCTAACACTGACCTCAGTTCCCCCCCCCCCCCCTGGGCCCACACTGACCTCAGTCCCCCCCCCCCCCCCCCCGGGCTAACACTGACCTCAGTCCCCCCCCCCGGGCCCACACTGACCTCAGTCACCCCCCCCCCCCCCCAGGGCCCACACTGACCTCAGTCCCCCCCCCCCGGGCCCACACTGACCTCAGTTCCCCCCCCCTGGGCCCACACTGACCTCAGTCCCCCCCCCCCCCGGGCTAACACTGACCTCAGTCCCCCCCCCCCCGGGCTAACACTGACCTCAGTCCCCCCCCCCTGGGCCCACACTGACCTCAGTCCCCCCCCCCTCCTGGGCCCACACTGACCTCAGTCCCCCCCCCCCCCCGGGCTAACACTGACCTCAGTTCCCCCCCCCCCCCTGGGCCCACACTGACCTCAGTCCCCCCCCGGGCTAACACTGACCTCAGTCCCCCCCCCCGGGCCCACACTGACCTCAGTCACCCCCCCCCCCCCCAGGGCCCACACTGACCTCAGTCCCCCCCCCCCGGGCCCACACTGACCTCAGTTCCCCCCCCCTGGGCCCACACTGACCTCAGTCCCCCCCCCCCCCCGGGCTAACACTGACCTCAGTCCCCCCCCCCCCCCGGGCTAACACTGACCTCAGTCCCCCCCCCCTGGGCCCACACTGACCTCAGTCCCCCCCCCCTTCTGGGCCCACACTGACCTCAGTCCCCCCCCCCTGGGCCCACACTGACCTCAGTCCCCCCCCCCCCCGGGCTAACACTGACCTCAGTCCCCCCCCCCCCCCGGGCCCACACTGACCTCAGTCCCCCCCCCCCCGGGCCCACACTGACCTCAGTCCCCCCCCCCTGGGCCCACACTGACCTCAGTCCCCCCCCCCCCCCGGGCTAACACTGACCTCAGTCCCCCCCCCCGGGCCCACACTGACCTCAGTCCCCCCCCCCCCGGGCCCACACTGACCTCAGGGCCCCCTCCCCCGGGCCCACACTGACCTCAGGGCCCCCCCCCCCGGGCCCACACTGACCTCAGTCCCCCCCCCCCCCGGGCCCACACTGACCTCAGGGCCCCCAGCACCGCCTCCTGCCGCCGGTAACGCTCCTTCACCACCAGCAGCTCCTCGGGCCACACGGCGCTGGGGACCCGCAGCCGGCCGGCCTTGGAGGGGGCGGGCGGGTCCGCGCGGGACTTGCGGCCCCGGGCGGGGGCCCAGCGGCCCGGCCCCAGGCACCGGGACACAGCGAGCGGCCGGCACACAGCCCACATTGCGGCCGGCCCAGCGGAGGGACACGCTGCAATGGCGGAGGCCTAACCTCTCACATGGGCGCCGCCATCTTCCCGGAAGCGCGGCTGACGCACTTCCGGGGCAAAGGGCACCTATTCTTAAAGGGCCAGCACACCCCAACCCAAGCTGGAATTTGTAACCCCCCCCCCCCGCTACATCTGGGCAGCAAAATCTCTTTTACTTGAGCCAAATAAGGCTAAAGCCAACATTACTAAAAAACTGATTATCTGGTCATTATCACATCGATGTTTGTGGGAGCTTGCTGTGCGCAATTTGGCTGCTGCGTTTCTCACATTACAACAGTGACTACACTCCAAAATTACTTCATTGGCTGTAAAGCGCTTTGGGACGTCCGGTGGTTGTGAAAGGCGCTATATAATTGCAAGTATTTCTTTTCTTTGCCGTTGAGTGCAGCTCCAACAACACTCAAGAAGCTCAACACCATGCAGGATAAAGCAGCCCATCCTCCACCTTCAACATTCACTCCCTCCACCACCGGCGCACCCTGGCTGCAGTGTGTACCATCTCCAAGACGAACTGCAGCAACTCGCCAAGGCTTCTTCAACAGCGCCTCCCAGACCCACGAGCTCTATCACCTAGAAGGACAAGGGCAGCAGCAGGTGCATGGGAACACCACCACCTCCACGTTCCTCTCCAAATTACACACCATCGGGACTTGGAAACATATCGGCCGTTCCTTCATGGTCGCTGGGTCAAAATCCTGGAACTCCCTCCCTAACAGCACTGTGGGAGTACCTTCACCACACGGACTGCAGCGGTTCAAGAAGGCGGCTCACCACCATCTTCTCAAGGGGCAATTAGGGATGGGCAATAAATGCCGGCCTTGCCAGCGACACTCACATTCCAGGGATAAAAATTAATGAAAGATTTTTAAAAAAATAATATGATTACACCATGACATTGCATTTAGAGTTGTGCACTTTTACCGGGCGAACTGATGAAAGGACTTGCATTTATTTAGCGCCATTCACAACCTCAGGACGTTCCAAAGCGCCTTACAGCCAATTAATTACTTTTTGAAGTGTAGTTACTGTTGTAATGTGGGAAATGCGGCAGCAACTTTGTGCACAGCAAGCTCCCACAAACAGCAATGAGATAATGACCTGTTAATCTGTTTTTTGTTACGTTGTTTGAGGAATAAATATTGGCCCGAAGACCGGGGATAACTCCTCTGCTCTTCTTCAAAATGGTGCCACGGGATCTTTTACATCTCTCTGAGAGGGTAGCATGGCCTCAGTTTAAAGTCTCAGTTGACAGTGCAGCACTGCCTCACTACTGCACTGAACTGCTAGCATTGATTTTATGCTCAAGGCACCAGATTGGGACTTTGACCCATGAACTTCTGACTCAGAGACAAGAGTGCTACCCACTGAGCCACAGCTGACAACAAAGTGTCACGGTTTGGTGATGATGAAATCAGGGCGGGTGAGGGGAACACGGTGAGATGTAGTTACCATCACACCTCGATGAGGGACGAGGAGTAAGGCAAATTTCAGTCAAGCCCAGAATGTCATGAGATTCACGGGGTCTTGGGTAACATTAATAGAGGGCTGGGGAGGTTCTCCTGGACTAGTTTCAGTCACCTAAGAGGGGATCGGTGAAGAATTTTCCCCCCCACTATTTTGCTTGGGTTTTTTAACGTTTTTTTACAACTCTGAGGGGGTGACATGACTTTGGGGCTGGGATGGAGCGTGTCTGTATTGTGATGCACAAGACATTGTACATAAGAACATAAGAATTAGGAGCAGGAGTAGGCCATCTAGCCCCTCGAGCCTGCTCCACCATTCAACAAGATCATGGCTGATCTGGCCGTGGACTCAGCTCCACTTACCCGCCCGCTCCCCGTAACCCTTAATTCCCTTATTGGTTAAAAATCTATTTATCTGTGATTTGAATACATTCAATGAGCTAGCCTTAACTGCTTCCTTGGGCAGAGAATTCCACAGATTCACAACCCTCTGGGAGAAGAAATTCCTTCTCAACTCAGTTTTAAATTGGCTCCCCCGTAACTTGAGGCTGTGCCCCCTAGTTCTAGTCTCCCCGACCAGTGGAAACGACCTCTTTGCCTCTATCTTGTCTATCCCTTTCATTATTTTGAATGTTTCTACAAGATCATCCCTCATCCTTCTGAACTCCAACGAGTAAAGACCCAGTCTGCTCAATCTATCATCATAAGGTAACCCCCTCATCTCCGGAATCAGCCTAGTGAATCGTCTCTGTACCCCATCCAAAGCTAGTATATCCTTCCTTAAGTAAGGTGACCAAAACTGCACGCAGTACTCCAGGTGCGGCCTCACTAATACCCTATACAGTTGCAGCAGGACCTCCCTGCTTTTGTACTCCATCCCTCTCGCAATGAAGGCCAACATTCCATTCGCCTTCCTGATTACTTGCTGCACCTGCAAACTAACTTTTTGGGACTCTAAAAGAGTTTCATGCACAAGGAAACCAAATTTTAATTTGATTTTACGTTTTAAAGTTTAATTTGTTTTAATTGCCGGTGCTTTTAGTGTCCCCCTCCCCTTTTATAGGGGGCACTGGAGGAGAAAAAAAAGTTGATTTTAGTGCCCAAAAAAAAAACCCCAAAAAAAAGAAAAACACAAAAAGAAACCACAAAAAAGAAAAAAAAATGGGCCTTGTAAATATCTGGTGTGTCATCCAGGTCGGGTGGCACCATTTAATGTTTATGTGTTACAGGTAAACTCCAAAAGAGTTTCATGCACAAGGAAACCAAATTTTAATTTGATTTTATGTTTTTAAGTTAATTTGTTTTAATTGCCGGTGCTTTTAGTGTCCCCCTCCCCTTTTATAGAGGGCACTTGGAGAAAAATATGTTTTTGTGCCCAAAAAAACCCCCCAAAAAATACCACAAAAAAATAAAAGGGCCTGTAAATGTTTGGTGTTTCCCCCAGATCGGGGGGGGGCACGGTTTAATGTTTTTTGTTTACTCCCAAAAAGAGTTTCATGCACAAGGACCATCAGCCGTTCCAGGCAGCGGGCGGTCGAGGGGGTCGTTCAGCCAGATTGCCTGCCTCTCTTCCGCGCATACATCCGGTCCAGGGTGTCCTTGGAGATGGAGCACGCGGTGTCCACCGGTACGCTCGCGGCCTTCCACGAGAGGTGGGCACCGGAGGGACTAGAGTGCATCATCACACCCGGCAACCAAATTTTAATTTGATTTTATGATTTTAAGTTAATTTGTTTTAATTGCCGGTGCTTTTAGTGTCCCCCTCCCCTTTTATAGGGGGCACTTGGAGAAAAAGTTCGATTCTGTGCCCCAAAAAAACCCCAAAAAATAAAAAAAGGGCCTTGTAAATGTTGGAGTTTCCCCCAGATCGGGGGGCATGGTTTAATGTTTTTTGTTTGCTCCTAAAAAGAGTTTCATGCACAAGGACCCCCAGGTCCCTCTGCACTGCAGCATGTTGTAATTTCTCCCCATTCAAATAATATTCCCTTTTACTGTTTTTTTTCCCAAGGTGGATGACCTCACATTTTCCGACATTGTATTCCATCTGTCAAACCTTAGACCATTCGCTTAACCAATCTAAATCTCTTTGCAGCCTCTCTGTGTCCTCTACACAACCCGCTTGCCCACTAATCTTTGTGTCATCTACAAATTTTGTTGCACTACAATCTGTCCCCTCTTCCAGGTCATCTATGTATATTGTAAACAGTTGTGGTCCCAGCACCGATCCCTGTGGCACATCACTAACCACCAATTTCCAACCCGAAAAGGACCCATTTATCCTGACTCTCTGCTTTTTGTTAGCCAACCAATTCTCGATTCATGCTTATACATTACCTCTGACTCCGCGTACCTTTATCTTCTGCAGTAACCTTTTGTGTGGTACCTTATCGAATGCCTTTTGGAAATCTAAATACACCACATCCATCGGTACACCTCTATCCACCATGCTCGTTATATCCACAAAGAATTCCAGTAAATTAGTTAAACATGATTTCCCTTTCATGAATCCATGTTGCGTCTGCTTAATTGCACTATTCCTATCTAGGTGTCCCGCTATTTCTTCCTTAATGATAGCTTCAAGCATTTTCCCCACTACAGATGTTAAACTAACCGGCTTATAGTTACCTGCCTTTTGTCTGCCCCCTTTTTTAAACAGAGGCGTTACATTGGCTGCTTTCCAATCCGCTGGTACCTCCCCAGAATCCAGAGAATTTTGGTAGATTATAACAAATGCATCTGCTATAACTTCCGCCATCTCTTTTAATACCCTGGGATGCATTTCATCAGGACCAGGGGACTTGTCTACCTTGAGTCCCATTTGCCTATCCAGCACTACCCCCCTAGTGATATTGATTATCTCAAGATCCTCCCTTCCCACATTCCCGTGACCAGCAATTTTTGGCATGGTTTTTGTGTCTTCCACTGTGAAGACCGAAGCAAAATAATTGTTTAAGGTCTCAGCCATTTCCACATTTCCCATTTTTAAATCCCCCTTCTCATCTTCTAAGGGACCAACATTCACTTTAGTCACTCTTTTCCGTTTTATATATCTGTAAAAGCTTTTACTATCTGTTTTTATGTTTTACGCAAGTTTACCTTCGTAATCTATCTTTCCTTTCTTTATTGCTTTCTTAGTCATTCTTTGCTGTCGTTTAAAATTTTCCCAATCTTCTAGTTTCCCACTAACCTTGGCCACCTTATATGCATTGGTTTTTAATTTGATACTCTCCCTTATTTCCTTGGTTATCCACAGCTGGTTATCCCCTCTCTTACCGCCCTTCTTTTTCACTGGAATATATTTTTGTTGAGCACTATGGAAGAGCTCCTTAAAAGTCCTCCACTGTTCCTCAATTGTGCCACCGTTTAGTCTGTGTTTCCAGTCTATTTCAGCCAACTCTGCCCTCATCCCACTGTAATCCCCTTTGTTTAAGCATAGTACGCTCGTTTGAGACACTACTTCCTCACCCTCAATCTGTATTACAAATTCAACCATACTGTGATCACTCATTCCGAGAGGATCTTTTACTAGGAGATCGTTTATTATTTCTGTCTCATTACACAGGACCAGATCTAAGATCGCTTGCTCCCTTGTAGGTTCTGTAACATACTGTTTTAAGAAACAATTCTGTATGCATTGTATGAATTCCTCCTCAAGACTACCCCGTGCGATTTGATTTGACCAATCGATATGTAGGTTAAAATCCCCCATGATTACTGCCATTCCTTTTTCACATGCCTCCATTATTCCCTTGATTATTGCCCGCCACAACAAGAAGTTATTATTTGGGGGCCTATAAACTACGCCCTTACTATCTCTAATCTCCACCCACAATGATTCAATATTTTTTTCATTAGAGCCAATATTGTCTCTCACAACTGACCTGATATCATCCTTTATTAACAGAGCTACCCCACCTCCTTTCCCTTCTTGTCTATCTTTCCGAATTGCCAGATACCCCTGTAAGTTTAATTCCCAGTCTTGGCCACCCTGCAACCACATTTCTGTAATGGCCACCAAATCATACCCATTCGTAATGATTTGTGCCGTCAACTCATTTACCTTATTTCGAATGCTGCGTGCGTTTAGGTAGAGTGTTTTGATACTAGTTTTTAAACCATGATTTTTAGTTTTGACCCCTCCTGCAGCCCCTTTATATTCATACGTATTGTCCCTTCCTGTCACCTTGTGGTTTACACTTACCCCAGTGCTACTCTGCTCTGTTGCTTCCTGCCTTTTGCATTCTTTCTTGGGGTCCTGTTCATCTGAGCTCTCACCCACTCTAACTAGCTCAGAGCCCTCTCCTGGGTTCCGAAAACTCCTTGCCTTTTTCATGCTTGCCTTTTGATTACACTTTGACCCTTTAGAATTTTGCTGTACAGTGGCCCTTTTTGTTTTTTGCCTTGGGTTTCTCTGCCCTCCACTTTTACTCATCTCCTTTCTGTCTTTTGCTTTTGTCTCCATTTTGTTTCCCTCTGTCTCCCTGCATTGGTTCCCATCCCCCTGCCATATTAGTTTAAACTCATCCCTGATTGTAATTGTGTGGGATAGGCAGGAGGGACCAGTAGGTCTTTACCTGTCCATCATTGTTCGCATGGATGGATCTGGCCTTAGTTGTGAAGGAGCCAATATTCTGAAGCACGATACGGAGCGGAATGGACCTCAATAATCCGCTGGGATTGGGTGGAAGAGGTGGGAAGGATGGGAGATACTAGGAAGGATGGATGGAGGAGACAGAAAGGAAGAAAGGAAGGAAGGGAGGGAGGGAGGAAGGTAGCAAGGAAGGGAAAGAAAGCTGGGAACGTGGATTTATATAGCGCCTTTCACGACCACCGAACATCTCAAAGCACTTTACAGCCAATAAACTACTTTTTTTGAAGTGCAGTCACTGTTGTAATGTGGGAAACGCAGCAGCCAACTTCTGCATAGCAAGCTCCCACACACAGCAATGTGATAAGGACCAGATAATCTTTGTTTTTTGTTATGTGGATTGAGGGATGAATATTGGTCAGGACACCAGGGATAACTCCCCTGCTCTTCTTCGAAATAGTGCCGTGGGATCTTTTACATCCACCTGAGGGAGCAGACAGGGCCTCGGTTTAACGTCTCATCCGAAAGAAGGCAGCAAAAAGAAGCTAACGCCTGAGCAATGAGTCGGGTGAGATGGTTACTAGCTGTGTAGAGTGGGACAACTGGTGTCGTGATAAGTCGGGTGAAGAGGTTGTCGGCTTGTTCTGGAGCAACTTGAGCTCTGGGACAACATCCAGGGATATTCAACATTTAGGAAGGATAGACAGAAAGGAAAAGGAGGTGGGGTGGTGTTGCTGGTTAAAGAGGAAATTAATACAATAGTAAGGAAGGACATGAGCTTGGATGATGTGGAATCTGTATGGGTGGAGCTACAGAATACCAAAGGGCAGGAAACGCTAGTGGGAATTGTGTACAGACCACCAAACAGTAGTAATGAGGATGGGGACAGCATCAAACAAGAAATTAGGGATGCGTGCAATAAAGGTACAGCAGTTATCATGGGCGACTTTGATCTACATATTGACTGGGCTAACCAAACTGGTAGCATTGCGGTGGAGGAGGATTTCCTGGAGTGTATTAGGGATGGCTTTCTAGACCAATATGTCGAGGAACCAACTAGAGGGTTGGCCATCCTAGACTGGGTGATGTTTAATGAGAAAGGACTAATTAACAATCTTTTTGTGCGTGGCCCCTTGGGGAAGAGTGACCATAATATGGTAGAATTCTTTATTAAGATGGAGAGTGACACAGTTAATTCAGACTAGGGTCCTGAGCTTGGGGAAAGGTAACTTCGATGGTATGAGACGTGAATTGGCTAGAATAGACTGGCGAGTGATACTTAAAGGGTTGACGGTGGATAGGCAATGGCAAACATTTAAAGATCACATGGATAAACTTCAACAATTGTACATCTCTGTCTGGAGTAAAAATAAAATGGGGAAGGTGGCTCAACCGTGGCTAACGAGGAAAATTAAGGTTTGTGTTAAATCCAAGGAAGAGGCATATAAATTATCCAGAAAAAGCAGCAAACCTGAGGACTGGGAGAATTTTGTAATACAGCAGATGAGGACAAAGGGTTTAATTAGGAGGGGGGAAATAGAGTATGAGAGGAAGCTTGCTGGGAACATAAAAACTGACTGCAAAAGCTTCCATAGATATGTGAAGAGAAAAAGATTAGTGAAGATAAGTGTAGGTCCCTTGCAGTCAGATTCAGGTAAATTTATAATGGGGAACAAAGAAATGGCAGACCAGTTAAACAAATACTTTGGCTCTGTTTTCACGAAGGCAGACACAAATAAACTTCCGGAAGTACTATGGGACCAAGGTTTTAGCGAGAAGGAGGAACTGAAGGATATCCTTATTAGTCAGGAAATTGTGTTAGGGAAATTGATGGGATTGAAGGCCGATAAATCTCCAGGGTCTGATAGTCTGCATCCCAGAGTACTTAAGGAAGTGGCCGTAGAAATAGTGGATGCATTGGTGATCATTTTCCAACAATCTATCGACTCTGGATCAGTTCCTATGGACTGGAGGGTAGCTAATGTAACACCACTGTTTAAAAAATGAGGGAGAGAGAAAACGGGTAATTATAGACCGGTTAGCCTGACATCAGTAGTGGGGAAAATGTTGGAATCAATTATTAAAGATGAAATAGCAGCGCATTTGGAAAGCAGTGACAGGATCGGTCCAAGTCAGCATGGATTTATGAAAGGGAAATCATGCTTGACAAATCTTCTAGACTTTTTTGAGGATGTAACTAGTAGAGTGGACAAGGGAGAATCAGTGGATGTGGTGTATTTGGACTTTCAAAAGGCTTTTGACAAGGTCCCACACAAGAGATTGGTGTGCAAAGTCAAAGCACATGGTACTGGGGGTAATGTACTGACGTGGATAGAGAACTGGTTGGCAGACAGGAAGCAGCGAGTCGGGATAAACGGGTCCTTTTCAGAATGGCAGGCAGTGACTAGTGGAGTGCCGCAGGGCTCAGTGCTGGGACCCCAGCTCTTTACAATATACATTAATGATTTGGGTGAAGGAATTGAATGTAATATCTCCAAGTTTGCAGATGACACTAAACTGGGTGGCGGTGTGAGCTGTGAGGAGGACGCTAAGAGGCTGCAGGGTGACTTGGGTCAGGTGAGTGGGCAAATGCATGGCAGATGCAGTATAATGTGAATAAATGTGAGGTTATCCACTTTGGGGGCAAAAACACAAAGGCAGAACATTATCTGAATGGCGGCAGATTAGGAAAAGGGGAGGTGCAACGAGATCTGGGTGTCATGGTTCATCAATCATTGAAAGTTGGCATGCAGGTGCAGCAGGCGGTGAAGAAGGCAAATGGTATGTTGGCCTTCATAGCTAGGGGATTTGAGTATCGGAGCAGGGAGGTCTTACTGCAGTTGTACAGGGCCTTAGTGAGGCCTCACCTGGAATATTGTGTTCAGTTTTGGTCTTCTAATCTGAGGAAGGACGTTCTTGCTATTGAGGAAGTGCAGCAAAGGTTGACCAAACTGAGTCCCGGGATGGCAGGACTGACATATGAGGAGAGACTGGATCAACTGGGCCTTTATACACTGGAGTTTAGAAGGATGAGAAAGGATCTCATCGAAACTTGGAAGATTCTGACGGGACAGGACAGGTTAGATACAGGAAGAATGTTCCCGATGATGGGGAAGTCCAGAACCAGGGGACACAGTCTTAGGATAAGGGGTAGGCCATTTAGGACTGAGATGAGGAGAAACTTCTTCACTCAGAGAGTTGTTAACCTGTGGAATTCCCTACCGCAGAGAGTTGTTGATGCCAGTTCATTGGATATATTCAAGAGGGAGTTAGATATGGCCCTTGCGGATCAAGGGGTATGGAGAGAAAGCAGGAAAGGGGTACTGAGGGAATGATCAGCCATGATCTTATTGAATGGTGGTGCAGGCTCGAAGGGCCGAATGGCCTATTCCTGCACCTATTTTTTAGGTTTCTATGTTTCTATGGAAGGTAAGTGTCGAGTGGAGGTCAGGAGGCATGGTGTTGGAGGAGGTAAATGGTGGCCTGGCTCGATGTGAGGGAGAGAAAGAGAGTAGAGTAGCTCTCGAGATACCGCAATAGAAAAAGTAGAATGAGTTGGTTTGGACCCAGAGAGAACAATAAAAATAGCATTGATATAGCACCTTCAAAGTAGCAAACATCCCGAGGCATGTCATAGGAGCGTTGTCAAACAAAAAGTGATGTCGAGGCTGTCATGTATTCAACTATCATTGTAACCCATGTATAAACTGACCTAAGTTGTACACCTTGAGAACATTGACCACAAGGGGGTGAACTTGTGGGAGACACTCCTAACCTGGACTTTCAGGTATAAAGGGGAAGCTCCACCCACCTTCATCACTTCAGTGCTGGCTAATAAAGGTAACTGGTCACAGAGTGACCTTCTCTCAAGTATGGGCCTCGTGTGCATTTATACTGTATAGTAAGGACATATCATTGGCGATGAGAAACTGGGATTTAAACCACGTAAGCATGGCCACTAGAAGCACAGAAGAGAGGTACTGTGTTGGTGATGGTTGGGACGACTTTATTGAGAGACTACAGCAAAGTTTTGTCACTAAGAAATGGTTGGGACAGGATTCGGCCGACAAACGCAGGGCTCATCTCCTGACGGTTTGTGGATCCAGAACGTACTCCCTGATGAAGGACCTTCTAGTGCCAGAGAAGCTGGTGGACAAGACGTTCAGTAAGTTGATCAGGGAACACTTTAAACCGGCGAGCAGCATGCACATGGTGAGACACCGGTTTTACACGCACCGGCGGTGAGAAGGGCAAAGCGTTCCAGACTTCGTGGCAGACCTCTGGCGATTGGCGAGCCTATGTAAGTTCCCAGATGCATGCAGAGCGGAGATGCTTCGAGACTTTTTTTATTGAGGGTATCAGGCACGCTGGGGTTTTCAGGAAACTGATTGAGACCAAAGACTTGACCTTGGAAGTGGCGGCTCTGATAGCCCAGACATTTATCTCAGGGGAGGAAGTGGCCAGAATGATGTATGACAAAAATCTTGGCTCAAATGCGGCAAACGACCAGGGAGTCAACATTGTTAACGCGGCACACAGTTCTCTAGGCAGACAAGGGCGATCGGACATGCCCCAGCATGTAGTCGAACCAAAAGGGGGAATTCAACAGAGACAATGGCTAGCTGAACGGTGATTCATGCCATCGCAATGGACAATGTGGCCAGTAATGGGGCCATCAACACCTGTTAATGGTGCACTTAAGGACAGTTACAGAGACAGTCAGAGACGATCGACTGGTAATGGACCTTTTGTTTCCAACAACAGGGCCTCCAGCTCATCCTGGAGGTGTGGAGGCAAATACCCAGCCAGAGCTTGCAGGTATCAGCAATATACCTGCAGAAACTTCAACGTCAGCGGTCACTTGGCACGTATGTGCAGGAAGCCTGCAGCCAGGTTGATGTACGAGGAGGACGGGCCCGATGTAAGCCCTACAAGGCCAAATGAATACTGGGGGAAAATCACTGGAAGCTGAAGTTCAGCGAGTTCTTGTGGAGCACATATACAATTCATATACCAGGACGCCACCAATAATGATGAAAGTGGTCCTCAATGGCATCCCAGTATTAATGGAGCTAGACACGGGGGTCAGCCAGTCCCTGATGAGTATCAAACAGTTTGAAAGATTGTGGGTGCCCAAGCCAGGAGGCCAAAATTATCGCCGATTGACGCACAGCTATGTACATATACAAAGGAGATCATTCCGGTGCTAGGCAGCGTCATGGTAGTCGTGACCCACAAAGATTCGGAGAACAGGTTGCCACTCTGGATTGTCCCGGGGGACGGTCCCGCACTACTGGGGAGGAGTTGGCTTGCTGTCATGAACTGGAAATGGGGCGATGTCAATGCAATTTCCTCTGTGGAGCGAGTACCATGCTCACAGGTCCTGGACAAATTTGACTCATTATTTCAACCCGGCATCGGCACTTTCTTGGGGGCCAAGGTAGTGATTCACATAAACCTGGACGCCAGGCCAGTACACCACAAGGCCAGAGCGGTGCCGTACGTGATGCGGGAAAAGATAGAATGCGAATTGGACCGCCTGCTGAGGGAAGGCATCATCTCGCCAGTCGAATTCAGTGACTGGGCGAGCCTGATTGTGCCGGTGCTCAAGACAGATGGGTCGGTCAGGATATGTGGCGATTACAAGGCCACCATCAATCGGGTGTCACTCCAAGACCAGTACCCACTACCGAGAGCGGAGGACCTCTTTGCGACGCTATCCGGTGGCAAACTTTTTTCAAAATTGGACCTGACCTCAGCTTACATGACCCAGGAGCTAGCGAGTGAGTCAAAGAAGCTGACCACCATCATGACACACAAGGGGTTGTTTGACTATAACAGATGTCCGTTTGGGATTCATTCAGCCGCCGCGATCTTCCAACGAAATATGGAAAGCCTCTTCAAGTCAATTCCAAGGATGGTGGTTTTTCAAGACGACATCCTCATCATGGGTTGCGATACTGAAGAACACCTCCACAACCTGGAGGAGGTGCTACGCAGACTGGACCGGGTAGGGCTGCGATTGAAAAAGGCGAAGTGCGTCCTCTTAGCTTCAGAGGTAGAATTCCTGGGGAGGAAGGTAGCAGCAGACGGGATCAGACCGACTGCGTCCAAAACGGAAGTGATCCAGAGAGCACCCAGACCCGTAACACGATGGAGCTGCATTCGTTCCTGGGGCTCCTGAACTATTTTGGTAACTTTCTTCCCAAATTGAGCACGGTGTTAGAGCCGCTACACGTGCTCCTACGCAAAGGTCATGATTGGGTCTAGGGGGACAGCCAGGAAAGGGCTTTTGATAGAGCACGCAACTTGTTATGCTCCAACAAACTGTTAACGTTATATGACCCGTGTCAGAAACTTATTTTAACGTGCGATGCGTCGTCCTATGGGGTCGGGTGTGTGTTGCAGCATGTGAATGCTAATGGTCAGTTACAGCCGTTAGCTTATGCCTCCAGAAGTTTGTCCCAGGCAGAAAGGGGCTACGGGATGGTAGAAAAGGAAGCGCTAGCATGTGTATATGCTGTAAAGAAAATGCACCAGTACCTGTTTGGCAGGAAATTTGATCTGGAGACAGATCACAAACCCCTAACGTCCCTTTTGGCCAACAACAAGGCTATAAATGCGAATGCATTAGCCCGTACACAGAGGTTGGCACTTACGTTAGCCTCCTATGACTACACAATTCGGCACAGACCGGGCACCGAAAACTGCGCCAATGCACTCAGCATGCTCCCACTAGCCACCACTGAGGGGGCAACTGAGCATGGTGCTGAGATGGTCATGGCTGTTGAAGCTTTCCAAAGCGAAGGCTCACCTGTGACAGCCCGTCAGATTAAAGTCTGGACAAATAAAGACCCGCTACTGTCTTTAGTCAAGAAATGTGTCCTAAATGGGGACTGGGCATGCCCTGAAGAATTTAAATCGTTTCATAGGCGCAAGGATGAACTCTCGATTCAGGCCGATTGCCTACTGTGGGGAAACCGAGTAGTCAGGCCACAGATGGACAGAGAGGTGTTTATCAGAGAACTTCACAATGAACACCCAGGCATTGTCATGATGAAGGCAATTGCCAGGTCACACATTTGGTGGCCACGGATAGATGCAGACCTGGAACTTTGTGTTCGCAGGTGCAACACGTGTGCTCAGCTTGGCAACGCACCCAGGGAAGCCCCCTTTAGCCCCTAGTCCTGGCCCACCAAGCCATGGTTACGCATTCATGTGGACTACGCAGGTCCTTTCATGGGAAAAATGTTTTTGGTTGTATTAGATGCCTACTCCAAATGGATTGAGTGTGCCACTTTAAATTCAAGCACATCCTCTGCCACGGTAGAAAGTCTATGGGCAATGTTCGCCACCCACGGTCTACCGGATATCTTGGTCAGCGACAATGGCCCGTGCTTCACAAGCACTGAACTCGAGGACTTCATGGCAGGCAATGGAATCAACCATGTCAGAATGGCACCATTCAAGCCGGCCTCAAACAGTAAGGCGGAACGAACAGTGCAGATAATCAAACAGGGGATGCTCAGAATCCAAGGGGGTTCCCTACAAAGCCGTTTATCACGCCTCCTGTTAGCCAATAGATCCCGACCACACTTGCTCACAGGGGTTCCACCCGCAGAGCTGCTAATGAAAAGGACACTCAAAACCAGGTAATCCCTTATACACCCCACTATGAAAGAAATTGTTGAGAGAAGGCGTCAGTCACAATGTGACTACCATGACAGGAATGCGAGGGCGCGATGTATTGATGTCAATGACCCTGTTTTTGTCCTTAATTACGCTGCGGGGTCCAAATGGCTCACAGGCACTGTGATTGCCAAAGAGGGGAATAGGGTTTTGGTAGTTAAACTTACCAATGGACAATTCTGCCGCAAACACGTGGATCAAACTAAAAGGAGGTTCAGGAACCCCATAGAAGAAGCAGAGGAAGAACACGACGTAGACTTCACTCCTCCACAGGTGACCGAACACCGGAACCAAGTGGAGGAGAGCCCAGTCACTGTGGGCAATCCAGACAAGCCTGAGGCACCGCAAACAGCAGACACTCAGGCCAGCGCCCAATAACCGGAGCCCCAACTCAGGTGCTCTACAAGGGAGCGTAAACCACCAGAGAGACTTAACCTGTGATCCCAATAAGACTTTGGGAGGGCAGGTGATGTCATGTATTCAACTATCATTGTAACCCATGTATGAGCTGATCCAAGTTGTACACCTTGAGAACATTGACCACAAGGGGGTGAACTTGTGGGAGACACTCCTAACCTGGATTTTCAGGTATAAAAGGGGAATCTCCACCCACCTTCATCACTTGAGGTCTTGGTAATAAAGGTAACTGGTCACAGAGCGATCTTCTTTCAAGTATGGGCCTCGTCTGCATTTATACTGTGTCGTAAGGACATATCAAAGGCAAAGATGGAGATATTAGGAGTGCTGACCAAAAGGTTTTGAGGAGGGTCTTAAAGGAGGAGAGGAAGGTGGAGAAACAACAACAACTTGTCTTATTTAGCGCCATTAACATAGTAAAATGTGCCAAATGCTCTTCAAAGGAGTGTTATAACACAGAAAACGTGACACTGAGCCACATAAGGAGACATTAATGCAGATACCAAAAGCTTGGTCAAAGAAGTAGGTTTTAAGAACATAAGAACATAAGAAATAGGAGCAGGAGTAGGCCATACGGCCCCTCGAGCCTGCTCCGCCATTCCATAAGATCATGGCTGATCCGATCATGGACTCAGGTCCACTTCCCTGCCCACTCCCCATAACCCTTTATCCCTTTATCCCTTTATCATTTAAGAAACTGTCTATTTCTGTCTTAAATTAATTCAATGTCCCAGCTTCCACAGCTCTCTGAGGCAGCGAATTCCACAGATTCACAACCCTCTGAGACAAGAAATGTCTCCCCATCTCTGTTTTAAATGGGCAGCCCCTTATTCTAAGATTATGACCCCATAGTTCTAATCTCCCTCATCAGTGGAAACATTCTCTCTGCATCCACCTTGTCAAGCTCCCTCATAATCTTATACGTTTAAATAAGATCACCTCTCATCCTTCTGAATTCCAATGAGTAGAGGCCCAACCTACTCAACCTTTCCTCATAAGTCAACCCCCTCATCCCCGGAATCAACCTAGTGAACCTTCTCTGAACTGCCTCCAAAGCAAGTATATCCTTCCGTAAATATGGAAACCAAAACTGCATGCAGTATTCCAGGTGTGGCCTCACCAATACCCTGTATAGCTGTAGCAAGACTTCCCTGCTTTTATACTCCATCCCCTTTGAAATAACGGCCAAGATACCATTGGCCTTCCTGATCACTTGCTGTACCTGCATACTATCCTTTTGTGTTTCATACACAAATACCCCCAGGTCCCGCTGTATTGCAGCACTTTGCAATCTTTCTTCATTTAAATAATAACTTGCTCTTTGATTTTTTTCTGCCAAAGTGCATGACCTCGCACTTTCCAACATTATACTCCATCTGCCAATTTTTTGCCCACTCACTTAGCCTGTCTATGGCCTTTTGCAGATTTTTTGTGTCCTCCTCACACATTGCTTTTCCTCCCATCTTTGTATAGTCAGCAAACTTGGCTACGTTACACTCAGTCCCTTCTTCCAAGTTGTTAATATAGATTGTAAATAGTTGGGGTCCCAGCACTGATCCCTGTGGCACCCCACTAGTTACTGGTTGCCAACCAGATAATGAACCATTTATCCCGACTCTCTGATCTCTGTTAGTTAGCCAATCCTCTATCCATGCTAATATATTACCCCCAACCCCGTGAACGTTTATCCTTTTAAGGAGAGTCTTAAAGGAGGAAAGAGAGGTCAAGAGGTAGACAGGTTTAGGCAGGGAGTTCCAGAGCTTGGGGCCGAGGCAACAGAAGGCACGGCCACCAATGGTTGAATGATTATAATCAGGGATGCTCAAGAGGCCAGAATTAGTGGAGCGCAGACATCTCGGGGAGTTGTGGAGCTGGAGGAGATTACAGAGACAGGGAAGGGTGAGGATGAGAATTTTGAAATCAAAGCATTGCTTATCCGGGAGCCAATGTAGGTCAGTGTGCACAGGGTGAGCAGGAATTAGTGCAGGACAGCATATGGGCAGCTACAAAATGTGGAGAGTGGCAGTGTAAACTGGGGAGAAGAATGGGGAAAGAGCCAGGGAGGACAGGTGTGAACTGAAGGTGGAATGTGACAGAGAGAGAGTTATAACTGAGAGCCAATAACACTATAAGATGCCCAGTTAAAACACTCTCTTTGTTACATGCAATCATAGAATCATTGAAATTTATGGCACGGAAGGAGGCCGTTCGGTCCATTATGGAGCATCCTTCGCCTGCTCCACGACAACATGCAGGCCTTGATCCTTACCAACGGATCCATCACAGACCCAATCCACGTCCGGACCGGGGTTAAACAGGGCTGCGTCATCGCCCCAACCCTCTTCTCAATCTTTCTCGCCGCCATGCTCCACCTCACAATCAACAAGCTTCCTGCTGGAGTGGACCTAAACTACAGAACCAGTGGGAGCCTGTTCAACCTTCGTCATTTCCAGGCCAAGTCCAAGACCACCCCAACCTCTGTCGTCGAGCTACAGTACGCGGATGATGCCTGCGTCTGTGCACATACAGAGGCTGAACTCCAGAACATGGTTGACGTATTTAGTGAGGCGTACAAAAGCATGGGCCTTATGCTAAACATGTAAGACAAAGGTCCTCCACCAGCCTGTCCTCACCGTGCAGCACTGCACCCCAGTCATCAAGATCCACGGCGTGGCCCTGGACAACGTGAACCATTTCCCATACCTCGGGAGCCTCTTATCGACAAGAGCAGGCATTGACGATGAGATTCAACACCGCCTCCAGTACGCCAGTGCAGCCTACGGCCACCTGAGGAAAAGAGTGTTTGAAGACCAGGCCCTCAAATCTGCCACCAAGCTCATGGTCTACAGGGCTGTAGTAATACCCGCCCTCCTGTATGGCTCAGAGACATGGACCATGAACAGTGGACACCTCAAGTCGCTGGAGAAATACCACCAACAATGCCTCCGCAAGATCCTACAAATCCCCTGGGAGGACAGGTGCACCAATATTAATGTCCTCGACCAGGCCAACAACCCCAGCATTAAAGCACTGACCACACTTGATCAGCAGACCATATCGTTCGCATGGTAGACACGAGACCCCCAAAGCAGGCGCTCTACTCGGAACTCCTTCATGGTAAACGAGCCAAAGGTGGGCAGAGGAAACATTACAAGGACACCCTTAAAGCCTCTCTGATAAAGTGCGACATCCCTACTGACACCTGGGAGTCCCTGGCCAAAGGCCACCCTAAGTGGAGGAAGTGCATCCGGGAGGGCGCAGAGCACCTCGAGTCTCATTGCCGAGAGCATGGAGAAAACAAGCGCAGGCAGCGGAAGGAGCGTGCGGCAAACCAGTCCCACCCTCAACGACTGTCTGTCCCACCTGTGGCTCTCATATTGAACTTTTCATTCACCTAAGGACTCATTCTAAGAGTGGAAGCAAGTCTTCCTCGATTCCGAAGGACTGCCTATGATGATGATGTGTCCGCGCCGGCCGACAAAGAGCTATCCAGCCTAATCCCACTTTCCAGCTCTTGGTCCGTAGCCCTGTAGGTTACGGCACTTCAAAATGTATATCTAAGTACTTTTTAATGTGGTGAGGGTTTCTGCCTCTACTACCCTTTCAGGCAGTGAGTTCCAGACCCCCACCACCCTCTGGGTGAAATAAGTTCTCCTCAACTTCCCTTTAATCCTTCTACCAACTACTTTAAATCTATGCCCCCTGGTTATTGACCCCTGTGCTAAGGGAAATAAGTCCTTCCTATCCACTCTATCCAGTTCCCTCATGATTTTATACACATAGCCCCTCAGCCTCCTCTGTTCCAAAGAAAACAAACCCAGCCTATCCAATCTTTCCTCATAGCTAAAATTCTCCAGTCCAGACAGATCCCCGTACAAGTACAATCCCTCTCCAGTACAATCTCTAGTCACACCCCACCCTCAGTATAAGTCTCTCCATTATAACACTCTCTCTGACTCACATCCCACCCTTATTATAAGACAGCCCATAATTAACACTCTTCCTGTTATGTTGTGACACACACCATAACGGACTCCACGGTGTGTTGTTTCCTGATTGTGACTTTGCATCAGTAATTGAAAGTTATATTTGGGGAGAGTGACTGCAGTATAAATTTGTTAGTCCATAGAACTGAGAATTCAAGGAAAATCCCAAGTGATTAAAGGGACAGGGACAGCGTGGACATAAAATGCCTCTGATCCATACAGGAGGGCGGGTATTACTACAGCCCTGTAGACCATGATCCTGTATGGATCAGAGGCATGGACAACTTACAGAAGACACATCAAGTCGCTGGAGATATATCACCAACGATGTCTCCACCAGATCCTGCAAATCCCCTGGGAGGACAGACGCACCAACATCAGTGCCCAGAATAACATCCCCAGCATTGAAGCACTAAGCATACTCGATCAGCTTCGCTGGGCAGGCCACTTAGTTCGCATGCCAGACATGAACTGCTCTATGCGGAGCTCCTTCACGGCAAACAAGCCAAAGGTGGGCAGTGGAAACGTTACAAGGACACCCTCAAAGCCTTTCTGGTGAAGTGTGACATCACCACTGACACCTGGGAGTCCCTGGCCGAAGACCGCCCGAGGTGGAGAAAGTGCATCCGGGAGGGCGTTAACCTCTTTCAATCTCAACGCCGCGAGCGTGAAGAGGTCAGGCGCAGGCAGCGGCAGGAACGTGCGGCAAATCAGTCCCACCCGTCCCTTCCCCCGACGAATGTCTGTCCCACCTGTGACAGGGTCTGTGGCTCTCGTATTGGTCTGTTCAGCCACCAAAGAACTCACTTTCGGAGTGGAAGCAAGTCTTCCTCGATTCCGAGGGACTGCCTATGATGATGGGATATAAAATGAGCTGAGGGACAGGAAGCAGAGAGAAGTGGTGAACGGTTGTTTCTCAGGCTGGAGGGAAGGGCGCAGTGGGCGGTGTTGGGACCCAATGTTCCCCACAATCTTTTTCGGGGCCGTGCGGCTCATTCAAAAAAAGAAAGATTTGCATTTATACAGCGGCTTTACAGCCAATGAAGTACTGTCGGAGTGCAGTCACTGTTGTAATGTGGGAAACACGGCAGCTAATTTGCGCACAGCAAGCTCCCACAAACAGCAATGCGATAATGACCAGATAATCTGTTTTGTTTATGTTAAGTGAGAGATAAATATTGGCCAGGATACCTGGGATAACTCCCCTGCTCTTCTTCAAAATAGTGTCATGGGAACTTTTTCGTCCACCTGAACATAAGAACATAAGAATTAGAAACAGGAGTAGGCCATCTAGCCCCTCGAGCCTGCTCCGCCATTCAACAAGATCATGGCTGATCTGGCCGTGGACTCAGCTCCACTTACCCGCCCGCTCCCCGTAACCCTTAATTCCCTTATTGGTTAAAAATCTATCTATCTGTGATTTGAATACATTCAATGAGCTAGCCTCAACTGCTTCCTTGGGCAGAGAATTCCACAGATTCACAACCCTCTGGGAGAAGAAATTCCTTCTCAACTCGGTTTTAAATTGGCTCCCCCGTATTTTGAGGCTGTGCCCCCTAGTTCTAGTCTCCCCGACCAGTGGAAACAACCTCTCTGCCTCTATCTTGTCTATCCCTTTCATTATTTTAAATGTTTCTATAAGATCACCCCTCATCCTTCTGAACTCCAACGAGTACAGACCCAGTCTACTCAATCTATCATCATAAGGTAACCCCCTCATCTCCGGAATCAGCCTAGTGAATCGTCTCTGTAACCCCTCCAAAGCCAGTATATCCTTCCTTAAGTAAGGTGACCAAAACTGTACGGAGTACTCCAGGTGCGGCCTCACCAATACCCTATACAGTTGCAGCAGGACCTCCCTGCTTTTGTACTCCATCCCTCTCGCAATGAAGGCCAACATTCCATTCGCCTTCCTGATTACCTGCTGCACCTGCAAACTAACTTTTTGGGATTCATGCACAAGGACCCCCAGGTCCCTCTGCACTGCAGCATGTTGTAATTTCTCCCCATTCAAATAATATTCCCTTTTACTGTTTTTTTTCCCAAGGTGGATGACCTCACATTTTCCGACATTGTATTCCATCTGCCAAACCTTAGCCCATTCGCTTAACCTATCTAAATCTCTTTGCAGCCTCTCTGTGTCCTCTACACAACCCGCTTTCCCACTAACCTTTGTGTCATCTGCAAATTTTGTTACACTACACTCTGTCCCCTCTTCCAGGTCATCTATGTATATTGTAAACAGTTGTGGTCCCAGCACCGATCCCTGTGGCACACCACTGACCACCGATTTCCAACCCGAAAAGGACCCATTTATCCTGACTCTCTGCTTTCTGTTAGCCAGCCAATTCTCTATCCCCTCATAGTTTACTATGTATCCAAGAGGTCTGGAGTGACTGCACCTCCTGCAGCTTGAAGGGGCCATTGGTTGGGGCACTACTCCTTTTGATACATACTAATGATCTGGACCGGGGCATTCGGGGCATTCGGGGCATAATGTCAAAGTTTGCAGATGAGACAAAACTTGGATATATAGTAAACTATGAGGAGGATAATGCACACGAGGTCCATGCAGTAGAGCTTTGTCTCCAGTTGTCTTGCTTAACCCTTGCCACTGGACCAAGACCTAGCTCTGTCAAGCCCGTGTGGTGGCTGGTGTGCAACGGCCACCACACGTTAAAAATTCCACGCACAGGCATCTTCCACCCTTCAACATGTAGTTCGGGACCAGGTATGTCAGATCCCTCATTGAAACACCTGTGAACTCATCCCTTTTTAGTGTGGAAGTGGGTCATCCTCGATACGAGGGACTGCCTAGCACTACTAGTAACAGATGTCAGAAGGACATAGACTGGTGGAATGGGCTGACTCATGGCAAATGCAGTTTAACACAGAGACAGGTGAAGTCCGCAAGATTCTGCAAAGCCCCTGGGAGGACAGTCGCACCAACGTTAGTGTCCTCGATCAGGCCAACATCCCCAGCATCGAAGCACTGACCACACTCGACCAGCTCCGTTGGGCGAGCCACATTGTTCGCATGCCTGACACGAGACTCCCAAAGCTCTACTCGGAACTCCTACAAGCCCCAGGTGGGCAAAGGAAACATTTCAAGGACACCCTCAAAACCTCCCTGATAAAATGCAACATCCCCACCGACACCTGGGAGTCCCTGGCCAAAGACCGCCCGAAGTGGAGGAAGAGCACCCGGGAGGGCGCTGAGCACCTCGAGTCTCGTCGCCGAGAGCGTGCAGAAACCAAGCGCAGGCAGCGGAAGGAGCGTGCGGCAAACCAGACTCCCCACCCACCCTTTCCTTCAACCACTGTCTGTCCCACCTGTGACAGAGACTGTAATTCCTGAATTGAACTGTATAGTCACCTGAGAACTCACTTTTAGAGTGGAAGCAAGTCTGCCTCGATTTTGAGGGCCTGCCTATGATGATGATGATTTATTTTGGTAGGTAGAATGAGGAGGGGCAATGTAAACTGAATGGCACCATTTTAAAGGGGTTGCTTGAACAGAGAGAACTGGGGATATAGGTACACAGAAGTGGTGCTATCGAGTTCTGCTGTAATTAAAGGGTTAAGAATGGATCTCGGAACTAAAAAAGGGCTTTTGTAGTGGTCAACTTTACAAGCTGTATAACCTGAGGACAATTACAGGAGGCCAAACTGTTGAACCACAGGAGACCTAAAGAGGCAGTTAAACAGAGCAAGGTGTCAGAGGTAACATGCTGGAGTGTGAGCAGCATGGAGTCCAGGGACTTTGGAGGCCTACAAAAGGCCCAATGCTTCGGAGAGGCGGGAGTGTGAGCAGCAGGGAGTCTGGGGACGTTGGAGGCCTACAAAAGGCCCAATGTGTTGGAGAGGTGGGAGTGCGAGCAGCAGGGAGTCCGGGGACGTCGGAGGCCTACAAAAGGCCCAGTGCGTCGGAGAGGCGGCAGTGCGAGCAGAAGGGAGTCCGGGGACGTCGGAGGCCTACCGGTGCAGCTGCAGCAGGGAGGCAAAAAGAAGTAGAAAGAAATCGAAAGGTGACATCACAGCCAAGGGGATAAGTGATTGGCTGGTGATTGGTAAGTAGTTTTTCTTTTCTATATCAGTAAGTAACATTTAGCATTGGTGTTACCAATTTAAGTTAATCTAAGGGTTAAGACATGGCAGGAGAGCTCGGACACGTGTTATGTTCCTCCTGTACTATGTGGGAAGTCAGGGATGCTTCCGGTGTCCCTGACGACTACGTGTGCAGGAAGTGTATCCACCTCCAGCTCCTGACAGACCGTGTTGCAGCACTGGAGTTGCGGGTGGCTTCACTCTGGAACATCCACAATACTGAGAATGACGTGAGTAGCACGTGTAGCGAGTTGGTCTCACTGCAGGTAAAAAGTCCACAGCTAGATAGGGAATGGAAGACCAGCAGGAAGAGCAGTGGAAGAAAGGTAGTGCAGGGGTCCCCTGCGGTCATCCCCCTGCAAAACAGATACGCTGCTTTGAGAACTGTTGAGGGGGATGACTCATCAGGGGAGGGCAGCAGCAGCCAAGCTCATGGCACCGTGGCTGGCTCTGCTGCACAGGAGGGCAGGAAAAAGAACGGGAGAACGATAGTGATAGGGGATTCGATTGTAAGGGGAATAGATAGGTGTTTCTGCGGCCGCAACCGAGACTCCAGGATGGTATGTTGCCTCCCTGGTGCTAGGGTCAAGGATGTCTCGGAACGGGTGCAGGACATTCTGAAAAGGGAGGGTGAACAGCCAGTTGTCGTGGTGCACATAGGTACCAACGATACAGGTAAAAAACGGGATGAGGTCCTATGAGACAAATTTAGAGAGCTCGGAGCTAAATTAAAAAGTAGGACCTCAAAAGTAGTAATCTCAGGATTGCTACCAGTGCCACATGCTAGTCAGAGTAGGAATCGCAGGATAGCTCAGATGAATACTTGGCTTGAGGAGTGGTGCAGAAGGGAGAGATTCAAACTCCTGGGACATTGGAACCGGTTCTGGGAGAGGTGGGACCAGTACAAACAGGACGGTCTGCACCTGGGCAGGACTGGAACCAATGTCCTGGGGGGAGTGTTTGCTAGTGCTGTTGGGGAGGAGTTAAACTAACATGGCAGGGGGGTGGAAACCTATGCAGGTAGACAGAGGAAATAAAATGGAGGCAGAAGCAAAAGATAAAAAGGAGAATAGTAAAAGTGGAGGGCAGAGAAACTCAAGGCAAAAAACAAAAAGGGCCACATTACAGCAAAATTCTAAAGGGTCAAAGTGTATTAAAAAGACAAGCCTGAAGGCTCTGTGCCTCAATGCGAGGAGTATTCGGAATAAGGTGGATGAATTAACTGCGCAAACAGCAGTTAATGGATATGATGTAATTGACATCACGGAGACATGGCTCCAGGGAGACCAAGGCTGGGAACTCAACATCCAGGGGTATGCAACATGTAGGAAGGATAGACAGAAAGGAAAAGGAGGCGGGGTGGCGTTGCTGGTTAAAGAGGAAATTAATGCAATAGTAAGGAGGAACATTAGCTTGGATGATGTGGAATCGGTATGGGGTGGAGATGCGTAATACCAAAGGGCAGAAAACGGGAGTTTTGTACAGACCACTAAACAGTAGTTGTGAGGTTGGGGACAGCATCAAACAAGAAATAAGGGATGTGTGCAATAAAGGTACAGCAGTTATCATGGGCGACTTTAATCTACATATAGATTGAGTGAATCAAACTGGTAGCAATACGGTGGAGGAGGATTTCCTGGAGTGTATTAGAGATGGTTTTCTCGACCAATATGTCGAGGAACCAACCAGAGAGCTGGCCATCCAAGACTAGGTGATGTGCAATGAGAAGGGACTAATTAGCAATCTTGTTTTGCGAGGCCCATTGGGGAAGAGTGACCATAATATGGTAGAATTCTTTATTAAGATGGAGAGTGACACAGTTAATTCGGAAACTAGGGTCCTCAACTTAAGGAAAGGTAACTACGACGGTATGAGACTAGAATAGACTGGCAAAGGATACTTAAAGGGTTGATGGTGGATAAGCAATGGCAAACGTTTAAAGATCTCATGCATGAACTTCAATAATTGTACATCCCTGTCTGGAGTAAAAATAAAACGGGGAAGGTGGCTCAACCGTGGCTAACAAGGGAAATTAGGGATAGTGTTAAATCCAAGGAAGAGGCATATAAATTGGCCAGAAAAAGCAGCAAACCTGAGAACTGGGAGAAATTTAGAATTCAGCAGAGGAGGACAAAGGGTTTAATTAGGAGAGGGAAAATAGAGTATGAGAGTAAGCTTGCAGGGAACATAAAAACTGACTGCAAAAGCTTCTATAGATATGTGAAAACGATTAGTGAAGACAAGTGCAGGTCCCTTGCAGTCAGAATCAGGCGAATTTATAATGGGGAACAAAGAAATGGCAGACCAATTGAACAAATACTTCGGTTCTGACTTCACGAAGGAAGACACGAATAACCTTCAGAATTTACTAGGGGACAGTGGGTCTAGTGAGAAGGAGGAACTGAAGGATATCCTTATTAGGTGGGAAATTGTGTTAGGGAAATTGATGGGATTGAAGGCTGATAAATCCCCGGGCCTGATAGTCTGCATCCCAGAGTACTTAAGGAAGTGGCCGTAGAAATAGTGGATGCATTGGTGATCATTTTACAACAGTCTATCGACTCTGGATCAGTTCATATGGACTGGAGGGTAGCTAATGTAACACCACTTTTTAAAAAAGGAGGGAGAGAGAAAACAGGTAATTATAGTCCGGTTAGCCTGACATCAGTAGTGGGGAAAATGTTGGAATCAATCATTAAGGATGAAATAGCAGTACATTTGGAAAGCAGTGACAGGATCGGTCCAAGTCAACATGGATTTATACTTGACGAATCTTCTGGAATTTTTTGAGGTTATAACTAGTAGAGTGGACAAGGGAAAACCAGTGGATGTGGTATATTTGGACTTTCAAAAGGCTTTTGACAAGGTCCCGCACAAGAGATTGGTGTGCAAAGTCATAGCACATGGTATTGGGGGTAAATTACTGATGTGGATGGAGAACTGGTTGGCTGACAGGAAGCAGAGAGTCGGGATAAACGGGTCCTTTTCAGAATGGCAGGCAGTGACTAGTGAAGTGCCGTAGGGCTTGGTGCTGGGACCCCAGCTCTTTACAATATACATTAATGATTTGGATGAAGGAATTGAGTGTAATATTTCCAAGTTTGCAGATAACACTAAACTGGGTGGCGGTGTGAGCTGTGAGGAGGACACTAAGAGGCTGCAGGGTGACTTGGACAGGTTAGGTGAGTGGGCAAATGCATGGCAAATGCAGTATAATGTAGATAAATGTGAGGTTATCCATTTTGGGGGCAAAAACATGAAGAAGAATATTATCTGAATGGTGGCAGATTAGGAAAAGGGGAGGTGCAACGAGACCTGGCTGTCATGGTACATCAGTCATTGAAGGTTGGCATGCAGGTACAGCAGGCGGTGAAGAAGGCAAATGGTATGTTGGCCTTCATAGCTATGGGATTTGAGTATAGGAACAAGGAGGTCTTACAGCAGTTGAACAGGGCCTTGGTGAGGCCTCACCTGGAATATTGTGTTCAGTTTTGGTCTCCTAGTCTGAGGAAGGACGTTCTTGCTATTGAGGGAGTGCAGCGAAGGTTCATCAGACTAATTCCAGGGATGGCTGGACTGTCATATGAGGAGAGACTGGATCAACTGGGCCTTTATTCACTGGAGTTTAGAAGGATGAGAGGGGATCTCATAGAAACATATAAGATTCTGACGGGACTGGGCAGGTTAGATGCGGGAAGAATGTTCCCGATGTTGGGGAAGTCCAGAACCAGGGAGCATAGTTTTAGGATAAGGGGTCGGCCATTTAGGACTGAGATGAGGAGAAATATCTTCACTCAGAGAGTTGTTAACCTGTGGAATTCCCTGCCGCAGAGAGTTGTTGATGTCAGTTCATTGGATATATTCAAGAGGGAGTTAGATATGACCCTTAAGGCTAAGGCGATCAAGGGGTATGGAGAGAAAGCAGTAAAGGGGTACTGAGGGAATGATCAGCCATGATCTTATTGAATGGCGGTGCAGGCTCGAAGGGCTGAATGACCTACTCCTGCACCTATTTTCTATGTTTCTATGTTTGTATTAAACTCCATCTGGTTTGAGATGATTGTGCAACGCGAAAGGGAATTCGTCAATCAGCAATTGAGCACGCGGGCTTTGGGCCAATTAAACGGCATGGTGGGGGGGTGCCGTGCACAAGGCTGACATGCATCATTAAGTGTATAAAAGGTTGCTTGGAACTTTGTATCTTTGGAGAGGCCTCGCTACAGACAAACCAGCAGGCAGGCTCCCCACCAATGTAAAATAAAGACTACTTGAATCTTCGAACCCAGAGTGTTTATTTTAAATACTCCACTACAACACAAATCTTTGAAGGTGTCAAGACAAGTTGAGAAGGACGTTAAAATGTACGGGATCCTTGGCTTCATAAATAGAGGCATAGAGTAGAAAAGCAAGGAGGTTATGCTTTATAAAACACAGGTTCGGCCCCAGTTGGAGTATTGGGTCCAATTCTGGGCCGCACTTCAGGAAGAGTGTCAAGGTCATGGAGAGGACACGATGGGTCGAAATGCTCTCCTTCCCTGCTGTAAATTTCTAGGATTCTATGAGAGGGTGCAGAGGAGATTTACCAGGGATGAGGGACTTTAGTTACGTGGATAGACTGGAGAAGCTGGGGTTGTTCTCCTTAGAGTGGGGAAGGTTAAGAGGAGATTTGATAGAGGTGTTCACAACTATGAAGGGTATTGATAGAGTAAATGAGGAGAAACTGTTTCCTCAGGAGCGTTGGTAATCAGAGGACACGGATTGAAGGTGATTGGCAAAAGAACCAGAGATGAGATGAGAATTTTTTCACACAGCGAGTTGTTGTGATCTGGAATGCGCTGCCTGAAAGGGCGGTGGGAGCAGATTCAATCGTAACTTTCAAAAGGGGAATTGGGTAGATACTTGAAAAAGGATAAATTTGCAGGGCTGTGGGGAAAGGGAGGTGTCGGGGAAGTGGGACTAATTGGCTAGCTCTTTCAAAGAGCCAGCACAGGCACGATGAGCCAAATGGCCTCCTTCTGTGTTGTATCATTCTACGATTCTGAGATGAGGTGACGGGTTTTCAGCATCAGCTGATTTGGTTTTGGGCCTACCATAGGAGGAGTTGACCACTTCCATTTATATTGCACCTTTCACGACCACCGGATGTCCCAAAGCGCTTTACAGCCAATGAAGTACTTTTTGAAGTCACTGTTGTAATGTGGGAAACGCAGCAGTCAATTTGCACACAGCAAGCTCCCACAAACAGCAATGAGATAATGGTCAGTTTTCATGATGTTGATTGAGGGTTAAATATTGGCCAGGACACCGGGGAGAACTCCCCTGCTCTTCTTCAAAATAGTGGCCATGGAATCTTCTATGTCCACCTGCGAGAGCAGACGGGGCCTCGGTTTAACATCTCATCTGAAAGACGGCAGCTCCGACAGTGCAGCGCTCCCTCAGCACTGCAATCTTCGGATTGTTCCCAGTGTCACAAGCTCGTGAGTACAGAAATAGGAGGATAGAGCTGATGAATACGTGACTGGAGAGATGGTGCTTTAGTTTCCTGAGGCATTGGGACCGCTTATGAGGGAGGTGGGACCTGTACAAGCCAGACGGATTGCACCTCAACAGAGCCGGGACCAATATCCTCGCGGGGGGGGGGGGAGGGGGGGGTGCGGTTTGCTAGTGCTGTTGGGGATGGTTTAAACTCGCTTGGCAGGGGGGTGGGAACCTGAAACTAGATTCAGTAGGGAGGGGAGAAAAGCTGGAATTAGAAAGCAAAAATAAGGAAAGTGAGTTTGAAGGAGAGAGGAAACAAGCAGGAAAAAAAGGTTAAAAAAAACAAATTTAAAGGCACTTTGTCTAAATGCACGTACCATTTGTAACAAAATAGATGAGTTGACGGCACAAATAAATACAAATGGGTATGATCTGATAGCCATTACAGAGATGTGGTTGCAGGACTGGGAATTAAATGTTCAGGAGTATTTGACAATCCGGAAGGACAGACAGAAAGCAAAAGGAGTTGGGGTAACTCTGATAAAGGATGAAATCACTGCAATAGTGAGAAATGATATTGGCTCAAATGATAAGGATGTTGAAACAGTTTGGGTGGATATAAGTAATAATAAGGGGTAAAAAGTCATTGGTGGGCGTAGCCTATAGGCCCCCTAACAGTAGCAACTCTGTTGGTCAGAGCACAAATCAGGAGATAGTGGGGGCTTGTAAAAAGGGAACAGCCATAATCATGGGTGATTTTAAACTCCATATTGATTGGACAAATCAAATTGGTCAGGGTAGCCTTGAGGAGGAATTCATGGAGTGCATAAGGGACGGGTTCCTTCAGCAGTATGTAACGGAACCAACCAGGGGGCAGGCTATCTTAGATCTGGTCCTGTGTAATGAGACAGGATTAATAAACAATCTCCCAGTAAAGGATCCTCTCGGAATGAGTGATTATAGCATGATTGAATTTCAAATTCAGAAGGAGGGTGAGAAAGTTGGATCTCTAACCAGTGTACTAAGCTTAAATAAAGGAGACTATGAAGGTATGAGGACAGAGTTGGGTAAAGTGGACTGGGAAAATAGATTAAAATGTAGGATGGTTGATGAACAGTGGTGTACAGTTAAGGAGATATTTCACAACCCTCAAGAAAAATATATTCCAATGAGGAGGAAAGGGTGTAAGAGAAAAGAGAGCCATCCGTGACTAACTAAAGAAATAAAGGACAGTATCCAATTAAAAACAAGGGCATACAAAGTGGCCAAAACTAGTGGGAGCACAGAAGATTGGGAAGCTTTTAAAAGCCAGCAAAGAATGACTAAAAAAATGATTAGAAAAGGGCAGATAGACTATGAAAGTAAACTAGCACAAAATATAAAAACAGATAGCAAGAGTTTCTATAGCTATATAAAAAGGAAAAGAGTGGCTAAAGTAAATGTTGGTCCCTTAGAGGACGAGACCGGGGAATTAGTAATGGGGAACATGGAGATGGCAGAAACTCTGAACAAATATAGGTAGAGGACACTAACAATATCCCAACAGTGGATAGTCAAGGGGCTATAGGGGGGGAGGAACTTAACACAATCACAATCACTAAGGAGGTGGTACTCGGTAAGATAATGGGACTAAAGGCAGATAAATCCTCTGGATCTGATGGCTTGGCATGCTACGGTCTTAAGAGAAGTTCCGGCAGGGATTGTGGATGCTTTGGTTGTAATTTACCAAAATTCCCTGGATTCTGGGGTGGTTCCAGCAGATTGAAAAACTGCAAATGTGATGCCCCTATTTAAAAAAGGAGGCAGACAAAAAGCAGGAAACTATAGACCAGTTAGCCTAACATCTGTGGTTGGGAAAATGTTGGAGTCCATTATTAAAGAAGCAGTAGCAGGACATTTGGAAAAGCAAAATTCGGTCAGGCAGAGTCAGCATGGATTTATGAAGGAGAAATCATGTTTGACAAATTTGCTGGAATTCTTTGAGGATGTAATGAACAGGGTGGATAAAGGGAACCAGTGGATGTGGTGTATTTGGACTTCCAGAAGGCATTTGACAAGATGCCACATAAAAGGTTACTGCACAAGATAAAAGTTCACATGGTCGGGGGTAATAGATTAGCATGGATAGAAGATCGGGATAAATGGTTCATTCTCTGGTTGGCAACCAGTAACTAGTGGGGTGCCGCAGGGATCAGTGCTGGGACCCCAACTATTTACAATCTATATTAATGACTTGGAAGAAGGAACTGAGTCAAGTTTGGAAAGAGGTGACATGATAGGTCCAAGTCAGCTTGGATTTGTGAAAGGGAAATCATGCTTGACAAATCTTCTGGAATTTTTTGAGGATGTTTCCAGTAGAGTGGACAAGGGAGAACCAGTTGATGTGGTATATTTGGACTTTCAGGAGGCGTTTGACAAGATCCCACACAAGAGATTGATGTGCAAAGTTAGAGCACATGGGATTGGGGGTAGTGTGCTGACATGGATTGAGAACTGGTTGTCAGACAGGAAGCAAAGAGTAGGAGTAAATGGGTACTTTTCAGAATGGCAGGCAGTGACTAGTGGGGTACCGCAAGGTTCTGTGCTGGGGCCCCAGCTGTTTACACTGTACATTAATGATTTAGATGAGGGGATTAAATGTAGTATCTCCAAATTTGCGGATGACACTAAGTTGGGTGGCAGTGTGAGCTGCGAGGAGGATGCTGTGAGGCTGCAGAGCGACTTGGATAGGTTAGGTGAGTGGGCAAATGCATGGCAGATGAAGTATAATGTGGATAAATGTGAGGTTATCCACTTTGGTGGTAAAAACAGAGAGACAGACTATTATCTGAATGGTGACAGATTAGGAAAAGGGGAGGTGCAAAGAGACCTGGGTGTCGTGGTACATCAGTCATTGAAGGTTGGCATGCAGGTACAGCAGGCGGTTAAGAAAGCAAATGGCATGTTGGCCTTCATAGCAAGGGGATTTGAGTACAGGGGCAGGGAGGTGTTGCTACAGTTGTACAGGGCATTGGTGAGGCCACACCTGGAGTATTGTGTACAGTTTTGGTCTCCTAACTTGAGGAAGGACATTCTTGCTATTGAGGGAGTGCAGCGAAGGTTCACCAGACTGATTCCCGGGATGGCGGGACTGACCTATCAAGAAAGACTGGATCAACTGGGCTTGTATTCACTGGCGTTCAGAAGAATGAGAGGGGACCTCATAGAAACATTTAAAATTCTGACGGGGTTAGACAGGTTAGATGCAGGAAGAATGTTCCCAATGTTGGGGAAGTCCAGAACCAGAGGTCACAGTCTAAGGATAAGGGGTAAGCCATTTAGGCCCAAGATGCGGAGGAACTTCTTCACCCAGAGAGTGGTGAACCTGTGGAATTCTCTACTGCAGAAAGTTGTTGAGGCCAATTCACTAAATATATTCAAAAAGGAGTTAGATGAGGTCCTTACTACTAGGGGGATCAAGGGGTATGGCGAGAAAGCAGGAATGGGGTACTGAAGTTGAATGTTCAGCCATGAACTCATTGAATGGCGGTGCAGGCTAGAAGGGCCGAATGGCCTACTCCTGCACCTATTTTCTATGTTTCTATGTTTCTATGATAAAAAGATGGGAGGAAAAGCAATGTGTGAGGAGGACACAAAAAATCTGCAAAAGGACATAGACAGGCTAAGTGAGTGGGCAAAAATTTGGGAGATGGAGTATAATGTTGGAAAGTGTGAGGTCATGCACTTTGGCAGAAAAAAATCAAAGAGCAAGTTATTATTTAAATGGAGAAAGATTGCAAAGTGATGCAGTACAGCAGGACCTGGGGGTACTTGAGCATGAAACACAAAAGGATAGTATGCAGGTACAGTAAGTGATCAAGAAGGCCAATGAAATCTTGGCCTTTATTGCAAAGGGGATGGAGTATAAGAGCAGAGAAGTTTTGCTACAGTTATACAGGGTATTGGTGAGGCCACACCTGGAATGCTGCATGCAGTTTTGGTTTCCATATTTACGAAAGGATATACTTGCTGTGATGGCAGTTCAGAGAAGGTTCACTAGGTTGATTCCAGGGATGAGCGGGTTGACTTATGAGAATTCAGAAGAATGAGAGGTGATCTTATCGAAACGTATAACATTATGAGGGGGTTTGACAAGGTGGATGCAGAGAGGATGTTACCACTGATGGGGGAGACTAGAACTAGAGGGCATGATCTTAGAGTAAGGAACCGCCCATTTAAAACTGAGATGAGGAGGAATTTCTTCTCTCAGAGGGTTGTTAATCTGTGGAATTCGCTGCCTCAGAGAGCTGTGGAAGCTGGGACATTGAATAAATTTAAGACAGAAATAGACAGTTTCTGAAACGATAAGGGGTTAAGGGCTTATGGGAAGCAGGCGGGGAAGTGGAGCTGACTCCATGATCAGATCAGCCATGATCTTATTGAATGGCGGAGCAGGCTCGAGGGGCCGTATGGCCTACTCCTGCTCCTATTTCTTATGTTCTTATGTCAGCCTAGATTTCTATGCTGAAGTCTCTGGAGTGGGACCTGAACCCACAACCTTCTGACTCAGAGCCATGGCTCACATACCTCATCTGAAACTGTTTATCTGTAGTTACTAGATTTTAGAGCTGGGTAAAGGAGATGTACAATTAGTTTTATCGTAACATGTGACCATGGAGCAGGCTTCTGGTTTCTCCTGAATCTAGGTGTAATAGGATTCATTACCAGAGGGGGGCAGCAGATACACTCAAGCCCCACTGTCAGGTATTTGAAAGCAAATCCTAAAGATTGAAATCGCCACCTGCAATAAGTATAGGTGACAACACAACAGCCTTCGAGAGTATCAGCTTGCATCTCTGTTCCCAAGTGCTCTCCAACAGCCCCCTCCTAGGACACCCACGTGTCCAATGACAGCCAAGCAGGGGAGTTGTCCCCGGTGTCCTGGCCTATATTTATCCCTCAATCAACATAACAAAAACAGATTCTCTGGTCATTATCATATTGCTGTTTGTGGGGGCTTGCTGTGCGCAAAGTAGCTGCCGTGTTTCCCACATTACAACAGAGACTACACTAGAAAAATAAACTATAGTACTTCATTGGCTGTAAAGCACTTTGAGACGTCTGGTGGTAGTGAAAGGCGCTATATAAATCCAAGTCTGTCTTTCTTTCTTCTTGCTTAAGTTATATGTGTGACCAACGTTGGCTTCTGGTTAAGCAACGCCTCGATTTCAAAATTCTCATCCTTGCAAAGCCCCTCCATGGCCCTCGCCCCTCCCTATCTCTGTAATCTCCTCCAGCCCCACAACCCCCCCGAGATATCTGCGCTCTTCTAATTCTGCCCCCTTGAGCATCCCTGATTATAATCGCTCCACCTTCGGCGGCCGTGCCTTCTGTTGCCTGGGCCCCATGCTCTGGAACTCCCTCCCTAAACCTCTCCACCTCTCTACCCCTCTCTCCTCCTTCAAGACGCTCCTTAAAATATACCTCTTTGACCAAGCTTTTGGTCATCGGTGCTAATTTCTAATTCTGCAGCTCAGTGTCAAATGTTTTTATCTCATAATACTACTGTGAAGCACCTTGGGACTACGGTAAAGGCGCTCTATGAATACAAGTTGTTGTTGTGTCAGCTGTGGCTCAGTTGTCTCTGGATTAGAAGGCTGAGGGTTCAAGCCCCACTCCATGAGCACACAATCTAGGCCGACACACTCCAGCGCAGTGTTGAGGGAGTGCTGCACTGTCGGTTGTGCTGTTTTTCGGCTGGAATGTTGCACTGAGGCCTGGTCTACCCTCCCAGGTGCATGTAAAAGATCCCATGGCACTATTTTGAAGGAGAGCGGGGGAGTTCTCCCCGGTGTCCGACCCGCATCCCAGTCCAGTGATACCCTGCTCAGGGTGTGTGAGATCCCTGGATTTACCAGTGGATCACGTCCATAATCTAAAGTCACAGCGATTAAAGGGTTAAATTCTGAGGACGGGCTGCATAAACGTGGCTCGTATTCCTTTGGGTTCTGAAGATCGAGGGGTGATCTAATCCAGGTCTTTAAGATGATTAACAGATTCGATCGGGTATCATCGAATCATAGAAATTTACAGCACGGAAGGAAGCCATTTCGGCCCGTCGTGTCCGTGCCGGCCGACCAAGAGCTACCCAGCCTAATCCCACTTTCCAGCTCTCGGTCCGTAGCCCTGCAGGTTACGGCACTTCAAGTGCACATCCAAGTACTTGTTAAATGTGGTGAGGGTTTCTGCCTCTACCACCCTTTCAGGCCGTGAGTTCCAGACCCCCACCACCCTCTGGGTGAAGAAATTTCCCCTCAAATCCCCTCTAAACCTCCCAACAATTACTTTAAATCTATGCCCCCTGGTCGTTGACCCCTCTGCTAAGGGAAACAGCGTGTACTGGGAGAGCGGAGAAAAGTCAAAGAATCAACAGCACAGAAACAAGTCCCCTCCCACTCCAATCACCTCTGCCCTTCCTGCTACCTTTCTCCCTCGTGTGTGCATCACGCCGCCCCGCAAATCTACTCCGCCTGCTTCAAATGCTTAGCTGCATTTAAGGGGAGGCTGGACAGGCGTATGGGGGAGAAGGGAGTAGAGGGTTATGCTGATAGAGTTAGATGAGGAGAGACGGGAGGAGGCTCGAGTGGAGCATAAACGCCGGCATGGACTGGTTGGGCCGAATGGCCTGTTTCTGTGCCGTGTATCCGATGTAATCCAGTGTAATCCTATGCAACCACTCCACGTGACAGCAAGTTCCACATTCTCACCACGCTGTGTGTAAAGAAATTCTTTATTTAAGCTGTTAGTGGTTATCAATATACATTTTAACAGAGGTTTTAATCCGCTTATTCATCATGACAGGCAGTCCCTGGGGGGGGCGGGGGGGCGAGGATGACTTGCTTCCACACTAAAAATGAGTACTCAGGTGACTGATGAACTACTTTTAAAGGGTGGAAGATGCCTGTGGGTGGATTTTTTTAACGTGGGGTGACCGTTGCACACCAGCCGCCACACGGGCTTGACAGAGCTAGGCCTTGGTCCAGTGGCAAGGGGATCCCAGATGATTGGAGACCAGCTCTGCTGCATGTGCCAATACACACACATAAACTCAAACATACTCCTAATGTCCTCCTCTCTCCCTCCCACCCACAGGACCTCGCTCTAGGTGGAATTCAAAGTACGCAATGTGAGCCTCACCACCTCACCGCCTCGCTCACTGTACATGTGGCAATGCCGCCCCTTGAATAGCAGGTGGAGGGCTTTCACACGACTGGTTTGCGTGCGTCCCAACGTCGCCATGTGATTTGACCCGAATGTTTCAAATCACGGGGTGGGGTTTACCATCGGGTCACACATGTAGCGGGAGGTGAGAGGGAGGCAAGAGGAGGGAAGCGGGAGGGATGGCTGAGGGGGCAAGAGGGAGTTTGAGAGGAAGGTGGGAGTGCAAGGGGCGGGGAGTGAAGAGGTGGAGAGCGAGGGCAATGGGAAAGAAAGACTTGCGTTTCCATCGCGCCTTTCACGACCAGCGGACACCCCAAAGCGCTTTACAGCCGGCGAAGTACTTTTGGAGTGTAGTCGCTGTTGTAATGTGGGAAACGCGGCAGCCAATTTGCGCACAGCAAGCTCCCAGAAACAGTAATTTTGTTTTTGATTGAAGGATAAATATTGGCCAGGACACCGGGGATAGCTCCCCTGTTCTTCTTCAAAATAGTGCCGTGGAATCTTTTATATCCACCTGAGAGGGCAGACAGGGGCCTCGGTTTAACGTCTCAGTCAAAAGACAGCAACTCCGACAGTGCAGCACTCCCTCAGCACTGCACTGGAGTGTCAGCCTAGATTTATGCGCTCGAGTCCCTGAAGTGGGACTTGAACCCACAACCTTCTGACTCAGAGGCGAGGTTGCTACCCACCGAGCCATGGCTGACACTTCCAAAGGAGGGGAGGAGGAGTGGAGGGTGAGGGGGAGAGGGAGGGGAGTAGGAGGGGGAGAGAGAGGGAGGGAAGGTGAGGAGGGGGACAAGGGGAGGAGGTGTGGAGGGTGAATGGAGGGTGAGGGGATGGGAGGGAGATGGGAGTGCACGTGTGAGGGGCCGGGAGGGGGAGCGGAGGGAGGTGGAGAGGAGGGGGGGGGGAGGGCAAGGGGAGGAGGTGTGGAGGGTGAGGGGGGAGAGGGAGTGGAGGGGGAGGGCGATGGGAGGCTGTGTGGGGGTGAGGGGAGGGGAGGGGGAGGGTGACGGGAGTGCATGGGCGAGGGACGGGGAGGGGGGAGCGGAGGGAGGTGGAGAGGAAGTAAGGGTGAGGGTAAGGGGAGGGGAGGGTGAGGGAATGGGAAGGTGAGGGGAGGGAAGGGGAGTAGGAGGGGATGAGAGTGGGAGGGTGAGGGGAGGGTGAGAGTGAGGGGAGGGAAGAGTGAGGGGAGGGAAGAGTGAGGGGAGGGAAGAGTGAGGGGAGTGCAAGGGCGAGGGATGGGAAAATGGAGAGGAAGGGGAGGGGAAGGGAGGAAGGTTGCGAGGAGGGGAGGGTGAAGGGAGGGAAGGGGAAGGGGGAGGGAATGGGAGGGTGAGGGAATGGGAGGGGAGGGTGAGAGGAGGTGAAGGGAGGGGAGGGGAGGGTGAGGGGGAGGGGAGAGGAGGGTGGGGGAATGGGAGGGGAGGGGAGGGTGAGGGGAGTGCAAGGGCGAGGGATGGGAAAATGGAGAGGAAGGGGAGGGGAAGGGAGGAAGGTTGCGAGGAGGGGAGGGTGAGGGGAGGGAAGGGGAAGGGGGAGGGAATGGGAGGGTGAGGGAATGGGAGGGGAGGGTGAGAGGAGGTGAAGGGAGGGGAGGGGAGGGTGAGGGGAGAGGAGGGTGGGGGAATGGGAGGGGAGGGGAGGGTGAGGGGAGGGGAGGGTGATGGAATGGGAGTGGGAGAGGGAGCGGAGGGGAGGGCTGATGCAAGGAGGTGGCAGAGGCTTAAAGTGCGTCTCCCCCACCAGGGGGCGCAGCAGGAACCTCCCTGGTGTAAAAGGTTGGGGTTTAATGAGCGTGCTGTGCTGACCTTGTGCTGCAACTGGACCCTGCGACACGTGTTCCTTAGATGTGTGGAGCAGCTCGATCCGGTGACCTTTCGCAGCTTTCAAGCTGCCATTCAGGTGCTGGAGACTGCACCCTGCCGGGCTGGGCTTCAGATGCCGACCGCGGGGGGCCTCCGGCGGGGTTTTGAAGTGCGGCCCACCATTGCAGAGTCA
Source organism: Pristiophorus japonicus (assembly GCF_044704955.1). Taxonomy (NCBI): domain Eukaryota; kingdom Metazoa; phylum Chordata; class Chondrichthyes; family Pristiophoridae; genus Pristiophorus; species Pristiophorus japonicus. The sequence goes on from NC_091978.1 coordinate 13,992,645, forward strand.
GCATTGACCGGCCTGTGACTCACCCCAGCAAACCTCAGAGCACCACTTCAGAAGCAAAGCTGGGCCCCTTTAATAATCTCCGTTCACCATTCCCTTTCACACCTGCCGCCTCTCATTTCCATCAGGTCCGGAGCCGGGCCGAAGTGGCTGGAGACGGGCCAAGGAATGAGAAAAATATTGCACCGTCTCATCCCTGCTCTCCCAAAGATCTTTCGGATGAGACGTTAAACCGAGGCGCCGTCCGCCCTCTCAGGTAGATGTAAAAGATCCCCACGGCCACTATTCAGAGAAGAGCAGGGGGAGTTATTTATCCCTCAACCAACATAACAAAAACAGATTATCTGGTCATTATCACATTGCTGTTTGTGGGAGCTTGCTGTGCGCAAATTGGCTGCCGCGTTTCCCACATTACAACAGTGACTACACTCCAAAAAGTACTTCACTGGCTGTAAAGCGCTTTGGGACGTCGCGAGGTCATGAAAGGCGCTATATAAATGCAAATCTTTTTTCCTGAATCGCACGTCAGGAAGGAGAGATTCATTAGAATGATACCAGGGGCTTAGAGGTTAAATTAAGAGTAGAGTTGTCCGAACAAGGCTTGTGTTCACTTGAGTTTAGAGGGTTGAGAGGTGATCTGCTCGAGCTATTTAAAACGTTAAAAGAAAGAAAGACTTGCATTTATATTGCATCTTTTATGACCACCGGACAGATCAAAGCGCTTTGCAGCCAATGAAGTACTTTTATAGCGTAGTCACTGTTGTAATGTAGGAAACGCAGCAGCCAATTTGTGCACAGCAAGCTCCCACAAACAGCAATGTGATGATGACCAGATAATCTGTTTTTTTGTTATTTTGGCTGAGGGATAAATATTGGGTCAGGACACCAAGGTCTGCCCTTCTTCAAAATAGTGCCGTGGGATCTTTTACGTCCACCTGAGAGAGCAGACGGGGCTTCAGTTTAACGTCTCATCCGAAAGACGGCACCTCCGACAGTGCAGCGCTCTGGGAGTGTCTGCCGAGATTTTTTTTGTGGTCAAGTCCCTGGAGTGGGACTTGAACACAAAGGATGATTTGATAGGATAGATAGAGAGAGGATCTTTCCTCTGGTGGGGGAATCAAGAACGAGGGGGCACAATGTTAAAATTAGAGCCAGGCCATTCAGCAGCCAAATCAGGAAGCAATTTTTCACACACAGTATTATGGAAATCTGTAATGCTCTCCTACAAAAATCTGTGGATGCTGGGGTCAATTGCAGCCTTCAAGATTGGGATCGACAGATTTTTGTTCGGTAAGGGTATCGAGGGATATGGAACAAAGGCCAGTAGATGGGGGTTGATCAGCCATGATCTAATTGATTGGCGGAAACAGGTTTGAGAAAAGAAAAAAGAAAGACTTGCATTTATATAGCGCCTTTCACGGCCACCAGACGTCCCAAAGCGCCTTGTAGCCAGTGAAGTATCTTTTGAAGTGTTGTCACTGTTGTAATGCCATCATCATCATCATCATAGACAGTCCCTCGAAGCGAGGATGACTTGCTTCCACGCCAAAAAAGGGCTGAGTTCACAGGTGTTTCAATGAAGGACCTAATATTCCAGATCCCGAACTACATCCTGAAGGGTGGAAGATGCCTGTGCGTGGATTTTTTTAACGTGGGGTGGCCGTTGAGCACCAGCCACCACACGGGCTTGACAGAGCTAGGTCTTGGGTCTGAAAGGGTGGTGGAGGCAGACTAAATCACGGCTTTCTAAAGGGAGCTAGATAAGTACCTGACGGAAGAAAATTTGCAGGGCTACGGGGAAAGGGCGGGGGAGTGGGACTGGCTGAAGTGCTCTTGCAGAGAGCCGGCACGGGCTCGATGGACCGAATTTGTGCTGTAATTATTCTATGATTCTATGAACGCAGCAGCCAATTTTCGTACAGCAAGCTCCCACAAACAGTAAAGTGATAATGACCATTTCATCTGTTTTGGTGATGATGATGGAGGGATAAATATTGGCCAGGACACCGAGGAGAACTCGCCTGCTCTTCTTTAAAATAGTGCCGTGGGATCTTTCTCGTCCACATGAGAGAGCAGACGGGGCCTCGGTTTAACGTCTCATCCGAAAGTCGGCACCTCTGACACTGGAGTGTCAGCTAAGATTTTTGTGCTCAACTCTCTGGAGTGGGACTTTAAGTCTGTGACCTTCTGACCCAGAGGCGAGGGTGCTACCCGCTGAGACACGGCTGAATGACCGACTCCAGATCCTAATGGTCGTATTTGAGCTGAGTTGCTTGACTGTTAATGACTGTTAATTGCAGACATCGAGTGTCCTGGTGTGCCACAGTGTGATCGTGTCATCCGGTAAGTGTCAAGCTAGGGCTTGAGTGACGTCTGATAGCTGCCAGTAACATACAGAGTAACAGGATATTACATCTGACAATATAGTGTTCAGCACCCAGGATAAGGTTTCAGAAATGCATAGAAAACGCTTTACGCGAACAAAACTTAGTTAAATTAATTACAAGTTTTTAAAAAGTTTTACGCTAAATTTTGCCTCCTCTCCTGAAAGAACTTGCATTTATCTCTTTCACGATCAGCAGACGTCCCAAAGCGCTTTGCAGCCAATGAAGTATTTTTGGAGTGTAGTCACTGTTGTAATGTGGGAAACGCGGCAGCCAGTTTGCGCACAGCAAGCTCCCACAAACAGCAATGTGATAATGACCAGATCATCTGTTTTGGTGATTGATGTTGATTGAGGAATAAATCTCACCACGCCGGGGCCATTACAGGGAGCAGCGTGCTCGCGGCCCGGCCTGGAAATCGGCGTGATCCCGGCCTGCAAGACCATCAGCAGGCCGGGGCCATCGGAGGGAGCAGCGGGCGGCGGCATACCACTGCAGGGAGCAGTGCGTGCTGCTGCAGGAGGGTGACGGCTGCGAAGCCAGGTCACTGATTGCAGTGAGGGCAGGCACAGCAGGAGGGGCGAAGGAGCGGCAAGAGTCCGTAGAGGGAAGTGACCAGGGCCCAGGAGAGGCGTGAGTTTGGGGCTCAGAGGAGGCGAGGGCCCAGGGAGCAGCACGGGCCCAGCCCACACTGCGATATGTGTGCGCACTAGGTCCGTGCAGCAGAGCTGGTCTCCAGGCATCTTGCCACTGGACCAAGACCTAGCTCTGTCAAGCCCGTGTGGTGGCTGGTGTGCAACGGCCACCACACGTTAAAAAAACCCACGCACAGGCATCTTCCACCCTTCAGGGTATAGTTCTGGATCTGGAATGTCAAGCCCCTCATTGAAAAACCTGTGAACTCACCCCTTTTTGGCGTGGAAGCAAGTCATCCTCACTTCGAGGGACTGCCTATGATGATGAAATATTGGCCCAGGACACCGGGGATAACTCCTCTGCTCTTCCTCAAAATAGTACAATGGGATCTTTTACATCCACCTGAGGGAGCAAACGGGGCCTCGGTTTAACGTCTCATCCGCAAGACGGCACCTCCGACAGTGCAGCTCTCCCTCAGTACAGCACTGGAGTGTCAGCCCAGCTTTTGTACTCTCTTGTCCCTGGAGTGAGACTTGAACCCACAACCTTGTGACTCAGAAGCAAGCAGCGCTACCCGCATGAACCACGGCTGACACCAAAGCAGCAGGCTTCTTGTCGGCCTACAGTTCCATGGGCGCTGGCCTCCAATACCTCACCCAAGTGACCATTGTCCAAGCATGAGACTGGATATTCAACTGTGGGGGCCTCACAGCCGAACCGGAGTGTGTGCTCACCCGATGCTCACACACACACACACTCTTTCAATCAGAGCTCGTTGGATAGCAATTGTTCTTTTTCCACTCCCCAGCCCAAAGGTACTGAGGCCAACTGTACTCCCACCCACCCCCTCCGTACCCCCCAACTCAAGCACAACTAACACAACTGTAACAGGAATTGTGGTCCCGCCCACTTCCATTGCAAATGGGGTTTCCATTGAAGTTTCGTTAGGGCAGAGCCCCTGAGGAAATTCGTTGTCCAATTTTGACAAGAAAGCAGGCAATTCTTGCTTAGTGCCAGAGGTGGCGCTGTCACCTCTCTCAGCCTGTTACACCATTGCCTCCAACCAATCATCACCAAGGTCACGGCAAGTTCACTGCAACAACAACTTGCTTTTTTAAAGCCCCTCTTTAACGTTCGAAGAATGTCCTGTGCCTAGCCACATAGGGCATGGGGCAAATGGACTCGGAGTCAAAGGAGAGATTGGGCCCAGTGACCAAAAGCTTGGTTGAAGAGGTGAGTTTTAAGGCTTATAGAATGATACAGCACAGAAGGAGGCCATTCTGCCCACCGTGCCTGTGTCGGCTCTTTGAAAGAGCGATCCAATTAGTCCCACTGCTCCCGCTCTTTCCCCACAGCTCTGCAAATGTTTCCATTTCAAGTATTTATCCAGTTCCATTTTGAAGGTTGCAATTGAATCTGCTTCCACCGCCCTTTCAGGCAGCGCGTTCCCGATCCCAACTCTCTGCGTAAAATAATTTCTCCTCATTTCCCTCTTTTGCCAATTACCTTAAATCTGAGTCCTCTGGTTAACGACCCTCCTGCCAGGACACAGTGTCTCCTTACTTACTCTACCAAAACCCTTCATAATTGTGAACACCTCTATTTAACCTCCCCTTGAGCTTCTCTGCTCGAAGGAGAACAATCCCAGCTTCTCCAATCTCTCCACATAACTGGTCTTGCTGTTGTTGTTATTTACTGTGAACCGTTCTGGGAACTGAACCTTAGAAAGAATATCTTCGTCTTAAGCAGTGCCCCCGGAGTCGAGGACGACTTGCTCCCACACAGCGGGACTGATTTTCAGCAAGGTCCTCCGTCCGCCCAAAGTGCCGCCGATGGCCGGTGAGGTACCGGACGGTGATTTGAGCAGGATATCCACGGCCGAGGTCCCTCGAATGTCGGCGGGCGGTAAATGGACGACGTACGCCGCCAATCCGGGCGGCAGCGGGCGGGAGCTCTCATTCTCGGCGGCAGAGGCGCTTGCCGCCCAAGTAACACCGAGGATGGATTCGGGCCCCACGGAGGGTCGAAGACCTGGAAATAAAAATCACCAATAAAAAAATACACAAACTATCTGAAGACCTTCAGGGGACCCCATGCAGGTAAGCCGCTGTGAAAATTTAAAAAAAAAAATGATCACTAATCTTTTTTTTCAGGATCTACAGACTCACGGTCGGGGACAGACCAGCCTCCCAGCCAGCGGTCCTTCCCCGCTCTGGCGCCGAGTCCCGCCCACTCCCGCCCGCAGGAACCTGGGAGCTCGGCGGGCGGGAGCTCGGTTGCGCCACTCGGCCGTCCGCTGCCGTCAGCGAGACGGTTCCCGGCCGCTCTCCCCTCCCGCCCGTTCCAAGCCCACCCCCGAAAATGGCACTGGGCGGATCTTCAGGAGGAATATCGGCGGCAGCGGGTGGAGGCCGGCTGAAAATCGGCCCCTGTGAGTTCTAAGTTGACTGATGCCCGGTGCCCAACTTCATTCCAGAGGGTGGAAGGTGCCTGTGCGTGAATTCTTTTAACGTGGGGTGGCCATTGCACACCAGCCACCACACGGGGCTTGATCCAGTGGCAAGGGGATCCAAGATGATTGGATCTGCTGCATGGGCATAGCACACACACACACACACACACACACTCATGCTCCCACTAATCCCGTCCCTCCCTCAGCTCCTCTCACCCTGATTTTCAGGGATCGCAGTGTGGGTGAGCGCCTTGAGCTTGGAGCAACTTGTGATTATAAAGGGTATATTGGCCATGGAAGAAGTACAGCGCAGATTAACCAGAACTTTAGCAGAGCTCCAAGGGTGAGATTACATAAACTAGGCATGTCGTCCGTAGAATATAGGTCAGCGTGGCAGCCCTGACCTGCGAGGGACCATCAGCGGCAGGTCGGGGCCATAAAAGACGAGCAGCCCCTGGAGCAGCGTGGAGGCATAACACTGCAAGGTACAGCGCGAGCTGGTGCAGGAGGGGGATGGCAGCGAAGAGGGTGACTGGATTGGTTATCACCATAATCCAGGTCGCTGATTGGAGCGCGGGCAGGTACAGCAGGAGCGGCGAGGTCGGGGTGAAGGTGCGGTGAGAGATTGCAGAGCAATGTGATCGGGGCCCAGGAGAGGCATGAGATCAGGGCCCAGAAGAGGCGAGGGCCCAGGGGGCAGCACGGGCCCAGCCCACACTGCGATATGTGTGCGCACTAGGTCCGTGCAGCAGAGCTGGTCTCCAGTCGTCTTGGGTTAATCCTTGCCACTGGACCAAGACCTAGCTCTGTCAAGCCCGTGTGGTGGCTGGTGTGCAACGGTCACCCCACATTAAAAAAATCCACCCACAGGAATCTTCCACCCTTCACGGGATCTGGAATATTAGGTCCTTCATTGAAACACCTGTGAACTCATCCCTTTTTGCCGTGGAAGCAAGTCATCCTCGATGCGAGGGACTGCCTATGATGATGATGATGATAGGTTAGTAGGTGATTTGATAGAGCGTTTTAGTTCTTTTTAAAAGAATTGATAGGTAGAGAGAAGCTTTTTCCACTGGAGGGAGAGTTTGGGACAAAGGGACCTAACCTTCAAATCAGAGCCAGGCCATTCAGGAGAGAAGTTAGGAAACACTTCTTCACACAAAGAGTTGTAAAAGTGTGGAAGTCTCTCCCACAAAAAGCAGTAGGTGCTAGCTCTATTATTAATTTTAAATCTGAGATTGATAGATTTTTGCTGGCCGTGGGTAGTCAGGGATATGGAGCCAAGGCGGGTGGGTGGAGTTAGGACACAGATCAGCCTTGATCTCATTGAATGGCCTCCTCCTGGGCCTATGGTCCTACTACTTCTAGCTCCACTGTTCTTTATATTCAGGCTGGTTTGCGGTATTAACTGAGTCAGGAAGACCTATTTTCCAATGTACGAACAATGTCACTCCACATCAGTCCAATTTGGAACTGAGAGTGTGAAAAAGACAATTAAATAATCACATTGGTGCAGGACAATTCTGCCTTTTATGGTCACATTAAATTTGCAGTAAACTTCAGGCAAATCACAGACTTACCAGTCACTAGTGGGGGCAATCTAAACAGATAGTAAAAGCTTTTACCGATATATAAAACAGAAAAGTGTGACTAAAGTAAAAGTTGGTCTCTTAGAAGATGAGAAGGGGGATTTAATAATGGGAAATGTGGAAATGTCTGAGACCTTAAACAATTATTTTGCTTCGGTCTTCACAGTGGAAGACACAAAAACCATGCCAAAAATTGCTGGTCACAGGAATGTGGGAAGGGAGGACCTTGAGACAATCACTATCACTAGGGGGGTAGTGCTGGACAGGCAAATGGGACTCAAAGTAGACAAGTCCCCTGGTCCTGATGAAATGCATCCCAGGGTATTAAAAGAGATGGCGGAAGTTATAGCAGATGCATTCGTTATAATCTACCAAAATTCTCTGGACTCTGAGGAGGTACCAGTGGATTGGAAAGCAGTTAATGTAACGCCTCTGTTTAAAAAAGGGGGCAGACAAAAGGCAGGTAACTATAGGCCGGTTAGTTTAACATCTGTAGTGGGGAAAATGCTTGAAGCTATCATTAAGGAAGAAATAGCGGGACATCTAAATAGGAATAGTGCAATCAAGCAGACGCAACATGGATTCATGAAGGGGAAATCATGTTTAACTAATTTACTAGAATTCTTTGAGGATATAACGAGCATGGTGGATAGAGGTGTACCGATGGATGTGGTGTATTTAGATTTTCAAAAGGCATTCGATAAGGTGCCACACAAAAGGTTACTGAAGAAGATAAAGGTACGTGGAGTCAGAGGAAATGTATTAGCATGGATAGCGAATTGGCTGGCTAACAGAAATCAGAGATTTGGTATAAATGGGTCCTTTTCGGGTTGGAAATCGATGGTTAGTGGTGTGCCACAGGGATCGGTGCTGGGACCACAACTGTTTACAATATACATAGATGACCTGAAAGAGGGGACAGAGTGTAGTGTAACAAAATTTGCAGATGACACAAAGATTAGTGGGAAAGCGGGTTGTGCAGAGGACACAGAGAGGCTGCAAAGAGATTTAGATAGGTTAAGATAATGGGCTAAGGTTTGGCAGATGGAATATAATGTCGGAAAATGTGAGGTCATCGACCTTGGAAAAAAAAACAGTAAAAGGGAATATTATTTGAATGGGGAGAAATTACAACATGCTGAGGTGCAGAGGGACCTGGGGGTCCTTGTGCATGAAACTCTTTTGGAGTTTACCTGTAAAACATAAACATTAATCGGTGCCACCCGACCTGGATGACACACGAGATATTTACAAGGCCCATTTTTTTACTTTTTTGTGTTTTTTTTTGTGTTTTGGGCACTAAAATCAAATTTTTTTTCCCTCCAGTGCCCCCTATAAAAGGGGAGGGGGACACTAAAAGCACCATCAATTAAAACAAATTAAACTTTAAAACATAAAATCAAATTAAAATTTGGTTGCCGGGCGTGATGATGCACTCCAGTCCCTCCGGTGCCCACCTCTCGCGGAAGGCCGCGAGCGTACCGGTGGACACCGCGTACTCCATCTCCAAGGACACCCTGGACCGGATGTAAGAGCGGAAGAGAGGCAGGCAGTCAGGTTGAACGACCCCCTCGACCGCCCGCTGCCTGGACCGGCTGATGGCACCCTTGGCCGTGCCTAGGAGCAGTCCTACGAGGAGGCCCTCGGACGTACCCGCTCCCCTCCGCACAGGGTGCCCAAAGATCAGGAGAGTGGGACTGAAGTGCAGCCAGAATTTCAGGAGCAGCTCCTTTAAATAATGAAACAGGGGCTGCAACCTTGTGCACTCAATAAAAACATGGAACACGGAGTCCTCCAGACCGCAGAAATTGCAGGCGGCCTGGGAGTCCGTGAGCCGGCTTAAAAATTTGTTGCACGGCACTGCTCCGTGCACCACCCTCCAGGCCAAGTCCCCGATGAATAGTGGGAAGTCTCCCGCATAGAGTGCCCTCCATCGGGGACCCCCGCCTCCTCCGGACGGCAAGATGGTACGCCATGGCGTGTCCGGACGGCCGGCGAGGATGGCAAAGTTAAGAGTGTGCAGGAGCAGCCCGTACAGGAAACCCCTCCGCGCGGAACTGAAAGGCACGGAGGGGATTTCCCCGAGGCGGCTCAAGTTGTGAGGCGCCGGCCCCCGAGGGAGGTTCCGGGGTTTGGCGCCAATGAGGAATTCCGTCCGGACGGGGGTCAGTTCGGACGGGATCTCCCCACGTGCTTGAGCCTCCTCGATGCACCTAACAGAGTCAGGGCCCAAAGCTGTTTTTAGCGACTCGATGGCATCGGCCGCGCGGCGTCCTTGTGCATGAATCCCAAAAAGTTAGTTTGCAGGTGCAGCAGGTAATCAGGAAGGTGAATGGAATGTTGGCCTTCATTGCGAGAGGGATGGAGTACAAAAGCAGGGAGGTCCTGCTGCAACTGTACAGGGTATTGGTGAGGCCGCACCTGGAGTACTGCGTGCAGTTTTGGTCACCTTACTTAAGGAAGGATATACTAGCCTTGGAGTGGATACAGAGACGATTCACTAGGCTGATACCGGAGATGAGGGGGTTACCTTATGATGATAGGTTGAGTAGACTGGGTCTTTACCCGTTGGAGTTCAGAAGGATGAGGGGTGATCTTATAGAAACATTCAAAATAATGAAAGGGATAGACAAGATAGAGGCAGAGAGGTTGTTTCCACTGGTCGGGGAGACTAGAACTAGGGGGCACAGCCTCAAAATACGGGGGAGCCAATTTAAAACCAAGTTGAGAAGGAATTTCTTCTCCCAGAGGGTTGTGAATCTGTGGAATTCTCTGCCCAGGGAAGCAGTTGAGGCTAGCTCATTGAATGTATTCAAATCACAGATGGATAGATTTTTAACCAATAAGGGAATTAAGGGTTACGGGGAGCGGGCGGGTAAGTGGAGCTGAGTCCACGGCCAGATCAGCCATGATCTTGTTGAATGGCGGAGCAGGCTCGAGGGGCTAGATGGCCTGCTCCTGTTCCTAATTCTTATGTTCTTATGTTCTTATGTTCTTATGCAATAGAAGATAGGAAGGATGTCAAGACCTTGGAAACGGTGAAGAGGAATTTTACTAGCATGGTTCCAGGAATGAGGGACTTCAGTTACGTTGATAGACTGGAGAAGCTGAGGGTGCTCTCCTCAGAGCAGAGAAGAGTGAGAGGAGATTTGATAGAGGTGTTCAAAATCATGAGGGGTCTGGACAGATTAGATAGAGAGAAGCTGTTTGTATTGGCGGAAGGTTCGAGAACCAGAGGTCACAGATTTTAGATAAATGTAGGCGAATCTAGAACTAGGGGACATAGTTTCAGAATAAGGGGTCACCCATTTAAAACGGAGATGAGGAGAAATTTCTTCTCTCAGAGGGTTGTAAATCTGTGGAATTCTCTGCCCCAGAGAGCTGTGGAGGCTGGGTCATTGAATATATTTAAAGTGGAGATAGATTTTTGAGTGATAAGGGAGTGGAGGGTTATGGGGAGCGGGCAGGGAAGTGGAGTTGATCCAAAGTCAGATTAGCCATAATCTTATTGAATAGCGGAGCAGGCTCGAGGGGCCAAATGGCCTACTCCTGCTCCTATTTCTTATGTTAAGAACATAAGAACATAAGAAATAGGAGCAGGAGTAGGCCATAAGATCCCTCGAGCCTGCTCTGCCATTCAATAAGATCATGGCTGATCTGATCATGGACTTAGCTCCACTTCCCTGCCCGCTCCCCATAACTCCCCATAAATGTTCTTATGTAATAGTCAAGAGAGCCAGAGGTGAGATGAGGAGAATTTTATTTTAACACAGCGAGTTGCTGTGATGTGGAATGTGCTGCCTGAAAGGGCGGTGGGAGCAGATTCAACAGGAACTTTCAGAGGCTTGAAGGGGAGAAATATTCAGGGCTATGGATGAAAGAGCAGGAGGAACGGGACTAACTGGACAGCTCCTTGAAAGTGCACTTGCCCGATGGGCTGAATGGCCTCCTTCGGTGCTGTAAGATTCCAGGGCTTTCACGACGGAGTGGGGAGACTGAGTGCAGGAGTGTTAACGAAAGTTTGTGCTGGGGTAAGAGAAAGACGTTATGCAATCACTGCCGAAGGAACAGAGTGCAGCTTCACAAGGCCCCGTCGTTTAGTGCAGCGGTTGGGAGGATGTGTCCTCTCCTGTACGTGCTTTCCCTGTTAACATGGTTGTAAATAAACCTTGTCACTTGATTTAAAGCCTGAAACAAGCACAAGAGTGGAATGTTGACAGTCTTTCGTAATGACTTGGAGAGAAGCAATCTGCAGATGTCAGTAGTGAGTACAAGAGAGAAAAGGGAACAGAGAGATATTGGTGCGAGTCCGATGGGAAGAATTAGATATACAAGCATAATAGCATAACTGAGAGGTTACACCGATCTGAAAAGATTGAACAGGTTGGGGCTCTTCTCTCTAGAAGGCCTGGATATTGTGGATAGCAAGGGCCTATTTCCCTTGGTGGAAGGGGGCATAGTTTTAAGATGGTTGGTGGAAGGTTCAGAGGGGATTTGAGGGGAGACTTCTTCACCCAGAGGGTTGTGGGGGTCTGGAACTCACTGCCTGTGTAATGACTCAAGAGTCTGGTTACTGTAAACTCACTCAGGTGCAACCTGATTCACCTTTATTCCAGCCCAAGCGTGCCAGCGTGACAAAGGCACACAGCTTATATACAGGTGACCAAGTACACATGCCACATGCTTACAGCCCAATGATCTGACCGCGGCACCCCCTGATGTCTGGTGACCCCCAAGCATTAATACATAACAACATCCCCCTTTTAAAATCTTAACAACAGTCTTTTTACACATTAAGACGGTCTGGGGCTTTTCTATCATGAGTTCATCGTCTCAGTTCAACTTTGGCTCTGGGCGAGCGTTCTGAGTCCGTTGAGATTGAGGGCTGAGTAGCCGATCTGATGGCATGGTCATGACCACATCAGAGATGGAAGGTTCAGAGTCAGTAATGTCAGCAATGTCCTCTGATGAGTGAACAATGGTTGGTTGGTCACTGACTGCATCTTCCTCACTCGGTTCCAGTTCATCCGTGTGCCGCAGTTTAACCTGGTCAAGGTGTTTCCTACATGTTTGCCCATTCTTGAGCATGACAATCAACACTCTGTTACCCTCCTCGGCTGTAACAGTGCCGGTGATCCACTTTGGACCTTGACCATAGTTCAGTACATAAACCGGATCGTTGACTGAGATGTCACGTGATACGGTAACACGATCATGAAACCAGGATGAACAAGAGAAAGCCTGGTCTTGAGATTTCTCTTCATCAGTAGTTCAGCAGGGGAGACCCCAGTAACCTGTAACTAAGCAATATACATGACAACCGTCTCTTCAGTGAGCCCTGAGTTACACGTTTCATACTTTGCTTGATCGTTTGAATGGCACACTCTGCTTGACCATTAGAAGCAGGCTTGAATGGAGCTGATCTCACATGTCTGATGCCATTGAGTTTCATGAACTCCTGAAACTCAACACTTGTGAAACAAGATCCGTTGTCGCTCACAACAATAGTTGTAGACATGCTGGATGACATAATAGCACACTCTATCCACTTAGATTATGCATCTAGGCGGCAAGAAGTCGCAGGTCGGTGACAAATCCCGACACGTTTTGTACTATCTCCCTTTCTGTATATAGGAACAACATTAACTGTCCACCAGTCCTCTGGCACTATCTCCTCTCCTATGGAACTTTTGTATATAAACTAGTGCCTCTGATATCTCCCTAGTCTCCTAGAGTATGCATGGGTGCATTCCATCCGGACCTGGGGTCTTATCCTCTTTTTGTTTTGCTAGTTTGTCAATTATTTTCTCCCTTCTATCCTAACTGTATTAATATTCTTTTCAAGCTCATCCTCTCGTGGTCTATTTGTTATCTTCTTTAGTAAATACTGAGGCGAAGTAGTTATTCGATACTTCTGCCATTTCTCTATAATAGCCTGTGAGTTTATCTTGCACATCTTTTAGTGGCCCTAGCCACACTTTAATTTCCCTTTTGTTATTTATGTATCTACAACTTTATTATTTATTTTTATTATAATTTGATTTTGTAATTTCTCTGTGACTTCCTGATCATTCCTAAGTTTTTAAGAATTCCCTCTTGTCCTCGATTACAGATTACAAACCAGTCCCATCCCCCACCTCCCCCGACGAATGTCTGTCCCACCTGTGACAGGGTCTGTGGCTCTCGTGTTGGACTGTTCAGCCACCAAAGAATTCACTTTAGGAGTGGAAGCAAGTCTTCCTCAATTCCGAGGGACTGCCTATGATGATGATAGTCGCGAATTGCTTCTTTTTCTTTATATTCAACTTTCCATTTAGTTCTTTATTCATCCACGGTGCCCCGTAATTAACATGCTTATTTTTGGCTTTTAGTGAAATACATTTCTCTTGAACTTTATTGATTATCCTTTTAAAGATTTCCCATTGTTTTTCTGTCTCTTTGTTTTTCGAGATTTTCTCCCAGACCTTCTTTCGTTCCACCCTCATTTCCTCATAATTTGCTTTTTTCCAATCTATTACCATAGTCTATTCATTTGTCATTGTCTCCACTTGCGGGGGAGTACAAAACTGGGAGCCATAAATTATCACAGGCAGTCCCTCGGAGTCGAGGAAACATTCTTCATTCTAAACATAGGTGATTGTACAGTCCAATACGAGAACCACAGTCTCTGTCATAGGTGGGACAGAGAGTTGTTGAGGGACGGGTTGGGTGGGACTGGTTTGCCGCACGCTCTTTCCGCTGCCTGCTCTTGATCTCTGCATGCTCTCAGTGACGAGACTCGAGGAGCTCAGCGCCCTAGGCCATGAATATAAAAGAGTCTCTAATAGATCCAATCGGGAATTCAGGAGAAACTTCTTTACCCAGAGAGCGGTGAGAATGTGGAACTCGCTGCCACAGGGAGTGGTTGAAGCGAATAGTGTAGATGCATTTAAGAGGAAGCTAGATAAACACATGAGGGAGAAAGGAATAGAAGGATGTGCAGATAGTGTGAGAGGAAGTAGTGTAGGAGGATCATAAACACCGGCATAGACCACACAATACAAAAGCAAAACACTGCGAATACTGGAATCTGAAATAAAAACAGAAAATGCTGGAAATCTCAGCGGGTCAGGCAGCGTCTGTGGAGAGAGAAACAGAGTTAACGTTTCGGGTCAGTGACCCTTCGTCAGAACTGGCGAGTGTTGGAAATGAACAGACTCTGGCATAGACCAGTTGGGCAGGGTCGCCTCTATTACATTTGATGTCATTCTATAAAAAGAGGAAAGAAAGAACTGTCATTCATACAGCATCTTTCAAGACATCTGAACATCCCAAAGCACTCCACCATCAATGAATCGGCCAGAGAGCCAGGAGAACGCCCAGTTCTTCCCTGAATACTACCATTTGCCAGGCTGAATATAGAAAGTTCAGAGGGGAAGTGAAAAAGGAGATAAGACGGGCAAAGAGAGAGTACGAGAGTAGATTGGCAGCTAACATAAAAGGGAATCCAAAAGTCTTCTATAGGCATATAAATAGTAAACGGGTAGTAAGAGATGCGGTGGGGCTGATTAAGGACCAAAAAGGAGACCTACGCATAGAGGCAGAGGGCATGGCTGAGATACTAAATGAATATTTTGCATCTGTCTTTACCAAGGAAGAAGATTCTGCCAAAGTCATAGTGAAAGAGGAGGTAGAGGGTGTTGTGTATGTAATAACTCGATAGACTGAATACTGTAAACTAACACAGGCACAAACCTGGCTCTGCTTTATTAGGGCCCAAAGTGATCACACTACATGATGGCTTGCCTTTTATACCTGGACCGCACACATGTGCGTACAGCCCAATGACCTCCGACAGTGGCGCCACCTGGTGGCTAGTAAACCCAAGCATACATGACAATCTCCCCCTTTAAGGTTGTTATGTCCGTAATGTACGTATGAATGACTCCACGAGGCAAAGGCCACATGTTGTACTCAAACTGTAGTGACTTTGGTCCTTTAATCCAAACTCCAGAGTGAGGCACAAGCATAGTGAGCAGCCTTTTATACAGCCCCTGCCACCAGGGCAGGAAACCCCGGACTCCACCAGTTGCACCCTCTAGTGGTGCCAGCATAGTATATACACAATGTAAACCTAATTGGTAGTACATCAGGTAAACAAGTCTCCATCTTATGCAATCACACAGTGACTACACAGAGAGTATATACAACATCACTCTCCCCCAAGTCCTTTGTGCCAATTAACTTTGCACTATGTGCTCTGGCTTAGTTCTCCCCAGACTTAAGTGCCAATAGCCCTGGCACCTTGGCTGTGCTTTGGCTTGGCTCTCTCCCTGTTAACCCCCAAGTCCTTTTGCCACAACGTTGGGTGGTGGTTACCAGATTGGATGGTTCGATGGTGCAGTGGAAGTTCCAGTGGGTTCTGGGTGTGATCCATGTGTGTGTCCATGGCTACATACATCCATTTCCACCCCCCCCCCCAGCCCCTGGCTCCACTCCCCACAGCGAGATCATGCAGCTGGCCCGTTACATTAACATACAGGATCAGACACAGTGCAAGCACAAAGAAAGGAAGAAAACATTTTTTTTACAGTTTGTATCGTGACACCTTGGTTCAGTGACTTACATTCGTTACAGTCGTGCACCAGGATTGGGTAGATTGCATTCATGGTTCAGTCATGGTCAGTACTGAGGTAGCAGTACAGGTATGCGAGGACGCTAGTTCCAGAGCAACCGGACGGGGTCCTAGTCGTCTGATGGCGGCGCTGCGCCCACTGCTAGCGGGGTGGGCTTGGTTTACTTTCCTAACCAGGACTCAGGGCCTTTGCCGTTGCCTAGTGGTGGGCAGGGCCACATATGTGTGTGGCCTCCCTGTCCTCCTTTGAGGGCTGCAGAGTCTTCTGCCTGCTGTCTAATGGTGTTGGGAACCTGGCTATTCCAGGTCCCGTTTGGGGAATTTGTTAGTCCTGAACTTTTGCTCCCAGACATGGCCGAGGTAGCGACTGGGTCTGGGGGCTGCGCCGTCTCCACCCGTGTGGTGGGCAACGGCGGCTGACTGCGTGTGTTGGCGCCGTTTTCGTTTCCGGCGAATAGTGCCATCGGGTGCCTGCAGCGTGGGATAGACCTGGAGCAGGGTATCAGGATCAGTGCCTTCACCCTCCCGAATTCGCTCACTTGCTACTTTTGCGGACACTCCATTCCCGACATCTCGCAACAACATTTTGTTCACGATCTTAACCGGTTCGTTACATTGATTGCCATGCATATAATGTCTCTTTAATTTCAGTTGGTTGCAGGTCTCCTTTAAGAGAACCCTGCTGGCTTTACCCCAATCAAATCCTTTGTTAGACACCACGTGTTGGTCCCTCAGTGTTGCACCTCGTGATATGGCCGCGGCCATCTTTTTTTTCAGCCACACTGCCCCTCGCTGCATCAGGGATGCCATCTTGCCTCTGTCCTCGAGGTCGACTGCCTTGATCCTTCTCTCCCGCAATTCTGCCACAATAGCTGGAAGAGTGCCTGTGAATTCGATCTTCCTCCCCAGGAGTCCTGCCACTGGAGCCGGGAAGGTACTTTTAGGTCATTCCGGTCGGATCATTGCCATGTAGTCGTGATGGACAGTCTGTGCCTCAGGTGCTGTACTGGTCTGTTCTCTGGTGCCTGGCCCAAGTGAAGGTGAGGTTTTTCCCTGCCTCTGAGCATGGGGGACATCGATTGCTGCAGTGAAGAGGTCTTCCCATTTCCACTGGATCTTCCCCATCCCCTTCTTCCGAGTAGCATTGGACCATCACCTGCAACAATCCACAGAGGTAACTTGTGCACCACGCCATTATGGATGACACTTACATCCGCAATACCAAGGACTGGGATCAGCTCCTTGGTGTCGGTGCGCAACTTTTCCTGTACTGGAACCAGCTCGGGTCGTTTTTCGTTCCATAGTCTCTCAAAGACATCCTGACTCATCACTGACTGACTCGCTCCCGTGTCCACTTCCATGAAGACTGGAACGCCGTTTATCTCGACTTCCATCTTCACTGGAGGACAATCAATGGTGCAGGTATACACTCCATATACTTCTTCTTGGGGCTGAGCTGCCTCTCTGGCCAAATCATCATACTCCCCGCTGGATTCAAAATCATCTACCGATTCCTCTGCTAGACGGTGAGTCGTATTTCTTTTACACATACGCTGGAGGTGGCCCTTCGTGTTACAGGCTTTGCATATGTACTCCGTAAACCGACACTGGTGAGCCCGATGGTTTCCTCCGCAACGTCAGCATGGTGCTACTCGATTAGCACCCCTCGTCAGACTCTGAGTTCTGGAACCCTGAGGTCTGTGCTCTCTGCCCTGGGCAGATGCACATTCTGCAGTCTTGCCTGTGAAAGGCACCATTCTGTGTACAGTACTTGCCGGGTTTGAGTCCACAGGATGAATAATTTGCTGCAGGTCGAGGTCATGAACGCCCAACTGATGCTGATGACCTACTGCAGGTTGACTGTGGTGTCGGCAGATAATAGCTTGTGAAGGAGGCCCTCATGGCCAATTCCTATAACGAAGATGTCTCGCAATGCTTCGTTGAGGTGCGTGCCGAAATCACACGGTGCCGCAAGTCTCCTGAGGTCAGCAGCGTATTTTGCAATCTCCTGGCCCTCAGGTCTGCGGTGAGTGTAGAATCTGTGCCTGGCCATGAGCTTGCTCTCTTTTTGCTAAAGTTGGTCACAAATTAGTTCAGTCAGCTCATCGTATGTCTTATCCTTGGCCTTCGTGGGTGCCAGCAAGTCTCTGACGATGTGGTAGACCTCGGGTCCACAACTGGTCAGCAATATAGCCTTATGCTTCTTCGCTAATGTGTCCGTCTCCCCTGCTAGGTCGTTTGCTATGAAATATTGCTCGAGCCTTTTTGTGAAAGCATTCAATCATCACCCTCTGTGCCAAAGGTAGCCATAATATCACATGAAAGTCCTTATTCTCGTCGCCAGTTGTTATGTCTGTAATGTACTTATGAATGCCTCCATGAGGCAATATGATGTACTCAAACTGTAGTGACCTTGGTCCTTTATTCGTAACTCCAGAGTGAGGCACAAGCATGGTGAGCAGCCGTTTATACTGGCCCGTTGCCAAAAGGGCAAGGAAACCCCCGATCTCCACCAGTTGCACCCTCTAGTGGTGCCAGCTTGTATATACACAATGTAAACCTTATTGATAGTACATCAGGTAAACAAGTCCTCATCTTATGCAACCACACAGTGACTACACAGAGAGTACATCCATAGTCTGCATATACAACAAAGATATTAGTAACAGTCTTTTTACAAATTGAGATGGTTCGGGGCTTTCCGCCCCCGAGTTGATCGTCTCAGTTCAACTCCAGCCTTGGGTGAGCGTTCTGAGTCTGTTATGACTGGGGGCTGGGTAGCCGATCTGATGGGGGTAGTAATGACCACGTCAGGGATTGAAAGTCCAGATTCATTGATGACAGCGGAGTCCTCTGATGACTGAGGGTAGGTTGGTTGGTCACTGATTGTGTCTTCCTCAGACTGTTCCGGTTCATCCGTGTGCCGCAGCTTTATCTGATCAACATGTTTCCTGCATGTTTGCCAATTCTTGAGCTTGACGATAAACACTCTGTTACCCTCCTTGGCCGTAACAGTACCAGCGATCCACTTGGGACCTTGACCATAATTTAGTACGTACACAGTATCGTTAACAGAAATGTCGTGTGACACAGCAGCGCGATCATGATACCACTGCTGACTTTGACGTCTGTATTCAACACGATCGATCAAGTCAGGGTGGACAAGAGAGAGATTGGTCTTGAGACCTTTCTTCATCAGTAGTTCAGCAGGGGGGACCCCAGTAAGTGTGTGGGGTCTTGTCCTGTAACTAAGCAATATGCATGACAAGCGAGTCTGCAGTGAACCCTGAGTTACACGTTTCATACTCTGCTTGATGGTTTGAACAGCACGCTCTGCTTGACCATTAGATGCGGGTTTGAATGGTGCTGACTTCACATGTTTGATACGATTGAGTTTCATGAACTCTTGAAACTCCAGACTAGTGAAGCAAGACCATGAATGGCAAACATGACACAAAGGCTCTAAATGGTAGCTGTGGATGTACTGGATGACATGATTATATACTCTATCCACTTGGAATATGCATCCACCACAACTAAAAACATCTTTCCCAGGAAGGGACCTGCAAAGTCAATGTGGATCCTGGACCATGGTTTAGATGGCCACGACCACAGACTCAGCGGCGATTCCGCTGGTGCTTTACTTAGCTGCATGCAAGTGTTACACTGATGCACACTTGATTCCAGATCAGTCAATTCCAGGCCACTATACATGAGACCTGGCAATGGCTTTCATCAGGACAATACCAGGATGAGTGCTATGTAGATCATGTATAAATTTCTCTCTGCCTTTCTTAGGCATAACAACACGATTACCCCACAGTAAACAATCTGACTGAATGGATAGTTCGTCTTTGCGACGGTTGTAAGGTTTGGTCTCATCACCCATTTGCTTTGATATGGCAGACCAATCACCACTAAGGACACAATGTTTCACAACCCATAATATTGGGTCCTGGCTGGTCCAGGTCTTAACTTGTTGAGCCGTGACAGAGATTCCTTCACTTTCAAAAGCATCCATAACTAACAGTAGGTCTGCAGGTTGTGGCGTCTCCACCTCCGGTGTGGGCAGAGGGCTCAGTGCATCGGCACAATTCTTGGTGCCAGGTCTATGGCGAATGACATAATCATGGGCAGATAATGTCAGCGCCCACCTCTGGATGCGGGACGCTGCATTGGTATTGATACCTTTGTTTTCCGAAAAGAATGAAATGAGCGGCTTGTGATCTGTTTCCAGTTCAAACCGAAGACCAAACGGATACTGATGCATCTTTTTAACCCCATACACGCAGGCTAGTGCTTCTTTTTCTACCATGCTGTAGGCTCTTTCTGCCCTTGACAAACTTTTAGAAGCATACGCAACAGGTTGTAGTTTACCCGACTCATTAGCTTGTTGGAGCACGCAACCAACTCCATATGACGAAGCATCACAGGCCAATACTAGACACTTACACGGATCATAATGTACCAGCAGCTTGTTAGAGCAAAGCAGATTAGTAGCTTTCTCAAAAGCTCTATCTTGAGACGCACCCCAAACCCAGTTGTCGCCTTTTCTGAGCAGCATGTGCAGTGGCTCAAATGAAGTGCTCAATCTAGGTAGGAAATTACCGAAGTAGTTGAGTGGACCAAGGATCGAACGCAGCTCCGTCACATGCTGAGGCTTGTTTGATTTTTGATGGCCTTGTTTTTCAAGTCCGTAGACCTGATGCCGTCAGCAGCAATTTTCCTCCCCAGGAATTCGACTTCCGGTGCCATGAAGACGCACTTCGAACGTTTCAGTCTGAGTCCCACTTTGTCCAGACGATGTAGAACCTCTTCCAGGTTGTTCAGACGTTCGGCGGTGTCATGACCTGTGACCAGGATGTCATCTTGGAATACGACGTTCTAGGGATGGACTTCAGTAGACTCTCCATGTTCTTCTGAAATATGGCTGCAGCCAAGCGAATTTTGAAAGGGCACCTGTTGTAGATAAACAGTTCTTTAGAAGTGTTGATACACGTAAGTTTCTTCGACGTCTCGACCAGCTCCTGTGTCATGTAGGCCAACGTCAGATCCAGTTTAGTGAACGACTTCCCCCCGGCTATCGTTGCAAACAGGTCATCAGCCTTCGGTAATGGATATTGATCCTGTTTCGAAACTCAGTTGATTGTAACCTTGTAGTCTCCACAAATCCTGACAGTGCCATCACTCTTCAACACAGGAACATTAGGACTGGCCCATTCGTTAAATTCGACCGGTGATATGACCTCTTCATGCTGGAGTCTGTTCAGTTCGATTTTGACCTTCTCCCTCATCATGTATGGAACCACCCGAGCTTGATGATGGATGGGTCTTGCATCTGCATCCACGTGGATCTGCACCTTGGCTCCCGTGAAATTGCCGGTGCCTGGTTCAAACAGAGAGGGGAACTTGCTCAGCACTTGAGCACATGGAGTATCATCCTCCGACGACAACGTTTTGATATCGTTCCAATTCCATTTGATTTTTTCTAGCCAATTCCTGACAAACAATGTTGGACCATTGCCTGGAACAATCCATAATGGTAAATCATGAACCGCACCATCATACGACACCTTGACTACTGCACTGCCAATCACCATTATGAGTTCTTTAGTGTACGTACGCAACTTGGCATTGATTGCACTCAGCTTAGGCCTCATAGCCTTAGTATCCTACAGCTTGTCGAATATCCTCTGGTTCATTATTGATTGACTCACGGTGGTAAGAGAAGGGATAACCAGCCGTGGATAACCAAGGAAATAAAGGAGAGTAACGAATCAAAGACCAATGCGTATAAGGTGGCCAAGGTTAGTGGGAAACTAGAAGATTGGGAACATTTTAAACAACAGCAAAGAATGACTAAAAAAGCAATAAAGAAAGGAAAGATAAATTACGAAGGTAAACTTGCGCAAAACATAAAAACAGATAGTAAAAGCTTTTACAGATATATAAAATGGAAAAGAGTGACTAAAGTAAATGTTGGTCCCTTAGAAGATGAGAAGGGGGATTTAATAATGGGAAATGTGGAAATGGCTGAGACTTTAAACAATTATTTTGATTCGGTCTTCACAGTGGAAGACACAAAAACCATGCCAAAAATTGCTGGTCACAGGAATGTGAGAAGGGAGGACCTTGAGACAATCACTATCACTAGGGGGTTAGTGCTGGACAGGCTAATGGGACTCAAGGTAGACAAGTCCCCTGGTCTTGATGAAATGCATCCCATTAAAAGAGATGGCGGAAGTTATAGCAGATGCATTAGTTATAATCTACCAAAATTCTCTGGACTCTGGGGAAGTACCAGCGGATTGGAAAGCAGCTAATGTAACGCCTCTGTTTAAAAAAGGGGGCAAACAAAAGGCAGGTAACTATAGGCCGGTTAGTTTAACATCTGTAGTGGGGAAAATGCTTGAAACTATCATTAAGAAAGAAATAGCGGGACATCTAGATAGGAACAGTGCAATCAAGCAGACGCAACATGGATTCATGAAGGGGAAATCATGTTTAACTAATTTACTGGAATTCTTTGAGGATATAATGAGCATGGTGGATAGAGGTGTACCGATGGATGTGGTGTATTTAGATTTCCAAAAGGCATTCGATAAAGTGCTACACAAAAGGTTACTGCAGAAGATAGAGATACGCGGAGTCAGAGGAAATGTCTTAGCATGGATAGAGAATTGGCTGGCGAACAGAAAGCAGAGAGTCAGGATAAATGGGTCCTTTTCGGGTTGGAAATCGGTGGTTAGTGGTGTGCCACAGGGATCGGTGCTGGGACCACAACTGTTTACAATGTACATAGATGACCTGGAAGAGGGGACAGAGTGTAGTGTAACAAAATTTGCAGATGACACAAAAATTAGTGGGAAAGCGGGTTGTGTAGAGGACTGTGTAGAGGTTGTGTAGAGAGGCTGCAAAGAGATTTAGATAGGTTAAGTGAATGGGCTAAGGTTTGGCAGATGGAATACAATGTCGGAAAGTGTGAGATCTGGGAACTGGGAAAAAAAACAGTAAAAGGGAATATTATTTGAATGGGGAGAAATTATAAAATGCTGAGGTGCAGAGGGACCTGGGGGTCCTTGTGCATGAATCCCAAAAAGTTAATTGCAGGTGCAGCAAGTAATCAGGAAGGCGAATGGAATGTTGGCCTTCATTGTGAGAGGGATGGAGTACAAAAGCAAGGAGGTCCTGCTGCAACTGTATAGGGTATTGGTAAGGCCGCACCTGGAGTACTGTGTGCAGTTTTGATCACCTTACTTAAGGAAGGATATACTGGCTTTGGAGGGGGTACAGAGATGATTCACTAGGCTGATTCCGGAGATGAGGGGGTTACCTTATGATGATAGATTGAGTAGACTGGGTCTTTACTCATTGGAGTTCAGAAGGATGAGGGGTGATCTTATCGAAACATTTTAAATCATGAAAGGGATAGACAAGATAGAGGCAGAGAGGTTGGTTCCACTGGTCGAGGAGACTAGAACTAGGGGGCAGAGCCTCAAAATATGGGGGAGCCAATTTAAAACCGAGTTGAGAAGGAATTTCTTCTCTCAGAGGGTTGTGAATCTGTGGAATTCTCTGCCCAAGGAAGCAGTTGAGGCTAGCTCATTGAATGTATTCAAGTCACAGATAGATAGATTTTTAACCAATAAGGGAATTAAGGGTTACGGGGAGAGGGCGGGTAAGGGGAGCTGAGTCCACGGCCACATCAGCCATGATCTTATTGAATGGCGGAGCAGGCTCGAGGGGCTAGATGGCCTGCTCCTGTTCCTAATTCTTATGTTCTTATGTTCTTATGACTCGCACCCGTGTCCAATTCCATCGGTACCGGCACACCGTTAAGTTTCACATTAATCATTATCGTTTGGCTCTTTGTTAGGAACGAATGCAGTCCATACACTTCCTCCTCTGGTATCTTGGATTGCATATATGGATCCGTGCTATACTGGTCATCATTCTCCAAGCGGTGTGTCGCAGCACGCTTGCTCAGTTGCGGACACATGCGCTGGAGATGCCCCAGTCACATACAGCCTTTACAAACGTACTTTTTAAACCAACACTGATGAGGCCGATGATTGCCCCCACAACGCCAACATAGTGAAATCGGATTCATTCCCATTGGCGGACTTTGGGCAGCCACAGGTTTCGCATACACAGTCGAGTAGGCCCTGCCATATGCAGTTCAGCCAAACAACGAGACAATCTTGTTTACAGTACTTACCGAGTTCTGATTTTTCAGTGATATCTGCTTTAAGTTTTTGTCCGTCGTCATGCATGCCTGGGCAATTGTGATGGCCTTGCTCAAATCCAGCATCTCCACCGCCAGTAGCTTACACAGGATCATCTCGTGGTTGATGCCAATTACAAAGATGTCCCGCAGCATGTCTCCCAACGCGTTTTCGAACTTACACGGTCCAGTTAGACGTCTTAGGTCAGATTCCGACACATCCTGGCCCTCGGAACGAATTGATATCGTGAGATGATGATGCCTTCTTCTGGTTTGAGAGGGTCACGTACCAGAGCACACAATTCCTCATAGTCCTTGTCCGTTGGACTTGCAGGTGAGAGTCCATAGATTTTCGGACCGCAAACCGTGAGGAAGACCGCCCTGCGCCTAACTGCATCAGTGTGTTCTAACTTTTTGTTAGCCATGAAATACTGGTCCAGGCAAGCTTCCCAGTCCTCTCTCTCCATGAATCTCTCCAGAATTCCAATTGTGCTCATTTTTACATGCAAAGGTTCTAAAGTTACCTCATCGCTGTTAGCGTTAGTGTTTTCTTAGAAGAATCACTCAACACTCAGGGTCGGTTCCAATGCTGAAGCAGCTTTTATTACGCTCAGCAGGAAGGAAAAACTCAGGACCGTATCCAGGTTTCTCTTCACAGAACAAAGAGTTACATGTACCTTTATATGTTTTCCAACAGTTACAAAACAGTTTCCTACAGTTACACAGCCCATCACGGCTGGACACAAGCCAATCATAACGATTATAGATTACATATAGGTTCTTTTAATCCAATAGAATTCTCCTAGTAACCAGGGAACCATTGTCAATTTGGGCTGATTGATGACTTTATATGTTCTCTCCCTAGTTCTTTCATCTGGGAGAAATAATTGGTTTGTAGCCTTGTTTACAGCAAATGGTTTCCCTCTTATCTTTCTTCCTGGGGAATTAATTGGTTTATGGCCTTGTTCACAGGAGATGGTTTCCTTCTTATCTCTGTCTTCCCAGGCATTCCTACAGTGGGCCTCACAGGGTTATTGCTCGGTCAGTGAACGTTCAACAGTTCACAGTTTGATTACCTGGTTTCCCATCATGCCTGGGCAGCCATTTTATGTGTGTGTCCATTTAAGCTTATGTGAGTTTTAAATATCCAGCAGGTGCCTAATGCCTAAGTCTATATATATCTACTCTCTACAACAATTCCCCCCTTTCGGTAAAGGGACTAGTCCTAGTCCCCTTTTAACCGACCGTACTGCCTTTATCTGATATTTGTGCACGGCCCGGTATTCCTTGCCTCAACGTGCTGGCCAGTCACGCGGTTTCAGGAGTTCCGGTTGCTCAAATCAAATTAACAAAGGTTAGCTCCTCCCGTCCCCTTATCAAACAGACTTGTTTAATATCCAGGGAACGGTGATTGGTCCGTTTCCGCCGTTTGTGGCGCCTGCATACCTGGCAGGCCATCACGCCCCATGTTATTGCTAAGATTAATTGTATTCCGACCAGTGTGTGTGAAATAATTCGAATCCATGGGTGGATGTTCACATTTATTCCCCAGTCCCAGACCTTTCTCCACCAACTCTGACTTTGTAAGTCTACCTCGGTATCTTCTTCCAGTTCTTTAATTTGTAGCTGGTGATAGAGTTTTACGGATTGCCCCACTCTGAGCCTTAACTCCCGTAATACCTCCGTGAGATGTGGGATAGGGACTTGCTCTGGCTCGTCATAATCCTGCAAATGATCATGGAGCTGATCAGTTACTTCAATAACTTCGGACTTCCGGCGCCTAACCTGGGTGATATGCGCTTGCCCGATCGCGGCAGGTCGTAGTGGTGTAAAGCAAAAGTTTGGCTGCGGTATAGGGCACTGCAGGTCATTATACTGGTATGAACGCTCTGTGGTAGAGACGCAGTATCTTCCCCTCCCTCCGTAGCCTGCCCTCGCGAAGTGCATGTGTGCGGGCACTATTTCTAGTACACACCCATTGGTTCGGTTAAACCCGCACTCGTCTAGTTCCCCTCGGCCCACCGGGTGAGGGCATACTGTGATTTCCCCCCTTTGCTTGCAATCTGCTAGGGAAATCCCAGTAAGTATGTTGTTTCGACGAACGGCAGAGGTGGTGGTTAGGTAGTAGCGTATGGAGACATTTTCCCGTATTACTCCGATATTCTCTAGTTGGTATAAGGGGAACGGCCCTGAGTCCGGCGTTGCTATAGGGATCAACAGGACTATCCCTATCCCGGTAGTCCTACCCATCTGGCAATCTGGAATTGCGGGGTATACTCGGGTCAGTCCCTTCAGAGTACAATTATCCAGTGTCCCCCTTTGGTTCGCCAACTGAGCTAAATGTGAACTGTCTATCCAATCGGGTACTTCCCCGCGTTGGATCTGGTCGAGGTTGTGGCGGATCTGTCCCACCATCCACAGACCATAAGCATGACAGAATTGCCCCTGTCTTTGCTTTATTGTATCTTCTTGTTCTCTATCAATGAGGTGATTGATGGTTTTAGCGTGAGCTTCCAGGACTGAGATGCCATCCAACTGGATTTCGACACCCTCCTTTCCTAGGTTGGCCTGGTCTTCCTGGTTTTGCTCCACCCTCTCCAATAACCCCTTCATCACCCCTTTAAGCTGTTCTACCCTCTCATTTAGCCCTTGTATGTCTATCGAGTTCACTACGGAGGTTCCTGTATTGAAAACGGTAGCAACATCATTTACTATTTCCCTCTTCATCCTGGGGGCTAACCCCTGTCCCCGGAACTTACTGGCACCCATGGCATCGGCAGCCTGCTGCATTACGACTTTACTTAATACATTGTACATCTTCCTTGACTGTTCGGTACAATATTCCGGCATCTGGATGCCTGAAATATTGATCAGAACAGGCACAATTTCATGTTTAACATTATCATACAACAGTTCCCCCTCGCTGTACATTGCAATCCCATTTTCTGGTCCCTTAGTAGTTATGGGACAAGGCAGTTCCTCGGGCAATGTAGTGATTCTTATGGGGCGCGGTGTCGGAGGGGGTGAGAAACATACATACAATGATATTGCAGCCGCCCCCGCCTCCTCGTAATACCCACACAGCCCCATTCCCTTCTTGCGGATGACTGATTGCTGGGATTGTCCCGGAGGAGCACAAATTATGCCGAAAGTACATTCATCAGGCCCTTTGACATCCCTCCGTTTAATGCATCTGCTCCTTATACCCGTGGAGCACTGTACACATACCCTTATTCTTATTAGGATTCACTTGTAACCATGCATTAAAATAAGTCCTGTCCTTGCTCCAGTCCTTGGCTGCTGGGATGCACATTCCGTCCGTTAAATTAAACAAGACTCCATAGTTCATATAGTTGTTTATTTCCAGCGTGCTCTGCTGTCCGTCGGTGTTGCCCAGGGTACGTGCATGTCGCAGGGCTATCCATATTACGAGTAGCGCCGTTCGTATTCCCATTCCGGTAAGTATTATCTGTAATTTTAAACAGACGGCCTGGTCGTCACCAGGGGTTAAGTTTTTTTGCTCTACGAGTGTCCCTGTCACCCTGCAAAATCAGAAGCACAAGGTTATAATCGAACCATTTCGAGCTGAATCTGTAGGGCGTGCGCCCGTGTCTTTACTCACTTAAATATTACCCAAACTCCTATGACCAAGGCCAAAGCTATTCCTCCAAACATCGCTGTCTGCTTTACCGTTAGGTTGGGTTTGTGGACTACACCTACCCACTGTGGGGTACATTGGCTCTATTGCCAGAGGTGATGGTGCTATGGCTGCGCACTGCACTATCCGTCTAGTCCCGTTATCTCTTCCAGCCTGTTTATCTTAGCTTTTAACTCTTCAATTTGTTTTATTGAATATCTATTTCTTTATTGTATCAGGCAAGTATTATTACATAAGCTAGTTCTGTTTTTATTTTTGTTTCCTGTTAGGTGAGTTTTTTTTTCCCTATTAAGAAATCCAAATTAATAATGTTCAGTATAAAACGGCTGTCAATGGAAAGGGTTAACTCCTTTCCAGGTTTGTAAGAAGACCTGATGTCATTACGTGACTTCACGTAATCATCTGAAAAAAAAGTCTTTGTGCCTTCAAAACTGGCTTCGAAATTAGGAATCCGTTAAAAACAGCATAAATCATTAGAGTAAACTCCAATGTTTTCTTAACTTCTAATTCAAGTACTTGCCAAAGAATTTTTTTTTTTTAAATTGTTTTTAAACAAGACCACACATACAATAGCGATTTTGTTTACTGAAATTCAATTCTGTTTTTTTTTATTTCTCTCTTTCTCCTCGTTATCTTCAAAACCCTCCTGCTTGTTTAGACTGTTCGGGACATTTTTGATAAACACTGTCCATTTTAGAAATCTTTTCAAACTGCATTGAAACTTTTGAAAATTCGAATCCATGTAGAGTGTTTTTTACTTATTCCAATTATTTTTTTTTCTCTTCTAATTAAACCAATATCTTTTTCACAGCAAACATCAACTAGTATTTAGTAAGTTATGTCTTTTTCCATTTAGTCCGTTACATCTTTTTTTTTTTCTTTCTTCAAATTAGGTTTTGTATTTTACACGGAGGGTTCGTAACTCCATAAAGTTGTTAATTTGTTTACTTTCAAAGTGGCGTCTTTATCTTTTTCTTTTTCTCCATAACTGGAATGGAGACCAGCTTTGAGAGTTTGAGTGCTGCCTTTCGTTATCTCAAAATGCTCCAGTTTCAAAGTCGTTACTAAAGCTTGCTGTTTTTTAACATTTTCCAAAAGTTCCTTTTACACCTTCGCAGATAGCTCGCCACTTGCCCAGGAGTTTGACCTGATCAGATTTAATTTAATCTTTTTTTTTAAATCCACCTCAGTATTTCCTGTGCCTTCTCTGAATATCTCAAAATCCCAATTCAAACTTTGTAATTTCAATCTTTATTTAAAACTTTTTTTTTTAGAAGCTCTTTTTTTTTAAAGCATTCTTTATCTCATTCCGAGACTAAATTTATGTCTTTCAACCCAATCAATCATTGCATGTTTTCTTTCGGCAAGTAAGTGAGCATGTCAAATAAATATTTTGCTCAACAAACCTATTCTTTATTTGTTTATTCTCCTAGCTCCGTAACTTATCATCCGAATAAATCCACACCTGCGTTTCTAACTTAAATGTCTTAAAACTTCCCACATACAGGACAACATTACAAAGGGTTTAAAAAAAAGACTTTCACTCTGTTTCTAAAATAAACAGACACTTGCATTCCTCTTCCAACCAGACTTTCGGAACATGAAAACATAAAACAAAAATTCATTCTTAAGTCAAAAATCACACAGACACTTCTCACTCAACGATCAGACATTTACAACAGTCTCTCTTCTTGTTTTGGCCGGCTCTATTTTTGGATCCATGACCTTTCAGGGAATTCGTAGTTTTATCTAAATAATTCCTCACATAACTAATTCCTGAGGATTCCACCCTGCTTTAATCATTTTTTCAATTAGCTTCTTTTGTTTTTCCGCCAGGTGGCGGGTAAGCGACCCTTCTGGTCCCCACTCGAGTTTACTTGTTTTCATGGCCATTCCTGGGTAGGACTGGTATCGTTAGGAATCTACTCTCAGAGGTCCGCTTTCTTTCTAGCGCGACTTGTAGTAAACTGTCTCTTGGCTACTGTCAGGTCACAAGTTCTGCTGTTGCACAAACTTATACAATTCTTAAAAACGCGTTTAAGCAATTCCCGCAGTGCTCTACGTATCCTTAACGACTACCTACCACCGCTCAGCCCGTTGGTCCGACCCTGTTCACAGGTTTGGATTCCGTTAGCCGCTGTACACCGCTTGGTTCTATCCCGGGGTATTTCAAATTACACTACTGGGTCCGGAAGATGTCTCTCGGTATCACGATCCCACGGTCTAAGTGTGTTCCCTACGCCTACTTGGTTCCTGGCCATCACGTGGGACAAAAGTCCTCTTAATTCAGGCTCAGGCTAGGCGTTTGAGATATTAGACCGTCTCCTCATGTCGATCAACCAGCTTCCACCTTCCGCACCCTTTATACTTGTTTTTTATACTCACCCGGGTTTTTTCCAAGGGCGTCCAGCGACTCCGGGAAATCCCGTCGACTACGCCATTGTTAGCGTTAGTGTTTTCTTAGAAGAATCACTCAACACTCAGGGTCGGTTCCAATGCTGAAGCAGCTTTTATTACGCTCAGCAGGAAGGAAAAACTCAGGACCGTATCCAGGTTTCTCTTCACAGAACAAAGAGTTACATGTACCTTTATATGTTTTCCAACAGTTACAAAACAGTTTCCTACAGTTACACAGCCCATCACGGCTGGACACAAGCCAATCACAACGATTATAGATTACATATAGGTTCTTTTAATCCAATAGAATTCTCCTAGTAACCAGGGAACCATTGTCAATTTGGGCTGATTGATGACTTTATATGTTCTCTCCCTAGTTCTTTCATCTGGGAGAAATAATTGGTTTGTAGCCTTGTTTACAGCAAATGGTTTCCCTCTTATCTTTCTTCCTGGGGAATTAATTGGTTTATGGCCTTGTTCACAGGAGATGGTTTCCTTCTTATCTCTGTCTTCCCAGGCATTCCTACAGTGGGCCTCACAGGGTTATTGCTCGGTCAGTGAACGTTCAACAGTTCACAGTTTGACTACCTGGTTTCCCATCATGCCTGGGCAGCCATTTTATGTGTGTGTCCATTTAAGCTTATGTGAGTTTTAAATATCCAGCAGGTGCCTAATGCCTAAGTCTATATATATCTACTCTCTACAACAATCGCCAAGTGTTATGTATGTAATAACTCGATAGACTGAATACTGTAAACTAACACAGGTACAAACCTGGCTCTGCTTTATTAGGGCCCAAAGTGATTACATTACATGATGGCTGGCCTTTTATACCTGGGCTGCACACACGTGCGTACAGCCCAATGACCTCCGACAGTGGCGCCACCTGGTGGCTAGTAACCCCAAGCGTACATACATGACAAAGAAGGTACTAGATGGGAAAAAAATTGATAATGAGGAAGTACTAGAAAGGTTGGCTGCACTTAAAGCAGATAAGTCACCAGGGATGCTGAGGGAGGTAAAGGTTGAAATTGCGGAGGTGCTGGCCATAACCTTCCAATCCTCCATAGATATGGGGATGGTGCCGGAGGACTGGAGAATTGCAAATGCTACACCCTTGTTCAAGGATAAACCTAAGAACTACAGGCCAGTCAGTTTAACCTCGGCAGTCGGCAGAAATGATAATCTGGGACAAAATTAACAGTCACTTGGACAAGGGCGGATTAATTGAGGAAAGTCAGCATAGATTTGATGAAGGCAAATTGTGTTTATCTGACTTGATTGTGTTTTTTGAGGAGGGAACAGAGAGGGTTGATGAGGGGAATGCCATTGATGTGGTGTACACGGATTTCCAAAAGGCATTAGATAAAGTCCGACATAATAGGCTTGCCAGCAATGTTGAAGCCCATGGAATAAAAGGGACAGTGCCAGAATGGATTCGAAATTGGCTAAGTGACAGGAAACAGAGAGTAGTGGTGAAAGGTTGTTTTTCGAACTGGAGGAAGGTATACAGTGGTGTTCCCCAAGGGTCGGTTCTGGGACCACTGCTTTTCTTGATATATATCAATGACTTGGATGTGGGTGTACAGGGCACAATTTCAAAACTTGCAGATGACACTAAACTTAGAAATACTGTCATGTATGTAACCATCATGCAACGGTAATCTTCATGTAACTGTAACCTTCATGCAAGTCCTGTACACTGTTCTTATACCCTAGAAATGCACACCCTGACCACAGGGGGCGAACTTGTGGGAGACACTCCACACCTGGGTTTCCAGGTATAAAAGGGGAGGTCCCACCCAGGGTCAGCACTCCTTGGTCCTGGGAATAAAGGTTAAGGTCACACAGTGACTGTGTCTGTAATACATGCCTCGTGTGAGTTAGTAGTAAGGTGCAGGGACACCACATTTGGCGACGAGAAATGGGAATCACCGAACCACGAGGATGGCCACCGGTGACACAGAGGAATGTTACTGTGTGGGTGAGGACTGGGACGACTTTGTGGAAAGATTCCAGCAGAGCTTTGTCACAAAGGACTGGCTGGGAGCGACAGCGGCTGACAAGTGGAGGGCGCATCTACTGACCAGCTGCGGACCACAGACGTATGCGCTGATGAAAGACCTGCTCGCACCCCAAAAGCCGGCAGACAAGTCCTTTGAAGAGTTCAGCCAGCTGATCAGTGAGCATCTCAAGCCAGCGAGTAGTGTACACATGGCCCGGCACCGGTTCTACACACACCGGCGTCAGGAGGGACAAAACGTCTCGGACTTTGCGGTGGAACTGCGGCGCCTGGCCAGTCTCTGTAAGTTCACAGACGCCTGCAGGGGAGAGATGTTAAGGGATTTCTTCATTGAGGGCATTAATCATGCCGGGATTTTCAGGAAGCTCATAAAGACCAAGGACTTGACTTCAGAAGGGGCGGCATTGATAGCTCAGACCTTCATAGCAGGGAAAGAGGAGACCAAGCTAATTTACGCACGCAGCCCTGGTCCAAACATGGCTATGGACCAGGGAGTTAACATGGTGAACACGGCTCAGGACCCCACAGGCAGGCAAGGGCATTTCAAAACCACCCAGGCAGCAACAGACTCTAGGGTGGGCCCGCAACAGAGACAATGGAAAGGGGATTGGCAAATCACGCCATCTCGAGGAACAATGCGTCCCGTGATGGGACCATTAACACCCACCATCAGAGTGCTTAGAAACAACCAAATGGGCAATCAGAGAGGAATGCCTGGTAACAGTCCCTTTGTTAACAACACTCTCAGCTCATGCTGGAAGTGCGGGGGTAGACATACTGCGAAAAGCTGCAGGTTCTAGCAATATACCTGTAGGATTTGTAACGTCAGTGGGCACTTGGCCAGGATGTGCAAAAAGGCTGTAGCGAGGCTAATCTGCGAGACAGAGCAACCAGACGAGGGGTCTGCAATGCAGGATAATGCCTGGGAAAAAGCCATGGCTGTTGACGTTCAGCGGGTTCACGTGGCTGACGTCCACAGCTCATACACTAAAACGTCACCCATGATGATGAAAGTTTTATTGAATGGCATCACAGTGCGCATGGAGCTGGATACGGGAGTGAGCCAGTCACTTATGAGCGCCCAACAATTTGAGAGACTATGGCCACACAGAGCTAGCAGGCCTAAACTGGAACGCATTGAGATGCAGCTATGGACGTACACCAAAGAGATCATCCCAGTGCTGGGCAGTGCAAACTTGGTGGTAACACACAATGGATTACCGAACCGGCTGCCACTCTAGATCGTCCCGGGAAATGGCCCCGCGCTCTTGGGAAGGAGCTGGCTAGCTGAGATGAAATGGAAATGGGGGGATGTGCACGCCATTTCATCTGTGGAGCAGAGTTCATGCTCACAGGTCCTACAAAAATTCGGGTCACTGTTTCAACCAGTTGTCAGAACGTTCAAGGGCACTAAAGTAGTGATACGCATCACTCCGGACGCCAGACCAGTGCACCACAAAGTCAGAGCGGTGCCATATGTGATGCGTGAGAAAATTGAAAGTGAATTGGACAGGCTGCTCAGAGAGGGCATAATTTCGGCCATTGACTTCAGCGACTGGGCAAGTCCCATCGTTCCTGTCCTTAAAGCAAATGGCTCAGTCAGGATTTGTGGCGACTACAAAGCCACCATCAACTGAGTGTCGCTGCAAGACCAATACCCGCTCCTGAGAGCAGAGGACCTTTTTGCCACGCTGGCAGTTGGCAAGCTGTTCACGAAGTTGGACCTCACTTCGGCCTACATGAACTGGCTGAAGAATCCAAGCTTCTGACCACCTTCACGACGCACACGGGATTATTTGTCTACAACAGGTGTCCGTTTGGCATTCGTTCGGCAGCAGCCATCTTTCAGAGAAACATGGAAAGCTTGCTCAAATCCATTCCTGGAACGATCGTATTCCTTGACAACATTCTCATAACGGGTCGAGACACCGAGGAACACCTCCACAACCTGGAGGAGGTGCTACACCGACTGGACCGGGTAGGTTTGCGGTTGAAAAAGCCCAAGTGTGTGTTTTTGGCCCCAGAGGTCGGGTTTTTGGGCAGGAGGGTTGCTGCAGACGGGATCCGGTCCACTGAATCAAAAACGGAGGCGATCCGCTGGGCGCCCAGGCCCGGCAACACGTCGGAGTTGCGATCATTCCTGGGACTTTTCAACGATTTTGGGAACTTTCTGCCGAACTTAAGCACATTGTTGGAGCCGTTACACATGCTCCTGCATAAAGGTTGTGAATGGTTTTGGGGGGACTGTCAAGAACGGACTTTCAATAAAGGCTAGGAACCTGCTGTGTTGTCACAAACTGTTGACTTTGTATGACCCTTGTAAAAAACTGGTTTTAACATGCGATGCATCATCCTACAGGGTTGGGTGTGTGTTGCAGCAGGGTAACGATGACGGCCGACTCTAACTGGTGGCGTATGCCTCCAGGTCACTCTTCCAGGCAGAGCGTGGATACGGCATGGTCAAAAAGGAAGCACTCGCATGTGTTTACGGGGTGAAAAAGATGCACCAGTACCTTTTCGGTAGACTGATCGAGCTAGAGACGGACCACAAGTCGTTAACATCCCTGTTGTCCGACAGCACGGCTGTCAATGCCAATGCGTCAGCTCGCATACAGCGATGGGCCCTCACACTGGCTGTGTATGACTACAACATACGGCACCAGCCATGCACCGAAAATTGCGCTGACGTGCTCAGCAGGCTCCCACTAGCCACCACCGAGGAGGCGTCAGAGCAGAGCGCTGAGATGGTCATGGCCATTGAGACTTTTGGCACTGCAGGCTCCCCCATCACAGCCCACCAGATCAAACTCTGGACCAAAAGAGACCCTCTCCTATCCATGATAAAGAAATGTGTCCTGACTGGGTATTGGGCGCCCGCACACAGGGAGTGCCCCGAGGAAGTCAGACCGTTTCAAAGACGAATAGATGAGCTCTCCATCCAAGCCGACTGCCTGCTATGGGGCAGCTGGGTAGTCATGCCCCAGAAAGGAAGGGAAGCGTTCATCAGGGAACTCCACAGTGAGCACCCTGGCATCGTGTTAATGAAGGCCATTGCCCGGTCACAAGTATGGTGGCCGGGGATTGACTCAGACCTGGAACACTGGGTTCGTAGGTGCACGACGTGTGCTCAGCTGGGCAATGCCCCCAGGGAGGCTCCACTCAGCCCGTGGCCCTGGCCCACCAGGCCATGGTCACGTATTCACTTAGACTATGCGGGCCCGTTCATGGGGAAAATGTTCCTGATCATTGTCGATGCATACTCGAAATGGATCGAGTGCATCATATTAAACTCGTGCACGACATCCATCACTGTGGAGAGTCTGCGTATGGTTTTCGTGACTCACGGCTTGTCGGACATCCTGGTCAGCGACAATGGCCCGTGTTTCACCAGCCATGAATTCAAGGAGTTTATGTCGGGCAATGGTATCAAACATGTCCGGACAGCGCCGTTCAAGCCGGCTTCCAATAGCCAGGCAGAGCGGGCGGTCCAAGTCATAAAACAGGGCATACTACGCCTCCACGGACCCGCCCTTCAGTACCGACTATCGCGCCTCCTGCTGGCCTACAGGTCCCGCCCGCACTCGCTCACGGGAGTCCCGCCAGCAGAACACCTCATGAAACGCACACTCATCCCTCATCCACCCAGCCCTGGCAGACATTGTTGAGGGCAAGCGCCAGTCCCAAACCGAGCTCCATGATCGAAACTCAAGGGGGAGGTGTATAGAAATAGATGACCCGGTATTTGTTCTTAACCATGCTTTGGGACCCAAGTGGCTTGAGGGCACTGTAATTGGCAAAGAAGGGAATAGGGTCATAGTGGTCAGACTAAACAATGGGCAGATATGCCGCAAACACTTGGATCAAGTAAAGAAAAGGTTCAGCATAGACACGGTGGAACCTGAAGAAGAGCATGAGATGTCACCCACACCACTGCCAGTGGACGAGCAACAAGGACAGTCCACAGCATGCACAGTCCCTGCGGCCAGCCCAGACAGGCCGGAAGCACCTCAGGTGACAGAGACGCATGCCAAGGCTCAGCCACCAGAGTCACAACTGCGGCGTTCCACGAGAGAGCGTCGGCCACCTTTGACACAAAAAGACGTAAGGGGGAAGGTGATGTCATGTATGTAACCATCATGCAATGATAATCTTCATGTAACTGTAACCTTCATGCAACTCCTGCACACTGTTCTTATACCCTAGAAATGCACACCCTGACCACAGGGGGCGAACTTGTGGGAGACACTCCTCACCCGGGTTTCCAGGTATAAAAGGGGAGGTCCCACCCAGGGTCAGTCCTCATTGGTCCTGGGAATAAAGGTTAAGGTCACACAGTGACTGTGTCTGCAGTACATGCCTCGTGTGAATTTGTAGTAAGGTGCAGGGACACCACAAATACAGTGAACAGTGAGGAGGATAGTGAGAAACTTCAGAAGGACAGACAGGCTGGTGGAATGGGCGGACATGTGGCAGATGGATATTAATGCAGAAAAACGGGAAGTGATATATTTTGGTAGGATGAATGACAAGAGGAAATATACACTAAAGGGTACAATCATAAAGGGGGTGCAGGAACAGAGAGACCTGGGGGTATATGTGCACAAATCGTTGAAGGTGACAGGGCAGATTGAGAAAGTGGTTAAAAAAGCTTACGGGATCCTGGGCTCCATAGAGGCATAGAGTACAAAAGCAAGGAAGTTATGATGAACCTTTTATAAAATACTGGCCTAGCTTCAACTGGAGTATTGTGTCCAATTCTAGGCACCACACTTTAGGAAGGATGTGAAGGCCTTAGAGAGGGTGCAGAAAAGATTTACAAGAATGGTTCCAAGGATGAGGGACTTCAGTTACGTGGATAGACTGGAGAAGCCGGGGTTGTTCTCCTTAGAGCAGAGAAGGTTGAGAGGAGATTTGATCGAGGTGTTCAAAACCATGAGGGGTCTGGACAGAGTAGATAGAGAGAAACTGTTCCCATTGGTGGAAGGGTCGAGAACACAGATTTAAGGTGATTGGCAGAGAACCAAAGGCGACATGAGGAAAAACTTTTTACACAGCGAGTGGTTAGGATCTGGAATGTTCTGCCTGAGAGGGTGGTGGAGGCAGACTCAATCGTGGCTTTCAAAAGGGAATTGGATAAGTACCTGAAGGAAAACAAATTGCCGGGCTCCGGGGAAAGGGCGGGGGAGTGGGACTGGCTGAGGTGCTCTTGCAGAGAGCCGGCATGGGCTCGACGGGCCGAATGGTCTCCTTCTGTGCTGTAACCTGTGACGTATGTAGCACACAAATCACTGACTCCACACGGTCTGATGTTGATCTAACTGCTGTGACCTTGGTCCTTTATTGAACAGCTCCAGAGTGACTCTCAGGTGTGGTGGTCAGCCTTTTATACTGCCTCTTGCAGGTACTTTCAGGTCTCCCACCACAGCGCCCTCTGTGGTGTACCGTTGTGCTTATTATACATTTAAGATACCAGGACGATACACACATCGATACATAACATCTCACTTCCCCCCCCAGGACGCAGGACGATACACACATCGATACATAACATCTCACTTCCCCCCCCAGTCCTGAAGCCGTTGCCAAGGATCTCGGCCTTGTTTGTCCAACGGAAGGCAGGTATGCATAGACCGTGCGTTTGTATGATACATGTTATCTGGTACAGATGTTGCGTCAACGGGTTGCGGGTACACTGAGCAGTTACATTAAACAGTTATTAAATCCCAGCTCCTCTGGGTGAGGTGTAGTGACATGGTAACGGATCCCTGATTTCCTTATTAGCTCTTATCATTAATTGTACTTCATATCCATTATTTTACACAAACACAGTGACCATTCAGCATTAAAATATTAATTCTTATTATAGATCCGTCATCTCACGTTCACATAGCTCATTTTAGGCTCGCTCTTGCCTTACAAAAGTCACTTTGTGGGGACCACCACGTGGTAAGGCCCTTTTAAGACTCCCGGGTGCATTTCCTTTTTAAGGCGCCATCTTGGATTCCACGAGGCTTCTCCTTGGGCGCCGCCATCTTTGATGCTCTGCTGCTCTGGACATGAGGCCACCGCCATCTTGCTCTCCGCCGCTCCGGATGCCCTCCGCCACCGCAGCCTCTGCTCCCCTCCGCTGCCACCTGACTTGCCGCCTCCCCTGCGGCCTCCTCTGCGGCCGTCGTGGCCGCTGACCTCCAGCTGCTACCGCCGCCCGACTCTCCCTCTGCGTGGGCCCCTCCGATCCGCCGGCCATCCTGGATCTCTCGCACCCTGCACGCAGCGCTCCGCCAGCTCACGGAGGCTGCAGGATCTTTGTGGCTTGAGGTCCGGGGCTGGGGCTTGCTCTGCTTGCCTGTGGGTGGATTGAGGCTGCAGCTCCAGCTCGGTCGGCGCTGTTCTCTGGGAACCCGGGGCACGGCAGCACCCTGGGGTGCAGCAGCCCGTGGAATGGTGAAGTCTTCCCAGCAGACGCAGCATGGATTCATGAAGGGGAAATCATGTTTAACTAATTTACTGGAATTCTTTGAGGATATAACTAGCATGGTGGATAGAGGTGTACCGATGGATGTGGTGTATTTAGATTTCCAAAAGGCATTCGATAAGGTGCCACACAAAAGGTTACTGCAGAAGATAAAGGTACGCGGAGTCAGAGGAAATGTATTAGCATGGATAGAGAATTGGCTGGCTAACAGAAAGCAAGAGTCGGGATAAATGGGTCCTTTTCGGGTTGGAAATCAGTGGTTAGTGGTGTGCCACAGGGATCGATGCTGGGACCACAACTGTTTACAATATACATAGATGACCTGGAAGAGGGGACAGAGTGTAGTGTAACAAAATTTGCAGATGGCACAAAGATTAGTGGGAAAGCGGGTTGTGTAGAGGACACAGAGAGGCTGCAAAGAGATTTAGATCGGTTAAGCGAATGGGCTAAGGTTTGGCAGATGGAAAACAATGTCGGAAAATGTGAGGTCATCCACCTTGGGAAAAAAAACAGTAAAAGGGAATATTATCTAATGAGGAGAAATTACAACATGCTGCGGTGCAGAGGGACCTGGGGTCCTTGTGCATGAAACTCTTTTGAGTTTACCTGCGAAAACATAAAACATTAAACGGTGCCACCCGACCTGGGTGACACTCCAGACATTTACAAGGCCCTTTTTTTTTCCCCCCTTTTTTGTGTTTTTTTTTGTGTTTTTCTTTTTTTGTTTTTTTTTTTGGGCACTAAAATCACAATTTTCCCCAGTGCCCCCTATAAAAGGGAAGGGGGACACTAAAAGCACCGGCAATTAAAACAAATTAAACTTAAAAACGTAAAATCAAATTAAAATTTGGTTGCCGGGCGTGATGATGCACTCCAGTCCCTCCGGTGCCCACCTCTCGCGGAAGGCCGCGAGCGTACCGGTGGACACCGCGTGCTCCATCTCCAAGGACACCCTGGACCGGATGTAAGAGCGGAAGAGAGGCAGGCAGTCAGGTTGAACGACCCCCTCGACCGCCCGCTGCCTGGACCGGCTGATGGCACCCTTGGCCGTGCCCTGGAGCAGTCCTACGAGGAGGCCTTCGGACCTACCCGCTCCCCTCCGCACAGGGTGCCCAAAGATCAGGAGAGTGGGACTGAAGTGCAGCCAGAATTTCAGGAGCAGCCCCTTCAAATAGTGGAACAGGGGCTGCAACCTTGTGCATTCAATAAAAACATGGAACACGGACTCCTCCAGACCGCAGAAATTACAGGCGGCCTGGGAGTCCGTGAACCGGCTTAAAAATTTATTGCACGGCACTGCTCCGTGCATCACCCTCCAGGCCAAGTCCCCGATGAATAGTGGGAGGACCCCTGCGTAGAGTGCCCTCCATCGGGGACCCCCGCCTCCTCCGGACGGCAAGATGGTACGCCATGGCGTGTCCGGACGGCCGGCGAGGATGGCAAAGTTGAGGGTGTGCAGGAGCAGCCCGTAGAGGAAACCCCTCCGCGCGGAACTGAAAGGCACGGAGGGGATTTTCCTTGTGCATGAATCCCAAAAAGTTAGTTTGCAGGTGCAGCAGGTAATCAGGAAGGCGAATGGAATGTTAGCCTTCATTGCGAGAGGGATGGAGTACAAAAGCAGGGAGGTCCTTCTGCAACTGTATAGGGTATTGGTGAGGCCGCACCTGGAGTACTGCGTGCAGTTTTGTTCACCTTACTTAAGGAAGGATATGCTAGCTTTGGAGGGGGTACAGAGACGATTCACTAGGCTGATTCCGGAGATGAGAGGGTTACCTTATGATGATAGATGGGTCTTTACTCGTTGGAGTTCAGAAGTATGAGGGGTGATCTTATAGAAACATTTAAAATAATGAAAGGGAGAGACAAGATCGAGGCAGAGCAGTTGTTTCCACTGGTTGGGGAGACTAGAACTAGGGGGCACAGCCTCAAAATACGGGGGAGCCAATTTAAAACCGAGTTGAGAAGGAATTTCTTCTCCCAGAGGGTTGTGAATCTGTGGAATTCTCTGCCCAAGGAAGCAGTTGAGGCTAGCTCATTGAATGTATTCAAGTCACAGATAGATAGATTTTTAACCAATAAGGGAATTAAGGGTTACGGGGAGCGGGCGGGTAAGTGGAGCTGAGTCCACGGCCAGATCAGCCATGATCTTGTTGAATGGCAGAGCAGGCTCGAAGGGCTAGATGGCCTACTCCTGTTCCTGATTCTTCTGTTCTTATGTTAAGCTCCCACGGACCATCCCCATCCACCTCCGGCCAAGGAGTGTCGGTCCATCGCCTGCAATGACCCACAGAGGTAAACCGTGCGTCTCGTCCCCGTGGGATACCTGCACCTCCGCTCTGCCAAGAACAGGTATCAGTTCCCTGGTGTAGGTACGCAGCTTCGCCGTGACCGGGACCAGCTTGGGTCATGCAGCTGGGTTAATCCACAGTTTATCAAAATTCCTCTGACTCATCAACGACGGACCCGATCCTGTATCCACTAACATGCTCACAGCGACTCCGTCGATTATTACTTCCCTTATCACTGGGGGCGAATCGTCGGTGCACGTATACAGTCCAAGCACCTCATCTTCTTCTACCTGCTCCTCGCTGAACAGTGGATCATCCCCCATCTCCTCAGCCACACGGTGAGTCCAATTTCTTTTACACATCGGCTGAAGGTGGCCTTTCAGGTGGCAGGTATTGCACGTGTACTCCGCAAACCTGCACCGGTGAGCCTCATGGCTTCCTCCACAGCACCAGCATGGTGCTGCTTGATTGGTCCCCCTCAGCAGACTCTGAGTTCCAGGACCCCAAGGTCCGTGCTCTCTGCCTCGGGCAGAGCCACGTTCTGCAGTTTTGTCCGTGGTGGGCGCTATCCTGTGGACAGTGCCAGCCGGGTTCGAGACTGTGTGGATCATCTGCCTGGTGCTGCAAGTCATATATGCCCGGCTGATGGTGATGGCCTTTGTCAGGGTGACTGTGGGTTCCATGGCTAGCAGCTTGTGAAGGAGGCCCTCATGGCCAATCCCCATAACGAAAATGTCCCGCAACGCCTCGTCAAGGTGTGCGCCAAAATCACGGGGCGTGTGAGCTTCCTGAGGTCCGCAGCATATTTGGTGACATCCTGGCCCTCAGGTCTGCAGTGATGGTAAAATTTGTATCTGGCCGTGAGGATGCTCTCCTTCGGTTTCAACTGGTCACAAATGAGTTCAGTCAGCTCCTCGTATGACTTGTCCCTGGCACTCCCGGGTGCCAGCAAATCCCTGATGAGACAGTAAACCTCATCGCCAAACTGGAAAGCAATATCGCCTTACGCTTCTCTCTCATTGCGTTCGTGTCCTCCGTCAGGTCGTTTGCTGTGAAGTAGTACTCGAGCCTTTCCGTAAAGGCCTCCCAATCATTGCCCACGGTAAAATGCTTTAGCGAGCCCAGAGTAGCCATGGTTGCGTGGAGTTCGTCCGCTTCCTTGTCGCCAATGTGGTGTATGTAGCACACAAATCACTGACTCCACACGGTCTGGTGTTGATCTAACTGCTGTGACCTTGATACTTTATTGAACAGCTCCAGAGTGACTCTCAGGTGTGGTAGTCAGCCTTTTATACTGCCTCTTGCAGGTACTTTCAGGTCTCCTACCACAGCGCCCTCTGTGGTGTACCATTGTGCTTATTATACATTTAAAGTACCAGGACGATACACACATCAATACATAACATCAAAAATCATGAGAGGTCTGGACAGAGTAGATAGAGAGGAACTGTTTCCATTGGTGAAAGGGATGAGAATCAGAGGACACAGATTTAAGGTGATTGGCAAAGAACCAAAGGTGACATGCGGGAAAACTTTTTATGCAGCGCGTGGTTAGGATCTGGAATGCACGGCCTGAAAGGCAGACTCAATCACGACTTTCAAAAGGGAATTGGATAAGTACTTGAAGGAAAACAAATTGTACGGCTACAGGGAAAGGGCAGGGGAGTGGGACTGGCTGAGGTGCTCTTGCAGAGAGCCGGCACGGGATCGACAGGCCAAATGGCCTTCTTCTGTGCTGTAACCATTCTATGATTCTATGATTCTTGGGGTCATTGCTTGCAGGGGTCACTGCTCCCAGAGGTCACTGCTCCCCGGGGTCACTGCTCCCAGGGTCATAGTTCCCAGGGGTCATAGGTCCCAGGGGTCACTACTATATGAGGTCACTACTTCCAGTGGTCACTGCTATATGGGGGCATTGCTCACAGGGGTCACTGCTCGCAGGGGTCACTGCTATATGGGGTCACTGCTCCCAGGGTCATAGGTCCCAGGGGTCACTGCTATATGGGGTCACTGCTCCCAGGGTCATAGGTCCCAATGGTCACTCCTATATGGTATCACTGCTGCCAGGGTCATAGGTCTCAGGGGTCACTGCTATATGAGGTCACGGCTCCCAGGGTCATAGGTCCCAGGGCACTGCTCCCAGGGTTCACTGCTCCCAGGAGGGTCGCTGCTCTCAGGATCACTGCTGTCAAAGGTCACTGCTCCCAGGGGTCACTGCTCTGGGGGTCATTGCTCCCGGCGGTCACTGCTCCCAGGATCACTGCTCCCACAGGTCACTGCTGTCAAAGGTCACTGCTCCCAGGATCACTGCTCCCATGGGTCACTGCTGTCAAAGGTCACTGCTCCCGGGGTCACTGATCCCAGGGTCACTGCCCTCACAGAACACCCAGTGAATGAGATATTGGACTGCTGCTACTGCTGACTAGTGAAAGAAGCTCACCAAAGCTGTTGCAAGTCAGATTGAAGCTAAGCGCTCCGCTTCCTGACCGTGGATCAATCTGCCGGAGGAAACACTTCGGAGCTGATCAACGTGGGCTGCAAAATTGGATTTGCTTCATGCAGTTTTTCTTGATTACCTTTGGGTGTTGGAGAGAACAAATTAAAG
Source organism: Pristiophorus japonicus (assembly GCF_044704955.1). Taxonomy (NCBI): domain Eukaryota; kingdom Metazoa; phylum Chordata; class Chondrichthyes; family Pristiophoridae; genus Pristiophorus; species Pristiophorus japonicus. Next base: position 14,035,987 of record NC_091978.1, read on the forward strand.
TTGTTTTTCCTTGGAGACTCTACCCATTAGGACTGTTCAGGGTCAGTGGGGAACGTTGCTGTCTATCTGATGGCTCCCACAGTTTAACATCTTCCATCCAGCTCTCAAACCCACCTCTCAGTCGTGTTTGTTTTACTGTCATTATTTACCTCTTGAATTTGCTGACACAATCCAACAGTATTATCTCTGCCGTCTGTTTCATATAAGAACATAAGAATATAAGAATTAGGAGCAGGATTAGGCCATTCGGCCCCTCAAGCCTACTCCAACATTCACTAAGATATGGCTGATCTTCTACCTCAACTCCACTTGCCTGCATTGTCCCCGTCTCCCTTGATTCCCTTAATACACAAAAACCTATTGATCTCTCTCTTGAATATACTCAAAGACTGAGCCTCCAAAGCCCTCTGGGGTAGAGAATTCCAAAGATTCACTTCCTTCTTGTTCTGTATGCAATAAAGGTACAAACTCATTGAATGGCGGTGCAGGCTAGAAGGGCTGAATGGCCTGCTCCTGCACCTATTTTCTATGTAAACTGAGTACTGTTTAACTAAGCAAGGTACAACCTTGCTTCTGCTTTATTTAGGCCCAAAGTGCTGACTCACAAAATGGCTGGCCTTTTATACCAGAGCAGCACCATGTGCGTGCTGCTCAGTGGCCTCCAACAATGACACCATCTGGTGGCTACAAACAGCATGTACATACATGGCAATACCCTCCTCTGAGATCTTATCACAGTCTTTCACAGGTTGAGATGGTCCGGTGCTTTACGCTCCCGGGTTGACCGTCTCAGTTCGATTCCGGCCTCGGGTGAATGTGCGGGGTCTGTTGTGGCTGGTGGCTGGATGACTGACTTGTTCTGGTTGGCAGTGGCCATGTCAGGAATTGCAAGTCCATTTTTATTGAACAAGTCCGTGATGGAAATTCCGGGTTTACTGATGACCCCTGAGTCCACTGAAGGCTGCAGGTAGGTTGGTTGGTCGTCGACGGTTTCTTCGTCCGACTGCTCTGCCTCGTCTGTGTACCTCAGCTTTGTTTGATCCATGTGTTTCCTGCACGTTTGCCCATTCTTGAGCTTAATAACAAATACTCTGTTGCCCTCCTTGGCCATAACCGTACCAGCGATCCATTTGGGATGCTGACCATAGTTCAACACATAAACAGGATCATTAACAGAAATCTCGCGTGACACAGTTGTGCGATCGTGGTACACTTGTTGACTCTGTCTTCTGTATTCAACATGATTATTTAAATCCGGGTGTACAAGAGATAACTTGGTCTTAAGACCTCTTTTCATCATGAGTTCAGCAGGTGAGACCCCTGTGAGTGTGTGGGATCTTGTCCTGTAACTCAGCAGTATGCAAAACAAGCGGGTCTGCAGTGACCCTTGGGTTACTCTCCTCATGCTTTGTTTGATCATTTGTACTGCACATTCTGCTTGCCCGTTGGACGCAGGCTTGAACGGTGCTGACCTTACATGTTTTATGCCATTAAGTTTTACAAATTTCTGAAACTCCTGACTGGTGAAGCACGACCCGTTGTCGCTCACCACTATCTCAGGCAGACCATGTGTCGCGAGCATGCCATTGAGATTCTCTATGGTTGCCGTGGACGTACTGGATGACATGATTATGCATTCTATCCACTTCGAATAAGTATCCACCACCACTAAAAACATCTTGCCCAGGAAGGGACCTGCAAAATCTATATGGATCCTGGATCAAACATTGGATGGCCATGACCACAGACTCAGCGGCGATTCCGCTGGTGCTTTGCTGAGCTACATGCAGGTGTTGCACTGATGCACGCATGCTTCCAGCTCAGAATCAATTCCTGGCCACCAAACGTGGGACCTGGCGATGGCCTTCATCATCACTATGCCCAGATGTGTGCTGTGTTACTCATGCCCAAACTTCTCTCTCCCTTTCTTAGCCGTGACAGGGGTACCTTCACTCTCAAAAGCATCCATGATTAACATTAAATCTGCCGGTTGTGGCGTTTCCACCTCCGGTGTGGGCAACGGCAACCGGCTCAAAGCATCGGCACAATTCTCTGTGCCAGGTCTGTGGTGAATGACATAATCATAGGCAGATAATGTCAGCACCCACCTTTGGATGCGGGATGAAGCTTTGGTATTTATACCTTTGCTCTCGGAAAACAACGAACTGAGTGGCTTGTGATCAGTCTCTAATTCGAACCTCAGACCGAACAGGTATTGATGCATCTTTTTAACACCGTACACACTTGCTTTCTACCAGACTGAAGGCTCTTTCCACTTTAGACAAACTTTTGGATGCATAAGCGACATTGGCTTGTTGTAACACGCAAACAATTCCATATAACAATGCGTCACAGGCGAAAACTAAACGTTTACATGGGTCATAATGTACCAGCAGCTTGTTCGAGCAAGGCAGATTGGTGGCTTTCTAGAAAGCTCTGTCTTGCAATGCGCCCCACACCCAGTTGTTGCCTTTTCTCAATAGCATGTGCAGTGGTTCAAGTAAGGTGCTCAATTTAGGTAGGAAGTTACCAAAGTAGTAGAGCAGGCCCAGGAAAGAATGCAGCTCCGTCGAGTTCTGCAGCTTGGGTGCATTCTTGATGGCTTTGGTTTGTACGCCAGTAGGTCTGATGCCATCAGCAGCGATTTTCTTCCCGAGGAATTTAGCCTCCGGTGCCATGAAGACGCACTTCGAGCGTTTCAGTCTGAGTCCCACTCTGTCCAAACGCAGTAGAACCTCTTCCAGGTTGTTCAGATGTTCCTTGGAGTCACGACCGGTGATCAGGATGTCATCTTGGAACACGACGGTTCTGGGAACGTACTTCAGTAGACTTTCCATATTCCTCTGGAATATTGCTGCAGCCGAGCGAATTCTAAACGGTCACCTGTGGTAAATAAACAGTCCTTTGTGCGAATTAATGCACGTAAGCCTCTTCAACATCTCGACCAACTCCTGCGTCATATAGGCCGACGTCAAATCCAGTTTTGTGATCGACTTCTCTCTGGCTAGCGTCGCAAACAAGTCATCAGCCTTCGGTTACTGTACTGATCTTGTTTCTAAACCCTATTGATCGTAGCCTTGTAGTCACCACAGATTCTGACTGTGCCATCACTTTTCAGCACAGGAACAATGGGGCTGGCTCATTCATTAAATTCGACCAGTGATATGATCCCTTCACGCTGGAGTCTGTCCAGTTCGATTTCGACCTTCTTCCTCGTCATATACGGCACCGCCCGAGCTTTATGATTGACGGGTCTTGCATCTGAGTCCACGTGGATCTGCACCTTGGCTCCTGTGAAGTTGCTGATACTCGGTTCGAACAGCGAGGGGAACTTGCTCAATACTTGGGCACATGTATCTTCCTTCGATGACAATGCCTTTATGTCGTTACAGTCGCATCTGATTTTCTCCAGCCAGCTCCTGCCGAGCAGCATTGGGCCACTGCCTGGAACAATCCACAGCGGTAAACCGTGAACCGCAAAGTAATACGACACGTTAATTTGTGCACTGCCAATCACCTTTATCAGTCCTTTGGTGTACGTGCGCAGCTTGGCATTAACAAGGCTCACCCTGGGCCTCACAGTTTTAGTGTCCCACAGCTTATTAAATGCCCTCTCGTTCATGATCGATTGACTCAACCCTGTGTCCAGTTCCATCGATACTGGTATCCCGTTAAGGTTCACATTAATCAAAATTGGTTTACTCTTGGTTATGAAAAAGTACACTTCCTCCTCTGGCATCTCGGATTGCGTATCCGGATCCGCGCTAGTCTGACTCATCCTCCACGTGGTGTGTCGCAGCACGCTTGCTCATCTGCAGAAACTTGCGCTGGAGATGCCCCACTCTCAGACAGCCTTTGCAACTATATTGCTTTAATCGGCACAGCCATTATTTATTTAATGGCGGAGCAGGCTTGAGAGGCCAAATCGCCTATTCCTGTTCCTATTTCTTAAGTTCTTATGTGTTCTGGCCAATATTTATCCTTCAACCAATATCACTAAAAAACAGATTAGAAACATAGAAACATAGAAAATAGGTGCAGGAGTAGGCCATTCAGCCATTCGAGCCTGCATCACCATTCAATATGATCATGGCTGATCATTCCCTCAGTATCCCTTCCCTGCTTTCTCTCCATACCCCTTGTTCCCCATAGCCGTAAGGGCCATATCTAACTCCCTCTTGAATATATCCAATGAACTGGCATCAACAACTCTCTGCAGCAGGGAATTCCACAGGTTAACAACTCTCTGAGTGAAGAAGTTTCTCCTCATCTCAGTCCTAAATGGCCTACCCCTTATCCTAAGACTATGTCCCCTGGTTCTGGACTTCCCCAACATCGGGAACATTCTACCCGCATCTAACCTGTCCCATCCCGTCAGAATCTTATATGTTTCTATGAGATCCCCTCTCATCCTTCTAAACTCCAGTGTATAAAGGCCCAGTTGATCAAGTCTCTCCTAATATGTCAGTCCTGCCATCCCGGGAATCAGTCTCTGAACCTTTGCTGCACTCCCTCAATAGCAAGAACGTCCTTCCTCAGATTAGGAGACCAAAACTGAACACAATATTCCAGGTGAGGCCTCACCAAGGCCTGTACAACTGTAGTAAGACCTCCCTGCTCCTATACTCAAATCCCTTAGCAATGAAGGCCAACATACCATTTTCCTTCTTCACCGCCTGCTGTACCTGCATGCCAACTTTCAATGACTGATGAACCATGACACCCAGATCTCGTTGCACCTTCACTTTTCCGAATCTGCTGCCATTCAGATAATATTCTGTCTTCGCGTTTTTGCCTCCATTATACTGCACCTGCCATGCATTTGCCTACTCACCTAACCTGTCCAAGTCACCCTGCAGCCTCCTAGCATCCCCCTCACAGCTCACACCGCCACCCAGTTTAGTGTCATCTGTAAAGTTGGAGATATTACACTCAATTCCTTCATCCAAATCATTGATGTATATTGTAAAGAGCTGGGGTCCCAGCACTGACTCCTGCGGCAATCCACTAGTCACTGCCTGCCATTCTGAAAAGGATCCGTTTATCCCGACTCTCTGCTTCCTGTCTGCTAACCAGTTCTCTATCCACGTCAGTACATTACCCCCAATACCATGTGCTTTGATTTTGCACACCAATCTCTTGTGTGGGAGCTTGTCAAAAGCCTTTTGAAAGTCCAAATACACCACATCCACTGGTTCTCCCTTGTCGACTCTACTAGTCACATCCTCAAAAAATTCCAGAAGATTTGTCAAACATGATTTCCCCTTCATAAATCCATGCTGACTTGGACTGATCCTGTCACTGCTTTCCAAATGCGCTGCTATTTCATCCTTAATAATTGATTCCAACATTTTCCCCACTACTGATGTCAGGCTAACCGGTCTATAATTACCTGTTTTCCCTCTCCCTCCCTTTTTAAAAAATGGTGTTACATTAGCTACCCTCCAGTCCATAGGAACTGATCCAGAGTCGATAGACTGTTGGAAAATTATCACCAATGCATCCACTATTTCTAGGGCCACTTCCTTAAGCACTCTGGGATGCAGACTATCAGGCCCCGGGGATTTATCGGCCTTCAATCCCATCAATTTCCCTAACACAATTTCCTGCCTAATAAGGATATCCTTCAGTTCCTCCTTCTCACTTGACCCTCGGTCCCCGAGTACTTCCGGAAGGTTATTCCTACATTACAACAGTGACCATACATCACAAGTACTTCATTGGCTGTAAAGCGCTTTGGGATGTCCTGAGGTCACGAAAGGCGCTACAGAAAGGCAACTCTTTCTTTAAATGGCTAATTCTTCCACAGAGACCTGGCATAGATGGAATGGGCTGAGTGGTCTTCTTCTGTGCTGTAAAATTCTGTATACCCCACCTAGTGTGGCCTGTACTTATACAGACAAAAATGCCCTGGGTTCACTTCTCCTGTCTGTATTAGAATCATAGAAATTTACAGCACGGCAAGAGGCCATTTCGGCCCATCGTGTCCGCACCAGCCGACAAAGAGCTATCCAGCCTAATCCCACTTTCCAGCTCTTGGTTCGTAGCCCTGTAGGTTACGACACTTCAAGCGCGCATCCAAGTACTTTTTAAATGTGGTGAGGGTTTCGGCCTCTACCACCCTTTCAGGTTTGGCTAATCACAGCCCCAGTAGTGACTTGCGGCACTTCAAGAGGCCCCAGTGTGTCTGGGCTTGAGAGAGGGAAGCTGACCGATGCTGGAAAGTGTTAGACCCAGGCTGACATTTGTCCCTCGACCAACATCACTAATACAGATTAATAGGTCATTATCCCTTTGCTGTTTGTGGGAGCTTACTGTGCGCAAATTGGCTGATGTGTTTCCTACATTACATAGAAACATAGAAACATAGAAAATAGATGCAGGAGTAGGCCATTTGGCCCTTCGAGCCTGCATCACCATTCAATAAGATCATGGCTAATGGTTCACCTCAGTACCCCTTTCCTGCTTTCTCTCCATACCCCTTGATCCCTTTAGCCGTAAGGGCCATATCTAACTCCCTCTTGAATATATCCAATGAACTGGCATCAACAACTCTCTGCGGTAGGGAATTCCACAGGTTAACAACTCTCTGAGTGAAGAAGTTTCTTCTCATCTCAGTCCTAAATGGCTTACCCCTTATCCTTAGACTGTGTCACCTGGTTCTGGACTTCCCCAGCATCAGGAACATTCTTCCTGCATCTAACCTGTCCAGTCCCGTCAGAATTTTATATGTTTCTATGAAATCCCCTCTCATCCTTCTAAACTCCAGTGAATACAGGCCCAATCGATCCAGTCTCTCCTTACAACAGTGACTACACTTCAAATAGTACTTAACTGGCTATAAAGTGCTTCGAGACGTCCTGAGGTTATGACAAGTGCTATATATATGCAATTCTTTCTTTAGATCAGTAACAGACTTGGTTGTTGCAGTTGGACGATTCCCATTGTTTTCACACAGTTAGAACAGTGGAGGAAGAAAGAACTTGCATTGATAAAGTGCTTTGCGACATCTGTCCCAAAGCGCTTTACAGCAATTCAAGTACTTTTTGAAATGTAGTCACTGTTATAGAAACATAGAAACATAGAAACATAGAAAATAGGTGCAGGAGCAGGCCATTCAGCCCTTCTACCTGCACCGCCATTCAATGAGTTCATGGCTGAACATGAAACTTCAGTACCCCCTTCCTGCTTTCTCGCCATAACCCTTGATCCCCCGAGTAGTAAGGACTTCATCTAACTCCCTTTTGAATATATTTAGTGAATTGGCCTCAACTACTTTCTGTGGTAGAGAATTCCACAGGTTCACCACTCTCTGGGTGAAGAAGTTTCTCCTCATCTCGGTCCTAAATGGCTTACCACTTATCCTCAGACTGTGACCCCTGGTTCTGGACTTCCCCAACATTGGGAACATTCTTCCTGCATCTAACCTGTCTAAACTCGTCAGAATTTTAAACGTTTCCATGAGGTCCCCTCTCATTCTTCTGAACTCCAATGAATACAAGCCCAGTTGATCCAGTCTTTCTTGATAGGTCAGTCCCGCCATCCCGGGAATCAGTCTGGTGAATCTTCGCTGCACTCCCTCAATAGCAAGAATGTCCTTCCTCAAGTTAGGAGACCAAAACTGTACACAATACTCCAGGTGTGGCCTCACCAAGGTCCTGTACAACTGTAGCAACACCTCCCTGCCCCTGTATTCAAATCCCCTCGCTATGAAGGCCAACATTCCATTTGCTTTCTTAACCGCCTGCTGTACCTGCATGCTAACCTTCAATGACTGATGTACCATGACACCCAGGTCTTGTTGCACCTTCCCTTTTCCTAATCTGTCACCATTCAGATAATAGTCTGTCTCTCTGTTTTTACCACCAAAGTGGATAACCTCACATTTATCCACATTATACTTCATCTGCCATGCATTTGCCCACTCACCTAACCTATCCAAGTCACTCTGCAGCCTAATAGCATCCTCCTCGCAGCTCACACTGCCACCCAGCTTAGTGTCATCCGCAAATTTGGAGATACTGCATTTAATCCCCTCGTCTAAATCATTAATGTACAATGTAAACAGCTGGGGCCCCAGCACAGAACCTTGCGGCACCCCACTAGTCACTGCCTGCCATTCTGAAAAGTACCCGTTTACTCCTACTCTTTGCTTCCTGTCTGACAACCAGTTCTCAATCCACGTCAGCACACTACCCCCAATCCCATGTGCTTTAACTTTGCACATTAATCTCTTGTGTGGGACCTTGTCGAAAGCCTTCTGAAAGTCCAAATATACCACATCAACTGGTTCTCCTTTGTCCACTTTACTGGAAACATCCTCAAAAAATTCCAGAAGATTTGTCAAGCATGATTTCCCTTTCACAAATCCATGCTGACTTGGACCTATCATGTCACCATTTTCCAGATGCATTGCTATGACATCCTTAATAATTGATTCCATCATTTTACCCACTACTGAGGTCAGGCTGACCGGTCTATAATTCCCTGTTTTCTCTCTCCCTCCTTTTTTAAAAAGTGGGGTTGCATTGGCTACCCTCCACTCCATAGGAACTGATCCAGAGTCAATGGAATGTTGGAAAATGACTGTCAATGCATCCGCTATTTCCAAGGCTACCTCCTTAAGTACTCTGGGATGCAGTCCATCAGGCCCTGGGGATTTATCGGCCTTCAATTCCATCAATTTCCCCAACACAATTTCCCGACTAATAAAGATTTCCCTCAGTTCCCCCTCCTTACTAGACCCTCTGACCCCTTTTATATCCCCTTTTATATCCTTTTTATTGTCGGAAACCCGGCAGACAATTTGCGGACAGCAAGCTCTTGGATGAGACATTAAACCGAGGTTCCATCTGCTCTCTCAAGTGGACATAAATGGTCCCAAGGCACTATTTCAAAAAAAGAAGGATGTCCTGGCCAATACTTATCCCTAAAAAACCAGATTATTTGGTTATTATCACGTTGCTGTTTGTGGGAGCTTGCTGCGCGCAAATTGGCTGCTGCGTTTCCTGCATTACAACAGTGACTATATTTCAAAAATACTTCAAGAGCTTTGAGACATCCAGTGGTCGTGAAAGGCGCTATAGAAATGCAAGTCTTTCTTTCTTTCTTTCTGACAAACAGCAATGTGATAATGGCCCGATAATCTGTTTTTAGTGATGATGGTTGAGGAATAAATATTGACACCATGGAGAATTCTCCTATTCAACTTCAAATAGTATTAGTGGATCTTTTACGTTCACCTGAGAAGGCAGGCAGGGCCTCGGTTTAACATCTCATCCAAAAAATCTGGTCATTGTCACATTGCTGTTGTGGGAGCTTGCTGTGCGTAAATTGGCTGCCGCGTTTGCCACATTACAACAATGACTGCACGTCACAACTTACTTCAATGGCTGTAAAGCGCTTCGGGACGTCCTAAGGTCGTGAAAGACGCTATGTAAATGCAAGTCTGTCTCTATTTCTTTCACTGCGATGTTAGACCATCAGACCGTGCAGCAGGAGGCTGGCCTCACCGTCTCTAAATAGAACAGCCAGTTGGGTGCATTCATAATGGCCCTGAACTTGCGGCCTCTCCGGGTGTGTACAAAGTGCGCTCGCGCCCGAAGAGGTCCCGCAAGTTCCGAGTTTAGACGCGCAAAGCGAATGCGCCTTAACCCGGCACTTGCGATCTGTCGAAATGTCTTTGGACAGATCGCACGCATCCATAAGAACATAAGAATTAGGAACAGGAGTAGGCCATCTAGCCCCTCGAGCTTGCTCCGCCATTCAACAAGATCATGGCTGATCTGGCCGTGGACTCAGCTCCACTTACCCGCCCGCTCCCCGTAACCCTTAATTCCCTTATTGGTTAAAAATCTATCTATCTGTGACTTGAATACATTCAGTGAGCTAGCCTCAACTCCTTCCTTGGGCAGAGAATTCCACAGATTCACAACCCTCTGGGAGAAGAAATTCCTTCTCAACTCGGTTTTAAATTGGCTCCCCCGTATTTTGAGGCTGTGCCCCCTAGTTCTAGTCTCCCCGACCAGTGGAAACAACCTCTCTGCTTCTATCTTGTCTCTCCCTTTCATTATTTTAAATGTTTCTATAAGATCACCCCTCATCCTTCTGAACTCCAACGAGTAAAGACCCAGTCTACTCAATCTATCATCATAAGGTAACCCCCTCATCTCCGGAATCAGCCTAGTGAATCGTCTCTGTACCCCCTCCAAAGCTAGTATATCCTTCCTTAAGTAAGGTGACCAAAACTGCACGCAGTACTCCAGGTGCGGCCTCACCAATACCCTATACAGTTGCAGAAGGACCTCCCTGCTTTTGTACTCCAGCCCTCTCGCAATGAAGGCCAACATTCCATTCGCCATCCCCGGGAGAAGGACCTTTGCGAGCGGAGATTTGAGCTATTTGCCCAACTCCTGCCTAGCGAATGTCCTTCGAACTCTTACGCCTGGTAAAAAAAAATGCTATAACTCATTTTTATATTAAAAATCCTGTCTATGAAGGTAAGTTTATTTTTAACACCAAAGGTTGAACCTCCCTTATCCGGTACCCTCGGGACCTGGCCTGTTCTGGATAAGGGATTTTTCTGGATGATGGATGGTCACGTTAAATTGGATGGTACAGGAGCTGAGCAAGGGGATATCGGGGCTGGCTGGCTTGGGGCTGGGAGTGCGGCAGAGAGATCATAGGTGGCGGGGGCGGTGGTTGCGGTGGATCGCAGGGGTCAGGCCAGCGATTGCGGGAGTTGGCAACGAGGAAGGACTTCAATGGCGGAGTTCTGCGCATGCGCCACCCGGTGGCCGGGAATGGTTCTGGACGAGGGGTGGTTCCGGATAAGGGAGTTCCGGATAAAGGAGGTTCAACCTGTATTGAAACAGTTTACAAAATATTTCAACAAAATAAATTTTTCTCCAAGGCATTTAATTTAATGCAATTTCTATGAATTTTAAAAAAGTGGAGTGTTTTTTTACATTTATACTTGAGTTTTATTTGATTTTAGGGGCGTTCTCATTGACAGTACTCGGAGCTCGGAGTTCAGAGCTCCCAGTACTATGAATGAGAATACTATATTGTGATTAGTGGTCCAGGCCCACGTGATTCCAGGATGCCCGTACGTTCCTGGGATATGTGGGCCTCTACGCTGGGTTGTGCATCTAGGCCTCGGAGCCCAAGTGTTCGTTCCTCCGGGACCACCAGGCACTTTCGGAGAAAGGATTTCGGTCAGAGGTATCTGCCTATGACTGCAATTTTTGGCTCACTATTGACCCCACAAATTATAAAGCGAATATTTTAATGCTGTATATACATGGAACATACAAGATTCTGAGGGGGATTGACAGGGTAGATGTTGAGAGGTGGTTTCCCCTGACTGGAGTGTCTAGAACTAAGGGGTCACAGTCCCAGGATAAGGGGTCGGCCATTTAAGACAGAGACGAGGAGAAATTTCTTCACGCAGAAGGTTGTAAATCTTTGGAATTCTCTGCCCCAGAGGACTGTGGATGCTGAGTCTCTGAATATATTCAAGGTTGATATCAATCAATTTTTGGACTCTCAGGGAAATCAAGGGATATGGGGATCGGGTGGGGAAGTGGAGTTGAGGTCAAAGATCAGCCATGATCTTATTGAATGGCAAGCAGGTTCAATGGGCTGTAGGGCCTACTCCTGCTCCTATTTCTTATGTTCTTATTACGATTCTAATTATTGGCATGAACATCCCGATGAGAGGATGGACATGGAAGGGTAGAATTACTGGGAACATCCATCTACTTTTCATTAAGCCTTGACTGACTCGGAACTGCAATGGCAAGCAGTATTAACCCAACACGGCAGACTGTAGTCTCCACGGGCAGGACAAGGGGACCAGAAAACTGAAGCGGCCATCAATATGAATCCCACATTGCAGCAAAAGTGGATAATCTCTTTACGCTGACAGTCATTAAATAATGTGAGGAATGGATCAAATATAGCCCTGGCTCCCCGCTGACGACTGATTTCTTGATTCTTTCTGTCTGCAGTGTTTTGCACGTGGTCTACCTGACCACCACAGCGGGTCGAGCTTGAGATACTTTATTATTTTCTTGCTGCGTTTTGATGGTGCCCGGGCCAATTCCTGCTCACGTCAGGCCGAGCAGAGCACACTGGCTTTCGCTGCCGTGATGTTCGACGTAACGTCAACTGTGGCTCAGTGGGCAGCCCCATTGCCCCTGAGTCAGAAGGTTGTGGGTTCAAGTCCCACTCCAGGGTCTTGAGCACATAAATCTGTGCTGACACTCCCAGTGCTGAGGGAGTGCTACACTGTCGGAGGTGCCGTCTTTCGGATGAGACGTTAAACCGAGGCCCCGTCTGCCCTCTTGGGTGGACGTAAAAATCCCATGGCACTATTTCGAACAAGAGCAGGGGCGTTATCCCCGATGTCCTAGACAATATTTATCCCTCAATCAACGTAACAAAAAAACAGATGATCTGGTCATTATCACATCGCTGTTTGTGGGAGCTTGCTGTGTGCAAATTTGCTGCCGCGTTTCCCACATTACAACAGTGACTGCACTCCAAAAGTACTTCATTGGCTGTAAAACGCTTTTCGATGTTCTGAGGTTGTGGAAGGCGCTATGGAAATCCAAGACTTGCTCCCTTCCTCCCTCCCTCCTTCCCTTCCTTCCTTTCTTTCTTCTCCCCATCTCTCCTGAAGATACTGACGTGTGCTGGGGGTCACAGTCCCACAAGGTCCAGTACCTTGGACAAGTGACCTCTTATGTTAAAAACATAGGAAATAGGAGCAGGAGGAGGCCATTCAGCCCCTCGGGCCTGCTCCGCCATTCAATAAGATCATGGCTGATCTTCGATCTCAACTCCACTTTTCTGCCTGATCTCCATATCTCTCGCTTCCCTTACTGTGCTGTTGTCGAGACAGTGAGAGACAGTGGGGGTGGGGGGGAGGGGGGGGGATGCATAGTGACAGGGATACTACAGCTATGCCAAATGATAAAGAAAGAAATTAATTATATTTATAAAGCTCCATGGGCTCTTTCATGTCCATCTGAATGGATGGTTTAATGTCTTCATTACCTCAGGACGTCACAATGAAGTACTTTGGAGTGTAGTCACTGTTGTAATGTAGGGAACCCAGCAGCCAATTTACGCACAGCAAGCTCCCACAGTCAGCAATGTGGCAATGACCAGGTAATCTGTTTTAGTTCACAGGATGGATATTATCCCGGGACACTGGGGACAACTAAATGCTATGATCTAGAATGCACAACCTAAGAAGGTGGTAAAAGCAGATTCAAAAATAACTTCCAAAGGGCCATTGGATATATACGTGGAAAGGAAAAGTTTGCAGGGCTACGGGGAATGGGAACATAAGAACATAGGAATTAGGAGCAGGAATAGGCCATTCGGCCCCTCGAGCCTGCTCCGCCATTCAATGAGATCATGGCTGATCTTCTACCTCAACATTTTCCTGCACTAGCCCCATATCCCTTGATTCTCTTAATATCTAAAAATCTATCGATTTCTGTCTTGAGTATACTCAACGACTGATCCTCCACAGCCCTCTGGGGCAGAGAATTCCAGAGATTCACCACCCTCTGAGTGAAGACATTTCTCCTCATCTCAGTCCTGAATGGCCGACCCCTTATTCTGAGACTGTGACCCCTGGTTCTAGACTCCCCAGCCAGAGGAAACATCCTCCCTGCATCTACCCTGTCAAAGCCCTGTAAGAACTTTGTATGTTTCAATGAGATCACCTCCCATTCTTCTAAACTCTAGAGAATATAGGCCTAGTCTCCTCAATGGAGAGTGAGGAGGACTGGTGGGAGTGGGACTAATTGGACAGCTCTTTCAAAGAGCCAGCACGGGCACGATGGGCCGAATGGCCTACTTCATGCTTCCATGCTGTACCATTCTCTGGTCCCACCTCACCTGCTCTTCTTCGAAATAGCGGCCGTGGGATCTTTTACTTCCAACTGGGAGGGCGGACGGTGCCTCGGTTAAATGTCGGTCTTTCAGACGAGGCGTTTAACCGAGGCACCGTCGGGTCCTGTCTGTGCCCGACAGCCACGCATGGACATGTTCTAGCAGCGGTGTCAGTGTCAGGACCAAGAGCAGCACAGCCGATCCCTCCCCCAGGGGCAACTCCCAGAGCTTTGCCGCCGTTCTGTGTTTCTCGCGAAAGAAGCAATTCATTATTGTTGGATCATGAGCGGACCCGAAATAAAAGGATGGATTTCATGGAAGTGAACCTACTGGGAAGGGTATGCAACTTTTCATTAAGTTTCTGACTCTGACAAAATAGTTCATTTCAGCCTGTGATTAAATTCCGGGCCCAGTGGGATTTTTCTGGGCTTTACTTGGAGCAATTTTTAACTCGAGTTCTTTCACTGACACATGTATCCATCTCAATGGGACGATTTTCCTCCCACACTGTCGTCATGTTCAGCGCCACTCCCACACACCTTCATTAGATTCGTGGCTAATCAAGATCTTTGACATTCTGTTATATATTAGGAGGAGCGAGCAGTACACCTCGAGGAATTAATCCTATTATGTAGTTGGCCTGTCTCATTGTCTGATGTTTCTTTTCAGTACTTTGATAACATAGGAACAGGAGGAGGCCATTCAGCCCCTCGAGCCTGTTCCGCCATTCAATTAGATCAAGGCTGATCTCTATCTTAACTCCATCCACCCGCCTTGGTTTCGTAACAACAACAACAACTTGTATTTATATAGCGCCTTTAATGTAGTGAAACGTCCCAAGGCGCTTCACAGGAGTGTTATGCGATAAAAATTTGACACCAAGCCGCATAGGGAGAAATTAGCGCAGGTGACCAAAAGCTTGATCAAAGAGGTAGGTTTTAAGGAGGAAAGAATGTGGTGAGCAGGAGAGTTTTAAACAGGGAGTTCCAGAGCTTGGGGCCTCGGCAACAGAAGGCACGGCCACCGATGGTTGAGCGATTATAATCAGGGATGCTCAGGAGGGCAGCATTAGAGGAGCGCAGACAATCGGAGGGTTGTGGGGCTGGAGGAGATTCCAGAGATTACAAAATAAGGTTGAGAATTTTGAAATCGTGGTGTTGCTTAACCAGAAGCCAATGTGGGTCAGCGTGCACAGGGGTGATGGGTGAGCCAGAGGGCCGGGGGGAAGTGCTGTGTGACGAGGTCAGGTTGGTGGAGGACCTTTGTCTTACGGATGTTTAGCGTAAGGTCCATGCTTTCGTTCGCCTCGGTGAAGATATTGACGATGGCTTGGAGTTCAGCCTCTGAATGTGCGCAGACACAAGCGTCGTCTGCGTACTGTAACTCGACGACAGAGGATGGGACGGTCTTGGATCTAGCCTGGAGGCGACGAAGGTTGAACAGGTTCCCATTAGTTGTATAGTTTAGTTCCACTCCAGCGGGGAGCTTCTTAAGCGTGAGATGGCGCATTGCAGCGAGGAAGATCAAGAAGAGCGTGAGCACGATGACGCAGCCCTGCTTAACCCCGGTCCGGACGTGGACTGGGTCTGTGGTGGATCCGTTGGGCGGGCCACATCGTCCACATGCCCGACACAAGACTCCCAAGGCAAGAGCTCTACTCGGAACTCCTACACGGCAAGCGAGCCCCAGGTGAGCGGAAGAAACGTTTCAAGGACATCCTCAAAGCTTCCTTGATGAAGTGAAACATCTCCTCCGAACACCTGGGAGTCCCTGGCCCAAGACCGCCCTAAGTGGAGGAAGAGCATCCGCGAGGGCGCTGAGCACCTCGGGTCTCGTCGCCGAGAGCATGCAGAAAACAAGCGCAGGCAGCGGAAGGAGCGTGCGGCAAACCAGACTCCCCACCCACCCTTTCCCTCAACCACTGTCTGTCCCACCTGTGACAGAATCTCTAATTCCCGTATTGGACTGTACAGTCACTCGAGAACTCACTTTTAGAGTGCAAGCAATCTTCCTCGATTCCGAGGGACTGCCTATGATGATGATGATGATGGGTGATCGGGACTTGGTGCGAGTTAGGACACAGGCAGCCGAGTTTTGGATCACCTCCAGTTTATGTAGGGTAGAATGTGGGAGGCCAGCCAGGATTGCGTTGGAATAGTCAAGTCTAGAGGTAACAAAGGCATGGATGAGGGCTTCAGCAGCGGATGAGCTGAGGCAGGGGTGGAGACGGGTGATGTCATGGAGGTGGAAATAGGCGGTCTTAGTCATGCCGTGGGTATGTGGTTGGAAACTAATTTCAGGGTCAAACATGACACCCAGGTTTCGAACAGTGTGGTTCAACCTGAAACAGGAGTTGGGGAGAGAAATGGAGTCGGTGGCTGGGGAACGGAGTTTGTGGTGGGGACCGAAAACAATGGCTTCATTATTTAATTGGATCAAGGATAATCTGTATTTTAATTCCATCTATCCGCCTTGGTTTCCTAACCCTCAATATCCCTACCTCACAAAACTCTAGCAACTGATAAGCACAGGAGGCAAAATGAGGGAAAATGAGAGAAATCAAAGACATACGCGAGATACTGAGAGTGTGAGAATGGGGATGGGATGTTCGATAAGCAGAATGGGAAGTATGGAAAATTGACCATCCCTTCAAACACAAGTGGCCCAAGGAGACTGGTGGAAAGAAAGAAGGACGTACATTTACAAAGCGCCTTACATGACCTCACGATTTCTCAAAGCATTTTACAGCCTTTGGAGTGTCGTCACTGTTGTAATATGGGAACGCGGCAGCCAGTCTGCGCACAGCAAGCTCCCACAAACAGCAACGTGATAACAACAAGATAATCTGTTTTTAGTGATTTTGATTGAGTGATGAATATTGGTCAGGACACCGGGGAAAACTTTCCTGCTCTTCTTTGAAATAGCACCGTGGCTGATACTGCAGAGAAAAGTAAGTCAACGATAAGGGTGCAGACCACCCCACGAGCACAGCGACCCCATCACAAGCACCAGCCCACTCGCCCCCCCATCCCCACAATCGCTGGCACACCCATCCCACATTGCCAGCACCAGTGCCAGAGAGACAATGGGAGCTTCCGTTGGGAGTAGTATTCCCAGTTTAGTCGGCACCTTCAGAGGAGATGGGAAGAGAGCTGATGCGATCCATCCCAGTGTCACGTCACGTGCTACTTCGATACTGTCACATGCAAGTGGCAGTTAGAGGGAAGGCCGTTAATGGTATTTGTTGTTGTAAAGGATGCGCGAGACTGATAGGTTTGATTGGGTTAACGATGAGGGGCTGGGGAAGTTTGGGATAGGGTACAGAACAGGTGCTATGTGATAGGGAAGGGTGGGTATAGGACAGCGGGTATTGGATAGGGGAGGGAGGGTATGGGACAGTGGGTATGGGATAGGATGATTTGGATAAGGGAGAGAGGGTATTGAACAGGGGGCATGGGACAGCGGGTATGGGGTAGGGGAGAGTGTATAGGATAGGGGGTATTGGATAGGTGAGAGAGGGTATGGGACAGGGGGTATTGGATAGGGAGAGAAGGTATGGGACAGGGGGTATTAGATAGGAGAGAGAGGGTATGGGACAAGGGGTATTGGATAGAGGAGAGAGGGTATGGGACAGGGGGTATTAGATAGGGGAGAGAGGGTATGGGACAGGGGGTATTGGATAGGGGGCTTTGGATAGGGGAGAGAGGGTATGGGACAGCGGGTATTGGATAGGGGAGAGAGGGTATAGGACAGGGGCATTGGATAGGGGAGAGAGGGTATGGGACAGGGGGTATGGGACAGGGGGTATGGGGTAGGGGAGAGTGGGTATGGGACAGGGAGTATGGGACAGGGGTTTTGGGGTAGGAGAGAGAGGGTATGGGACAGGGAGTATGGGACAGGGTGTATGGGACAGAGGGTATTGGATAGGAGAGAGAGGGTATGGGACAGGGGTAGGGGGGTAGGGGAGAGGGTATGGGACAGGGGGTATTGGATAGGGGTTTTTGGATAAGGGAGAGAGGGTATAGGACAGGGGGTATGGGGTAGGGGAGAGAGGGTATGGGACAGGGGTAGGGGATAGAGGAGAGAAGGTATTGGACAAGGGGTATGGGACAGGTGTTGTGTCCTTAGATGCTGTAACAATGACTCCACGAAGCAATGTGTTGTACTTGAACTGTAGTGACCTTAGTCCTTTATTTGTTAACTTCAGAGTGAGGATCACACCTGGTGGCCTGCCTTTTATACTAGGCCAGACACACCTGTTCAGGTAACCTACAAGTCTCCCACTGCTGTGCCCTCTGGTGGCACACCTTGTGATAGTACCAACAGTAGCCATGTAGGATACATGACATCACTCTCCCCTGAGCCTTTAATGCAAATTGCCTCTGCATTGATTGTGCTCTAGGATTAGCTCTATGTGGGCTCTATCAGAATGACTCTTCGCAGGTAAGTTCAATCTTGGATGAGTGGTTGGTGCAGTAGCGTGCTGGTGGTTGCTGTTTGTGTGTGTCCCTGACCACTCCATTCTCCCCCCCCCCCCCCCCCCCACACACACATAGATTATGCCAGGGGCTCATTGCATTCATATATATTTAACTTCAGAAAAACAAGGTTGCATTGCATTTGTGGTTCCGTTGTGAGACAAGTACATTAGACTGGTGAGATACACTATCGATGTGGTGACTGGTGTGTAAGGACAAACTAGTTCCAGAACTGCTGGATGGTGTCCCTGCAGTCTGGTGTTGACGCGGTGCCCAGTGCTGGCAGTGGGAACCCGGTTGGCTCAAGTTGCTTGCTCTCGGGGCTGTTGCCGTGGTTCCTAGCGTCGGGCAGGTTCACAGATGCCTGTGACCTCCCTGTCCTTTCTTTGCACCCTGGGTCACTGCTGCACCCTGAGGGGCAGTCGTCTAGCAGTGCACAGGGAACTGCTGACTCGCTGGCCTGGGAGTTAGTTGGTTTGGGATCCTGGCTGGTCCCGGTCCCCTTTGGGGGGGACTGCAGTGGGTGGCCCTTCGTTTATGGGTATGGCCTTGGTGGCGATGGGATCTGGGGACCGCGCCTTCGCACAGTCTGCTCTTTCAGGCTCGTGGCGGTTGGTGCCATCGGGTGCCTGAGAGGTGGAGCCGATCGGGGGCAAGGTATCGATACCGGTGCCATTGCCCTGCTGAGGTCACTTGCTCTGCATCCCGTGTGTGTTAGCTGCTTGTGGCCACACTCCATGGTGCATAACTCTGGTCCCCAGGACGCAGGCTACAGCGTTGGATAGCTCATTGGACCTGAGTGCCCCCGATGGGTGTCTGCCCGCTGCATTGGCTGCGTGCAGTTGAAATCCTACATCGTATAACTTTTCATTACTTATGATGGATATTCTGTAGTGATCATGATCACGCGACTTTTCCTCGCTGGTTGTATGTACACAATTCAGATCATCAGTTACACATTTTATATGATCGCACGACTTTTCCTTGCTTATTGCATGTACACAACTCTGATCGTCAGTTACACATTTTGTCTCTAACTTACAGTTGCTATTACATTGCTTGAGTGTGTGGAACTGTCCCTTTAATTGTAGTGGGTTGCAGGCCTCCTTTAAGAAATTGCTTTACCCCAATCCTCTTCTCCGTTTGGTGCCACGTGTTGCTCCATCAGCGCTGCACCTCGTGGTCTGGCCACCGCCATCTTTTTCTTCAGCGCCTCAGCTTGTGGTTTGGGCGCTATCTTTCCTCCATCCATGATATCAACTACGGTGATCCTCTTCTCCCCAGGTTCTGCCACCGAAGCTGGGAAGTCGCCTTTGGATCCGATTTTCTTCCTCGGGAGTCCTGCCACTGGAGCCTGGGAGGTGCGTTCGGGTCATCTCAGCTGGATCATCTCCACGCAGTCGTGCTGAGCGGTCTGTGCCTCGGGTGCTGTGCTGGTCTGCTCTCTGGTGCCGGGTCCACCCTCAAGTGAGGGCTTGCTTTGCCTCCGAATGCAGAGGATGTCGATCGCTGGAGGGTTGAAGTCATCCCACTTCCAATGGATCTTCTCCATCCACCTTCTGCCGAGCAGCGTTGGTCCATCACCTGCAACAATCCACAGAGGTAATTTATGCACCTTGCCATCATGGAGTACCTTTACATTCGCACTACCAATGACTGAGAAAATTTCATTGGTGTAAGTCCGCAGCTTTGCCTGAACCGGGACAAACTTGGGTCGTTCAGCTTGATTGTCCCATAGCCTCTCAAAGGCTTCTTGATTCATTACTGACTGGCTCTCCCCCGTGTCCACTTCCATGAAGACTGGAACGCCATCTATCTCGACTTCCATCTTCAGCGGGGAACACTAGGTGGTGCAGGTAAACATGCTATGTACCTCCTCGTGGGGCTGGGCTGCCTCTCTGTCTATCGTTTCATAATCCGCGCTGGATTCATGGCCATCTGCAGACACAGTGAGTCCTATTTCTCTTACACATTCGCTGGAGGTGGCCCTTTGTGCTGCAGCCTTTGCATACATAGTCTTTAAAGCGGGACTGGTGAGCCCTGTGATTCCCTCCATAACGCCAGCATGGAGCTACTTGATTAGTCCCCCCTCGGCGGACTATGAGTTAAGGGACTCAGGGGCCTGTTCTCTCTTCCCTGAGAAGGTTCGCATTCTACAGTCCAGCCTCTAAACAGCGGCACTCTGTGCACAGTACCTGCCGGGTTTGAGTCCTGAGGGTGAGTCATCTGCCTAGAACCGCAGGTCGAGGTCATGAATGACTGGCTCACAGAGATTACCTCCTGCAGTGTGACTGTGGTATCTGCCGACAGTCGCTTATGAAGAAGGCCCTCATGGCCAATTCCAATGACAAAAATGTCCTGCAGTGCTTTGTTAAGGTGGTTGCCGAACTCGCACGGTGCCGTCAGCCTCCTGAGATCTGCGGCGTACTTTGCGATTTCCTGGCCTTCGGGCTGTCGGTGGGTGTAGAACCGGTGTCTGGCTGTGAGGATGCTCTCTTTGGGCTTGAGTTGCTCATGGATCAGGGCTATGAGCTCCTTGTACGTCTTAGTCATTGTCTTCGCTGGTGCCAGCAAGTCTCTGACGAGGCCATAGACGGTGGGCCCATAACTGGTTAGCAGGATAGCTCTGCGCTTATCAGACAGTGTGGCCGGGTCGTCTCCTGCCATGTCGTTTGCTGTGAAGAAATGTTCGAGCCTCTCCACAAAGGCGTCCCAATCATCACCATTGGCGAACTGCTGCAATGTACCAAGGGTAGCCATTTTTGCGTGAACGTTTGTAATCTCATCGCCAATTGTTGTCTCCTTAGATGCGCAAATAATGACTCCACGAGGCAATGTGTTGTACTTGAACTGTAGTGACCTTAGTCCTTTATTTGCTAACTCCAGGGTGAGGATCACACCTGGTGGCCTGCCTTTTATACTAGGCCAGGCACACCTGTACAGGTAACCTACAAGTCTCCCACTGCTGTGCCCTCTGGTGGCACACCTTGTGATAGTACCAACAGTAGCCATGTAGGATACATGACAATAGGGAAGAAAGGGTGTGGAATAGGGAGTATGGGATAGGGAAGAGATGGTGTGGGACAGTGGGTATGGGGTAGGGCAAAAGGGAGCCACACCTGGAGTATTGTGTACAGTTTTGGTCTCCTAACTTGAGGAAGGACATTCTTGCTATTGAGGGAGTGCAGCGAAGGTTCACCAGACTAATTCCCGGGATGGCGGGACTGACATATCAAGAAAGACTGGATCAACTGGGCTTGTATTCACTGGAGTTCAGGAGAATGAGAGGGGATCTCATAGAAACGTTTAAAATTCTGATGGGTTTAGACAGGTTAGATGCAGGAAAAATGTTCCCAATGTTGGGGAAGTCCAGAACCAGGGGTCACAGTCTAAGGATAAGGGGTAAGCCATTTAGGACCAAGATGAGGAGAAACTTCTTCACCCAGAGAGTGGTGAACCTGTGGAATTCTCTACCACAGGAAGTTGTTGAGGCCAATTCACTAAATATATTCAAAAAGGAGTTAGATGTAGTCCTTACTATTAGGGGGATCAAGGGGTATGGCAAGAAAGCAGGAATGGGGTACTGAAGTTGCATGTTCAGCCATGAACTCATTGAATGGCGGTGCAGGCTCGAAGGGCCGAATGGCCTACTCCTGCACCTATTTTCTATGTTTCTATGTTTCTAGGATTGGAGTTAGGGGAGAGGAGGTAAGGATTACGGGGAAGGAGCAGGGAGTGGGATGAATTGGATAGCTCTTTCATAGGCACGATGGGCTGAATGGCCTCCTTCGGCGCTGTACGATTCTCTGACTGCTCACACAGCTGGAAACAGCTGTCTGAAGGTTGGCTGTGTGCGGGGCTGGGGAAGGGGATGCACCGTTTACTGACAGGGTCCACTCGGGGATTAGCTGCTGATGCATTGAGATTGTGGCTACAGGGCACGGCAGATCGCAGCGGAAAGCAGGGAGCGGAACTAAAAGGCTGCAGCATTCACAGGTTAAACGACCGAGGCTCCAGATATTGCAAGCACCATCTGATATTCTCAGTAATAGCCCTGGGCTTCAGGCAGGCGTATGGAAAACAAGCAAGCAGAAAAAACATAAATGGATCAAAAAGTCACAGATATTTCACGACAGAAGGAAGCCATTTGTTGCCCTGCACCTTGCACCACTTAGTCCGTTATTTTTATTTCTTGGAAAAGTGCATTTGTCGCCCATCCCACATATTTGTGCACCTGCGTGGCTAGTTCCGACATTAACAGCCAACTAATGTGGTGTAGCGCTGTATATAGGTCAGAGTATGGATGCAACGACAGAATCCTTTCCCTGTAGGCCATTAGTGAACCAATACCATCCGTGCTTTCAGCTTTCCAACTTCAGCCACGAGCGACTAGATTTATTGAATTCAGTTCCATAACATGGACCCGAAACTTGACACCTCGAGCTTACTGCTCCAGTACCACGGAGGCATAGAAACAGGAGATGGCCATCCAGCCCCTCGAGCCTGTTCCGCCAATTCAGTTAGCACACAGCTGATGTGCACCTTAACTCCATCTACCCACCTTAGTTCCGCAACACTTGATACCTGTAATCTATGCACCTTGTGAGGATGCTCACAGGTTTGTAGAGCTGTTGCACTGTGAGTGGCTTAGCCAGTCACGTGACGTTCACAAGACTCAGAGACGTGGACCATGTAATCGCTGGAGAAATACCGCCAACGATGTGTCCGCAAGATCCTGCAAATCCCCCGGGGAGGACAGATGCACCAACGTCAGCGTTCTCGATCAGGCCAACACCTCCAGCATCGACGCACTGACCACGCTCGACCAGCTCCGCTGAGCAGGCCACATTGTCCGCATGCCCGACACGAGACTCACAAAGCAAGCGCTCTACTCGGAACTCCTACACGGCAAGCGATCCCCAGGTGGGCAGAGGAAATGTTTCAATGACACCTTCAAAGCCTCCTTGATATAATGCAACATCCCCACCGACACTTGGGAGTCCCTGGCCAAAGACCGCCCTAAGTGGAGGAAGAGCATCTGAGAGGGCGCTGAGCACCTCGAGTCTCATCGCCGAGAGCACGCAGAAACCAAGCGCTGGCAGCGGAAGGAGCGTGTGGCAAACCAGACCCCCCACCCACCCTTTCCTTCAACCACTGTCTGTCCCACCTGTGACAGAGACTGTAATTCCCGTATTGGACTGTTCAGTCACCTGAGAACTTTGAATGGAAGCAAGTCTTCCTCGATTTCGAGGGACTGCCTATGATGATGATGACAAGACTCAATAAAACCCCAGTCAGTTGGGTCTAAGTTATTCACGATGAGGTATGCAATTGTGAGCCCGGTGGATGAACTGGTAATGTGTAGTGTGATTGTTAAACCTTTGTTAGTAAACCAACTAGATCTTAATAACAATGTGTTGCTATGAAATCTTAAACAATCCATGAAGCAGATACATTACAATACCCTTACCCAACAAAAATCTATTGATCTCAGTTTTGAAATTTTCAATTGACCCCGAGCTCCAACAGCTTTTTATGGGGGGGGAGAGTGTTCCAGGTTTCCACTACCCTTTATGTGAAGAAGTGCTACTTCACATCACCTGCATGAACGGCCTCTCTGTAATTTTCAGGTGATGAGCCCTTGTTCTGCACCCCCTCCACCAGAGGAAATAGTGTCTATCGACCCTATCAAATCCTATCACACCAGAAAGGACTAAGTATCATACCCCACCATACGGGATGTGGTAGCATAGTGGTTATGTTACTGGACTAGTAATCCAAAGGCCTGAACTAATGATTCAGAGATATGAGTTCAAATCACCATGTTGAGGCTTAGTGATGTGGGGATCCTCTAAGATATTAAGTGGGTTTGAGGTCAAAGATCAGTGATGAGACTTGAGGTGCTCAGTGTCCTCCTGGATGCTCTTCCTCCACTTAGGGTGGCCTTTGGCCAGGGACTCCCAGGTGTCGGTGGGGATGTTGCACTTTATCAAGGACAGCTGGGGAATTTATATTGGACTAGTATTCCAAAGGCCTCATACTAATAATCTCGGCACATGAGTTCAAATCCCACCATGACAGCTGTGGGAATTTATATTTAGTTAATTAAATAAATCTGTAACAAAAAGCGAGTATCAGTGACGATGACCATGATTATCGTAAAAATCCATCTGGTTCACTAATGTCCTTCAGGGAAGGAAATCTGCCATCCTTACCCGGTCTGGGCCTATATGTGACTCCAGACCCACAGCAATGTGGTTGACTCTTAACTGCCCTCTGCGGTTCAAGAAGACGGCTCACCACCACCTTCTCGGGGTCAAATAGGGATGGGCAATAAATGCTGGCCCTGCCAGTGACTCCCACATCCCTTGAATGAATTTAAATAAACTACCGCACCCCACCAACCTCCAGGTACAGCTTTCATTTTCAAGCCAGGAGACAGGGCGCTCTTCCCACTCACGAGTCCCAACAGCTTTTTATGGGGGGGAGAGTGTTCCAGGTTTCCACTACCTTTATGTTAAGAAGTGCCTCTCTGTAATTTTCAGGTAATGACCTCTTGTTCTGCACTCCCTCCACCAGAGGAAATAGCGTCTATCGACCCTATCAAATCCTATCACACCAGAAAGGACTATGTATCATACCCCACCATACAGGATGTGGTAGCATAGTGGTTATGTTACTGGACTAGTATTCCAAAGGCCCCATACTAATAATCTCGGCACATGAGTTCAAATCCCACCATGACAGCTGTGGGAATTTATATTTAGTTAATTAAATAAATCTGTAACAAAAAGCGAGTATCAGTGACGATGGCCATGATTATCGTAAAAATCCATCTGGTTCACTACTGTCCTTCAGGGAAGGAAATCTGCCATCCTTACCCAGTGTGGCCTATAGGTGACTCCAGACCCACAGCAATGTGGTTGACTCTTAACTGCCCTCTGCGGTTCAAGAAGGCGGCTCACCACCACCTGCAGGGTGACTTGGACAGGTTAGGTGAGTGGGCAAATGCATGGCAGATGCAGTATAATGTGGATAAATGTGAGGTTATTCACTTTGGTGGCAAAAACAGGAAGGCAGATTATTATCTGAATAGTGACAGAATAGTAGAAGGGGTGGTACAACGAGACCTGGGTGTCATGGTACATCAGTCATTGAAGGTAGGCATGCAGGTACAGCAGGCAGTAAAGAAAGCAAATGGCATGCTGGCCTTCATAGCGAGGGGATTTGAGTACAGGGGCAGGAAGGTCTTACTGCAGTTGTACAGAGGCCTTGGTGAGACCACACCTTGAGTATTGTGTGCAGTTTTGGTCTCCTAATCTGAGGAAGGACATTGTTTGCTATTGAGGGAGTGCAGCGAAGGTTCACCAGACTGATTGCTGGGATGGCAGGACTGATATATGAGGAAAGACTGGATTGACTAGGCTTATACTCACTGGAATTTAGAAGAATGAGAGGGGATCTCATAGAAACTTATAAAATTCTGACGGTACTGGACAGGTTAGATGCAGGTAGAATGTTCCCAATGTTGGGGAAGTCCAGAACCAGGGGTCACAGTCTAAAGATAAGGGCTCAGCCACATAGGACCGAGATGAGGATAAACTTTTTCACTCAGAGAGTTGTGAACCTGTGGAATTCACTGCCACAGAAAGTTGTTGAGGCCAGTTCGTTGTTCATATTCAAAAGGGAGTTAGATGTGGCCCTTATGGCTAAAGGGATCAGCGGGTATGGAGAGAAGGCAGGAATGGGGTACTGAAGTTTCAAGATTAGCCATGATCATATTAAATGGTGGTGCAGGCTTGAAGGGCCGAATGGCCTGCTCCTGCACCTATTTTCTATGTTTCTATGTTTCTCGGGGTCAAATAGGGATGGGCAATAAATGCTGGCCCTGCCAGTGATGCCCACATCCTTTGAACGAATTTAAATAAACTACCGCATCCCGCCAACCTCCAGGTACAGCTTTCATTTTCAAGCCAGGAAACAGGGCGCTCTTCCCACTCACGAGTTGGGAGGGGAAAGTCAAACAATTGATCGGCATTTAAGAGACGGGGATTGGGCGGGAAGTGGGGTTGAGGTCGATGATCAGACCATGATCTTATTGAATGGCGGAGCAGGCTCGAGGGGCCGAATGGCCTACTCCTGCTCCTATTTCTTATGTTCTTATGAGAGATTGTGTAGAATGGGCCTATACTCTCTGGAGTTTAGAAGAATGAGAGGTGATCTCATTGAAACATACAAGATTCTGAAGGGTATTGACAGGGTAGTTGCTGAGAGGTTGTTTCCCCCCTGGCTGGAGTATCTAGAACTAGGGGGCATTGTCTCAGGATAAGGGTCGGCCATTTAAGACTGAGATGAGGAGGAATGTCTTCACTCAGAGGGTTGTGAATCTTTGGAGTTCTCTGACCCAGAGAGCTGTGGAGGCTGAGTCTCTGAATATATTCAAGGCTGAGATAGATAGGTTTTTGGAGTCGAGGGGAATCAAGGGAGATGAGGATGGGGCGGGAAAGTGGAGTTAAGGTCGATGATCAGCCATGATCTTATTGAATGGCGGAGCAGGCTCGAGGGGCCGAATGGCCGACTCCTGCTCCGAATTCTTTTGTTCTTATGTTGTTAATATCACCTAGACTGACACTTTGTCTAAGCAACTTGGTCCCTGCCTCCCTTAACGAAATGATTCATCCTGTAACAACAGGACGCTATACTGCCATATGGGCTGAGAACTATTCACCCCCACTCCGACAGAGGCAGGTGGGTGACCAGGCAGCTCGGGGGCTTGCTGAGCTCCCAAAACATCTGCTTCTTTCTTTTTTGTTTGAAAGCAAGCGAGATGTTGCCTATCATCAGCCCTCGGGGGGCCCATCGAAAGCAAGAACCCAGCAAGGCTGCAAATAGATCAGTGCTGCCAAAACAATTCAACAGTGGAGAGTTTAACCACTGTTGGCTCTTGTCTGCCAGGAATTATGTTAACTTGATTGGGGAGGAGCGGGGGTTAGAGGTAGAGCAACTATTTCCTCTGGTTGGAGGAGTGGGGGGAGGGGAAGGCCAGAACAAAGGGGGCACACCCTTAACTTTAGAGCTAGGCCGTTCAGCGGGTGATGTCACAAAGCACTTCTTCACTCAAAGGCTCGTGGAAATCTGGAACTCTCCCCCCACCCTGCCCCACGCCAACCCCCCCCACAAAAAGCTGTTGAGGCTGGGGGTCAGTTGGAAGTTTCAAAACCGAGGTTGATAGATTTTTGTTGGGTGAGGGTATTTAGGGTTACGGAACCAAGCGGGTAGTTAAGGTAACAAAAACTTGGATTTATATAGCGCCTTTCACGAACACCGGACGTCCCAAAGCGCTTTACAGCCAATGAAGTACTTTTGGAGTTTGTCACTGTTGTAATGTGGGAAACGCAGCAGCCAATTTGCGCACAGCAAGCTCCCACAAACTTCTTCTTCTTAGGCAGTCTCTCGTGTCGAGGATGACTTGCTTCCACACCAAAAAAAGGATGAGTTCACAGGTGTTTCAATGAAGGACCTGATATTCCAGGTCCCGAACTATATCCTGAAGGGTGGAAGATGCCTGTGTGTGGATTTTTTTAACATGTGGTGGCCGTTGCACACCAGCCACCACACGGGCTTGACAGAGCTAGGTCTTGGTCCAGTGGCAAGGGTTAACCAAGACGACTGGAGACCAGCTCTGCTGCACGGACCTAGTGCGCGCACACATCGCAGTGTGGGCTAGCCCGTGCTGCCCCTGGGCCCTCGCCTCTTCTGGGCTCCAATCACATCGCTCTACAATCTCTTGCTGCTCCTCTGCTGTTTGCCATCTCCCCTGCTGTACCTGCCCATGATCCAATCAGCGACCTGGATTTTGATGACGTCCAATTCAGTCAGCCTTCTCCAAGTCATCACCCTCCTGCACCAGCTCACACTGCTCCCTGAAGTGGTATGGCTCCACGCTGCTCCTGGACTGCTGCAGCTCCGTTCTGTTTGTGGCCCCGACCTGCGGCTGGTGATTTCTTGCTGGTCGGCGCCTCCACAAACAGCAATGTGATAATGACTGGATAACTTGTTTTTTTGTTATGATGATTTAGGGATGAATATTGTCCAGGACACCGGGGAGAACTCCCCTGCTCTTCTTCGAAATATTGCCATGGGATCTTTTATGTCCACCTGCGAGACCAGACGGGGCCTCGGTTTATCATCTCATCTGAAAGACGTCACCTCTGACAATGCAGCACTCCCTTTGAGTGTCAGCCCAGACTTATTTATGCTCAAGTCCCTGGAGTGGGGCTTGAACCCACAACCTTCTGACTAGGGGGTGAGAGTGCTACCTGTTATATATGTAAACTTGTATTTACTCTGTACAGCCACGAGGGGGCTCATCTCCTAATCCCTTGGGTGCACAGGTATTTAAGGAGGCTTCACAGGTTGGAGAGGCACTCTGGAGACCTGCAATAAAAGACTAAGGTCACACTTTACTTTGAGCTCACAGTGTTCAATCTGACTCTTTCTCCATACACTACCACTGGCGATGAGATACAGATAGCGAACCAAAGATGCAGAGAACAATGGGCATCCTGGAGAAATTCTCGGAAGGAGATGATTGGGAAACTTTTGTGGAGCGACTCGAGCAATACTTCGTGGCCAACGAGCTAGATGGGGAAGAGAGCGAAGGGCAATCCGTCTGTGGGGCACCAACGTATGGCCTCATGAAGAATCTGCTCACTCCAGCGAAACCCACGGAGAAATCAGACGACGATTTGTGCACACTGGTCCGAGAGCATTTGAACCCGAAGGAAAGCGTTCTGATGGCGAGGTCCCCTTTTTCCCCGACAAAAGGTCTGAAGGCCAGGAAGTGGGGAGTTATGTCGCCGAGCTAAGATGCCTTGCAGGACATTGCGAATTTGAAGGATATTTGGAGCACATGCTCAGACACTTTTTCGTACTTGGGATTGGCCACGAAACCAAACTTCGCAAACTTTTGACTGTAGAGACCCCAACCTTGAGTAAGGCCATAGTGATAGCCCAAGCGTTCATTGCCACCAGTGACAATACGAAGCAAATCTCTCAGCTCAAAAGTGCTGCTACAAGTACTGTGAACAAAGTGATGTTGTTTTCGAATCGTAACGTACAGGGCAGGTCACACATACCTGCAGCTACACGTTCGCAGATGTCTCAGAGTGTACAATCAAGAGTGATGAATGCAAGGCCATTAACACCTTGTTGGTGCTGCGAGGGTGATCATCATTTCCATTCATGCCGATTCAAAGAGTACGTTTGCAAGGGTTGTAGAAGAATGGGACACCTCCAACGAGTGTGCAGGCGAGCTGCTAAGCCTGTTAAACCTGCAAACCGCTACGCTGCGGAGGAGGACAGATCCACAGAGGATCACGACGAACCAGAGCCTCAGATCGAGGAGGTAGAGGTACATGGGGTGCACATATTCACCACGAATTGTCCCCTGATAATGCTGAATGTTGAACTAAATGGACTCCCGGTGTCAATGGAGCTGGACACAGGCGCGAGCCAGTCCATCATGGGCAAAAAGACTTTCAAAAGGTTGTGATGCAACAAGGTCTCAAGGCCAGTCTTAACTCCAGTTCGCACGAAACTAAGAACCTACACGAAAGAACTGATACCTGTAATCGGCAGTGCTACCATAAAGGTCTCCTACAATGGAGCGGTGCACAAGCTACCACTCTGGGTGGTTCCGGGTGATGGTCCCACGCTGCTCGGCAGGAGCTGGCTGGGAAAGATACGCTGGAACTGGGACGATGTCCGAGCGCTATCGCCGGCTGACGACGCTTCGTGTGGCCAGGTCTTAAATAAATTTCCTTCACTGTTTGAACCAGGCATCGGGAAATTCCAAGGAGCAAAAGTGCAGATCCACCTAATTCCGGGGGCGCGACCCATCCATCACAAGGCGAGAGCAGTACTGTACATGATGAGAGAAAGGGTAGAGATCGAGCTAGACCAGCTGCATTTCCCCGATCGAGTTCAATGAGTGGGCCCATCCTATCGTCCCAGTCCTCAAGGGAGATGGCACCGTCAGAATCTGTGGTGATTACAAAGTAACTATCAATCGTTTCACCCTGCAGGACCAATACCCACTACCAAAGGCGGACAGCCTCTTTGCAACGCTGGCGGGAGGAAAGACATTCACGAAGCTGGATCTGACTTCAGCCTACATGACGCAGGAATTGGAGGGATCATCGAAGGCATTAACCTGCATTAACACGCACAAGGGCCTTTTTGTTTATAACAGATGCCCGTTTGGAATCCGATCAGCGGCGGCGATAGTCCAGAGAAACATGGAAAGTTTACTGAAGTCGGTCCCGCACACCGTGGTCTTCCAGGATGACATCTTGGTCACAGGTCGGAACACAGTCGAGCACCTGCAGAACCTGGAGGAGGTTCTTAGTCGACTCAACCGTGTGGGGCTTAGGTTAAAACGCTCAAAATGCATTTTCCTGGCACTTGAAGTGAAATTCTTGGGAAGGAGGATTGCGGCGGACGGCATCAGGCCCACCAACGCGAAGACGGAGACAATCGAGAACGCACTGAGGCCACAGAATGTGAGGGAGCTGCGGTCATTTCTGGGACTCCTGAACTACTTTGGTAACTTCTTACCAGGTCTCAGCACACTGTTAGAACTACTACATGTCTTACTACGAAAAGGAGAAGAATGGGTTTGGGGCAAAAGCCAAGAAAATGTCATTGTAAAAGCGAGAATATTGTTATACTCAAACAAATTGCTTGTGTTGTATGATCCATGTAAGCGTTTGGTACTAGCATGTGATGCGTCTTCATATGGCGTCGGGTGTGTATTGCAACAAGCTAATAATTTTGGGAAACTGCAACCGGTTGCTTATACATCCAGGAGTCTGTCTAAGGCTGAGCGAGCCTACAGCATGATTGAGAAAGAAGCGCTAGTGTGTGTCTATGGGGTAAAAAAAATGCATCAATATTTGGGCTAAAATTCGAATTAGAAACTGACCATAAGCCACTTATATCCCTGTTTTCTGAGAGTAACGGGATAAATACCAATGCATCGGCCCGCAGCCAGAGATGGGCACTCACGTTGTCCGCATACAACTGCGCCATCCGCCACAGGCCAGGCACAGAAAACTGCGCTGATGCTGTCAGTAGGCTGCCATTGCCCATCACGGGGGTGGAAATGGCACAGCCCGCAGATCTAGCCATGGTTATGGAAGCTTTTTAGAGTGAGCAATCACCTGTCACTGCTCGGCAGATCAAAACCTGGACAAGCCAGGACCCTTTATTATCTCAAGTCAAAAGCTGTGTGCTTCATGGGAGCTGGTCCAGTGTCCCAGTGGAAATGCAGGAAGAGATAAAGCCGTTTCAGCGGCGCAAAGATGAAATGTCTATACAGGCAGACTGCCTTCTGTGGGGCAATCGAGTAGTGGTCCCCAAGAAGGGCAGAGACACCTTCATCAATGACCTCCACAGTAGCCACCGAGACATCGTAATGATGAAAGCGATAGCCAGATCCCACCTGTGGTGGCCCGGTATCGATGCGGACTTAGAGTCCTGTGTTCACAGATGAAATACATGCTCGCAGTTATGTAATGCACCCAGGGAGGCGCTGCTAAGTTTATGGTCTTGGCCCTCCAAATCGTGGTCTAGGGTGCACGTCGACTATGCAGGCCCGTTCTTGGGTAAAATGTTCTTTGTGGTTGTAGACGCATACTCCAAGTGGATTGAATGTGAGATAATGTCTTCGCTGCCACTACTGAAAGCCTGCAGGCCATGTTTGCCACACACACTACCCGATGTCCTGGTGAGCAACAATGGGCCATGTTTTACCAGTGTTGATTTCAAAGAGTTCATGACCCATCACGGGATCAAACATGTCAAACCTGCCCCGTTTAAACCAGCACCCAATGGTCAGGCAGAGAGAGCAGTGCAAACCATCAAGCAAGGCTTGAAGAGGGTAACTGAAGGCTCACTGCAGACTCACCTATCCCGAGTCCTGCTTAGCTACCGCACGAGATCCCACTCACTCACTGGGATCCCACCTGCTGAACTGCTCATGAAAAGAGCACTTAAGACAAGGCTCTCCTTAGTTCAACCTGATCTACATGAACAGATAGAGAGCAGGCGGCTTCAACAAAGTGCATACCATATAGCGCAAATATGTCACGCGCGATTGAAATCAATGATTCTGTATTTGTATTAAATTATGGCAGGTTGTCCCGGAGTCCCTTTGGCCGGTTAGACGTCCCCCGAATCCAGTGCAGAGTCCTTATGGCCCGACCAGCCCCGGATAGAAGCAGCAGGTAAGTGGTCGCTTTGGCCAGGGACAGAACTGGCCGGTATGGGGTCCCTTCGGCCAGGGACAGAAGCGGCCGGTACGGGGTCCCTTCGGCCAGGGACAGAAGTGGCCGGTACGTGGTCCCTTCGGCCAGGGACAGAAGCGGCCGGTACGGAGTCCCTTCGGCCAGGGACAGAAGCGGCCGGTACGGGGTCCCTTCGGCCAGGGACAGAAGCGGCCGGTACGGGGTCCCTTCGGCCAGGGACAGAAGCGGCCGGTACGTGGTCCCTTCGGCCAGAGACAGAAGCGGCCGGTATGGGGTCCCTTCGGCCAGGGACAGAAGCGGCCGGTACGGAGTCCCTTCGGCCAGGGACAGAAGCGGCCGGTATGGGGTCCCTTCGGCCAGGGACAGAAGCGGCCGGTACGGAGTCCCTTCGGCCAGAGACAGAAGCGGCCGGTACGGGGTCCCTTCAGCCAGGGACAGAAGCGGCCGGTATGGGGTCCCTTCGGCCAGGGACAGAAGCGGCCGGTATGGGGTCCCTTCGGCCAGGGACAGAAGCGGCCGGTACGGAGTCCCTTCGGCCAGGGACAGAAGCGGCCGGTACGGGGTCCCTTCGGCCAGGGACAGAAGCGGCCGGTATGGGGTCCCTTCGGCCAGGGAAAGAAGCGGCCGGTACGGAGTCCCTTCGGCCAGAGACAGAAGCGGCCGGTACGGGGTCCCTTCAGCCAGGGACAGAAGCGGCCGGTATGGGGTCCCTTCGGCCAGGGACAGAAGCGGCCGGTACGGGGTCCCTTCGGCCAGAGACAGAAGCGGCCGGTACGGGGTCCCTTCGGCCAGGGACAGAAGCGGCCGGTACGTGGTCCCTTCGGCCAGGGACAGAAGCGGCCGGTACGTGGTCCCTTCGGCTAGGGACAGAAGCGGCCGGTACGGGGTCCCTTCAGCCAGGGACAGAAGCGGCCGGTATGGGGTCCCTTTGGCCAGGGACAGAAGCGGCCGGTACAGGGTCCCTTCGGCCAGAGACAGAAGCGGCCGGTACGGGGTCCCTTCGGCCAGGGACAGAAGCGGCCGGTACGGGGTCCCTTCGGCCAGGGACAGAAGCGGCCGGTACAGGGTCCCTTCGGCCAGAGACAGAAGCGGCCGGTACGGGGTCCCTTCGGCCAGGGACAGAAGCGGCCGGTACGTGGTCCCTTCGGCCAGAGACAGAAGCGGCCGGTACGGGGTCCCTTCGGCCAGGGACAGAAGCGGCCGGTACGTGGTCCCTTCGGCCAGAGACAGAAGCGGCCGGTACGGGGTCCCTTCGGCCAGGGACAGAAGCGGCCGGTACGGGGTCCCTTCGGCCAGGGACAGAAGCGGCCGGTACGGGGTCCCTTCGGCCAGAGACAGAAGCGGCCGGTACGGAGTCCCTTCGGCCAGAGACAGAAGCGGCCGGTACGGGGTCCCTTCGGCCAGGAACAGAAGCGGCCGGTACGGGATCCCTTCGGCCAGAGACAGAAGCGGCCGGTACGGGGTCCCTTCGGCCAGAGACAGAAGCGGCCGGTACGGAGTCCCTTCGGCCAGAGACAGAAGCGGCCGGTACGGGGTCCCTTCGGCCAGAGACAGAAGCGGCCGGTACAGGGTCCCTTCGGCCAGAGACAGAAGCGGCCGGTACGTGGTCCCTTCGGCCAGGGACAGAAGCGGCCAGTACGGGGTCCCTTCGGCCAGAGACAGAAGCGGCCGGTACGGGGTCCCTTCGGCCAGGGACAGAAGCGGCCGGTACGGGGTCCCTTCGGCCAGGGACAGAAGCGGCCGGTACAGGGTCCCTTCGGCCAGGGACAGAAGCGGCCGGTACGGAGTCCCTTCGGCCAGGGACAGAAGTGGCCGGTACGGGGTCCCTTCGGCCAGGGACAGAGGCGGCCGGTATGGGGTCCCTTCGGCCAGTGATAGAACTGACCGGTACGTGGTCCCTTCGGCCAGAGACAGAAGCGGCCGGTACGGAGTCCCTTCGGCCAGGGACAGAAGCGGCCGGTACGGAGTCCCTTCGGCCAGGGACAGAAGCGGCCGGTACGGGGTCCCTTCGGCCAGGGACAGAAGCGGCCGGTACGGAGTCCCTTCGGCCAGGGACAGAAGCGGCCGGTACGTGGTCCCTTCGGCCAGGGACAGAAGCGGCCGGTACGGGGTCCCTTCGGCCAGGGACAGAAGCGGCCGGTACGGAGTCCCTTCGGCCAGGGACAGAAGCGGCCGGTACGTGGTCCCTTCGGCCAGAGACAGAAGCGGCCGGTACGGAGTCCCTTCGGCCAGAGACAGAAGCGGCCGGTACGGGGTCCCTTCGGCCAGGGACAGAAGCGGCCGGTATGGGGTCCCTTCGGCCAGAGACAGAAGCGGCCGGTATGGGGTCCCTTCGGCCAGGGACAGAAGCGGCCGGTACGGAGTCCCTTCGGCCAGGGACAGAAGCGGCCGGTACGGGGTCCCTTCGGCCAGGGACAGAAGCGGCCGGTACGGGGTCCCTTCGGCCAGGGACAGAAGCGGCCGGTACGGGGTCCCTTCGGCCAGAGACAGAAGCGGCCGGTACGGAGTCCCTTCGGCCAGAGACAGAAGCGGCCGGTACGGGGTCCCTTCGGTCAGGGACAGATGCGGCCGGTACGGGGTCCCTTCGGCCAGGGACAGAAGCGGCCGGTACGGGGTCCCTTCGGTCAGGGACAGATGCGGCCGCTACGGGGTCCCTTCGGCCAGGGACAGAAGCTGCTGAATGTCCAGACCTCTCCCCAGTGACGTCCAGGTGTTCAGGCCCCCTTCGGAGACGACTGGGCCTCACGGTTGGTATCTCACGGAGGGACTCGAGGACGTGGAACCGGCTGAAGGGACTCTGAGACCGGTGCTGAAACGGCTGAAAGGGCCGAGGCGTCGTGTCGTCTTATACTCCCAACCAACTTTTAATTAATTTTTAAACTTTTAACCAACTTTTAAACTTATTAAACAATTTGGGAGAACTTTTAAAACTTACATTTTAGACTCTCAATCGAAATACTTTTAAATATATTTTATTAATCTACATCTCTGACTTTTAACAACTTTTTGAAAGTTTTTAAATTGGGGAAACTTTTATAATCTATTATTGATTTACATCTTAGACTTTTAACAACTCTTAGAAACTTTTAAAAAACTTTTTAACAACTCTTAGAAACTTTTGAAATAAATTGCGAATCTTTATCAACTTTTAACTTTTAAAAAACTTTGGAAGTCACCTTCCTAATGCCTGCCCCCCCAACCTAGCCTCGGGCCATCTACCATCAATGGCGCTACCCGGCACCGAGCTTGCGGCCAACACTTCGCCGTAGGCAATTAGGCTTCTAGAGCTGTGCCTGGTCTCCAGTTGTCTTGGACCCCCTTGCCACTGGACCAAGACCTTGCTCAGCTAAGCCCGTGTGGTTGCCAGTATGCAACGGCCACCCCACGTTAAAAGAACTCATGCACAGGCATCTTCCACTTCGTCAGTGTGAAGTTCGGGACCTGGAAAATCAGGACCCTCATGGACAATCCCAACAGCAACAGGCCGGAATGCCACACCGCCATAATTGCTCGGGAACTCAGACGTTTTGATATTGACAACGCCGCCCTAAGCGAGACCCGGCGAGCAGGAGAAGCCCAACCCAAGGAACATTGTGGTGGTCACACCTTTTTCTGGAAAGGCAAACCAGAGGAAGAACGCTGCCTTCATGGAGTCGGCTTTGCCAGCAAGAATGAGCTGGTCGGTTGCCTCAAAGACTCCCACTGTGAGGTTAACGAACGCATCATGACTCTCCGTATCACCCTATCTCGGAACCAATGTGCCACAGTCATCAGTGCGTACGCCCCTACACTCGATGCAATGGATGAGGCTAAATAGGGTTTTTATTCCAACCTTGAGACATCCTTGTCCTGCATCCCCACGGGCGACAAATCGATCCTCCTGGGTGATTTTAATGCCAGGGTTAGCAAAGACACAGCCCTTTGGGGAGGTGTGTTTGGCAGAGAGGGGGTAGGGAAAGCCAACTCCAGAGGTACCCCACTCCTGACAAAATATCTAGAACATGAACTCCTCATCACCAACAACCTGTTCCACCAGAGGGACAAATATAAGGCATCGTGGCAACACCCTCGCTCCAAACACTGGCAACTGCTCGACTATGTCATCGTCTGAGCCAGGGATCGCAAGGATGTGCGTATCACCCGCGCCATGACAGGAACTGACGACTGCTGGATGGACCACCACCTAATCTGGTCCATCATTAACATTAACATTGCCCCGAAGCAGAGAGGACAGCAGAAGCAGTTCTGCAAAAAAGTTAATGCCGGGGCACTTAGAGACCCAGCTAAGAGAGCCCTATACAGCCAGCGCCTCACAGCCAATCTGGCGTGCCTTGATGACCCTGAGATGCTGAATCCCATAGCGCTTGGTCTGCCCTCCAGGCCTCTATAAACAAGTGCCTGTGAAGAGACATTTGGTCACTCAACCAGAAAATATCAGGATGCATTTGATGAAAATGATCAGGACATTGAAGAACTAATAGATCGCAAGTGCAAAGCATTTCTGAGCCTCAAGCAACAGTGCAACTCGGGAGCTGCAAAAGAACATTACAGATGGCTCAAGGATCAGGTCCAACAAAAAACTCGGGACCTAAAGAACAGGTGGTGGATATAAACATAGAAAATAGGTGCAGGAGTAGGTCATTCGGCCCTTGAGCCTGCACCACCATTCAATAAGATCATGGCTGATCATTCACCTCAATACCCCTTTCTTGCTTTCTCTCCATACCCCTTGATCCCTTTAGCCATAAGGGCCATATCTAACTCCCTCATAAATATATCCAATGAACTGGCATCAACAATTCTCTGCAGTAAGGAATTCCACAGGTTAACAACTCTCTGAGTGATGAAGTTTCTCCTCATCTCAGTCCAAAATGGCTTACTCCTTATCCTTAGACTATGTCCCCTGCTTCTGGACTTCCCCAACATCGGGAACATTCTTCCTGCATCTAACCTGTCC
The DNA here is from genome assembly GCF_044704955.1 of Pristiophorus japonicus. Classification (NCBI taxonomy): domain Eukaryota; kingdom Metazoa; phylum Chordata; class Chondrichthyes; family Pristiophoridae; genus Pristiophorus; species Pristiophorus japonicus. Next base: position 14,073,642 of record NC_091978.1, read on the forward strand.
AGTCCCATCAGAATTTTATATGTTTCTATGAAATCTCCTTTCATCCTTCTAAACTCCAGTGAATACAGGCCCAGTCGATCCAGTGTCTCCTCATATGTCAGTCCTGCCATCCCGGTATTCAGTCTGGTGAACTTTCACTGCATTTCCTCAATAGCCAGAACGTCCTTCCTCAGATTAGGAGACCAAACTGAACACGCCTCACTAAGGCCCTATAAAACTGCAGTAAGACCTCCCTGTGTGGTGTCCTTACACCTTACTATAGAATCACACGAGGCATGTACTGCAGACAAGGTCACTACGTGACCTGAACCTTTATTCCCAGGACCCAGGAGTGCTGACACTGCATGGGATCTCCCTTTATATACCTGGATGACCAGGTGAGGAGTGTCTCCCACAAGTTCACCCCCTGTGGTCAAGGTGTGCATTTCTCAGGTGTATACAGTGTACAGTGCTGTTACATAAAGGTTACAGTTATGTGAAGGTTACAAACATGAAATCACCTCCCCCCAACGTCTTTGGGTCAAAGATTGAGTCTTTCAGGTCGTCGACACTCTCTCGTGGAGCGCTGCAGTTGGGGCTTTGGTGGTTGAGCCTTGGCATGCATCTCTGTCGTCTGAGGTGATACCTGCCTGTCCGGGCTGGCCGCAGGGACTGTGCATGCTGATGAATGTCCTTGTTGCTCGTTCACTGGCAGTGGTGTGGGTAACATCTCATGATCTTCCTCAGGTTCCTCAGTGTCCAAGCTGAAACTTTTCTTTACTTGGTCCAGATGTCTGCCCATTGTTAAGTCTAACCACGATGGCCCTATTCCCCTCTTTGCCAATTACAGTACCCTCAAGCCACTTGGGCCCCAAAGCCTGATTGAGAACGAATACAGGGTCATCGATTTCAATCCATGTCCCCACTGAGTTGCGATCATGGCACTCGATTTGGGACTGGCGCTCGCCTTCAACAATGTCTGAATGAGGGACAGCCGCGTTTTAAGCGTGCATTTCATGAGTAGTTCCACGGGCGGGACTCCCGTGAGCGAATGTGGGCGGGACCTATAGGTCAGCAGGAGGCGCGATAGGCGGTACTGAAGGGAGGGCCCTTTGAATCCGGAGCATGTCCTGTTTTATGATTGAACCGCCCGTTCTGCCTGGCCATGGAAAGCCGGCTTGAACAGTGCTGTCCTGACATGTTTGATCCAATTACCCGACATAAACTCCTGGAATTCATAATCAAGGGAATAATGGAGGCCTATGAAAAGGAACGGCAGTAGTCATGTGGGATTTTAACCGACATATCGATTGGTCAAATCAAATCGCACGGGGTAGCCTGGAGGAGGAATTCATAGAATGCATACGGAATTGTTTCTTAGAACAGTATGTTACAGAACCTACAAGGGAGCAAGCTATCTTAGATCTGGTCCTGTGTAATGAGATAGGAAAAATAAACGATCTCCGAGTAAAAGATCCTCTCGGAATGAGTGATCACAGTATGGTTGAATTTGTAATACAGATTGAGGGTGAGGAAGTTGTGTCAGAAACGAGCGTACTATGCTTAAACAAAGGGGACTACAGTGGGATGAGGGCAGAGTTGGCTAAAGTAGACTGGAAACACAGACTAAACGGTGGCACAATTGAGGAACAGTGGAGGACTTTTAAGTAGCTCTTTCATAGTGCACAACAAAAATATATTCCAGTGAAAAAGAATGGCGGTAAGAGAAGGGATAACCAGCCGTGGATAACCAAGGAAATAAAGGAGAATATCAAATTAAAGACCAATGCGTATAAGGTGACCAAGGTTAGTGGGAAACTAGAAGATTGGAAACATTTTAAACAACAGCAAAGAATGACTAAGAAAGCAATAAAGAAAGGAAAGATAGATTACGAAGGTAAACTTGCGCAAAACATAAAAACAGATAGTAAAAGCTTTTACAGATATATAAAACGGAAAAGAGTGACTAAAGTAAATGTTGGTCCCTTAGAAGATGAGAAGGGGGATTTAATAACGGGAAATGTGGAAATGGCTGAGACCTTAAACAATTATTTTGCTTTGGTCTTCACAGTGGAAGACACAAAAACCATGCCAAAAATTGCTGGTCACTGGAATGTGGGAAGGGAGGACCTTGAGACAATCACTATCACTAGGGGGATAGTGCTGGACAGGCTAATGAGACTCAAGGTAGACAAGTCCCCTGGTCCTGATGAAATGCATCCAAGGATATTAAAAGAGATGGCGGAAGTTATAGCAGATGCATTCGTTGCAATCTACCAAAATTCTCTGGACTCTGGGGAAATACCAGCGGATTGGAAAGCAGCTAATGTAATGCCTCTGTTTAAAAAAGGGGGCAGAAAAAAGGCAGGTAACTATAGGCCAGTTAGTTTAACATCTGTAGTGGGGAAAATGCTTGAAGCTATCATTAAGGAAGAAATAGCGGGACACCTAGATAGGAATAGTGCAATCAAGCAGACGCAGCATGGATTCATGAAGGGGAAATCATGTTTAACTAATTTACTGGAATGCTTATAATGAGATTGGTGGATAGAGGTGTACCAATGGATGTGGTGTATTTAGATTTTCAAAAGGCATTCGATAAGGTGCCACACAAAAAGTTACTGCAGAAGATAGAGGTACGCGGAGTCAGAGGAAATGTATTAGCATGGATAGAGAATTGGCTGGCGAACAGAAAGCAGAGAGTCGGGATAAATGGGTCCTTTTCGGGTTGGAAATCGGTGGTTAGTGGTGTGCCACAGGGATCGGTGCTGGGACCACAACTGTTTACAATATACATAGATGACCTGGAAGAGGGGATAGAGTGTAGTGTAACAAAATTTGCAGATGACACAAAGATTAGTGGGAAAGCGGGTTGTGTAGAGGACACAGAGAGGCTGCAAAAAGATTTGGATAGGTTAAGTGAATGGGCTAAGGTTTGGCAGATGGAATACAATGTCGGAAAGTGTGAGGTCATCCACCTTGGGAAAAAAAACAGTAAAAGGGAATATTATTTGAATGGGAAGAAATTACAACATGCTGAGGTGCAGAGGGACCTGGGGGTCTTTGTGCATGAAACTCTCAAAAAGTTAGTTTGCAGGTACAGCAGGTAATCAGGAAGGCGAATGGAATGTTGGCCTTCATTGCGAGAGGAATGGAATACAAAATCAGGGAGGTCCTGCTGCAACTGTATAGGGTATTGGTGAGGCCGCACCTGGAGTACTGCGTGCAGTTTTGGTCACCTTATTAAGGAAGGATATACTAGCTTTGGAGGGGGTACAGAGACGATTCACTGGGCTGATTCCGGAGATGAGGGGGTTACCTTATGATGATAAATTGAGTAGACTGGGTCTTTACTCGTTGGAGTTCAGAAGGATGAGGGGTGATCTTATAGAAACATTTAAAATCATGAAAGGGATAGACAAGATAGAGGCAGAGAGGTTGTTTCCACTGGTCGGGGAGACTAGAACTAGGGGGCACAGCCTCAAAATACGGGGGAGCCAATTTAAAACCGAGTTGAGAAGTAATTTCTTCTCCCAGAGGGTTGTGAATCTGTGGAATTCTCTGCCCAAGGAAGCAGTTGAGGCTAGCTCATTGAATGTATTCAAGTCACAGATAGATAGATTTTTAACCAATAAGGGAGTTAAGGGTTATGGGGAGCGGGCGGGTAAGTGGAGCTGAGTCCACGGCCAGATCAGCCATAATCTTGTTGAATGGCGGAGCAGGCTCGAGGGGCTAGATGGCCTACTCCTGTTCCTAATTCTTATGTTCTTATGTTCTTATGTTGTGAAACACGGGCAATTGTCGCTAACCAGGATGTCCGGCAAGCCGTGGGTCGCAAAGACCGTACGCAGACTCTCCACTGTGGTGGATGTCGTGCACGAATTCAATATGATGCACTCGATCCATTTACAACAATGAGGAACATTTTTCCCATGAATGGGCCCGCGTAGTCTACGTGAATACGTGACCATGGCCTGTTGGGCCAGGGCCATGGGCTGAGTGGGGCCTCTCTGGGGGCATTGCCCAGCTGAGCACACGTCGTGCACCTGCGAACCCAGTGTTCCAGGTCTGAGTCAATCCCCGGCCACCATACATATGACCGGGCAATGGCCTTCCTTAGCACGATGCCTGGGTGCTCGCTGTGGAGTTCCCTGATGAATGCTTCCCTTCCCTTCTGGGGCATGACTACCCGGCTGCCCCATAGTAGGCAGTCGGCTTGGATGGAGAGCTCATCCATCTTTCTGTGAAACGGCCTGACCTCCTCGGGGCATGCTCCATGTGCGGGCGCCCAATCCCCAGTCAGGACACATTTCTTTATCAGGGATAGGAAGGGATCTCTGTTGGTCCAGATTTTGATCTGGCAGGCTGTGATGGGGGAGCCTGCGGTGTTGAAAGCCTCAACGGCCGTGACCATCTCTGCGCTTTGCTCCGCTGCCCCCTCAGTGGTCGCCAGTGGGAGCCTGCTGAGCGCGTCAGCGCAATTTTCGGTGCCTGGCCGGTGCCGTATAGTGTAGTCATATGCAGCCAGCGTGAGGGCCCACCGCTGTATGGGAGCGGACGCATTGGCATTGACAGCCTTGCTGTCAGACAACAGGGATGTTAACGGCATGTGATCCGTTTCTAACTCGAACCTTCTGCTGAAAAGGTACTGGTGCATCTTTTTCACCCCGTAGATGCATGCGAGTGCTTCTTTTTCAACCACACCATATCCCCGTTCTGCCTGGGAGTGCGACCTGGAGGCATAAGCCACAGGTTGTAGTTGGCCCTCATCATTACCCTGCTGTAACACGCACCCAACCTCATAGGATGATGCATCACACGTTAAAACCAGTTTCTTACAGATAAAATGTTGAAACCTACAGATTTTCGCAGCATGTCTGCCACCGCACCTCCAGCATGAGCTGAGGTTGTTGTGAACAAAGGAACTGTTACCAGGCATTCCTCTCTGATTGTCTCTTTGATTACTCCTGAGCACTCTGTTGGTGAGTGTCAATGATCCCATCCCGGAACGCATTATCCCTTGTGATGGTGTGAATTGCTGACCCCCCTTCCATTGTCTCTGTTGCTGGCCCACCCTAGAGTCTGTTGCTGCCTGGGCATTGTCGAATTGCCCTTGCCTGCCTGTGGGGTTCTGAGTTGCGTTTACAATTTAAACTCCCTGGTCCATCGCCACGTTGAAACCAGGGCTGCGTGCGTAAATTATCTTGGTCTCCTCTTCCCCTGCCATGAAGGTCTGAGCTATCAACGCTGCCCTTTCCAAAGTCAAGTCCTTGGTCTCAATAAGCTTATTGAAAATCCCGGCATGACCAATGCCCTCAATGAAGAAATCCCTTAACATCTCCCCCCTGCAGGCGTCTGTGAACTTACAGAGGCTGGCCAAACGCCGAAGGTCCGCAACGAAGTCCGATATGCTTTGTCCCTCCCGACGCCAGTGTGTATCGAACCGGTGCCGGGCCATGTGTATACTGCTTGCCGGTTTGAGGTGCTCACCAACCAGTGTGCTGAGCTCTTCAAAGGACTTGTCCGCCGGCTTCTCGGGTGCGAGCAGGTCATTCATCAGCGCATACGTCTTGGATCCACAGCTGGTCAGTAGATACGTCCTCCGCTTGTCAGCCGCTGCCGCTCCCAGCCAGTCCTTCGTGACAAAGCTCCGCTGGAGCCTCTCAACGAAATCGTCCCAGTCCTCACCAACACAGTACTGTTCCTCTGTGTTACTGGTGGCCATCCTCCTGGGTCGTTGATTCCCATTTCTCGTCGCCAAATGTGGTGTCCTTACACCTTACTATAGGCATGTACTGCAGACAAGGTCTCTACGTGACCTGAACCTTTATTCCCAGGACCAAGGAGTGCTGACCCTGCGTGCGACCTCCCTTTATATACCTGGATGACCAGGTGAGGAGTGCCTCCCACAAGTTCACCCTCTGTAGTCAAGGTGTGCATTTCTCAGGTGTATACAGTGTATAGTGTTGTTACATAAAGGTTACAGTTATGTGAAGGTTACAAACATGACATCCTGCTCCTATACTCAAATCCCCTAGCTATGAAGGCCAACATACCATTTGCCTTCTTCACCACCTGCTGTAGCTGCATGCCAACATTAAATGACTGATGTACCATGGCAGCCAGGTCTCGTTGCACCTCCCCTTTTCCTAATCTGCCGCCATTCAAATAATATTCTGCCCTTGTGTTTTTGCCACCAAAGTGGATAACCTCACATTTATCCACATTGTACTGCATCTGCCACTCATTTGCCCACTCACCTAACCTGTCCAAGTCACCCTGCAGCCCTTTAGCATCCTCCTCACAGCTCACACCACCACCGAGCTTAGTGTCATCTGCAAACTTGGAGATATTACACTCAATTCCCTCATCCAAATCATTAATGTATGTTGTAAATAGCTGGGGTCACAGCACTGAACCTTGCGGCACCCCACTAGTCACTGCCTGCCATTCTGAAAAGGACCCGTTTATCCCTACTCTCTGCTTCCTGTCTGCCAACCAGTTCTCTATCCATGTTAGTACATTACCCCCAATACCAAGTGCTTTAATTTTGCACACCAATCTCTTATGTGGGACCTTGTCAAAAGCCTTTTCAAAGTCCAAATACACCACATCCACTGGTTCTCCCCTGTCCACTCTACTAGTTACATCCTCAAAAAATTCCAGAAGATTTGTCAAGCATGATTTCCCCTTCATAAATCCATGCTGACTCGGTCCGATCCTGTCACTGCTTTTCAAATGTGCTGCTATTTCATCCTTAATAATTGATTCCAACATTTTCCCCACTACTGATGTCAGGCTAACAGGTCTATAATTAGCCGTCTTCTCTCTCGCTCCCTTCTTAAAAAGTGATGGTTACATTAGCTACCCTCCAGTCCATAGGAACTGATCCAGAGTCGATAGACTGTTGGAAAATGATCACCAATGCATCCAATATTTCTAGGGCTACGTCCTCAAGTACTCTGGGATGCAGACTATCAGGCCCTGGGGATTTATCGGCCTTCAATTCCATCAATATTCCTAAAACAATTTCCCGCCTAATAAGGATTTCCTTCAGTTCCTCCTTCTCACTAGAGCCTCAGTCCCCTGGTATTTCCGGAAGGTTATTTGTGTCTTACTTCGTGAAGACAGAACCAAAGTATTTGTTTAACTGGTCCGCCATTTATTTGTTCCCCATCATAACTTTACCTGAATCTGACTGCAAGGGACCTACGTTTGTCTTCACTAATTTTTTCCTCTTCACATATCTATAAAAGCTTTTGCAGTCAGTTTTTATGTTCCTAGCAAGCTTCCTCTCATACTCTATTTTCCCCCTCCTAATTAAACCCGTTGTCCTCCTCTGCTGTATTTTAAAATTCTCTCAGTCCTCAGGTTTGCTGCTTTTTCTGGCCAATTTATATGACTCTTCCTTGGATTTAACACTATCCTTAATTTCCCTTGTTAGCCACGGTTGAGCCACCTTCCCCGTTTTATTTTTGGTAAAGACAGGGATGTAGAAATGTTGAAGTTCATTCATGTGATCTTTAAATGTTTGCCATTGCCTATCCACCGTCAACTCTTTAAGTATCACTCGCCAGTCTATTTTAGCCAATTCACACCTCATACCATCGAAGTTACCTTTCCTTAAGTTCAGGACCCTAGTCTCTGAATTAACTGTGTCACTCTCCATCTTAATAAAGAATTCTACCATATTATGGTCACTCTTCCCCAAGGGGCCTCGCACAACAAGATTGCTAATTAGTACCCTTTCATTACACAACACCCAGTCTAGAATGGCCAGCCTTCTAGTTGGCTCCTCGACATATTGGTCTAGAAAACCATCCCTAATACATTCCAGGAAATCCTCCTCCACCGCGTTGCTACCAGTTTGGTTAGCCCAATCAATATGTAGATTAAAGTCGCCCATGATAATTGCTGTACCTTTATTGCATGCATCCCTAATTTCTTGTTTGATGCTGTCCACAACCTTACTACTACTGTTTGGTGGTCTGTACACAACTCCCATTAGCGTTTTCTGTCCTTTGGTATTCCGTAGCTCCACCCATACAGATTCCACATCATCCAAGCTAATGTCCTTCCTTACTGTTGCATTAATTTCCTCTTTAACCAGCAATGCCACCCCACCTCATTTTCCTTTCTGTCTATCCTTCCTAAATGTTGAATACCCCTGGATGTTGAGTTCCCAGCCTTGGTCACCCTGGAGCCATGTCTGCGTGATGCCAATTACATCATATCCGTTAACTGCTGTCTGCGCAGTTAATTCGTCCACCTTATTGCGACTAATCCTCGCATTGAGGCACAGAGCCTTCAGGCTTGTCTTTTTAACACCCTTTGCCCCTTTAGAATTTGGCTGTAATGTGGCCCTTTTTGCTTTTTGCCTTGGGTTTCTCTGCCCTCCACTTTTACTTTTCTTCTTTCTATCTTTTGCTTCATCCCCCATTCTACTTTCCTCTGTCTCCCTGCATAGGTTCCCATCCCCCTGCCATATCAGTTTAACTCCTCCCCAACAGCACTAGCAAACACTCCCCCTAGAACATTGGTTCCAGTCCTGCCCAGGTGCAGACCGGCCAGTTTGTACTGGTCCCACCTCTCCCAGAACCGGTTCCAATGTCCCAGGAATTTGAATCTCTCCCTTCTGCACCACTCCTCAAGCCACGTATTCATCTGAGCTATCCTACGATTCCTACTCTGACTAGCACATGGCACTGGTAGCAATCCTGAGATTACTACTTTTGAGGTCCTACTTTTTAATTTAGCTCCTTTTTGCTCCCTAAATTCGTCTTTTCGGACCTCATCCCGTTTTTTTACCTATATTGTTGGTACCGATATGCACTACGATAACTGGCTGTTTACCTTCCCCCTTCAAAATGTCCTGCACCCGCTCCGAGACATCCTTGACCCTTGCACCAGGGAGGCAACATACCATCCTGAAGTCTCAGTTGCAGCATCAGAAACGTCTATCTATTCCCCTTACAATAGAATCCCCTATCACTATAGCTCTCCCACTCTTTTTCCTGCCCTCCTGTGCAGCAGATTCACCCACGGTGCCATAAACTTGGCTGCTGCTGCCTTCCCCTGATGAGTCATCCCCCTCAACAGTACTCAAAGTGGTGTATCTGTTTTGCAGGGGGATGACCGCAGGGGACCCCTGCACTACATTCCTTCCACTGCTCTTCCTATTGGTCACCCATCCCCTATCTGGCTGTGGACCCTTTACCTGTCATAAGACCAACTCACTAAACGTGCTATTCACCTCATTCTCAGCATCGTGGATGCTCCAGAGTGAATCCACCCGCAGCTCCAGTGCTGCAATGTGCTCTGTCAGGAGCTGCAGCCGGATACACTTCCCACAGATGTAGTCGTCAGGGACACTGGAAGCGTCCCTGACTTCTCACATAGTACAGGAGGAGCATAGCACGTGTCCGAGCTCTCCTGCCATGACTTAACACCTCGATTAACTTAATTTGACAACAATAATGCTAAAGGTTACTTACTGATAAAGAAAAGAAAAAGAAAAACTACTCATCAATCACCAGCCAATCACTTACCCCCTTGGTTGTGACGTTGCCTTTCGATTTCTTTCTACTTCTTTTTTGCCTTCTCTCCCTGCTGCAGCTGCACCGGCTGGCTGCTTGACTGCCCGAACACCTCCTCGACGAGCCTTTTATTGGCCTCTCCGACCCCGGATTCCTGCTGCTCGAGAAAGCACAGGAGATACAACAACTGGTCGACAGCCACGACATGCGAGGATTTTTCGCTGCAGTCAAGGTCACCTACGGTCCAAACTCCCAAGGCCCCACCCCACTCCTGGCCAAGAACGGGGAAACACTCATCAAGGACACCGAGGCTCTCAGGGCCCGATGGAAGGAGCACTTTGCAGATCTCCTCAATCGAGACTCTACTTTGACTCGAGTGTTCTCGACTCCATCCCGCAGCAAGCGACCCGCCACCAACTCACTGAAACTCCAACATTGCATGAGGTAGGCAAAGCCATAAAACATAATAACAAGGCTACGGGTGCGGATGGAATCCCTATTGAGGCGCTAAAATATGGCGGAGAGGCGCTGTTGATGCGGGTACATGACCTCATCTCTCTCATCTGGAGGGAGGAGAGCATGCCGGGAGATCTGAGAGATGCAGTAATTGTGACCATTTTTAAAAAGGGGGACGTCCGACTGCGGCAACTACAGGGGAATCTCCCTGCTTTCAGCCACTGGGAAAGTTGTCGCTCGAGTTCTCCTCAATCGTCTTCTCCCTGTGGCTGAGGAGCTCCTCCTGGAATCACAATGCGGATTTCGTCCCCTACGGGACACAATAGACATGACCTTTGCAGCGCGCCAGTTGCAGGAAAAATGCAGGGAGCAGCGCCAGCCCTTTTACATGGCCTTTTTTGATCTTACAAAGGCCTTTGACACTCTCAACCGTGAGGATCCATGGAGCGTCCTCCTCCGTTTTGGATGCCACCAAACGTTTGTCAACATCCTTCGCCTGCTTCACGACGACATGCAGGCCGTGATCCTTACCAACGGATCCATTACAGACCAATCCACGTCCGGACTGGGGTCAAACAGGGCTGTGTCATCGCCCCAACCCTCTTCTCAATCTTCCTCGCCGCCATGCTCCACCTCACAATCAACAAGTTCCCCGCTGGAGTGGAATTAAACTACAGAACCAGTGGGAAGCTGTTTAACCTATGCCACCTCCAGGCCAGGTCCAAGATCACCCCAACCTCTGTCGTTGAGCTGCAGTATGCGGATGACGCCTGCGTTTGTGCACATTCAGAGGCTGGACTCCATGATACAGTCAATGTATTCACTGAGGCATATGAAAGCATGGGTCTTAAGCTTAACATCCATAAGACAAAGGAACTTCACCAGCCTGTCACCACCGCACAGCACTGCCCTCCAATCATCAAGATCCATGGCGCGGCCCTGGACAACGTGGCCCATTTTCCATATCTCGGGAGCCTCTTATCAACAAAGGCAGACATTGATGCGGAGATCCAGTATCGCCCCCCAGTGTGCCAGTGCAGCCTTCAGCTGCCTGAGGAAAAGAGAGTTTGAAGACCAGGCCCTCAAATCTACCACCAAGCTCATGGTCTACAGGGCTGTAGTAATACCCGCCCTCATGTATGGATCTGAGGCATGGACGATGTATCGAAGGCACCTCAAGTCGCTGGAGATATATCACCAACGATGTCTCCGCAAGATCCTGCAAATCCCCTGGGAGGACAGGCGCACCAACATCAGTGTCCTCGACCAGGCCAACATCCCCAGCATTGAAGCACTGACCACACTCGATCAGCTTCGCTGGGCAAGCCACATAGTTCGCATGCCAGATACGAGACTCCCTAAACAAATGCTTTATGCAGAGCTCTTTCATGGTAAACGAGCCAAAGGAGGACAGCGGAAATGTTACAAGGACACCCTCAAAGCCTCCCTGGTAAAGTGCGATATCACCACTGACAGCTGAGAGACCCTGGTCGCAGACCGCCCTGGGTGGAGAACGTCCGTCCGGGAGGGCGTTGTGCTCTTCGAGTCTCAACGCAAAGAGCGTGAAGAGGTCAAGCGCAGGCAGCGGAAGGAGCGCGCGGCAAACCAGCCCCACTGATCCCTTCCCTCGACGACTGTCTGTCCCACCTGTAACAGGGTCTGTGGCTCTCGTATCAGACTGTTCAGCCCTCAAAGAACTCGCTTTGGGAGTGGAAGCAAGTCTTCCTCGATTCTGAGTGACTGCCTATGATATGATATGATAAATTATGGACAAGGTCCCAAGTGGCTTCCCGGCACTGTCGTGGCCAAAGAAGGGAGCAGAGTGTTTCGGGTCAAACTTTCAAATGGACTCATTCACCGGAAGCACTTGGACCAAATCAAACTCAGATTCACGGACTATCCTGAGTAACCCACCTTGGAACCTACCTTTTTTGATCCCCCAACATACACACCAGTGGCAACCGACACCACTGTTGACCACGAAGCAGAACCCATCATCCACAGCAGCCCAGCAGGACCCAACACATCAGGCAGCCCAGCAAGTGATCCAACAACATCAGCTTTCACATCGAGACGATCAACCAGGGCAAGAAGGGCCCCAGATCGACTCACATTGTAAATAGTTACACTATTGACTTTGGGGGAGCAATGTTGTTATATCTGTGGACTTGTATTTACTCTGTACAGCCACCAGAGGGCTCATCCCATAATCCCTCGGGAGCACAGGTATATAAGAAGGCTTCACAGGTTGGAGAGGCACTCTGGAGACCTGCAATAAAAGACTAAGGTCACACTTTACTTTGAACTCACAGTGTTCAGTCTGACTTTTTCTCATACACTACACTACCCACTGAGGCACTGCTGACACACAGAGCAGCCACGATCTAATTGAATGGCGGAGCAGGTGTGGTAGGCTTAATGGCCTCCTCCTGTTCCTACGCTCCGATGTGCAATTCATGACAACTTTGGTTGGTTTCAACACTTTAGTCACACCTCATATCGACACGAGATAAAAAGAACCAGAGAGAAAACAAACAAAAGCAAACGGCAAACCTGGAATAAAAGTAACAAATTCTGAAGGCACACAGCGGCTTCCAAGACGAGAATAGACAAGGGGTACACAGTTCCTTTGGACAAGACCACACCTGGAGCACTATGAGCAGTTCTGGGCACCACAGCTTGGGAAGGATATACTTGCCTTGGAGGGAGTGCGGCATAGGTTTACCAGAATGACACCTTGACTTCAAGGGTAAAGATACGAGGAGAGATAATACACATTAGGGTTATGTTCCCTGGAATTTATACGGTTAAGGGATTGAGGTTTTCAGGATATTAGAAACATAGAAACATAGAAAATAGGTGCAGGAGCAGGTCATTCGGCCCTTCGAGCCTGCACCGCCATTCAATAAGATCATGGCTGATCATGCAACCTCGCTACCCCACTCTTGCCTTCTCTCCATACCCCCTGATCCCCTTATCCATAAGGGCCACATCTAACTCCTTCTTGAATATATCCAACGAACTGGACTCAACAACTTTCTGTGGTAGAGAATTCCACAGGTTAACAACTCTCTGGGTGAAAAAGTTTCTCCTCATCTCGGTCCTAAATGGCATACTCCTTATCCTTAGACTGTGACCCCTGGTTCTGGACTTCCCCAACAACGCGAATATTCTTCCTGCATCTAACTTGCCCAGTCCCGTCAGAATCTTATATGTTTCTATGAAATCCCCTCTCATCCTTCTAAACTCCAGTGTATAAAGTCCCAGTTGATCCAGTCTCTCCTCATATGTCAGTCCAGCCATCCCTGGAATCAGTTTGGTGAACCTTCACTGCACTCCCTCAATAGCAAGTACATCCTTCCCCAGATTAGGAGACCAAAACTGAACACAATATTCCAGGTGTGGTCTCACCAAGGCCCTGTACAACTGCAATAAGACCTCCCAGCTCATATACTCAAATCCCCTAGCTATGAAGGCCAACATACCATTTGCCTTCTTTACTGCCTGCTGTACCTGCATGCCAACTTTCAATGACTGATGAACCATGACACCCAGGTCTCATTGTACCTCCCCTTTTCCTAATCTCTCACCATTCAGATAATAATCTGCCTTCATGTTTTTGCCACCAAAGTGGATAACCTCACATTTATCCACATTATACTGCATTTGCCATGCATTTGCCCATTCACCTAACCTGCCTAAGTCACCCTGCAGCCTCTTAGCATCCTCCTAACAGCCCACACTGCCACCCAGCTTAGTGTCATCTGCAACCTTGAGATATTACACTCAATTCCTTCATCTAAATCATTAATGTATATTGTAAAGAGCTGGGGTCCCAGCACTGAGCCCTGCGGCACTCCATTAGTCACTTCCTGCCATTCTGAAAAGGACCCGTTTATCCCTACTCTCTGCTTCCTGCCTGCCAACCAGTTCTCTATCCAGGTCAATACATTACCCCCAATACCATTTTTGCACATTAATCTCTTGTGTGGGGCCTTGTCAAAAGCCTTTTGAAAGTCCAAATACACCACATCCAAAGTGGTTCTCCCTTGTCCACTCTACTAGTTACATCCTCAAAAAACTCTAGAAGATTTGTCAAGCAAGATTTTCCTTTCATAAATCCATGCTGACTTGGACTGATCCTGTCACTGCTTTCCAGATACGCTGCTATTTCATCCTTAATAATTGATTCCAACATATTCCCCACTACTGATGTCAGGCTAACTGGTCTATAATTACCTATTTTTTCTCTACCTCCCTTTTTAAAAAGTGGTGTTACATTAGCTACCCTCCAGTCCATAGGAACTGATCCAGAGTCAATAGGCTGTTGGAAAATGATCACCAATTCATCCACTATTTCTAGGGCCACTTCCTTACTGATATCCGACCTCTTTCAGAGACATGGACTATGTACAGTAGGGACCTCAAAGCACTTGAAAAGTACCATCAACGCTGCCTCCGCAACATCCTGGAAATCCATTGGCAGGATAGGCACACCAACATTAGCATTCTCTCTCAGGCAACATCCCCAGCACTGAGGCATTGACCACGCTCAACCAGCTCCAATGGATGGGCCGCATTGTGCATATGCCTGATACTAGACTCCCGAAACATACGCTGTACTCTGAGCTCCGACATGGCAAGTGAGTCCCAGGTGGGCAGAGAAAACGCCTCAAGGACAACCTCAAATCCTGCTTGAAAAAGTGCAACATCTCCACCGACACCTGGGAATCCCTGGCCCAAGACCGCTCAAAGTGGAGGAGAAGGAGCCGAACACTTCGAGTCTCTTCGCCGGGAGCACGCGGAAGCCAAGTAAAAACAGCGGAAGGAGCGTAGGACAACCCAGGCACCCCCACCCACCCGTCCCTCCAATCACCGTCTGCCCCACCTGTGACAGAGACTGTAGGCCCTGCATTGGTCTCATCAGTCACCTGAGAACTTATGTTAGTGTGGAAGCAAGTCATCCTTGACTCCGGTGGATTGCCTAAGAAATTTATAGAGTAGGGTTCGTAGACCTGAATTACTTTAACAGAAGCACAGAGATACACTAACTCCCAGTGATCTTTTATTTAACCACGAACATATGGATTAAATAAGAACCCAACTTCACCTGACCTGGAGTCTTCACGTGACCAGTGGCCAAATTGATCACCACTTCAAGTCTGTTGGAATCTTTAAGCGTCTTCTCTCCGTTAGACCAGAATATGTTTATCCTGGCCGACTGCAGAGAAAAACTAGGTGTTACGTTACTTCTTATATTCTTTGTGTTCAAAGCTCCTCTTGTGGCTCTCATGTGTACATCTTGATGATTGGCTCATTCAAGCATGGTTTTTTGCATTGTTGGTCAAGGTTGGTTCAAAGTTTAGTGGGATTACTTTATCATGCATGTCACTTGTTGCAGTTTCATGAGGGTCTTATCTCAAGAGTGTAATGTAGCCAAATTTGCAGATGATACAAAGATGGGTGGGAAAGCAAGTTGTGAGGAGGACCCAAATAATCTGCAAAGGGATATAGACAGGTCAAGTGAGTGGACAAAAAATTTGGCAAATGGAGTATAATGTGGGAACATTTGAGGTTATCTACTTTGGTAGGAAGAATAAAAAAGCTAATTATTATTTAAATGGAGAGGGTCTGGGAAAATAGATTCAAGTGTAGGACGGTTGATGAACAGTGGTGTACATTTAAGGAGATATTTCACAACTCTCAAGAGAAATATATTCTAGTGAGGAGGAAAGGGTGTAAGAGAAAAGATAGCCATCCGTCGCTAACAAAAGAAATAAAGGACGGTATCCAATTAAAAACAAGGGCAGACAAAGTGGCCAAAACTAGTGGGAGGACAGAAGACTGGGAAGCTTTTAAAAGCCAGCAAAGAATGACTAAAAAATGTTTAAGAAAGGGAAGATAGACTATGAAAGTAAACTACACGAAATATAAAAACAGATAGCAAGGGTTTCTATAGGTATATAAAAGGAAAAGAGTGGCTAAAGTAAATGTTGGTCCATTGGAGGATGAGACCAGGGAATTAGTAATGGGAAACATGGAGATGGCAGAAACTCTGAACAAATATTTTGTATCAGTCTTTACAGTAGAGGACACTAAAAATATCCCAACAGTGGATAGTTAAGGGGCTATAGGGAGGAGGAACTTAACATAATCACAATAATGAAGGAGGTGGTACTCAGTAAGATAATGGGACTAAAGGTGGATAAATCCCCTGGACCTGATAGCTTGCATCCTTGGGTCTTAAGAGAAGTAGCGGCAGGGATAGTGGATGCATTGGTTGTAATTTACCAAAAATCGCTAGATTCTGGGGAGATCCCAACAGATTGAAAAACTGCAAATGTAACACCCGCTATTTACATAAGACCATAAGACCATAAGAATTAGGAACAGGTGCAGGCCATCTAGCCCCTCAAGCCTGCTCCACCATTCAACAAGACCATGGCTGATCTGGTCGTGGACTCAGCTCCACTTACCCGCCTGCTCCCCATAACCCTTAATTCCCTTATTGGTTAAAATTCTATCTATCTGTGATTTGAATACATTCAATGAGCCAGCCTCAACTGCTTTCTTGGGCAGAGAATTCCGCAGATTCACAATCCTCTGGGAGAAGAAATTCCTTCTCAACTTGGTTTTAAATTGGCTCCCCCGTATTTTGAGGCTGTGCCCCCTAGTTCTAGTCTCCCCGACCAGTGGAAACAACCTCTCTGCCTCTATCTTGTCTATCCCTTTCATTATTTTAAATGTTTCCATAAGATCATCCCTCATCCTTCTGAATTCCAACGAGTAAAGACCCAATCTACTCAATCTCTCATCATAAGGTAACCCCCTCATCTCTGGTATCAGCCCAGTGAATCGTCTCTGTACCCCCTCCAAAGCTAGTATATCCTTCCTTAAGTAAGGTGACCAAAACTGCACACAGTACTCCAGGTGCGGCCTCACCAATACCCTATACAGTTGCAGCAGGACCTCCCTGCTTTTGTACTCCATCCCTCTCGCAATGAAGGCCAACATTCCATTCGCCTTCCTGATTACCTGCTGCACCTGCAAACTAAATTTTTGGGATTCATGCACAACGTGCCGGCGCCTCACAACTTGAGCCGCCTCGGGGAAATCCCCTCCGTGCCTTTCAGTTCCGCGCGGAGGGGTTTCTTGTACGGGCTACTCCTGCACACTCTCAACTTTGCCATCCTCGCCTGCCATCCGGACACGCCATGGCGTACCATCTTGCCGTCCGGAGGAGGCGGGGGTCCCCGATGGAGGGCACTCTACGCAGGGGTCCTCCCACTATTCGTCGGGGACTTGGCCTGGAGGGTGGTGCACGGAGCAGTGCCGTGCAACAAATTTTTAAGCCGGTTCACGGACTCCCAGGCCGCCTGCAATTTCTGCGGTCTGGAGGAGTCCGTGTTCCATGTTTTTATTGAGTGCACAAGGTTGCAGCCCCTGTTCCATTATTTGAAGGGGCTGCTCCTGAAATTCTGGCTGCACTTCAGTCCCACTCTCCTGATCTTTGGGCACCCTGTGCGCAGGGGAGCGGGTAGGTCCGAAGGCCTCCTCGTAGGACTGCTCCTGGGCACGGCCAAGGGTGCCATCAGCCGGTCCAGGCAGCGGGCGGTCGAGGGGGTCGTTCAACCTGACTGCCTACCTCTCTTCCGCTCTTACATCCGGTCCAGGGTGTCCTTGGAGATGGAGCACGCGGTGTCCACCGGTACGCTCACGGCCTTCCGCGAGAGGTGGGCACCGGAGGGACTGGAGTGCATCATCACGCCCGGCAACCAAATTTTAATTTGATTTTACGTTTTAAAGTTTAATTTGTTTTAATTGCCGGTGTTTTTAGTGTCCCCTTCCCTTTTATAGGGGGCACTGGGGAAAAATTGTGATTTTAGTGGCCAAAAAAAAACCAAAAAAAAGAAAAAAAAAACCGAAAAAAGGAAAAAAAGGGCCTTGTAAATGTCTGGTGTGTCACCCAGGTCGGGTGGCACGGTTTAATGTGTTTTGTTTTGCAGATAAACTCCAAAAAGAGTTTCATGCACAACGTCCCCCAGGTCCCTCTGCACCACAGCATGTTGTAATTTCTCCACATTCAAATAATATTCCCTTTTACTGCTTTTTTTTCCAAGGTGGATGTCCTCACATTTTCCGACATTGTATTCCATCTGCCAAACCTTAGCCCATTTGCTTAACCTATCTAAATCTCTTTGCAGCCTCTCTGTGTCCTCTACACAACCCGCTTTCCCACTAATCTTTGTGTCATCTGCAAATTTTGTTACACTGCACTCTGTCCCCTCTTCTATGTATATTGTAAACAGTTGTGGTCCCAGCACCGATCCCTGCGGCACACCACTAACCACCGATTTCCAACCCGAAAAGGACCCATTTATCCCGACTCTCTGCTTTCTGTTAGCCAGCCAATTCTCTATCCATGCTAATACATTTCCTCTGACTCCGCGTACCTTTATCTTTTGCAGTAACCTTTTGTGTGGCACCTTATCGAATGTCTTTTGGAAATCTCAATACACCACATCTATTGGTACACCTCTATCCACCATGCTCATTATATCCTCAAAGAATTCCAGTAAATTAATTAAACATGATTTCCCCTTCATGAATCCATGTTGCATCTGCTTGATTGCACTATTCCTATCTAGATGTCCCGCTATTTCTTTCTTAATGATAGCTTCAAGCATTTTCCCCACGACAGAATTTAAATTAACCGGCCTATAGTTACCTGCCTGTTGTCTGCCCCCTTTTTTAAACAGAGGCGTTACATTAGCTGCTTTCCAATCCGCAGGTACCTCCCCAGAGTCCAGAGAATTTTGGTAGATTATAATGAGTGCATCTGCTATAACTTCCGCCATCTCTTTTAATACCCTGGGATGCATTTCATCCGGACCAGGGGACTTGTCTACCTTGAGTCCCATCAGCACTACCCCTCTAGTGATAGTGATTGTCTCAAGGTCCTCCCTTCCCACATTCCCGTGACCAGCAATTTTTGGCATGGTTTTTGTGTCTTCCACTGTGAAGACCGAAGCAAAATAATTGTTTAAGGTCTCAGCCATTTCCACATTTCCCATTATTAAATCCCCCTTCTCATCTTCTAAGGGACCAACATTTACTTTAGTCACTCATTTCCGATTTATATATAGGTAAAAGCTTTTACTATCTGTTTTTCTGTTTTACGCAAGTTTACTTTCGTAATCTATCTTTCCTTTCTTTATTGCTTTCTTAGATGTCAGACAAGATGCCAGACAAAAAGCAGGAAACTATAGACCAGTTCGCCTTACATCTGTGGTTGGGAAAATGTTGGCGTCCATTATGAAAGAAGCAGTAGCAGGACATTTGGAAAAGCATAATTCAGGCAGAGTCAGCATGGATTTATGAAGGGGAAGTCATGTTTGACAAATTTGCTGGAATTCTTTGAGGATGTAACGAACAGTGTGGATAAGAACATAAAAACATAAGAACATAAGAAATAGGAGCAGGAGTAGGCCATATGGCCCCTTGAGCCTGCTCCGCCATTCAATACGATCATGGCTGATCTGATCATTGACTCAGGTCCACTTCCCTACTCGCTCCCCATAACCCCTTATCAGTTAAGAAACTGTCTATTTCTGTCTCAAATTTATACAATGTCCCAGCTTCCGCAGCGAATTCCACAGATTTACAACCCTCTGAGAGAAGAAATTTCTCCTCATCTCAGTTTTAAATGGGCAGCCCCCTTATTCTAAGATTATACCCCCTAGTTCTAGCCTCCCCCATCAGTGGAAACATCCTCTCTGCATCCACCTTGTCAAGCCTCCTCATAATCTTATATATTTCGATAAGATCACCTCTCATTCTTCTGAATTCCAATGAGTAGAGGCACAACCTACTCAACCTTTCCTCATAAGTCAACCCCCTAATCTCTGGAATCAACCGAGTGAATCTTCTCTGAAATGCCTCCAAAAGAAGTATATCCTTTTGTAAAAATGGAAACCAAAACTGCACGCAGTGTTCCAGGTGTGGCCTCACCAATACCCTGTATAACTGTAGCAAGACTTCCCTGCTTTTATAATCCATCCCCTTTGCAATAAAGGCCAAATTCCAATGGATAAAGGGGAACCAGTGGATGTGGTATATTTGGACTTCCAGAAGGCATTTGACAAGGTGCGGCATAAAAGGTTACTGCACACGGGGCTGGGGGTAATATATTAGCATGGATAGAGGATTGGCTAACTGACATAAACAGAGGGTCGGGATAAATGATTCATTCTCGGGTTGGCAATCAGTAACTAGTGGGGTGCCGCAGGGATCAGTGCTGGGACCCCAACTATTTACAATATATAGTAACGACTTGGATGAAGGGACTGAGTGTAATGTAGCCAAGTTTGCTGATGATACAAAGATGGGAGGAAAAGCAATGCGTGAGGAAGACACAAAAATACCTGCAAAAGGATATAGACAGACTAAGTGAGTGGGCAAAAATTTGGCAGATGGAGTATAATGTTGGAAAGTGTGAGGTCATGCACTTTGGCAGAAAAAAATCGCAGATCAAGTTATTATTTAAATGGAGAAAAATTGCAAAGTGCTGCAGTACAGTGGGACCTGGGGGTACTTGTGCATGAAACACAAAAGTTAGTATGCAGATACAGCAAGTGATCAGGAAGGCCAATGGAATCTTGGCCTTTATTGCAAAGGGGATGGAGTATAAAAGCAGGGAAGTCTTGCTACAGTTATGCAGGATATTGGTGAGGCCACACCTGGAATATTGTGTACAGTTTTGGTTTCCATATTTACAAAAGGACATACTTGCTTTGGAGGCAATTCAGAGAAGGTTCACGAGGTTGATTCTGAAAATGAGGGGGTTGACTTATGAGGAAAGGTTGAGTAGGTTGGGCCTCTACTCATTGGAATTCAGAAGAATGAGAGGTGATCTTATCGAAACGTATAAGATTATGAGGGGGCTTGACAAGGTGAATGCAGGGAGGATGTTTCCACTGATAGGGGAGACTAGAACTGGAGGGCATAATCTTAGAATAAGGGGCCACTCATTAAAAATGGGATGAGGAGGAATTTCTTCTCTCAGAGGGTTGTAAATCTGTGGAATTCACTGCCTCAGAGAGCTGTGGAAGCTGTATCATTGAATAAATTTAAGACAGAGGTAAACAGTTTGTTAACCGATAAGGGAATAAGGGGTTATGGGGAGCGGGCAGGGAAGTGTACCCGAGTCATGATCGGATCAGCCATGATCGTATTAAATGGCGGAGCAGGCTCGAGAGGCCGTATGGCCTACTTTTGTTGCTATTTCTTATGTTCCTATAAAATGCTGCAATACAGAGGGATCTGGGGGTCCTTGTACATGAAACATAAAATGTGTAACTTCAGCAAGTAGCTAGGAAGGCAAATGGAATGTTGGCCTTTATTCAAAGCGGAGGTGGAGTAATAAGGTGGATGAATTAACTGTGCAAATAGATGTTAACAAATATGATGTGATTGGGATTACGGAGACGTGGCTCCAGGATGATCAGGGCTGGGAACTCAACATCCAGGGGTATTCAACATTCAGGAAGGATAGAATAAAAGGAAAAGGAGGTGGGGTAACATTGCTGGTTAAAGAGGAGATTAATGCAATAGTTAGGAAGGACATTAGCTTGGATGATGTGGAATCCATATGGGTAGAGCTGCAGAACACCAAAGGGCAAAAAACGTTAGTGGGAGTTGTGTACAGACCTCCAAACAGTAGTAATGATGTTGGGGAGGGCATCAAACAGGAAATTAGGGGTGCATGCAATAAGGGTGCAGCAGTTATAATGGGTGACTTTAATATGCACATAGATTGGGCTAGCCAAACTGGAAGCAATACGGTGGAGGAGGATTTCCTGGAGTGCATAAGGGATGGTTTTCTAGACCAATATGTCGAGGAACCAACTAGGGGGGAGGCCATCTTAGACTGGGTGTTGTGTAATGAGAGAGGATTAATTAGCAATCTCGTTGTGCGAGGCCCCTTGGGGAAGAGTGACCATAATATGGTGGAATTCTGCATTCGGATGGAGAATGAAACAGTTAATTCAGAGACCATGGTCCAGAACTTAAAGAAGGGTAACTCTGAAGGTATGAGGCGTAAATTGGCTAGGATAGATTGGCGAATGATACTTAAGGGGTTGACTGTGGATTTAGAGACCGCATGGATGAACTACATCAATTGTACATTCCTGTCTGGCGTAAAAATAAAAAAGGGAAGGTGGCTCAACCGTGGCTATCAAGGGAAATCAGGGATAGTATTAAAGCCAAGGAAGTGGCATACAAATTGGCCAGAAATAGCAGCGAACCCGGGGACTGGGAGAAATTTAGAACTCAGCAGAGGAGGACAAAGGGTTTGATTAGGGCAGGGAAAATGGAGTACGAGAAGAAGCTTGCAGGGAACATTAAGACGGATTGCAAAAGTTTCTATAGATATGTAAAGAGAAAAAGGTTAGTAAAGACAAACGTAGGTCCCCTGCAGTCAGAATCAGGGGAAGTCATAACGGGGAACAAAGAAATGGCAGACCAATTGAACAAGTACTTTGGTTCGGTATTCACTAAGGAGGACACAAACAACCTTCCGGATATAAAAGGGGTCAGAGGTCTAGTAAGGAGGAGGAACTGAGGGAAATCCTTATTAGTCGGGAAATTGTGTTGGGGAAATTGATGGGATTGAAAGCCGATAAATCCCCAGGGCCTGATGGACTGCATCCCAGAGTACTTAAGGAGGTGGCCTTGGAAATAGCGGATGCATTGACAGTCATTTTCCAACATTCCATTGACTCTGGATCAGTTCCTATCGAGTGGAGGGTAGCCAATGCAACCCCACTTTTTAAAAAAGGAGGGAGAGAGAAAACAGGGAATTATAGACCGGTCAGCCTGACATCGGTAGTGGGTAAAATGATGGAATCATTTATTAAGGATGTCATCGCAGCGTATTTGGAAAGAGGTGACATGATAGGTCCAAGTCAGCATGGATTTGTGAAAGGGAAATCATGCTTGACAAATCTTCTGGAATTTTTTGAGGATGTTTCCAGTCGAGAGGACAAGGGAGAACCAGTTGATGTGGTGTATTTGGACTTTCAGAAGGCTTTCGACAAGGTCCCACACAAGAGATTAATGTGCAAAGTTAAAACACATGGGATTGGGGGTAGTGTGCTGACATGGATTGAGAACTGATTGTCAGACAGGAAGCAAAGAGTAGGAGTAAATGGGTACTTTTCAGAATGGCAGGCAGTGACTAGTGGGGTACCGCAAGGTTCTGTGTTGGGGCCCCAGCTGTTTACATTGTACATTAATGATTTAGACGAGGGGATTAAATGTAGTATCTCCAAATTTGCAGATGACACTAAGTTGGGTGGCAGTGTGAGCTGCGAGGAGGATGCAATGAGGCTCCAGAGTGACTTGGATAGGTTAGGTGAGTGGGCAAATGCATGGCAGATGAAGTATAATGTGGATAAATGTGAGGTTATCCACTTTGGTGGTAAAAACAGAGAGACAGACTATTATCTGAATGGTGACAGATTAGGAAAAGGGGAGGTGCAACGAGACCTGGGTGTCATGGTACATCAGTCATTGAAGGTTGGCATGCAGGTGCAGCAGGCGGTTAAGAAAGCAAATGGCATGTTGGCCTTCATAGCGAGGGGATTTGAGTACAGGGGCAGGGAGGTGTTGCTACAGTTGTACAGGGCCTTGGTGAGGCCACATCTGGAGTATTGTGTACAGTTTTGGTCTCCTAACTTGAGGAAGGACATTCTTGCTAATGAGAGAGTGCAGCGAAGGTTCGCCAGACTGATTCCTTGGATGGTGGGACTGACCTATCAAGAAAGACTGGATCAACTGGGCTTGTATTCACTGGAGTTCAGAAGAATGAGAGGGGACCTCATAGAAACGTTTAAATTCTGACGGGTTTAGACAGGTTGGATGCAGGAAGAATGTTCCCAATGTTGGGGAAGTCCAGAACCAGGGGTCACAGTCTAAGGATAAGGGATCAGCCATTTAAGACCGAGATGAGGAGAAACTTCTTCACCCAGAGAATGGTGAACCTGTGAAATTCTCTACCACAGAAAGTAGTTGAGGCCAATTCACTAAATTTATTCAAAAGGGAGTTGGATGAAGTCCTTACTACTAGGGGGATCAAAGGGTATGGCGAGAAAGCAGGAAGGGGGTACTGAATTTGCATGTTCAGCCATGAACTCATTGAATGGCGGTGCAGGCTAGAAGGGCCGAATGGCCTACTCCTGCCCCTATTTTCTATTTTTGTATGTTTCCAAAAGTATTGAAGTCCTGCTACAACTGTACAGGGTATTGGTGAGACCATACCTTGAGTACTGCGTACATTTTTGGTCTCCTTATTTAAGGAGGGATATACTTGCATTGGAGACAGTTCAGAGAAGGTTCACTCGGTTGATTCCTGAGATGAACGGGTTGTTTTATGAAGAAAGGGCGAGCAGGTTGGGTCTATACTCATTGGAGTTTTGAAGAATGAGAGGTGATCTTATGGAAATATATAAGATTCTGAGGGGTCTTGACAAGATGGATGCAGAGAGGATGTGTCCTTGTGTGGAGGAATCTCGAATTAGAGGCAAAAGTTTCAGAATAAGTGGTCACCCATTTAAATCGGAGATGAGGAATTTCTTTACCCCAGAGAGCTGTGGGGGCTGGGTCATTGAATATATTTAAGGTGGAGATAGACAGATTTTTGAAAGATAAGGGAGTCAAGGGTTATGGGGAGCGGGCAGGGAAGTGGAATGGAGGTCAAGATCAGATCAGCCATGATCTTAATGAGTGGCGGAACAGGCTCGAGGGGCCAAATGGCCTACTCCTGCTCCTATATTCGTATGTTCTTGAGACAGTGCTGGTTGGTTATGCCTGTTCCATAACAACTCCAGATTTGGCCCTGGTCACAATTGCTCCTTTTGTCTGAGTCATGTCTATTAAAAATGCATCTTCATTTGTTCTCAACTTGCATTTTAAAATGAAATAGCCATCATTAAAAATTCTTCTTGATGTTAGGGATGTTTAAAGTAGATTCCCCGTCATAGTCAATGAATGTTATTCTGTGCCTCTGAATCAGAAGATTGATGATTCAATCCTCAGACTAAAGACTCGAGCACATAATCCAGGCAGACACTCCCAGCGCAGTACTGAGGGAGTGCTGCATTGTTGGAGATGTCGTCCTTCAGATGAGACGTTAACCCGAGGCTCTGTCTGTTCCCTCAAGTAATCCCATGACACTATTTTGAAGAAGAGCAGGTGAGTTCTTCCCCGGTGTCCTGGACTAATATTTATGCCTCAACCAACATTACCAAAACAGATTATCTGGTCATTATCTGACGGAATTGGACAGGTTAGATGCAGGAAGAATGTTCCCGATGTTGGGGAAGTCCAGAACCAAGGGTCACAATCGAAGGTTAAGGGGTCAGCCATTTAGGACCGAGATGAGTAATGAAAGAGGACTAATTAGCAATCTTGTTGTGCGAGGCCCCTTGGGAAAGAGTGACCATAACATGGTAGAATTCTTTATTAAGATGGAGAGTGACACGGTTAATTCAGAAACTAGGGTCCTGAACTTAAGGGAAGGAAACTTCGATGGTTTTGAGGCGTGAATTGGCTAGAATAGACTGGCAAATGATACTTAAAGGCTTGACAGTGGATAGGCAATGGCAAACATTTAAAGATCATGTGGATGAACTTCAGTAATTGTACATCCCTGTCTAGAGTAAAAATAAAACGGGGAAGGTGGCTCAACTGTGGCTAACAATGGAAATTAAGGATAGTGTTAAATCCAAGGAAGAGGCATATAAATTGGCCAGAAAAAGCAACAAACCTGAGGACTGGGAGAAATTTAGAATTCAGCAGAGGAGGACAAAGGGTTTAATTAAGAGGGGGAAAATAGAGTACGAGAAGAAGCTTGCCAGGAACATAAAAACTGACTGCAAAAGCTTCTATAGGCATGTGAATAAAAAAAGATTAGTGAAGACAAATGTAGGTCCCTTGCAGTCGGATTCAGGTGAATTTATAATGGGGAACAAAGAAATGGCAGACTAATTGAACAAATACTTTGGTTCTGTCTTCATGAAGGAAGACACAAATAACCTTCTGGAAGTACTAGGAGACCGAGTGTCTAGTGAGAAGGAGGAACTGAAGGATATCCTTATTAGGTGTGAAATTGTGTTAGGGAAATTGATGGGATTGAAGGCCGATAAATCCCCGAGGCCTGATAGTCTGCATCCCAGAGTACTTAAGGAAGTTGCCCTCGAAATAATGGATGCATTGATGATCATTTTCCAACAGTCTGTTGACTGTGGATCAGTTCCTATGGACTGGAGGGTAGCTAATGTAACACCACTTTTAAAAAAGGGAGAGAGAGAGAAAGCGGGTAATTATAGACCGGTTAGCCTGACATCAGTAGTGAGGAAAATGTTGGAATCAATTATTAAGGATGAAATAGCAGCTCATTTGGAAAGCAGTGACAGGATTGGTCCAAGTCAGCATGGATTTATGAAGGGGAAATCATGCTTGATAAATCTTCTGGAATTTTGGATGTAACTAGTAGAGTGGACAAGGGAGAACCAGTGGATGTGATGTACTTGGACTTTCAAAAGGCTTTTGACAAGGTCCCACACAAGAGATTGGTTTGCAAAATCTAAGCACATGGTGTTGGGGGTAATATACTGACGTGGATAGAGAACTGGTTGGCAGACAGGAAGCAGAGAGTTGGGATAAACAGGTCCTTTTCAAAATGGCAGGCAGTGACTAGTGGAGTGCCACAGGGCTCAGTGATGGGACCCCAGCTATTTACAACATACATTAATGATTGGATGAAGAAATTGAGTGTAATATCTCCAAGTTTGCAGATGACACTAAACTGGGTGTCAGTGTGATCTGTGAGGGGGACGCTAGGAGGCTGCAGGGTGACTTGGACAGGTTAGGTGAGCGGACAAATGCATGGCAGATGCAGTATAATGTGGATAACTGTGAGGTTATCCACTTTGGGGGCAGAAACGGGAAGACAGAATATTATCTGAATGGTGGCAGATTAGGAAAAGGGGAGGTGCAACGAGACCTGTGTGTCATGGTTCATCAGTCATTGAAAGTTGGCATACAGGTACAGCAGGCGGTGAAGAAGGCAAATGGTATGTTGGCCTTCATAGCTAGGGGATTTTAGTATAGGAGCAGAGAGGTCTTACTGCAGTTGTACAGGGCCTTGGTGAGGCCTCACCTGGAATATTGTGTTCAGTTTTGGTCTCCTAATCTGAGGAAGGACGTTCTTGCTATTGAGAGAGTGCAGCGAAGGTTCATCAGACTGATTCCCAGGATGGCAGGACTGACATATGAGGAGAGACTGGATCAACTGGGCCTTTATACATTGGAGTTTTCAAGGATGAGAGGGGGTCTCATAGAAACATATAAGATTCTGACGGGACGGGACAGGTTCGATGTGGGTAGATTGTTCCCGATGTTGAGGAAGTCCAGAACCAGGGGACTCAGTGTTAGGATAAGGGGTAGGCCGTTTCGGACTGAGATGAGGAGAAACTTCTTCACTCAGAGAGTTGTTAACCTATGGAATTCCCTGCTGCAGAGAGTTTTGATGCCAGTTCACTGGATATATTCAAGAGGGTGTTAGATACGGCCCTTACGGCTAAGGGGATCAAAGGGTATGGAGAGAAAGCAGGAAAGGAGTACTGAGGGAATGATCAGCCATGATCTTATTGAATGGTGGTGCAGGCTCGAAGGGCCGAATGGCCTACTCCTGCACCTATTTTCTATGTTTACACACTGGCTGTTTGCTGTGCACAAATTTGACTGCAGCGTTTCCTACATTACAACAGTGACTATGGTTCAAAAAGTACTTCATGGCTGTAAAGCGCTTTGGGACATCTGGATGTCGTGAAAGGCTTCGAATAAATGCAAGTCTTTCTTTCTTTCTCTCAAAGCCACTTCCCTCGTGTAAGAAAAAATGTGATTCCGTGAAACCAGAGTTTAACTTTGCTTGACGTCTGCTATCTTCGATTGAAACACCAGGCAGATACTTGAACAGTTCTGGGCTGGATTCCAATCCCAATTCTCCAGCGAAAGAAGGATAATGTTGTGGCTTGATGTGCTGCCCATTTGTGGATCAGAGTAATTGCATCACAGCTAGTTGGACCAGATTCCTCCCACCCCCCAAAAGCCAGGTCCCACATGTAAAACGGGCCATAATCGGTCATAGTTTGCTGTAGCGGGTCATCGAATGCCGTCTGCCATTCATTAGACTTTCCCTCGCCCCTTTGATTACTGTAGGCAATCTCTTAGGCAATCCCTCGGAGTCGAGGACGACTTATATGCTCACAGGTTTGTGGAGCTGTTGAGTCTAGAGGAGTCCTTGTTCCACATGTATGTACAGTGCGTGAGGTTGCAGCCTCTCTTCCATTATTTGAAGGGGCTGCTCCTCAATTTTTGGCTGCACTTCAGTCCCACGCTCCTGATCTTTGGGCACCCTGTGCGGAAGTGGGGCAGGCAGGTCAGAGGGTCCCCTCGTAGGACTGCTCCTGGGCATGGCCAAGTTGGTCATTAACCGGTCCAGGCAGCAGACGGTCGAGGAGGATCATTCAGCCTGACTGCCTGCCTCTCTTTCGTGGCTACGTTTGCACCAGTGAGTCCCTGGAGATGGAGCACGCGGTGTCCACCAGTACGCTCGCAGCCTTCCGCAAGAGGTGGGCGCCGGAGGGACTGGAGTGCATCATTTCAACAGGGAACAACATTTTAATTTAATTTGATTTGACAAGGTTCCCTTTAATGTTTAATTGTTAATTTGTGGGTTTTGCTGCCCTTAAAAAAGGAGTCACGTCATTTAAATGTTTTACCAAAATAGTTGTAGAGCTGTTGAGTGGTGAGTGGCTTAAACAGACATGTGGTGTTCACAAGACTCAATAAAACCCCAGCCACTTGAGTTCAGGGGAACCGATTAGCAAAAGGTTTAACAATTACACTACACATTACCAGTTCATCCACCAGGCTCACAATCACCTGCCTCATTGTGATCCCCCGAACACAACTGGCTGGGGTTTTATTGAGTCTTGTGAACATCACGTGACTGGCTAAGCCACTCCCAACTCAACAGCTCTACAAACCTGTGTGCATGCCCACATAGAAACATAGAAATCTACAGCGCAGAAGGAGGCCATTTCGGTCCATCCTGTCCGTTCCGGCCGACAAAGAGCCACACGGCCCTCGGTCAGCAGCCCTGAAGGTTACATATAAACCTATGAACAATGAACAATGGCTGACAGGTAAAGAGCACCCAGCCCAACCAGTCCGCCCCACACAACTGCGACACCCCTTGCACCGAAACATTCTGCACTCCACCCCAACCGGAGCCATGTGATCTCCTGGGAGAGGCAAAAACCAGATAAAAACCAAGGCCAATTGAGGAAAAAAAATCTGGGAAAATTCCTCTCCGACCCATCCAGGCGATCGACACTAGTCCAGATCACCTTGCCCGGATTCGATTCCCTGCAGTACTTATCATCATATCTGCGTCAGCTAACAATAGGTTATCCAGTCTAATCCCATTTACCAGCTCTAGGTCTGTAACCCTGCAGATTACGGCACTTCAAGTGCCCATCCAAGTATCTTTTAAATGTGGTGAGGGTTTCTGCTTCCACCACCCTTCCAGGCAGTGAGCTCCAGACCCCTACAACCTTCTGCGTGAAGAAGCCTCCCCTCAAATCTCCTCTGAACCTTCTACCAATCACCTTGAAACTATGCCCCCTCATAATTGACCCCTCCACCAAGGGAAATAGGCCCTTTCTATCCACTATATCCAGTCCCCTCAAAATTTTGTACACCTCAATGAGGTCTCCTCTCAGCCTCCTCTGTTCCAATGAGAACAAACCCAGCCTATCCAATCTGACCTCATAGCTAAGATTCTCCATTACAGGCAGCATCCTCGTAAATCTCCTCTGCACCCTCTCTAGTGCAATCACGTCCTTTCTATAATACGGTGACCAAAACTGTATGCAGTACTCCAGCTGTGACCTAACCAGAGTATTATACAATTTAAGCATAACCTCCCTGCTCTTATATTCTATGCCTTGGCCAATAAAGGCAAGCATTCGGTATGCCTTCTTAACCACCTTATCCACCTGGCCTGTTAATTTCAGGGATCTGTGGACAAGCACTCCAAGATCCATTTGCTCATCTTTATTTTTAAGTGGCCTACCATTTAATGTGTATGTCCTTTCCTTATTTACCCTCCCAAAGTGCATCACCTCACACTTCTCTGAATTAAATTCCACTTGCCACTGCTCTGCCCACCTGACCAGTACATTGATAACCTCCTGCAGCCCATGACTTTCCTCTTCATTATCAACCACACAGCCAATTTTAGTGTCGTCTGCAAACTTCTTAATCATACTCTCTATATTCAGATCTAGATCATTGATATATACCACAAAAAGCAAGGAATGGGGACTGAGCCCTGCGGAACCCCACTGGAAACATCCTTCCAGTCACAAAAACACCCAGCAACCTCACAGGTGCATACATTACACGCAAAGCTGTTTTGTGAAAGGAATTGTGCAGAGCAAGGCACCCAATCACTTGGCTGCATTTAGTGACACCACTAACCCCAAGCCAGAATGGAGATGATTGGGTAATTCCCCCGTCAATCACGCCCAGAGCCCGCACTGCCGAAAATAACCAGATTTGATTTTGTGCGCATTATTTGTATTATGTAACTATCCCCTACTTTCAGCATTCTGCTGGAGAACTAATCCTGCTTCTATCGGGAGATGTTACTGCAGCTTGGGTCATGAATTCTGTTCGCTGCAGACTCTTTTACAATAGACTCTGTAAATAGACTTTTTGTTTGCCGTACAATCGACTGTTTGCTGTGAGTCCTGCTGTAGGTTCTGCCCCGCCTCCAACTGATTGATTGACTCAGTGCAGCTCATTGGCTGACATAAAAACTGACTGCAAAAGCTTCTACAGCTACGTGAAGAGAAAAAGATTAGTGAAGACAAATGTAGGTCCCTTGCAGTCAGAATCAGGTGAATTTATAATGGGGAACAAAGAAATGGCAGACCAACTGAACAAATACTTTGGTTCTGTCTTCACTAAGGAAGACACGAATAACCTTCCGGAAATACTAGGGGACCGAGAGTCTAGCGAAAAAGAGGAACTTAAGGAAATGCAGGACTGACATATGAAGAAAGACTGGATCAACTAGGCTTATATTCACTGGAATTTAGAAGAATGAGAGGGGATCTCATAGAAACATATAAAATTCTGACGGGATTGGACAGGTTAGATGCAGGAAGAATGGTCCCGATGTTGGGGAAGTCCAGAATCAGGGGACACAGTCTAAGGATAAGGGGTAAGCCATTTAGGACCGAGATGAGGAGAAACTTCTTCACTCAGAGAGTGGTGAACCTGTGGAATTGTCTACCACAGAAAGTTGTTGAGGCCAGTTCGTTAGATATATTCAAAAGGGAGTTAGATGTGGCCCTTACGGCTAAAGGGATCAAGGGGTATGGAGAGAAAGCAGGAATGGGATACTGAAGCTGCATGATCAGCCATTATCATATTGAATGGTGGTGCAGGCTCGAAGTGCCAAATGGACTACTCCTGCATCTATTTTCTATGTTTCTATGTTTTTATAGTGCAGCTCATTGGATGACACAGTGTAGCTCATTGGCTGACACAGTGCAACTCAGTGGCTGACACAGTGTAGCTCATTGGCTGACACAGCATGACTGATCGGCTGACATAGTGTAGCTCATTGGCTGACACAGCATGACTGATCGGCTGACACAGCATGACTGATTGGCTGACACAGCACAATATAATAGCTGACACAGCATGACTGATTGGATGACACAGTGCAGCTCATTGGGTGACATAGCATGACTCATTGGCAGACACAGTGGTGTTAATAGACACTCCACAATTACTTAGGTTTTGGATATCTTTGGAATTTTCTTCCCAAAAGGGCTGTGGATACTGAATCGTTGAGTATATTCAGGGTTGAGCTAGATCAATTTTTGGGCTGTGGGGGGAATCAAAGGATATGGGGATAAGGCGAGAAAGTGGAGTTGAGCTCGAAGATCAGCCATGATCTTATTGAATGGCGGAGGGGCCAAATGGCCTATGCCTGCTTCTAATTCTTATGTTATGTTCTTAAACTTCACTTGCATGGACGGTAATGAACCAAAGCCTAATTAATTAAGGATTCTAGATTTCTGGGCTGTCCCAATAAGGGTCAATGTAATGTGTCCAATTGTACAGCTTGACATGGCGTGAGCGTATAAGGTGAACCGGGACACAGAAGTCAGCTTGCCTGATTCACGTCCCTCCTACTTTTCCCATCCATTCATTTCAAAAAAGCACGTAAAATCATGCTGGCTTTGAGTCAAATGTTCTGAACGATGAACCCACATTCTCCATATATCATCCCATTGTGTCAGTCTCCATGACAGGACAGCAAGACTGTAAAATTAACATTGCAATTAGGAACATTGGAATTCCTAGCTATTAAAAGACCAAGCCTATCTAGTTCATCCTCTGATAAAGAAAGAAAGACTTGCATTTATATCACACCTTTCCCGACCATTGGATGTCTCAAATCACTTTACAGCCAACAAAGTACTTTTGAAGTGTCACTGTTGTAATGTAGGAAATGCAGCAGCTGATTTGCGCACAGCAAGCTCCCACAAACAGCAATGTGATAAAATATGAACATAAGAAATAGGAGCAGGAGTAGGCCATTTGACCCCTCGAGCCTGCTCTGCCATTCAATAAGATCGTGGCTGATCTGATCATGGGCTCAGCTCCACTTCCCCGCCCGCTCCCCATAATCCTTCACTCCCTTATCGCTCAAAAATCTGTCTATCTCCGCCTTAAATGTATTCAATGACCCAGGCTCCACAGCTCTCTGGAGCAGATAATTCCATAGATTTACAACCCTCTGAAAGAAGAAATTCCTCCTCATCTCAGTTTTAAATGGGTGGCCCCTTATTCTGGGACTATGTCCCTTAGTTTTAGTTTCCGCTATGAGTGGAAATAGCCTCTCTGCATCCACGTTGTTGAGCCCCCTAATTATTTTATATGCTTTGATAAGATCACCTCTCATTCTTCTGAACTCCAATGTATAGAGGCCCAACCTACTCAACCTTTCCTCATAAGTCAACCCCTCATCAAGGAATCAACCGAGTGAACCTTCTCTGAACAGCCTCCAATGCAAATATATCCTTCCTCAAATACGGAGACCAAAACTATATGCAGTACTCCAGTTGTGGCCTCACCAATACCCTGTACAGTTGTAGCAGGATTTCTATGCTTTTATATTCTATCCCCCTTGCAATAAAGGCCAACATTCTATTTGCCTTCCTGATTAATTACTGTCCATGCATATTCACTTTTGTGTTTCATGCACAAGGACCCCCAGGTCTCTCTGTACTGCAGCACTTAGCAATTTTTCTCCATTTAAATTATAATTTGCTTTTCTATTTTTTATGCCAAATTGGATAACCTCACATTTTCCCACATGATACTCCAAATGCCAAATCTTTGCCCACTCATTTAGCCTGTCTATATCCCTTTGCAGATTTGTTGTGTTTTCCTCACAATTTGCTTTCCCACCCATCTTTGTATCATCAGCAAATTTGGCTACATTACACTCGGTTCCTTCATCCAAGTCATTGATATAGATTGTATATAGTTGAGGACCCAGCACTGATCCCTGCGGCACCCCACTAGTCACTGTTTGCCAACCAGAAAATGACCCATTTATCCCGACTCTCTGTTTTCTGTTAGTTAGCCAATCCTCTATCCATGTTAATATATTACCCCCAACCCCGTGAGCTTTTATCTTGTGCAGTAACCTTTTATGTGGCACCTTATCGAATGCCATCTCGAAATCCAAATATACCACATCCACTGGTTCCCCCTTATCCACCCTCCACGTTACATCCTCAAAGAACCCCAGCAAATTTGTCAAACATGATTTCCCTTTCATAAAACCATGCTGACTCTGCTTGATTGAATTATGCTTTTCCAAATGTCCCGCTACTGCTTCCTTAATAATGGACTCCAGCATTTTCCCAATGACAGATGTTAGTCTAATTGGTCTATAGTTTCCTACTTTTTGTCTGCCTCCTTTTTTAAATAGGAGTGTTACATTTGCGATTTTCCAATCCGCCCCAGAATCCAGGGAATTTTGGTAGATTACAACCAATGCATCCACTATCTCTGCAACCACCTCGCTCAAGACCCTCGAATAATGACCAGATAATTTGTTTTAGATGCTGGTTGCGTGATAATTACCGGGGATAACTCCCCTGCTCTTTGAAACAGTGCCATAGGATCTTTTACGGCCATGTGAGAGAGCAGACGGGGCCTCGGATTAACGTCACATCTGAAAGACGGCAACTCTGACAGCGCAGCACTCCCTCAGCACTGCACTGGAGTGTCAGTCTAGATTGTTGTGCTCAAGTCTCTGGAGTGGGACTTTATAGTCGCATGATACAATGATAATGGAGTTATTGTCTAATCATTGCACTCAATCTCTATCGATTAATTTTAAACAGATCCATTTTAATTTAAACAAGAGACAAGAAAAATCCCCAGTGGTGGAAAACTTTGGGAACCACAGGTCCAAAGTTACCTGTTCTTCCCAAGCATTGCTACTCTTACCACAATGATATGTCTACCTATACTGTATCCCCAAATGTTATTTTATAAAATAAAGCTATCCAATTATCATTTAATTGGTACAACACTAACTGCTTCCACCATCTTCCTAGGGAGCCTGGTCTGTAGACTGACCATTAATTCACTCACTGAAATAATGTCTCTGCAGATTAATTTACGAATATATGAACAGTAGGCCATTCAGCCCCTTGAGCCTGTTCCGCCATTCAATGAGATCATGACTGATCTGTGACCTAAGTCCATATATCCGCCTTTGGCCCATATCCCTTAATACAAAAATCTGTCACTCTCAGATTTAAAATTAACAATTGACCCAGCGGCAATTATCGTTTGCAGAACAGAGTTCTAAACTTCTACCAATCTTTGTGTGTAGAAGTGTTTCCTAATTTCACTCCTGAAAGATCTGGCTCTAATTTTTAGACTGTGCCCCCTAGTCCTAGACTCCCCAACCAGCAGAAATAGTTTCTCTCGATCTACTCTATCTGTTCCCCTTAATATCCTGAAAACTTCGATCAGATCATCCCTTAACCTTCTAAATTGTAGGGACTGCGGGCCCAATTTTGGCCATGATTTGCATCAATTGTTTTGGAGTGAGTTGTTTTTTCTGGCGTAAGTTAAAAAATGTCATTTTCCCCCAAAAATTTGCACCAGAGTAAGTCAGTTAGGTACAATTTTTTTTAGTTCAGTTTTTTTTTTAAAAGGGGGCGTTCCTAGACACTTACGCCAGTTTTGGCCATTTACGCCACTTTGGCCACAAAAACTTACTCCAAATCCACTTAGGTCAGCGGATGTGGCCAGCTCTGAAAAAAATTGCGGGCAGTGAAGAATTCGGCTCAGGTTAGTACATTTAAAGCACCAACACTTACAAAGCACTAAACAAGGCCAAAAAGTAATAAGCAATCAATCAATAACAAGTAAAACATTGAAGTCCTACCTTTATGCCAGAATCAAGTTTTATTTTAAAGTCCCCCCCAATCAAAACTCTCCTCCTCCCCCCCTCCACCCCCAATCAAAACTCTCCTCCTCCCACCCTCCCCCCCCAATCAAAACTCTCCTCCTACCCTGCCCCTCCCCCCAATCAAAACTCTCCTCACTAAACAAAGCACAACCATCAATAAATAAAAAATAAAACTGAAGTCCTACCTCGGCCCAGGAACTCAGCGGCCGGCCGGCCGGTGTGGGAGGCCACTCGGCCGGGGATAGGATGCGGTGAAGATCGGGGCGTCCTGTCGGCCGGGGATAGGGGCTGCGAGCATCGGGTCCTGCTCACAGCTCGCAGGACACGCTGGGAGGGCGAGGCGCATGCGCGCAGACTTCACTGAGCATGCGCGCAGTTGCCGGCAGTGCTGTCTGCTCTGGCCTGTTGCTCCGCCCCCCCCACTTCACTAGCTACGCCATGCTGGGACACCGGAGAGTCGGCAGAGCGGGCAGGATGGGGCCCCTTTTTTTTGGCGCCGTTTCCAAGCGCGCAAAGTCGGCGCATTTAAGGTAAGTGCGCCGAAAAAAGGGGTTGAGGAAAATTGGGCCCATAAATCCTAATTTGTGTAATCTCTCCTCGTAACTTAACCCTTGAAGTCCGGGTGTTATTCTGGTACACCTACGTTGCACTCCCTCCAAGGCCAATATATCCTCCCTAAGGTGTGGTGCCAAGAACTGCTCACAGTGCTCCAGGTGTGGTCTAACCAGGGCTTTGTACAGCTGCAGCATAACTTCTACCCCCTTGTATTCTAGTCCTCTAGACATAAAGGCCAGCATTCCATTAGCCTGCTTGATTATTTTCTGGTACTTGTTCATAACATTTTAATGATCTCTGAACCTGGACCCCCAAGTCTCTTTGGACAGCCACTCTTTTTAGCTTTTCACCATTTAGAAAGTACCCTATTCTATCCTTTTTAGGTCCAAAGTTGATGACCTCATATTTGCTTACATCGAAATCCATTTGCCACAGTTTTGCCCATTCACGAAGGGCTAGAAATTATGCTGCGCCCTGTTTGGGGAGCGCAAAATTATTGGCAGGGGAAAACGACTTGCTGCTCCCGGAGCTTCAGCTTTAGCGCTCCAAGGGCTAATGTAGAGCACTACATCAAGCGTTAACGCTTTTCTGAGAGCGCTAAAGCGTGTGAGCGGGGCGATAGCGGCAGAGCCCTGAGCAATGTTCCGTGCCGTGCTGCCATCTTTGGAGGCTCCTTCCCTCGCTTGAAGGGAAGGGCCAATGTTGGTTTGAATCAATCTTCATGCTGTCTCTGTGGGGTCACGGGACTGGCGCTGCATGCATGGCAGCCCCAAGCACTCAGCGAGCGCAGGGCCTGAGGAATCACTGGGTCAGAATCAATCAGAAGGCACCAGACTGGTGCCAGTAAATGTTTGCCCTCCCTGATCACCTCTGCCTGTAATTATCGCTCCCCGAGCGGCCGGCCGAGGTGGGCACGCCTCCTGCAGCTGCCGTTGTTGACGCCCGGCGCTGCTGCAGGGGGCGGGAGCGAATATCACATCCGGGGCGGTAACGGGGTGCTGCGCACCGGATGACCTCACGATCTCCAGGGCACAGGAGTTCGAGGCGGTAAGTGTTAGCGCCAGCGCAAAAGCGCCGGGGAAGTTCGCAGGTGTTGGTGAATTCGCCGCGCCCGGTCAGTAACCCCTTAGCGCCCCCATTATTGCCCCCCACAGGCGCTAACGGGAGGCACAAACCGAGCCAATTTCACCCCCCTACCCAATCTATCAATATCCCCTTGTCATTTTATGCTTTCATCTACACTGCCTACAACGCCGCCTATCTTTGTGTCCTCGACAAATTTGGATATATGACTTTCTAAGCCAGCAGCTAAGTCCTTAATAAATACTGTGAATAGTTGAGGCCCCAACACAGAACCCTGCTTTGAATTCACCCATCACTTCCAGCATAGGCCATGTCCTCTGATGCTACTGTTCTGGACAAGGAGAAGGCCTTTTGTGATCTACGTTATCGAGGCCCTTTAGAATCCTGAAAACAGAAATCACTTCAGCTCTCAACCTTCTCTGTTCCAGTGGGAATGTGTCCAATCCACACAATCACTAGTCATAATCCAATCCCTCCAATCATTCTGCTTGCTCTCTTCTGCATCTTTCCAATACCTTAAAAAAATATATTCATTGGATGTGTCGCTGGTCAGGCCGACATTTATTGACCATCCCTAATTGCCCTTGCGAACATAGAACATAAGAAATAGGACCAGGAGTAGGCCACCTGGCCCCTCGAGCCTGCTCCACCATTCAATAAGATCATGTCTGATCTGATCATGGACTCAGCTCCACTTCTCTGCCCGCTCCCCATAACCCTTTACTCCCTTATCGCTCAAAAATCTGTATATCTCCGCCTTAAATATACTCAATGACCCAGCCTCCACAGCTCTCTGGGGCAGAGAATTCCACAGATTTACAACCCTCTGAGAGAAGAAATTCCTCCTCGTCTCAGTTTGGGCCGCCCCTTATTCTGAGACTATGTCCCCTAGTTTTAGTTTCCCCTATGAGTGGAAACATCCTCTCTGCATCCACCTTGTCGATCCCCTTCATTATCTCACATGTTTCAATAAGATCATCTCTCATTCTTCTGCACTCCAATGAGCATAGGTCCAACCTCATCTCCGGAATCAACCTAGTGAACCAAGAAGGTGGTGGTGAGCCGCCTTCTTGAAAAGCTGCAGTCCATGTGGTGAGGGTGCTCGCACAGTGACTTCATCGTATAGCAGTTTGATACAACTGGTCGGCCATTTCAGAGGGCAGTTAAGAGTCAACTACATTGCTGTGGGTCTGGAATCACATAGTGGTCCAGACCGGGTAAGGACGGCAGATTTCCTTCTCTAAAGGGCATTAGTGAACCAGATTGATTTTTGCAACAATCCGGTAGTTTCATGGGGCTCAATTTTCCCCAAAGCATTTTTTTGGCGTACTTGAAGAGTTACGCCCGATTTTTTGAGGTCTAAGTACGCCAAAAAAAAAATTCCAGGTTTCCCCGTTGGATGTCTTCACTTTGGCCTGGCAAAATCCAGCCTTTAGTTTTGGGGGCGGAGCCTTGATCTGCGCCAAAAAGACCTGGCTGCCATGGTAACCAGGGACACAATGCGAGCTGAGGCTGCAAAGTGAAGCACACAGCTAGCTCCCAATTAATGTGTTGAAAAGAATTGAAAAACACATAGCGCCAACTTACCTCCAACTCCGCCTGAAGGGCTTGCCGGTCCGGTCCCATTCTCGGTCCCCATTCTCCCGGTCCGGTCCCATTCTCGGTCCCCGGATTTGATTCATTCATTCTCTCTCGCTCTCTCCTCTCTCTCCGTAGAACTGACCCGGACAGCCTTCGGGCGGGGTTGGAGTTAAATTGCTGCAATGTGTTTTTGAATTCTTTTAGTGTGTCCGGGCATCTGCTGCACCGATTTCCTTAATGCTAGGGAAGATATTTCTGCAGAGGCCATGTAGGCTGGCCTAAGCGCAACTGGAGTAACTCTCAGCTGGCCAAACTTCCCTAAATGCCCAGAATTTGCATAGGTGGCTGGTTATGCCCCCTTTGGCTGAAAAAAAAACTGACCTAAAAAAAACCGTATCTAACTGAGTTACACTGGTGCAAATTGATTGGGGAAACTGGGGATTTTCAACTTAGGCCAAAAAAAAGCAGCCTGCTCCAAAAAAACGGT
Organism: Pristiophorus japonicus; assembly: GCF_044704955.1. Taxonomy (NCBI): domain Eukaryota; kingdom Metazoa; phylum Chordata; class Chondrichthyes; family Pristiophoridae; genus Pristiophorus; species Pristiophorus japonicus. Next base: position 14,112,973 of record NC_091978.1, read on the forward strand.
GCAAATCACTGGGTGAAAATTCTGCCCAATGTCACCATTACTGATGCCAACTTTTAGGGCCCAAGTTTCCACAGGATAAAAAATGGGTGCCCCTCCGAGCTGGGTGCCCGTTTTTCTCGCCTAAAACGGCGCCAGAAAAAAAAATCGCGATTCTGGAGCGTTCTGCAGCTCCTTGTCTGTTTGGTGCGGCGCCCAGGGGGGCAGAGCCTACACTCGCGCCGATTTTGTAAGTGGGAGGGGGCGGGTACTATTTAAATTAGTTTTTTCCTGTCGGCAACGCTGCGCATGCGCGTTGGAGCGTTCGCGCATGCGCAGTGTGAAGGAAACATTGGCACTCGGCCATTTTTGTAGTTCTTTGTAGCTGTTTAATTTTTGAAATTTTTTTAATAAAAGCACATTGCCATCAGCACATCAGCACTGAGGCTTCCCTTCTCACTGTCTCCTTCCCCTCCCCACCCTCCATGGCAACAAACGGCTGTCTCCTTCCCCTTCCTCCCCTCCACGGCAACAAACGGCGGTTTCCTTCCCCACCCCCCGCGGGAACGAACGATGGGCTGAAGCACTTTCACACATTTAGGAAGATGGTTTATTTAATCTTTTCTTTGCTTATAAATGTTTATTCAGGTTGGATTTATTTGTATAATATTTGTAGAAGTATAAATAAGGATTGATTGTAGAATTTAATGACTTCCCTTCCCCCCTCTCCCCCTCCACCTCGTTCTGGACGCCTAATTTGTAACCTGCGCCTGATTTTTTAATGTGTAGGACAGGTTTTTTCAGTTCTACAAAAATCTTCACTTGCTCCATTCTACTTTAGTTTGGAGTACGTTTTCACTGTGGAAACTTTGAAATCAGGCGTCAGTGGCCGGACACGCCCCCTTTTGAAGAAAAAATTCTGTTCCAAAGTAGAACTGTTCTACCTGACTAGAACTGCAGAAAAAAAAATGTGGATAATTGCGATTTCTAAGATAGTCCGTTCTCCACCAGTTGCTCCTAAAAATCAGGCGCAAATCATGTAGAAACTTAAAATCCAGATTTATTTAATGAACTGAATTTTAATTCCCCAGCTGCCATGGTGGGATTTGAACTTACGTCTCTGGATCGTTAGTCCAAACTTCTGGATTACTGGCCCAGTAACATAATCACTATGCTACTGTACCCCTGCAATATCCCTCCTGTACTGTTGTGATTGGAACAATATTCTATGTGCAGTCATGTCAAGTTATAAAGTGGCGGGACTCCCTCACTATTTCAGCCCAATGTTGACCTTTCAATACATCCCAAACTTTGATTTTCTCTACTCTCTGCTACTGAGCCACGTGTCTGTCAAAGTAATTGTTCCCAAGGCAACGCAATGTTTTTTTGATAGTGCGCTAATAATAATTTTAAGGGCGTGTTTATTTTCAATATTAATATTGTCATGATCAGGTAATCACATTTTTAAAACAATGACGATCGTATATATGGCAGCACATTCGACTTGGTGTAGTGGTATGTTACTGGACTTGCAATCCAGAAGTCATGGACTAATAATCCAGGGAACATGATTTCAAATCACTTGGTGAATTCGGCCCATGAGCCCTTTTGTCTCTCGAATCTCTCCTGTCTTCCACCCTATCACTGACCTTCCCTTTTGTTCTTTCTTCCCCTCCCCCTTTCAGTGCGTCTTAAGAATCCATTCATTTCGAACACGACCCGAAACGTTAACTCTGCTTCCTCTCCACAGAGGCTGCCTGACCCGCTGAGATTTCCAGCATTTTCTGTTCTTGCTCCTCTGCTTTTCTCCTGGGAAATAAGCAGAGAAAACCCAGCCCCCGAAAAACTTCCAAACCTCCCTCCTCCCCCAATATGAGGTAACAATTCACAAGAGACCATCCAGACACATCCGGGTCTTTTTCCTTCCACGCACGCGCAAGCTCTAAATGTTAAGAACTGATGCAAATCACGCCAGCTCATTTATGGAATCATTCACAGGTCCATGTGTACACTTGGTTGGGGTCTGAGGCGCATGTTATTGAGGGAAGTGGAAAATGGAATGCCAGCGAAGGTTCAGGGGGATGGGGCCAATTAAAGGGGAGTGTCAGAATAGGGGAGCAACAGTTCTGAAAGCCTTTGAAGAGCCTCAACCGTTAGCTGAGGTATGAACAGGTCGAAGAATTGGCAGGCGAATGTGACGGGTAAGGGTTAGAAACATAGAAATATAGAAAATAGGTGCAGGAGTAGGCTATTCGGCCCTTCGAGCCTGCACCGCCATTCAATGAGTTCATGGCTGAACATACAACTTCAGTACCCCATTCCTGCTTTCTCGCCATACCCCTTGATCCCACTAGTAGTAAGGACCACATCTAACTCCTTTTTGAATATATTTAGTGAATTGGCCTCAACAACTTTCTGTGGTAGAGAATTCCACAGGTTCACCACTTTCTGGGTGAGGAAGTTTCTCCTCATCTCGGTCCTAAATGGCTTACCCCTTATCCTTCGACTGTGACCCCTGGTTCTGGACTTCCCCAACATTGTGAACATTCTTCCTGCATCTAACCTGTCTAAACCCGTCAGAATTTTAAACGTTTCTATGAGATCCCCTCTCATTCTTCTGAACTCCAGTGAATACAAGCCCAGTTGATCCAGTCTTTCTTGATATGTCAGTCCCGCCCTCCCAGGAATCAGTCTGGTGAACCTTCGCTGCACTCCCTCAATAGCAAGAATGTCCTTCCTCAAGTTAGGAGACCAAAACTGTACACAATACTCCAGGTGTGACCTCACCAAGGCCCTGTACAACTGTAGCAACACCTCCCTGCCCCTGTACTCAAATCCCCTCGCTATGAAGGCCAACATGCCATTTGCTTTCTTAACCACCTGCTGTACCTGCATGCCAACCTTCAATGACTGATGTACCATGACACCCAGGTCTCGTTGCACCTCCCCTTTTCCTAATCTGTCACCATTCAGATAATAGTCTGTCTCTCTGTTTTTAACCACCAAAGTGGATAACCTCACATTTATCCACATTGTACTTTATCTGCCCCAGCACAGAACCTTGCGGTACCCCACTAGTCACTGCCTGCCATTCTGAAAAGTACCCATTTACTCCTACTCTTTGCTTCCTGTCTGACAACCAGTTCTCAATCCATGTCAGCACATTACCCCCAATCCCATGTGCTTTAACTTTGCACATTAATCTCTTGTGTGGGACCTTGTCGAAAGCCTTCTGAAAGTCCAAATACACCACTTCAACTCGTTCTCCCTTGTCCACTCTACTGGAAACATCCTCAAAAAATTCCAGAAGATTTTTCAAGCATGATTTCCCTTTCACAAATCCATGCTGACTTGGAGCTATCATGTCACCTCTTTCCAAATGAGCTGCTATGACAGCCTTAATAATTGATTCCATAGTTCGGTGTGGGCCTGAGTCTGCGACGTGCAGGCGGTCGCAAGGAAGGTTGCCCTCTGTCCAACTCCATGGCAACATGTCCAGAAGGTCAGGATCTCAGCATGCCCGTAACTACCACTGGCTGTGCCAGCCCTTTGCTGTGTGGTAGCTTTAGGTGCCCCTTGCAGTAGGTGGCACGGCTTGGTCTCCATTGACATAGAGCCTGAGGAGGTAGTTCCCCCTAATGTCACTGCCAGCTGGCTGTTCCAGCTTCTGCCCAAAAAGATTGGTGCCAAGCGGGGCATCTTCAGCCAACTGTCTCTTGATCACCCTGACTTGCCTTCTTCCATGCAATACCGTTGAATGAAAGACATAGGGCCCGAATTTGCTGAAGGCCCCTGCCCGCCCAAGTGTCCCCAAAGGGCCGTCAATGGCCGACGAGGTCCCTGACGGTACTCCTCTGGGCGGGGTTTTCATCAACGGGGTCCCTCGAAACTTGGCGGGCGACAAATGAGAGATTTACGCTGTCAATCTGGGCGGCAATGGGCGGGAGCTCCCAATCTCGGCGGCAGAGGCGCTTGCTGCCCAAGTGCCGCCGAGGATGGAGTGGGCCCACGGAGGGTCGAACAACTGCAAAGAAAAAGCATTAAAAAAAAAACCCATTGGACCACCTTCGGGGGACCCCATCCAGGTAAGTTGTTGCGAAAAAAATATTTAAAGATGTTCAGTCGGCTTTTTTTCCGGGATCTTCATACCTACTGTCGGGGACAGACCAGCCTCCAGCCAGCGGTCCATCCCCGTTCTGCCGCCGACTCCCACCCGCAGGATTCTGGGAGCTCGGCGGGCGGGAGCTCATTTGTGCCACTCGGCCGTCCGCTGACGTCAGTGGGCAGTTCCCGGCGGCCCTCCCCTCCCCCTCCCCACTCCACACCAAAGTGGCACTGGGCGGAACCCGAGGAGGAACGTTGGCAGCAGTGAGTGGCAGTTGGCGGCATTGGGCGGTGAATCCATCAAATTCGGGCCCATATGGTGATTGGAGTTCTTCCAACTGAGCATCTAAACTGACGGTTAGTCAACCTGATGCAATGGGTGCTCTGCTGTTTCCACGGTGGGAGGGAGGGGCATTAGGACCATGCAACCTGTCCAATTGCATTGTGCCCCAAACCACTTACGGAACCTGAGTGGATCCAGTGAAAAGTTGTGGTTCTAAATCTCTTGAAGGTAATGCCACAGTACAGTCAGCATGAGCAAGGCACATCTCTCTGTGTGGCTAGCAAAGTTGATCAGATCATGGTAAGTAAGAGAGATTTTTAAATGCTGAGTGTGTACCTATAGATTTTGTTTATTTTCATGTAAATCTTATATTCATTTGGATGAGTGCAGCTCCAACAACACTCAAGAAGCTCGGTACCATCCAGGACAAAGCAGCCCACTTGATCGGCACCCCATCCACCATCTTAAACATTCACTCCCTCCACCATCGGCGCACCGTGGCTGCAGTGTGTACCATCTACAAGATGCACTGCAGCAACTCGCCAAGGCTTCTTCAGCAGCACCTCCCAAACCCGCGACCTCTATCGCCTAGAAGCACAAGGGCAGCAGGTGCATGGGAACACCATCACCTCCACGTTCCCCTCCAAGTCACACACCATCCTGACTTGGAAATATATCGGCCGTTCCTTCATCATCTCTGGGTCACAATCCTGGAACTCCCTCCCTAACAGCACTGTGGGAGCACCTTCACCACACGGACTGCAGCGGTTCAAGAAGGTGGCTCACACCACCTTCTCAAGGGCAATTAGGGATGGGTAATAAATGCCGGCCTTGCCAGCGACGCCCATATCCCAGGAATGAATGAAAGAAAAATTTCAGTAAAGTTCTTCTATTGAACTATAGTGAGTGTTGTTAGAGGAATTGAATTGAACTTGTCCGTTATCAATAACTTTAGTTTATAAAGTATTTTTTTTAACGTAGTAAGCTCTTTTGCCACTGGGCTAATGAGATCGGTATAACTCCCATGCTTTGCTGTCTTATCAATTGTTTTGCTTTTGTTGCATTTAATTCCCATACTACCAAGAGAAACCTGTAATGTGTGCACATGTGAGTATGCTCACAGGTTTGTAGAGCTGTTGCCTGCTCAGGAATCCGTATCTCCACGACCGAGGTTTTAGGTGGCAGGCGGACGAGAGGGCTGTAGCTGGCGAGGTGACCAGGGTCAGGGACCTGCTCGATGGTGGAGGAGCGGGCTGGATGGTCCCAGACGAGCTGGCACGGCGCCTATCCTGGGCCAACGTCCGCCGCGCGGCCAATGCCATCGGTCACTAACAACAGCTCTGGGCCCTGACTCCGTTAGGTGTGTCAAGGAGGCTCAAGCAAGTGGGGAGATCCCGTCCGAACTGACCCCCGTCCGGACAGAATTCCTCATCGGCGCCAAATCCCGAAACCTCCCTCGGGAGCCGGCGCCTCACAACTTCAGACTCCTCGGGGAAATCCTCTCCGTGCCTTTCAGTTCCGCGTGGAGGGGTTTCCTGTACGGGCTGCTCCTGCACACTCTCAACCTTGCCATCCTCGACTGCCGTCCGGACACGCCATGGCGTACCATCTTGCCGTCCGGAGGAGGCGGGGGTCCCCAATGGAGTGCACTCTACGCGGGAGTCCTCCCACTATTTATTGGGAATTTGGCCTGGAGGGTGGTGCACGGAGCAGTCCTGCAATTTCTGCGGTCTGGAAGAGTCTGTGTTCCACGTTTTTATGGAATGTGTGAGGTTGCAGCTCCTGTTCCAATATTTGAAGGGGCTGCTCCTCAAATTCTGGTTGCACTTCAGTCCCACACTCCTGATCTTTGGTCACCCTGACCGTAGGGGTGGGCAGGTTGTTGGGCCTCCTCGTAGGACTGCTCCTGGGCATGGCCAAGGTGGCCATCAGCCGATCCAGGCAGCGGGCGGTCGAGGGGGTCGTTCAGCCTGACTGCCTGCCTCTCTTACGCGCGTACATCCGAGCCAGGGTGTCCCTGGAGATGGAGCACGCGGTGTCCACCGGTACGTTCATGGCCTTCCGCGAGAGGTGGGCGCCGGAGGGACTGGAGTGCATCATCACGCCCTGCAACCAAATTTTAATTTGATCCTTAATGTCTCAGGTTTAATTTGTCTAAGTTTATCGATTTTAGTGCCCCCCCCCCCTGCCCACCTTTTAGCCAGGGGGCACTTGTATAATTTGTGTTTTTGATGCCCTCAAAAAAAAAGAGCAAAAAACAAAAAAATATAAGGGGACACTTGATTGAAGCTTTTGGAGTGTGCCCCCCCCCAGGGGGAACTTGATTGGTTGCAACAAAACAGTTGTAGAGCTGTTGCCTGCTCAGGAATCCGTACCTTCATTGTTATGTATGTAAACATTACCAATGTGTAAGACTTGCCAACAGGGGGCGCACCTGTGGGAGATCCAATGGTCACCTGCACACCCTGGGCAAGGAGGTATAAAAGGCAAACTACCATGCTGCTTACTCACTCTGGAGTTATATTAAAGAGACCAAGGTCACAACAGTTTGAGCTTAAGATATACAGTCTTGTGGAGTTATTCTGAACTTAACATCCATGACAGCGGTTTTAGGTGGCAAGTGGATGAGAGGGCTGTGTCTGGCAAGGTGACTAGGGTCAGGGACCTGCTCGATGGCGGAGGAGTGGGCTGGATGAGGCCAGATGAGCTGGCACGCGCCTATCCTGGGTTGACGTCCAGCGCGCGGCCAATGCCATCGAGTCGCTAAAAACAGCACTGGGCCCTAACTCCGTTAGGTGTGTCCAGGAGGCTCAGGCACATGGGGCAATCCTGTCCGAACTGACGCCTGTCCGGACGGAATTACTCATCGGCGCCAAGCCCTGAAACCTCTCTCGGGAGCCAGTGCCTCACAACTTAGAAACATAGAAATATAGAAAATAGGTGCAGGAGTAGGCCATTCAGCCCTTTGAGCCTGCACCGCCATTCAATGAGTTCATGGCTGAACATGCAACTTCAGTACTTGAGCCTCCTCCGCGAAATCCCCTCCGTGCCTTTCAGTTCAACGTGGAGGGGATTCCTGTACGGGCTGCTCTTGCACACTCTCCACGTTGCCATCCTCGTCTGCCGTCTGGACGTGCCATGGCGCACCATCTTGCCATCCGGAGGAGGCAGGGGTCCCCAATGGAGTGCTCTCTACACGGGAGTCCTCCCATTATTAATTGGGGACTTGACCTGGAGGGTGTTGCATGGAGGAGTCCCATGCAATAAGTTTTTACGTTGGTTCACGGGCTCCCAGGCCGCCTGTAATTTCTCAGGTCGAGAGGAAACCTTGTTCCACGTATATAGAAACATAGAAACATAGAAAATAGGTGCAGGAGTAGGCCATTCGGCCCTTCGAGCCTGCACCGCCATTTAATGAGTTCATGGCTGAACATACAACTTCAGTACCCCATTCCTGCTTTCTCGCCATACCCCTTGATCCCCCAAGTAGTAAGGACTACATCTAACTCCTTTTTGAACATATTTAGTGAATTGGCCTCAAATTCCACAGGTTCACCACTCTCTGGGTGAAGAAGTTTCTCCTCATCTCGGTCCTAAATGGCTTACCCCTTATCCTTAGACTATGACCCCTGGTTCTGGACTTCCCCAACATTGGGAACATTTTTCCTGCATCTAACCTGTCTAAACCCGTCAGAATTTTAAACGTTTCTTTGAGATCCCCTCTCATTCTTCTGAACTCCAGTGAATACAAGCCCAGTTGATCCAGTCTTTCTTGATATGTCAGTCCCGCCCTCCCAGGAATCAGTCTGGTGAACCTTCGCTGCACTCCCTCAATAGCAAGAATGTCCTTCCTCAAGTTAGGAGACCAAAACTGTACACATTACTCCAGGTGTGGCCCTGTACAACTGTAGTAACACCTCCCTGCCCCTGTACTGAAATCCCCTCGCTATGAAGGCCAACATGCCATTTGCTTTCTTAACCGTCTGCTTTACCTGCATGCCAACCTTCAATGACTGATGTACCATGACACCCAGGTCTCGTTGCACCTCCCCTTTTCCTAATCTGTCACCATTCAGATAATAGTCTGTCTCTCTGTTTTTACCACCAAAGTGGATAACCTCACATTTATCCACATTATACTTCATCTGCCATTCATTTGCCCACTCACCTAACCTATCCAAGTCACTCTGCAGCCTCATAGCATCCTCCTCGCAGCTCACACTGCCACCTAACTTAGTGTCATCCGCAAATTTGGAGATACTACATTTAATCCCCTCGTCTAAATCATTGATGTACAATGTAAACAGCTGGGGCCCCAGCACAGAACCTTGCGGTACCCCACTAGTCACTGCCTGCCATTCTGAAAAGTACCCATTTACTCCTACACTTTGCTTCCTGTCTGACAACCAGTTCTCAATCCACATCAGCATACTACCCCCAATCCCATGTGCTTTAACTTTGCACATTAATCTCTTGTGTGGGACCTTGTCGAAGGCCTTCTGAAAGTCCAAATACACCCACATCAACTGGTTCTCCCTTGTCCACTCGACTGGAAACATCCTCAAAAAATTCCAGAAGATTTGTCAAGCATGATTTCCCTTTCACAAATCCATGCTGACTTGGACCTATCATGTCACCTCTTTCCAAATGCGCTGCTATGACATCCTTAATAATTGATTCCATCATTTTACCCACTACCGATGTCAGGCTGACCGGTCTATAATTCCCTGTTTTCTCTCTCCCTCCTTTTTTAAAAAGTGGGGTTACATTGGCTACCCTCCACTCGATAGGAACTGATCCAGAGTCAATGGAATGTTGGAAAATGACTGTCAATGCATCCGTTATTTCCAAGGCCACCTCCTTAAGTACTCTGGGATGCAGTCCATCAGGCCCTGGGGATTTATCGGCCTTCAATCCTATCAATTTCCCCAACACAATTTCCTGACTAATAAGGATTTTCCTCAGTTACTCCTTCTTACTAGACCCTCTGACCCCTTTTATATCCGGAAAGTTGTTTAGTGAATACCGAACCAAAGTGCTTGTTCAATTGGTCTGCCATTTCTTTGTTCCCCGTTATGACTTCCCCTGATTCTGACTGCAGGGGACCTACGTTTGTCTTTACTAACCTTTTTCTCTTTACATATCAAAAGAAGCTTTTGCAGTCCGTCTTAATGTTCCCTGCAAGCTTCTTCTCGTACTCTATTTTCCCTGCCCTAATCAAACAGTTTGTCCTCCTCTGCTGAGTTCTAAATTTCTCCCAGTCCCCAGGTTCACTGCTATTTCTGGCCAATTTGTATGCCACTTCCTTGGCTTTAATACTATCCCTGATTTCCCTTGAGAGCCATGGTTGAGCCACCTTCCTTTTTCTATTTTTACGCCAGACAGGGATGTACAATTGTTGTAGTTCATCCATGCGGTCTCTAAATGTCTGCCATTGCCCATCCACTGTCAACTCCTTAAGTATCATTCGCCAATCTATCCTAGCCAATTCACGCCTCATACCTTCAAAGTTACCCGTCTTTAAGTTCTGGACTATGGTCTCTGAATTAACTGTTTCATTCTCCATCCTAATGTAGAATTCCACCATATTATGGTCACTCTTCCCCAAGGGGCCTCGCACAACGAGATTGCTAACTAACCCTCTCTCATTACACAACACCCAGTCTAAGATGGCCTCCCCCCTAGTTGGTTCCTCGACATATTGGTCTAGAAAACCATTCCTTATGCACTCCAGGAAATCCTCCTCCACATGTACGAAGTTGCAGTCCCTCGTCCAATATCTGAAGGGGCTTCTCTTCAAATTCTGGATGCACTTCAGTCCCACGCTACTGGGCACCCTGTGTGGAGGGGAGCGGGCAGTTCAGAAGGTCTTCTCATAGGACTGATCCTGGGCACGGCCAAGGTGGCCATTAACCGGTCCAGGCAGCGGGCGGTCGAGGGGGTTGTTCAGCCCGACTGCCTGCCTCTCTTCCGCGGTTACATCCGAGCCAGAGTGTCCCTGGAGATGGAGCATGCGGTGTTCACCGGTATGCCTGCTACCTTCCGTGAGAAATGGACACCAGAGAGACTGGAATGCATCATCACCCCCGGCAATCAAATTTTAGTTTGATCGTTTAAAGTTTAATTTTTTTAATTGTGGTTTTAGTGCCCCTTTAATAACATTGGTTTTACAGGTGCAAGAAAATAGTTGTAGAACTGTTGCATTGTGAGTGTCTTAGCCCATCACGTGGGGTTCACAAGACTTAATAAAACCCCAGTCCGTTGGGTCTAGTTTCTCCATGATGAGGTATGCAGTTGTGAGCCTGGTGGATGAACTGGTAACGTGTAGTGTGATTGTTAAACCTTTGTTAATAAACAAATTACTTCTGAATAGCAAAGTGTTGCTATGAATTTATAAGCAAAGAACCCATGGAGCAAATACATTACAAAACCTTTCTTTATAAATCTGTCTTTTGGCACTACAGAACCCCCTAATTAAAAAAGATATTGTGTGCCCAGGTGTATCCTTCCTACAGCACTAGCCATTTTCTCTGAAACTTACCAACAATGATTATAGAATCCTGAAGCTTGCAAACACAGTATGCAATGACATGTCTTTAACGAAGCTTACTTAAGGGATTAAACTGACGTGATTAAGCCTTTTGGTTCAAGAGTTTAGTGCCTACTGCTGTAAAAGTGCCTTATACTTTCCCTGCTTAACAAGCAAAGGATAAAGGTGACTATTACTACAGCAACAACAACAACAACAACTTTTATTTATAGAGCACCTTTAATGTAGTAAAACATCTCAAGGCGCTTCACAGGTGCATTGTAAGACAAAACAATTAAGTTTGGCACTGAGCCACATAAGAAGAAATTAGGGCAGATGACCAAAAGCTTGGTCTTGTGATGGCCATGTGCTGAAACTTGGGATGGGCCATGTGTGGGCGATCAGCTCGGCGATCAGCTCGGCGATCAGTTCGGCGATCAGCTCGGCGATCAGTTCGGCGATCAGTTCGGCGATCAGCTCGGCGATCAGTTCGGCGTTCAGCTCGGCGATCAGTTCGGCGATCAGTTCGGCGATCAGTTCGGCGATCAGTTCGGCGATCAGTTCGGCGATCAGCTCGGCGATCAGCTCGGCGATCAGCTCGGCGATCAGCTCGGCGATCAGTTCGGCGATCAGTTCGGCGATCAGCTCGGCGATCAGTTCGGCGATCAGCTCGGCGATCAGTTCGGCGATCAGTTCGGCGATCAGTTCGGCGATCAGCTCGGCGATCAGCTCGGCGATCAGTTCGGCGATCAGCTCGGCGATCAGCTCGGCGATCAGTTCGGCGATCAGTTCGGCGATCAGTTCGGCGATCAGCTCGGCGATCAGTTCGGCGATCAGCTCGGCGATCAGTTCGGCGATCAGTTCGGCGATCAGCTCGGCGATCAGTTCGGCGTTCAGCTCGGCGATCAGTTCGGCGATCAGTTCGGCGATCAGTTCGGCGATCAGTTCGGCGATCAGTTCGGCGATCAGCTCGGCGATCAGCTCGGCGATCAGCTCGGCGATCAGTTCGGCGATCAGTTCGGCGATCAGCTCGGCGATCAGTTCGGCGATCAGCTCGGCGATCAGTTCGGCGATCAGTTCGGCGATCAGTTCGGCGATCAGCTCGGCGATCAGCTCGGCGATCAGTTCGGCGATCAGCTCGGCGATCAGCTCGGCGATCAGTTCGGCGATCAGTTCGGCGATCAGTTCGGCGATCAGCTCGGCGATCAGTTCGGCGATCAGCTCGGCGATCAGTTCGGCGATCAGTTCGGCGATCAGTTCGGCGATCAGTTCGGCGATCAGCTCGGCGATCAGTTCGGCGATCAGCTCGGCGATCAGCTCGGCGCTCAGCTCGGCGATCAGTTCGGCGATCAGTTCGGCGATCAGTTCGGCGATCAGCTCGGCGATCAGTTCGGCGATCAGTTCGGCGATCAGTTCGGCGATCAGTTCGGCGATCAGCTCGGCGATCAGTTCGGCGATCAGCTCGGCGATCAGTTCGGCGATCAGCTCGGCGATCAGTTCGGCGATCAGCTCGGCGCTCAGTTCGGCGATCAGTTCGGCGATCAGTTCGGCGATCAGCTCGGCGATCAGTTCGGCGATCAGCTCGGCGCTCAGCTCGGCGATCAGTTCGGTGATCAGCTCGGCGATCAGCTCGGCGATCAGCTCGGCGATCAGTTCGGCGATCAGTTCGGCGATCAGTTCGGCGATCAGTTCGGCGATCAGCTCGGCGATCAGTTCGGCGATCAGTTCGGCGATCAGCTCGGCGATCAGTTCGGCGATCAGTTCGGCGATCAGTTCGGCGATCAGTTCGGCGATCAGTTCGGCGATCAGCTCGGCGATCAGTTCGGCGATCAGTTCGGCGATCAGTTCGGCGATCAGTTCGGCGATCAGTTCGGCGATCAGCTCGGCGATCAGTTCGGCGATCAGCTCGGCGATCAGCTCGGCGATCAGTTCGGCGATCAGCTCGGCGATCAGCTCGGCGATCAGTTCGGCGATCAGTTCGGCGATCAGCTCGGCGATCAGTTCGGCGATCAGTTCGGCGATCAGTTCGGCGAAGTGAGCTGAAACTTGGGGGCTTATTTTTCCGGCGATATTTCTGACCTAGTTTCTACTTTTTCCTTAAAATGGGCGATAGTGGTCCATTTTGGGTAATACATGGGCCATAGATGGGCGATGTGAAGTGGAAAGTCTTACCCTTAGGCTTTAAGGAGCATCTTAAAGGAGGAAAGAGAGGTAGAGAGGTGGAGAGGTTTAGAGAGGGGGTTCCAGAGCTTGGGGCCCAGGCAGCTGAAGGCACGGCCACCGATGGTTGAGTGAGTATAATCAGGAATGCTCAAGAGGGCAGAATTAGAGGAGCGCAGACATCTTGGAGGGGGTTGTGAGGCTGCAGGAGGTTACAGAGATCGGGAGGGGCGAGGCCATGGAGGGACTTGTAAACAAGGATGAGAATTTTGAAATTGAGGCGTTGCTTAAGCGGAAGCCAATGTAGGTCAGCGAGCACAGGAGCGATGGGTGTACGGGATTTGTATGAGTTGGGACACGAGCTGCCGAGTTTTGGATTGACCTCAAATATGCGTGTCAGTTTCATATACTAAACATAGAATCATGGAATAGTACAGCACAGAAGGAGGCCATTAGGCCCATCGAGTCTGCGCTGGCTCTTTCGAAGCACAATCCAGTTAGTCCTGCCCCTCGCCTCCAACCCAACGTGCCTGCAATATTTTCTCCTTGAAATATTTATCCAATTCCCTTCTGAAGACTATTATGGAATCTGCTGCTACCGCCCTATCAGACAGTGCACTCCAAATCCTAACCACTCGCTGCGCCAAGGCCCGATATAATTGCAGCAAGGCGTCTTTACTCTTGTACTCAAATTCTCTTGTAATAAAGGTCAACATACCAGCTTCCTTTGGGAAGAGGAGGTGTCAGCAGCTCAGTGGATTCCACCGAAAGAAAGACATGGAGGATTTCTATAGCACATTCACGACATCCCAAAGTGCTTTACAGCTAATTAAGTACTATTTACTATAGTAACGTGGGAAAATTAGCAGCCAATTTGCGCACAGCCAGATCTCACACGTCGCTGTTGTGTATGTATAATATAAGTATACTCCCTGTACACTTAATGTACAGTTACATAAGACTACTGGATGTACCTTCACACTGTATACACTATGCTTGTACCACCAGAGGGTGCAACTGGTGGAGACCTAGGGGTCACCTGTACACGACAGGTAACCAGGTATAAAAGGGAGCTCACCACACTGTACCCTCACTCAGGAGCTGTAATAAATGGACTGAGGTCACAACAGTTCACGTACAGTACCTTACCTTGTGGAGTCATTACTAGAGTGCATACAGACACAATAGTCGCCATGTAATAATAATCAGATAATCTCTTTTTTAGTGGAGTTGGTTGAGCTGATTAATGTTGGTCAGGACACCGCTGTTCCCAGGGGAGAACTTCCCTGCTCTTCATTGAATAGTGCCATGAGATCTTTTACATCCACCTGAGAGGGCAGATTGTTTAGAAATTTACAGCATGGAAGGAGGCTGTTTCGGCCCAGTGTGTCCGTGCCGGCCGAAAAAGAGCTATCCAGCCTATTCCCACTTTCCCTGCTCTTGGTCCGTAGCACTGTAGGTTATGGTGTTTTAAGTGCACATTCAAGTACTTTTTAAATGTGGTGAGGGTTTCTGCCTCTACTATGCTTTCAGGCAGTGAGTTCCAGATCCCCACCACCCTCTAGGTGAAGAACTTTCCCAAGAAATCCCCTCTAAACCTCCCCCCAATTACTTTAAATCTATGCCCCCTGGTTGTTGACCCCTCTGCTAAAGGAAACAGGTCCTTCCTATCCTATCCACTCTGTCTAGGCCCCTCAGAATTTTATACACCTCAATAAGGTCTCCCCTCAGCCTCTTCGGTTCCAAAGAAAACAACCCCAGCCGATCCAATCTGTCCTCATAGCTAAAATTCTCCAGTCAAGGCAACATGCTCGTAAATCTGCTCTGCACCCTCTCCAGTGCAACCACATCTTCCCTGTAATGTGGTGATCATATCTGCACGCAGTACTCCAGCGGTGGCACAATTAGTGTTTTATTTAAGATGGCACCTCCCGCAGGGCAGCGCTTCTTCAGTACCGCACTGGGAGCATCAGCCAAAATTGTGAGGTCAATTCTCTGGGGTGGGACAATCGTCTGACTGAAAGCAGAAAGGCTGCCCACTGGGGCACACAGGTCTAATCAGCCTTTGGATACCTCACCCAAGTGGCTGTTCCTCAAGTGGATCCCAGCCAGTGGGGAATATGTTGGACTATGAAGATCCAATCTTCTCCTTTCCCAAAGTTCATGCTTGTGTAGTTTCCACTGGGAAGTCCCCGGATAATGATCAGCAGCTCCCATCTGAGCTGAGGCACTGCATCAAATTCTTTTTTGGGTGCCCAAGGGGCTTGGATGCTACAAATGGAATCTGCAGGCAGCGATCACGGGCAGCAGAGCACACTGTGCAGACAGGAGATGTAATCGGAGAGCAAATGGCTCCGTGTAATTCTACAGTGCTCTGGCAAACCGGGCTGAGAGTCACGCCCTGACAGTACCCGAAATCTGAAACAAAGCTAAAAGACAAACAGGCTGGAGGGAAGCTGTAAACACAAGGCATGTTGGTCACCGTCTGAACGAGAAAAAAAGAGAGCACTTGCATTCACACCACACCTTTCGTCAGCCCATGAAGTATTGTTTGAGGTATGGTCGCTGCTGTAACATAAAGAAAGAAAGACTTGCATTTCTATAGCGCCTTTCACGGCCCCCAGACATCTCAAAGTGCTTTGCAGCCAATGAAGTACTTTTTGGAGTGTAGTCACTGTTCTGATGTAGGAAACGCAGCAGCCAATTTGCGCACAGCAAGCTCCCACAATCAGCAATGTGATAACGACCCAGATAATCTGTTTTTGTTGTGTTGATTGAGGGATAAATATTGGCTAGGACACCGGGGATAACTCCCCTGCTCTTCTTGGAAATCGTGCCATGGGATCTTTTACATCCACCTAAGAGAGCAGACGAGGGCCTCGGTTTAATGTATCATCTGAAGTGTAGAAAAGAGGGCAGTCAATTTACGCACAGCAAGCTCCAACAAAAAAAGCAATGAGATGAATGACCTGGTATTTTTGGTGGTGGTTGAGGGATAATCATCATCATAGACAGTCCCTCGAAATCGAGGAAGACTTGCTTCCACTCGAAAAGTGAGTTCTCAGGTGACTGAACAGTCCAATAGAGGAATTACAGTCTCTGTCACAGGTGGGACAGACAGTGGTTGGAGGAAAGGGTGGGTGGGGAGTCTGGTTTGCCGCACACTCCTTCCGCTGCCTGCGCTTGTTTTCTGCATGCTCTCGGCGACGAGACTCGAGGCGCTCAGCGCCCTCCCGGATGCTCTTCTTCCACTTAGGGCAGTCTTTGGCCAGGGATTCCCAGGTGTCGGTGGGAATGTTGCACTTTATCAGGGAGGCTTTGAGGGTGTCCTTGAAACGTTTCCTCTGCCCACCTGGGGTTCGCCTGCCGTGGTAGGAGCTCCGAGTAGGGCGCTTGCTTTGGGAGTCTTGTGTCGGGCATGCGGACGGTGTGGCCCGCCCAATGTGATAGTGGTCAGGACACCGGAAGAACTCCCCTGTTCTTCTTCCAATAGTACCGTGGGATCTTTCATGCCAACCTGAGAAGAAACAATGAAGTCTGAATATGAATGGAGATGGGAATTGCATGAGCAAAGCTGCAGGCAGCATCACCACAGGACGACCACCAGATGCTTTGGACAAAAAGACAGATTAAGACCTCTATCAAGCAATGACGTAGTTTTATTAACCAGCTTGTAATTTATAGAAAAGTGTCCAATGATGTCTCGCCACTTTGTGTTGCATTATCTTAACCGATAACAGAATTCTTAACCAATAAGGGAGTAATGGGTTACGGGGAGCGGGCAGGGACGTGGACCTGAGTCCATGATCAGATCAGCCACGATCGTATTAAATGGCGCAGCAGACGCGAGGGGCCGTATGGCCTACTCCTGCTCCTATTTCTTATGTTTTTATGCACTTTCATCATCATCATAGGCAGTCCATCGGAATCGAGGAAGACTTGCTTCCACTCTTAACATGAGTTCTTAGGTGGCTGAACAATACGAGAACCACAGGCCCTGTCACAGGTGGGACGGATAGTCGTTGAGGGAAGGGGTGGGTGGGACTGGTTTGCCGCATGCTCTTTCCGTTGCCTGCGCTTGATTTCTGCATGCTTTACGCGATGAGACTCGAGGAGCTCAGCACCCTCCCGGATGCCCTTCCTCCACTTAGGGCGGTCTTTGCCCAGGGACTCCCAGGTGTCAGTGGAGATGTTGCACTTTATCAGGGAGGCTTTGAAGGTGTCCTTGTAACGTTTCTGCTGCCCACCTGGGGCTCGCTTGCCATGAAGGAGCTCCGTGTAGAGCACTTGCTTTGGGAGTCTACTGTTTGGCACGCGGACAATGTGGCCTGCCCAGCGAAGCTGATCAAGTGTGGTCAGTCTGTCCTCCCAGGGGATTTGTAGGATTTTGCGGAGACATCATTGGTGGTATTTCTCCAGCGACTTGAGGTGTCTGCTGTACATGGTCCATGTTTCTGAGCCATACAGGAGGGTGGGTATTACTACAGCCCTGTAGACCATGAGCTTGGTGGCAGTTTTGAGGGCCTGGTCTTCAAACACTCTTTTCCTCAGGTGGCCGAAGGCTGCACTGGTGCACTGGAGGCTGTGTTGGATCTTGGCATCAATGACTGCTCTTGTTGATAGGAGGCTCCCGAGATAAGGGAAATGGTCTATGATGTCCAGGGCCGCGCCGTGGATCTTGATGTCTGGGCAGTGCTGTGCGGCGAGGACAGGCTGGTGGAGGACCTTTGTCTTACTGATGTTTAGCATAAGGCCCATGCTTTCGTACGCCTCAGTAAATACGTCGACTATGTCCTGGAGTTCAGCCTCTGCATCTGCACAGACGCAGGCGTCGTCCGCGTTCATAGTCTTCTTTGACCTTACAAAGGCCTTTGACACTGTCAACCTCGAGGGTCTATGGAGCGTCCTCCTCCGCTTCGGATGCCCCCAAAAGTACATCATCATCCTCCGCCTGCTCCATGACGACATGCAGGCCGTGATCCTTACCAATTGATCCATCACAGACCCAATCCACATCCGGACCGGGGTCAAGCAGGGCTGCATCATCGCCCCAACCCTCTTCTCAATCTTCCTCGCTGCCACGCTCCACCTCACAGTCGACAAGCTCCCCGCTGGAGTGGAACTAAACGATAGAACCAGTGGGAAGCTGTTTAACCTACGCCGTCTCCAGGCCAGATCCTATGCACTTTACCACGCTGCTTAATGGCTTTCTTTGATGTAATGCTGTAACATTATTCAAAAATAAGCCTCAGGAGGGTTTTACTGTGAGCACGGCAACTTTAAAAATAAATACCAGAGAATGAAAGTGTGTCAGATGATGGTCCCTGATCCTGGAATGTGGAGTCTCACTGTTCCTCAGTTTAAGGTCTTATTAAAAAGGGCACCTTTGACAGTGCAGCAATCTCTCAGCACTGCACTGGAGTATCAGCCTGGATTTATGTGCTGAAGTACCTGGAGTGGGACTTGAACTCACAGCCTTCTGACTCAGAGACAAGTGGGCTGCCCACTGAGCCATAGCTGACATCTGAAGAGGGGGTGGAGTCGGTGCAATCACAGAAAGAAGGTTGAATTTCTCTCAGCCAAGTCTGGCACGGAACTCAGACAGAGAAGCGTGCAGCATGATCTGAGTAACATGCTCTTGCTCATTTCCTTTGTCTGTCACAAGAGGTGTGAAGACTGACATAAAGGTGTTCTGATGTGTTTGTCATTAACATCACACAGCACAATTTCAACCTTAAAGAGGGACACGGTGGGGGTGGGGCTGGGGGTTGTGGACCAACATGGTTTTAACCAGCAGAATAAGAGAGAGCTTTGAATTTATATAGTGCCTCACGATGCCCCAAGGGCCAGATTAAGCGCCTGATGGTCCTGAGGCAAACTGATCCAAATGGGCCTATAGTTATGTTATATCATATAATAGTTATATAATAGTTATGCATAAATATAATAACAAATGACTACGGTGGACTTATACTATAATATATTAATATATTTTATATATTAAATATATTAATAATATATAATAATATATAATATATAATAATAATATATACTATAATATATTATATATTTTATATATTTTATATATTAAATATATTTATATAATAACACAGTTAAATAATAACACAGATAAATAGTTAAGATCTTGTGTCTTTAAAAATAGGTATGTGCACATTAGACCAATAAACAATATTTTCCTCGGTCTTGTTTTTTCCTCTGATTGTCCATTCTATTCAGCCTATTTGGGAGGCCTTATATTTTTTTTCCTACATTTATTTGGTGGGCCAATGCTCTTTGGTGGGCCTGGGGCTGCAGCCCCATCTGCTCTATGGTTAATCCGCCACTGTGCACAGACAATGAAGTACTTTTTGAAAGGCAGTCAGTCTCGTTGTGAACGGTAAAATAGTCGAATACAAGTCAGGGGAATTTATGATCAACCTGTACAGGACGCCGGTCAGACGGCACCTTGAGCACCGTGTCCAGTTCTGGCCACTGAGAAACATAAGAACATAAGAAATAGGGGCAGGAGTAGGCCATTCGGCCCTTCGAGCCTGCTCTGCCATTCAATGAGATCATGGCTGATCTTCGACCTCAACTGCACTTTCCTGCCCGATCCCCATACCCCTTGATTCTCTTAATATCTAAAAATCTATCGATCTTGTCTTGAATATACTCAACAACTGAGCCTCCACAGCCCTCTGGGGTAGAGAATTCCAAAGATTAGCACCCTCTGAGTGAAGAGGTTTCGCCTCATCTCAGTCCTAAATGGCCGACCCCTTATTCTGAGACTGTGTCCCCTGATTCTAGACTCCCCAGCCAGGGAAAACATCCTCCCTGCATCTACCCTGTCAAGTCCTGTAAGAATTTTGGATGTTTCAATGAGATCACCTCTCATTCTTCTAAACTCTAGAGAATATAGGCCTGGTCTACTCATTCTCTCCTCATAGGACAATCCCCCCATCCCAGGAATCAGTCAGGTGAACTTTCGTTGCACTCCCTCTATGGCAAGTATATCCTTCCTTAGGTAAGGAAGACATTTAAATGTTGGAACCAGTGCAGAGAAGAGTCATGAGGGGCTAGTCCCCAATGTCATGGTTCTGAGGTATGAGGAAAGGTGGGAGACATTTAGGAGTGTATTTTACGGAGAAACACTGAGGCTTTACAGCATAGAAACAGGCCAGTCGGTCCTACTGATCTATGCCGATACTTATCCCCCACACGAGCCTCCTCCCACCCTTGCTTCATCTAACTCTATCAGCATATCCTTCTGGTCCTTTAACCCTTGAGTACATACCCAGCTTCTCCCAGTTGTTGTTGATCCATTAACGATGGAGTGGGACCGTTGCCCATTGCCTCCTCTCTATTGTAATTCCAAACCATTTTCCTGGGTCATTAAGTAAGCAGGGCAAACTCCCGGAAGGCCCCCAGACACCAAGATGGAGCTTACTGCTGGAGGGGTTACATATTTTTTTCTTCAGTCAAGAGATGTGGGCATCGCTGGCAAGGCCGGCACTTATTGCCCATCCCTAATTGCCCCTTGAGAAGGTGGTGGTGAGCCGCCTTCTTGAACCGCTGCAGTCCATGTGGTGAAGGTGCTCCCACAGTGCTGTTAGGGAGGGTGTTCCAGGATTTTGACCCAACGACGATGAAGGAACGGCCGATATATTTCCAAGTCAGAATGGTGCGTGACTTGGAGGGGAACCTGTGAGATGGTGGGGTTCCCGTGCGCCTGCTGTCCTCGTCCTTCTAGGTGGTAGAGGGCACGGGTTTGGGAGGTGCTGCTGAAGAAGCCTTGCTGCAGTGCATCTCAGTGCAGTTGGAAAACCTGGGCCAAATGTTTGAGAGACGACAACACAGATATGAATGGGAAAAGCCACTCAATGCAATCTGGCTTAACCCATCCAGAAGAGGCACACTGCCCCTGACACAGAAACAAACTGTTCCTGAAATTATTCCCCATTCGGCCCATCGTGTCCGTGCCAGCCGACAAAGACTTATCTAGCCTAATCCCACTTTCCAGCTCTTGGTCCGTAACCCTGAAGTTTACGGCACTTCATGTGAATATCCAAGTACCTTTTTAAGTGTGGTGAGGGTTTTTGCCTCTACCACACTTTCAGGCAGTGAGTTCCAGACCCCCACCACCCTCTGAGTGAAAAAAAGTTCCCCTCAAATCCCCTCTGATCCTTCCACCAATTACATTAAATCTATGCTCCCTGGGTTTTGACTTCTCTGCTAAGGGAAAAAGGTCCTTCCTATCTACTCTATCTAGGTACCTCATAATTTTATACACCTCAATAAGGTCACCCCTCAGCCTCCTCTGCTCCAAAGAAAACAAACCCAGCCTCCACTATTTTTTGATGTCAATGCCAAACATTGAAAAGTCTTTGAAGTAAATGTTTGTCTTCACCACCTGGCTTGTAGTCTGGCAGAACTGATTGCTCATCCTTCATACAACCGGCCCAATTTCATCCCTTTCAAATCAGTCGAATGAAAATGGAGGGTTCTTTAAAGTGTGGTCAAACCTACTAGATTACATGCTGTGAAGATGAAAATCCACACCTTTATGTGAAGAAGAACTTCCTGATGTCAGTCATAAGAATTAGGAGCAGGCCATTCGGCCCCTCGAGCCTGCTCCGCCATTCAATGAGATCATGGCTGATCTTCTACCTCAACTCCAATATCCTGCACTATCCCCATTTCCCTTGATTCGTTTAATATCCAAAAATCTAGCGATCTCTGTCTTGAATATATTCAAAGACTGCGCTTCCACAGCCCTCTGGGGTAGAGAATTCCGAAGGTTTGCCACTCTCTGAGTGAAGAAGATTCTCCTCATCTCAGTCCTCTTTCACCTTTCACCTTTGGCCTTTCTGCCATTGTCACGGTTTAACTTGAATTAGAGAGCAGAAAAAAAAAAGACATGTCTACAATGTGATAAAAGTTTTGCATTTGCTGCAAGTGTAATAGTATTTCCATCACACTCCTGTGCAGTACTGAGGGAGTGCTGTGCTGTTGGAGATGCCTGAATCAGTCCTCCGAATCCCAAGTCCATCAAGACCATTGCCCACTATTGCCACTGTCACCTTGTTCTCCCCGTCACTGCCATTGGCATTCTCCCTCCCTCCCCCCACCGCCCTCCCCCTCCCCCCCCACAGATCCCACCATTACCACCACTCAAATTGCTGACCCTGTACCTTCCATGATCCTATAGGATATCAGGGCTGATGTCAGGAAACATTTATTCACAGAAAGAATCATAGAATGGCTACAGCACAGAAGGAGGCCATTCGACCCGTCGAGCCCGTGCCGGCTCTCTGCCAGAGCACCTCAGCCAGTCCCACTCCCCCCGCCCTTTCCCCGTAGCCCTGCAAATTTTCTTTTCCTTCAGCTACTTATCCAATTCCCTTTTGAAAGCCACGATCGAGTCTGTCTCCATCACCCTTTCAGGCCGTGCATTCCAGATCCTAACCACTCGCTGCATAAAAAGGGTTTTCCTCATGTCGCCTTTTGGTTCTTTTGCCAATCGCCTTAAATCTGCGTCCTCTGGTTCTTTCGCCAATGGGAACAGTTTCTCTCTATTTACTCTGACTAGACCCCTCATGATTTAGGGTTAGGGATCAAATCTCCTCTCAATCTTCCTTGCTCTCAGGGGAACAACCCCAGATTCTCCAGTCTATCCACGGAACTGAAGTCCCTTATCCCTGGAATCATTCTTGTAAATCTTTTCTGCACCCTCTCCAAGGTCTTCACATCCTTCCTAAAGTGTGGGGCCAAGAATTAGGTTCAATACTCCAGTTGAGCGTTTTATACAGGTTCATCTCCACGCTTTTTTGTACTCTATGCCTCTCTTCATGAAGCCCAGGATCCCATAAGCTTTTTTAACTGCTTCCTCAAACTGTCCTGTGACCTTCAAAAATTTACGCACGTATACTCCCAGGTCTCTCTGTTCATGCATCCCCTTTAGGATTGTACCCATTAGTTTATATTTCCTCTCTTCATTCTTTCTACCAAAATGTATCAGTTTGCACTTTTCTGCATTAAATTTCATCTGCCACGTGTCTGCACATTCCACCAGCCTGTCTTTGTCCTCTTAGAAACATAGAAACATAGAAAATAGGTGCAGGAGTAGGCCATTCAGCCCTTCGAGTCTGCACCACCATTCAATATGATCATGGCTGATCAGGCAACATCAGTACCCCATTCCTGCTTTCTCTCCATACCACCTGATCCCTTTAGCCGTAAGGGCCACATCTAACTCCCTTTTGAATATATCCAACAAACTGGACTCAACAACTTTCTGTGGTAGAGAATTCCACAGGTTCACAATTCTCTGGGTGAAAA
The DNA here is from genome assembly GCF_044704955.1 of Pristiophorus japonicus. NCBI lineage: Eukaryota > Metazoa > Chordata > Chondrichthyes > Pristiophoridae > Pristiophorus > Pristiophorus japonicus. The sequence continues at coordinate 14,136,363 of NC_091978.1, forward strand.
AGTTTCTCCTCATCTCTGTTCTATATAGCTTACCCCTTATCCTTAGACTGTGACCCCTGGTTCTGGACTTCCCCAACATCGGGAACATTCTTCCTGCATCTAACCTGTCCAAAGCCATCAGAATTTTATATGATTCTATGAGATCCCCTCTCATTCTTCTAAATTCCAGTGAATATAAGCCTAGTCGATCCAGTCTTTCTTCATATGTCAGTCCTACCATCCCGAGAATCAGTCTCTTGAAGTCTATCACTATCGTCCTCACTGTTCACTATACTTCCAAGTTTTGTGTCATCTGCAAATTTTGAAATTTTGCCCTGTACATCCGTATCCAAGTCATTAATATATATCAAGAAAAGCAGTGATCGTAGAATTGATCCGCTGGGGAACCTTCCTCCAGTCCGGAAGACAACCGTTCACTACTACTCTCTGTTTCCTGTCACTTGGCTAAGTCCGTATCCATGCTGCCACTGTCCCTTTTATTCCATGGGCTTCAACTTTGCTGGCAAGCCTATTACGTGGTACTTTGTTGAACGCCTTTCGGAAATCCATCTACACCACATCAATTGCATTACCCTCATCAACCCTCTCCGTTACCTCACCAAAAAACTCAATCAGGTTGGTCAAATATGAGTTGCCTCTAACAAATATGTGCTGACTTTCCTTAATTAATCCACACCTGTCCACGTGACTGTTAATTTTGTCCTGGATTATCACTTCTTTTTTGAACAAGGGTGTAACATTTGCAATTCTCCAGTCCTCTGGCACCATCCCGGTTTCAAAGAAGAATTGGAAAATTATGGGCGGTACATCCGCGATTTCTTTCTTCACTTCCCTCAGTGTCCTAGGATGCATCCCATCTAGTCCTGGTCACTTCTCTACTTTAATACAACCAAGCTTTCTAGTACCTTCTCAATTCTTATCCCATCCAGTATCTCCTCTACCTCTTCCTTTGCTATGTCTATGGTAGCAACTTCTTCCTTGGTGAAGACAGATGTAAAATTTAGTACCTCAGCCATACCCTCTGCCTCCATGCGTAGCTCTCCTTTTTGGTCCCTAATCAGCCCCACCCATGCTCTTACTACCCATCTACTATTTATATGCCTGTAGAACACTTTTGGATTACATTTATGTTAGCTGCCATTCTATTCTCATGCCCTCTCTTTGTCCCTCTTATTTTCTTTTTCACTTCTCCTCTGAACTTTCTATATTTAGCCGGATTCGCACATGAATTCTCAACCTGACATATATCATATGCCGCATCGAGATGTCTCCGCAAGATCCTGCAAATCCTCTGGGAGGACAGATGCACCAACATCAGTGTTCTCATCAGGCCAAAAGCATTGAAGCACTGACCACACTCGACCAGTTCCATTGGGCAGGCCACATTGTTCGTATGCCCGACACAAGGCTCCCAAAGCAAGCGCTCTACTCGGAACTCTCACACAGCAAACGAGCCCCAGGTGGGCAGAGGAAACATTTCAAGGACACCCTCAAAGCCTCCTTGATAAAGTGCAACATCCCCACCGAGAACCTGGGAGTCCCTGGTCAAAGACCGCCCAAATTGGAGGAATAGCATCCGGGAGGGCGCTGAGCACCTCGAGTCTCGTCGCCGAGAGCATGCAGAAAACAAGCGCAGGCATCGGAAGGAGCGTGCGGCAAACCAGATTCCCCACCCACCCTTTCCTTCAATGACTGTCTGTCCCACCTGTGACAGAGACTGTAGATCCCGTATAATAGAAAAGCAAATTATAATTTAATTGGAGTAAAATTACAAAGTGCTGCAGTACAGACAGACCTGGGGTCCTTGTACATGAAACATAAAAAGTTAGTATGCAGGTACAGCAAGTAATCAGGAAGGCAAATGGAATGTTGGCCTTATAAGAACATAAGAACATAAGAATTAGGAACAGGAGTAGGCCATCTAGCCCCTCGAGCCTGCTCCGCCATTCAATAAGATCATGGCTGATCTGGCCATGGACTCAGCTCCACTTACCCGCCCTCTCCCCGCAACCCTTAATTCCCTTATTGGTTAAAAATCTATCTATCTGTGACTTGAATACATTCAATGAGCTCGCCTCAACTGCATCCTTGGGCAGAGAATTCCACAGATTCACAACCCTCTGGGAGAAGAAATTCCTTCTCAACTCGGTTTTAAATTGGCTCCCCCGTATTTTGAGGCTGTGCCCCCTAGTTCTAGCCTCCCCTACCAGTGGAAACAACCTCTCTGCCTCTATCTTGTCTATCCCTTTCATGATTTTAAATGTTTCTATAAGATCACCCCTCATCCTTCTGAACTCCAACGAATAAAGACCCAGTCTACTCAATCTATCATCATAAGGTAACCCCCTCATTTCCGGTATCAGCCTAGTGAATCGTCTCTGTACCCCCTCCAAAGCCAGTATATCCTTCCTTAAGTAAGGTGACCAAATCTGCACGTAGTACTCCAGGTGTGGCCTTACCAATGCCCTATACAGTTGCAGCAGGACCTCCCTGCTTTTGTACTCCATCCCTCTCGCAATGAAAGCCAACATTCCATTCGCCTTCCTGATTACCTGCTGTACCTGCAAACTAACTTTTTAGGATTCATGCACAAGGACCCCCAGGTCCCTCTGCATCTCAGCATGTTGTAATTTTTCCCCATTCAAATAATATTCCCTTTTACTGTTTTTTTTCCCAAGGTGGATGACCTCACACTTTCCGACATTGTATTCCATGTGCCAAACCTTAGCCCATTCGCTTAACCTATCCAAATCTCTTTGCAGCCTTTCTGTGTCCTCTACACAACCCGCTTTCCCACTAATCTTTGTGTCATCTGCAAATTTTGTTACACTACACTCTGTCCCCTCTTCCAGGTCATCTATGTATATTGTAAACAGTTGTGGTCCCAGCACCGATCCCTGTGGCACACCACTATCCACTGATTTCCAACCCGAAAAGGACCCATTTGTCCAGACTCTCTGCTTTCTGTTCGCCAGCCAATTCTCTATCCATGCTAATACATTTCCTCTGACTCCGCGTACCTCTATCTTCTGCAGTAACCTTTTATGTGGCACCTTATCGAATGCCTTTAGGAAATCTAAATACACCACATCCATCGGTACACCTCTATCCACCATGTTCGTTATATCCTCAAAGATTTCTAGTAAATTAGTTAAACATGATTTCCCCTTCATGAATCCATGTTGTGTCTGCTTGATTGCACTATTCCTATCTAGATGTCCCGCTATTTCTTCCTTAATGATAGTTTCAAGCATTTTCTCCACTACAGATGTTAAACTAACCAGCCTATAGTTATCTGCCTTTTGTCTGCCCCCTTTTTTAAACAGAGGCGTTACATTAGCTGCTTTCCAATCTGCTGGTACCTCCCCAGAGTCCAGAGAATTTTGGTAGATTATAACTAATGCATCTGCTATAACTTCCACCATCTCTTTTAATACCCTGGGATGCATTTCATCAGGACCAGGGGACTTATCTACCTTGAGTCCCATTAGCCTGTCCAGCACTACCCCCCTAGTGATAATGATTGTCTCAAGGTCCTCCCTTCCCACATTCCCATGACCAGCAATTTTTGGCATAGTTTTTGTGTCTTCCACTGTGAAGACCGGAGCAAAATAATTGTTTAAGGTCTCAGCCATTTCCACATTTCCCATTATTAAATCCCCCTTCTTATCTTCTAAGGGACCAACATTTACTTTAGTCACTCTTTTCCATTTTATATATCTGTAAAAGCTTTTACTATCTGTTTTTATGTTATGCGCAAGCTTACCTTCAAAATCTATCTTTCCTTTCTTTATTGCTCTTTGCTGTTGTTTAAAATTTTCCCAATCCTCTAGTTTCCCACTACCCTTGGCCACCTTATACGCATTGGTCTTTGATTTTATACTCTCCTTTATTTCCTTGGTTATCCATGGCTGGTTATCCCTTCTCCTACCGCCCTTCTTTTTCACTGGAATATATTTTTCTTGCGCACTATGAAAGAGCTCCTTAAAAGTTCTCCAGTGTTCCTCAATTGTGCCACCGTTTAGTCTGCGTTTCCAGTCTACTTTAGCCAACTCTGCCCTCATCCCACTGTAGTCCGCACCATTGTTTAAGCATAGTACGCTCGTTTCTGACACAACTTCCTCACCCTCAATCTGTATTACAAATTCAACCATACTGTGATCACTCATTCCGAGAGGATCATTTACTTGGAGATCGTTTATTTTTCCTGTCTCATTACACAGGCCTTTATTGCAAGAGGGATAGAATATAAAAGCAGAAAACATAGAAACATAGAAAATAGGTACAGGAGTAGGCCATTTGGCCCTTCGAGCCTGCACCGCCATTCAATGAGTTCATGGCTGAACATGCAACTTCAGTACCCCATTCCTGCTTTCTCGCTATACCCCTTGATCCCCCTAGTAGTAAGGACTACATCTACCTCCTTTTTGGATATATTTAGTGAATTGGCGTCAACAACTTCCAGTGGTAGAGAATTCCACAGGTTCACCACTCTCTGGGTGGAGAAGTTTCTCCTCATCTCGGTCCTAAATGGTTTACCCCTTATCCTTAGACTGTGACCCCTGGTTCTGGACTTCCCCAACATTGGGAACATTTTTACTGCATCTAACCTGTCTAAACCCGTCAGAATTTTAAACGTTTCTATGAGATCCCCTCTCATTCTTCTGAACTCCAGTGAATACAAGCCCAGTTGATCCAGTCTTTCTTGATATGTCAGTCCCGCCATCCCGGGAATCAGTCTGGTGAACCTTCGCTGCACGCCCTCAATAGCAAGAATGTCCTTCCTCAAGTTAGGAGACCAAAACTGTACACAATGCTCCATGTGTGACCTCACCAAGGCCCTGTACAACTGTAGCAACACCTCCCTGCCCCTGTACTCAAATCCCCTCGCTATGAAGGCCAACATGCCATTTGCTTTCTTAACCGCCTGCTGTACCTGCATGCCAACCTTCAATGAGGCTGCAGAGTGACTTGGATAGGTTAGGTGACTGGGCAAATGCATGGCAGATGAAGTATAATGTGGATAAATGTGAGGTTATCCACTTTGGTGGTAAAAACAGAGAGACAGACTATTATCTGAATGGTGACAGATTAGGAAAAGGGGAGGTGCAACGAGACCTGGGTGTCATGGTACATCGGTCATATGAATGACAGATCAGGCTCGAGGGGCTGAATGGCCTACTCCTCTTCCTATGATTCTATGTTCTCTCATATCCGGCGGCAACGCTCCTTACTTCCTTCATTGCCGCTGCCTCACCTCCCACTCCTGGCCCCTACCATCTCCCCTGGGCCATCCAGCACCATTGCTGCCACAGGCCCCCTAATCTGGGACCTTGTGCCTTGAACTACTCCTATCTGCCTCCTTCCCAAAACACATTTATAAACCCACTAGCATTTTTGATAACTTTTTGTACTTGCGCATCAGCTTTTAGTGATGTGGAATATAAGCCAAGTTTATGAAAATTGATAGTAATTCACTGTGTGTTAAGTGGCACAAAACCCTGTTGTTATGAAACATCATGTTCCTGGACTCTGCATGAGCAATGCCACAGGATGTTCACTACTAGCAATATGAGCCTATATGAATATGGTAGTAATAAGGCTTTTGCCTTCTTTGATTAGCCTTTCAGAAACACTGACTTACAAAAATTCTAAGTGATATATCAATGATAATTCTATGTTGTACAATTTGTGAAATGCTTTATTTGTAACAGAAGATTTTCGAGGACATAAAGTGCTCCCTATTGTTATTGCATTGTTAGCGGTGTTCATTTGATCTGACATGCATGGAAGCCCATTACTGAGTTTAAGTATCTCCAAACTAGACCTGTCGAGTGTTTGTTTCGAGATATGGGGTAGGTCTTCATTCTGACTGATAGTGCCACATGGGTGATCGCGGATGGGCAGCCCATTTTACAATTCTTCTGTCTTTTTTCTTGGGAGAGATATGTAAAATGGGCTGCTGACTCGCTATCAGCCATGTTACATTATTGTATGAATCATACAGCACAGAAGGAGGCCATTCGGCCCATCATGCCTGTGCCGGCTCTGTGAAAGAGCAATCTGAATAGCCCCACTCCCCCTCCCTGCTCTTTCCCCCACAGCCCTGTGAATATTTCCTTTTCAAGTATGTATCCAATTCCCTTTTGAAAGTTGCTACTGAATCTGCTTTCACCACCCTGTCATGATTGACCCCATGGAGTATAACTCTCTTTTGCCAGAGGGACACAACCACTTTGCTAAATCCAGTATAGATAGGTTTTAATTGAAAGGAAATATGGGACCTCAAGTATATGCAGAGGAACTGCTGGAGTTTACCAGCTGAAACCAGACATTTTACCAACAGGGCCCGGTCCACCATACCCTTTGAGGCATTTGCATTGGAGCAGAGTGTGATGAATTCCAAGCACCAGCAACAGGTCTCCTCCTCCTCCCGGTTGCATTAGTGAGATGGATTGGCCTGGGTTACTGCTGAACCATCTGATTCAGCTATCAGATCACCAGGGCTTTCACAGAGGGCTAACTTGCTACCAATTTCCATTGTCAGGCATGGCGCCCTGGAGCCATCACGATCTCAGGAAAAAAAAGGATTTCTATTCGAACACCTGTAATCCCCCGCCAGGAACTTGAGCACATAAATCTAGGCTGACACTCCCAGTGCTGCACTGTCGGAGGTGCCGTCTTTCAGATGCCCCGTCTGCTCTCTCAGGTGGACGTGAAAGATCCCATGGCACTATTTCGGAGAAGAGCAGGGGAGTTATCCCTGGTGTCCTGGGGCCAATATTTATCCCTCAATCAACATCACGAAAACAGATTATCTGGTCATTATCACATTGCTGTTTGTGGGAGCATGCTGTGCACAAATTGGCTGCTGTGTTTCCTACATTACAACACTAACTACACTTCCCAAAAAGTACTTCATTGGCTGCAAAGCGCTTTGAGATGTTCGCTGGTCGTGAAAGGCGCAATATAAATGCAAGTCTTTTTTTTTTCTTTCTCAGGGACCCAGCAAGGAGAATCATTGAATGATTTGTTAAAAAAGTCACACACTGTCTTCACGAAGAAAAAAGATGTTTGGGATGAGGAGGTGAGCATTGAATCACATACGCATGATCTGATAATCTCTCTCCATACATCATTTGTAAATAAAAGAGGGTTTTTTTTTAGCATGGAGAGGTCACCACTTCCATCTTTTAGTGGGCCACTGTGAAATTTCACTTGAAAACAGAAAGCAAAACACTGCAGATGCTTTGAAATTTAAAATAATAAAAGTGAAAATGCTGGGAATCCTCAGTAGATCAGGCAGCATCTGTGAAAGGTCATCAAGCTGAAATGTTAACCCTGTCTACCTGTCTCCACAGATGATGTCTGACTTTGCTGATTGCTTTCAGCATTTTCCTGTTTTTATGTAACAGAAATTCCATTTAATTTTCCCACCAGAAAACAAAATAATTTCTATTTGAACACCTGTAATTCATTCAGTAGGATTGTGCAATTCCTCTTGACACTAGCAAAATTAGATATTCGATGAGTTTAGTTTTTGATCTGCTTGTTATCTTCTTTGATTTTACACATAAGCATGTTTTAAAAAAAACAACACAGCTTTTACAGCTCTGTTTTGCTAGAGGCATTTTTTAAATAGATACTGTTAGAAAATTAGATGATTGCTCGGGAAATGATGGCTAGATTTTAACTTGGAGTCAGTGATTTCATTCAAAGCGATGTTTCCATTCTGAGCAGGTACTGAGGTGAATGATCAACCATGATCTTATTGAATGGTGGTGCAGGTTTGAAGGGCCGAATGGCCTACTCCTGCACCTATTTTCTATGTTTCTATGTTTTCATTCAAGTCAGGCGTCTCTCAGCGGGTAGCACTCTCACCTCTGAGGCACAAGGTCAAAGGTTTAGACCCCCCTCCGGAGTACCAAATCTAGGTTGACACTCCAGTGCAGGACTGAAGGAGTGCTGCACTGTCGGAGGTGCCGTCTTTCAAGTGAGACATTAAACCTTGCCCCCTGTCGGGTGGACGTAAACGATCCCGTTTTGAAGAAGAACAGGGGAGTCCTCACAGTGTCCTGGCAAACATGTATCACTCAACCAACATCATTGAAACAAAAGATCTAGTGATTATCACATTGTTGCTTGCAGGACCTTGCTGTGTACGAATTGGCTGCTGCGATTCCTAAATTACACGAATGAGACTAGACTTCAAAAGTATTTTGTTGGCTGTAAAGCGTCCTGAGGACGTCCTGAGGTTGCTATAGAAATGCAAGTTCTTTCTTTCTTCTTTCCCAGAGGAAGTGATTTTCATAAAATTTTAGAATCATGCAGCAAAGAAGGCCACCCTGCCCATCCTATCTGTGCCGGCTCTTTAAAGAGCTACCTCACGAGTCCCACTCTCCTGCTCTTTCCCCATTGCCCTGCACATTTTTCTCATCAAGTACATATCCAATTGCCTTTTGAGAGGTATTATTGAATTTGCTTCCATCACTCTTTCAGGCAGTGCATTCCGGGTCACAACAACTCGCTGTGTACCAAAATAAAAACGCTCATCTCCCCCTGGAATTAACTTAAGATGTGTTACACGTCAACCAACGTAGACACCCAACTAATGAGACCTAAAGAGGACGAGCTGAAACTGTAAGTTTAGAGAGCTCATTGTCAGCAAAAGCCTGTGAAAGAAGCCTGTATTTGCGTCTCAGAATGATCTAAACTCGAAAACTTGCGCCCGTTGAAGCTCTGGTGCTGCATGAGTTAAAATCCTCCAAGGATTAGGAGTATCAGTGTTTGAGAGTGGCGGCTGGAATTCGTTGGAATTCGTTCTTCCAGGCACCAGGCACCTCTTTGGATGACGTGCTTGTCTCGACAAGTTATTTATAAGAGCGCCTGTATTCCTTTCTTCTAAGCCACCCCTTGCCTCCCCACTCCCTCCCTTCCTCCCCTCCTCTCTGCTCCGAAAGCGCTGGCAGCAGACGGGTTTCAGCACCAGAGCGCGGCGGACAGCCCCTCGCCGGACAGCTCCAGATGCTGGAATTCAGCACCATGAACAGCTCCGCCGACCTGTTGGAGTACGCCGGCGGTTTCCAGGTGCTGAAGGAAGAGGAGCTGAAGGTGGCCCTGCCCGTGGTGCTGGGGGTGATCTGCCTGGTGGGCTTGGCCGGCAACACGCTGGTGGCGGCGGTGCTGCTCCACGACTTCAGGCAGGGCAAGAGCTCGGTGGTCAACGGCTTGATCCTGGTGCTGAGCGCCACCGACTTGCTGGTTCTCCTCTGCTGCGTCCCCCTCCGAGCCGTCACCTACTCCAAGCCCAGCTGGTCGTTCGGCTGGCTGCTCTGCAAGTCCTCGGATTACTTCCTGCAGGCGTGCCTGACGGCCAAGAGCTTCACCCTGGCAGCGGTGGGTCACGCCCGCTACAGGCATGTGGCCAACCCCAAGAAATACGTCCACTTCAAGTGCCAGCGGGTGATGGCGTTGACCTGCTCCATCTGCTCGCTGGCCCTGCTGCTGCCCATCCCACACTGGCTCTTCTCCACCACCAAGCGCAGTGGGCGGTCCACCTCCTGCGTCCTGGACATCCCAGCCTCCGCCGCCAATTTCATGCGAGCCTTCGGGGTGGCCTACCCGCTGGCCGCCTACGGGGTCCCCGTGGCCCTGACCATGACCTGCTACGCCAAAGCCCTGCTGCGGAGCCAGCCCGGGAGCAACAGGGTCCCCCACCGCAGGCACGAAGCCAGGAGGTCCACCGTCATGCTGTGTGGGTTGAGCGTGGCGTTCGCGGCAATGCGGCTGCCCGACTGGGTGGCGTGGACCTGGGCCCGGCAGCGGGAGAGCGGCGCGCCCGTGCCTCCCACCGCCCTGCTGGTGCTGGCACAAGTGGTGGTGTTCGCCAACTGCGCCCTCGACCCGCTGGTGCTGCTGGCCGTCTCGCAGGACATCAGGGACGGCTTGAGGAAGGTCTGGGCGCTGGCCAGCCGCGGCAGGGCGAGGGGCAGCGAGGACGGGCAGCCGGGGGGCGAGCCGGCCGCCCGCAAGGGCACCGCGCCCTCCCTGTCCACCATCTCAGCCCGCGACGACCTGGGCATCTTCCGCGAGCTGGCCCACAGCATCCCCCCGGACATCCAGCACTTCTGGCAGGACAGGAAGAACGCGGCGCTGACAGAAAACAACGACCCCATCCCCTGGGAGTGCCAAGAAAATTCCTAGAAAAGAAATGGGAGGAAATTCTGTATCGGGATGGACTGCAAACATTGGCTGGTTTGTGTTTTACATTTAAATTTTCCCCACCTTCTCAAAAGTAATTCATCCCAACCTTTTCGCAAGAGCTGCAACGCTCCAGAAAGTAACTTCTTTCATTGAACCATCTTGTGCTGACCACAAAGCCAAGCATCTCCAGCGTTCCGACACTATCGTGTGTTGTACCACTGATGGCCCCCTGGCATTACCGTCTTCAGATCGACACGAATTGGACCCTTGCCTTGCACTCCCTCCTCATCCCAACATTTGGAAACCCCCCCCCCCCCCAGTTTGCTTTCCTGGACCGCCAGTTGATGTTTGTAAGTAGTCCTGCATTACAGAAGGTGGAATTGAACATTCATTCACTGTCCAGCTCTGTACCACCGTCTATATCACCAGCGTCCAGGAAACGGACCCAAGTATGTTTGAGAATTCAGGCAAACTCTGCAGGAATCGGCGGTAACATGTGAATCTGCGGTGCGAATTTAGCGCGCGGTTAAACCGGTAAGGCTGTCTGTCTTTTTGTGTCCCAACACCCGCCGAGACCCCTCTTACACTTGCTCCTAAATACATCTCCCACCTCCCAGAGGATCGGTTCCAAATGGCCTCGCAACATCTTGGGGGATTGCACGGAGCACCGAAAGCCTCCGTTCATCCTCCCACGCACAACGCATCAGTGCACCCCGAGGTTATCGTGCTTTGGGGAAATGAAGTCGGGGATGTCAGCACTGAGAAAGGGCAGGGTAGAATTGAGCAGCGCCGAGCGAGGCCACTCGACCCATCGCCCCCGTGCCGGCTCTCCCTCACCCAACCGATACAAATAGTCTCCCTCCTTTAAAATCCTTCATCATTTTGAGCTTCTCAATCAGAATGTTCTTGATGTTGTAACGAGAACAGCCCATCCTCCTCACTTCAAAGCTACAGAGGGAATGGAATTATTTGGTCGCAATGTGTAAGCACTATAATTATATTCATTAAAAAAAACGATATGTTTAAAATCATGAAGAGTTTAGATAGAGTAAATAAACAGGAAGTGTTCCCCAATGGCTGAAAGGTCGATAGCCAAAGGGCACAGATTTGGATAAATACTTGAAGGAGGAAAAAATTGCAGGCATATAGGGAAAGAGCGGGGGAGTGGGACTAACTGGATTGCTCTTCGATGGGCCAGTACAGACTCGATGGGCCGAATGGCCTCCTTCTGTGCTGTGCGATTCTATGTTGCTGCACATGGCAACTAGTTGAATTCTTTGCTGCCATTTTGCTATTAAAAGCTTCCAGTCAGGTCCATCTGGGGGCTAAGCGCCTCCTGCCCTGACGTGGCAATATCCTTAACCCCAAACCAAGAAGTAGAGGGGCTTGAGGGGCTGAATGGCCTCCTCCTGTTCTTAGGTCAGCCTAAATCTCTGTTGTTTGCTACTGTTGGATAGTAGCGCTCTCCCTTTGTAGGTTGTCACCGATCAGAAACTGGCATAAAGCTGTTTAAAACATATTTCAGTCGCAATATTTGAAACCAAGGGAGAGGAGAGAATGGTTTCATCATTCTGTGTTAGGTTTGCACCCCATCCCAGAAGTGACAGTCTGATGTTCTAATCCACTCTGTCACACAGTTCTCACTAACTTATGATTCAAAGAAAAAAAAGACTTGCATTTATTTAGCAACTTTCAAGACCTCGGAATATCTCAATGCTCTATACAGCCAATTCAGTACTTTTGAAATGTAGTCACTGTGGTATGTATATAAGAACATAAGAAATAGGAGCAGGAGTGGGCCATTTGACCCCTCGAGCCTGCTCCGTCATTCAATAAGATCATGGCTGATCTGATCCTGGTCTCAACTCCACTTCCCAGCCCACTCCCCATAACCTTTGATTCCCTTATCGTTCATAAATCTGTCTATCTTCACCTTAAATATATTCAATGAGTTAATGTAGCTAACATCATTTGAGTAAAGAATATTTCTCTGTAACTTCCAAAGTATTGTGAGGCTTTAAAAAGGGAAGATAAGACTTGGGAACTCAAAAGGTAATGTTGCGGGACTCACAACGTAATGAGAAGATTAGCATTCCAATATCCTTCGCTGCTGATTGGTGACTCCATTTGTTGGAGTGCAGATAAGCACATAAGGAATAAGAAATAGGAGCAGGAGTAGGCTGCTTGGCCCCTCGAGCCTGCTCCGCCATTCAATAAGATCATGGCTGATCTGATCATGGACTCAGCTCCACTTCCCTGCCCGCTCCCCATAATCCTTGACTCCCCTATATATTGTGCTGCAAAGTGCCAAGGAATAGGTTTGAGCTTGCACTCCAGTTAGTTTTGGATTTCAATAGGAAGTCAATGATCAGATGATTCCCTACATCAAGGAATGGGAAAATAAAGGAAGGGATCATCACTGAATCCTCGATGAGCCCAACAGACTTTTGACCTTTTACAATTCTCATCCTTGTTTTCAATTCCCTCCCTGGTCTCATCCCTCCCTATCTCTGTAATCTCCTCCAGGCCCACAACCTCCTGAGATATCTGCACTCCTCCAATCCTGGCCTCTTGCGTATCTCTGATTATAATCGCTCCACAATTGGTGGCCATGCCTTCTGTTGCCTAAGCCCCAAGCTCTGGAACTCCCTCCCTAAACCTCTCCAACTCTCTTCCTCTCTTTCCTCCTTCAAGACGGTCCTTAAAATCTACTTCGTTGATCATCTGTCCTAATATCTTCTTACATGACTCGCGTCAAATTTTACTTGATAACACTCCTGTGAAGAGCCTTGAAACGTTTTACTGCATTAAAGGGGCTATATAAATGCAAGTTGTTGTTGTTGCCAAATGAATCACATTGCCTAGAGAAAAGGAAGAGGAGAACAATTGATTAAAACATATAAAACATACCCTCAAGGAGTGGTAGAGAATTCAAACAGGTTGAGTTGTCCAACCTCTTAGTTAGGAATTGATTGTGATGTGAAGGGATAAAGGGAAGACATTGCAAACTGGAGTTACTCACAAACTGGCGAGCCATGTTAACTGTTTGGATTATGAAATTGATCCAACCCAGGTACTGGTGAGTGTGAACCCACGGCTCCAATCCCCTGGTACTCAAAATGGCAATGTCAAGCTGATGCAGTGAGTTTCACCTTTCTAACAAACATTGTTGGGTCACTGTCAAGGCGCGGTTGGACTAGCCATAGGGGAAATTGGGAGTGTTTGAGAGTGCCCACATGAATGGTCCCATAGCGCTGTATTATCAGAGCCACCTTTAGCCATGATACTCCCTCATCCTTTCTGAGGAGCCAGCCTCAGGAAGCGATTACCATCACCGAATCCCCCACCATCCACATTCTGGGGCTCCCCATTGACCAGAAACTTAACTGGACCTGCAGCGAGTGTCTCACCTCCTGACTCCCCAAAGCCTTTCCACCATCTACAAGTCTACAAGGCACAAGTCAGGAGTGTGATGCATTACTCTCCACTTGCCTGGATGAGTGCAGCTCCAACAACATTCAAGAAGCTCGACAGCATCCCAGACAAAGCAGCCCGCTTGAGTGGCACCCCATCCACCACCTTTAAACATTCACTCCCTCCACCACCAGTGCACCGTGGCTGTAATGTGTACCATCTACAAGATGCACTGCAACAACTCGCCAAGGCTTCTTTGGCAGGACCTCCCAAATCCGTGACCTCCACCACCTAGACGGACAAGGGCAACAGGTGCATGAGAACACCATCACCTCCATGATCCCCTCCAAGTCACACACCATCCTGACTTGGAAATATATCACCATTCCTTCATCGTCGCCGGATCAAAATCCTGGAACTCCCTCTCGAACAGCACTGTGGGAGTACCTTCACCACATGGACTGCAGCGGTTGAAGAAGGCGGCTCACCACCATCTTCTGAAGGGCAATTAGGGATGGGCAATAAATGCTGGCCTTTCCAGTGATGCCCGCATCCCATGAATGAATAAAAATTTAAAAAGCACACCCTTCGAGGGAGCTTTACTCTATAGCTAACCTGTGCTACATCTTATTGGTGAGTCCTAGATGTTACTTTAATCTATATCTAACCCATTCTGCACCTTATCTAGTTTTTTGGAAGAATGCAGAGAGAACCTTACTTTGTGTCTAACCTGTGATGTTCCTGACCTGTGAGTGTATGATATTTAAAGTCGGTAATAAAATATTTCATTCTCCAGCATTGAGATCTCACACCTTGAGAAACAAACAAAAAATAATCACCCATAAATAAATCGTTTTGGCTTTTTTAAATTCTACGTGAAGTACAGGTTATGATTATTGTGATCTCCAAAAGGGTGGCATAAAAGATTTATTTGACAGTTCTAAAGTAACATGTTGTAGACAGTAACAAAAAAAACTAATGTATAGATAGTCTATAATATTTAGTTTGAGTAGACGGGTCACCGGGGGTGGATTGACTCTGTCGGTATATGTGATGTACGTGTTAAAATGATTTCGTACTCTGCGGCTTTTTCACAGTCTTGTTCTGGTTGATTAATTCCATCGAACAGTGGTGTGATTATTTGTAACTGCAATATTCCATTCTGAAGTTTAATAAATAGTTCATAAATGTTCACGCCTCTTCTGAAGTCTCGTTGTTGCCGAGTGAACTACGGACGGAATATCAAAGAGTTTCCAAGTTGGATGCAGCTTAACTTCGACGGTTAGAAACAGGTTTTGTACTGATGTGAATAGAAGGGTGATCATTTTTACTCCATTTGCCAAGCTCAGTGCGTCATCAAAATTATGCAGAGGCCCGGGTACAGATTTGTAGGTGTTCAGTCACACTGTCCTTAATTATAGACTCTAGCAAATTTCCCGACAACAGATGACCAAAGGCTTGGTCAAAGAGGTAGGTTTTAAGGAGAGTCTTAAAGGAGGAAAGAGAGAGGTAGAAAAGCTTAGGGAGGATATTCCAGAGTTTAGGGCCCAGGCAGCTGAAGTCACGGCCGCCAATGGTGGATTGATAAAAATCGTGGGACAAGCAAGAGGCCAGAATTGGAGGAGCATAGAGATCTTGGAGGGTTGTAGGGCTGGAGAAGGTTACAGAGATAGGGATGGGTGAGACCATGGAGCAAATTGAAAACAAGGCTGACTGTACATTAATGATGGACGCAGAAATGAGTTGGGGAACATTTAAAGGGAGGGGGAAACTGATATAACTGGGGTGAAACAATTTTGAAAGTCTTCCGAAAGGCCTCACAACCCATTAGCGACTGTTGCCAAGGGTGACAGAGGAAGGAGACTGTCAGAAATTAGACGTACCTAAAATGTATATGGTTGTGCGAATGAACTTGTGACATGAATAATACTGTGCTGAGATGATTATATTAGAGCTCGAGACAAGTAAGAGGTTAATGTATAAGTTATGTTTTACTGGGACTGCTTAAGTTTCACTTTCCTGGAAAATGAGTATGAGATAAGAGACTCTAGCCTTGGGAGGACAAAGATGGAAGAGATAAGAGGAATTCAGATGGATTGGCCTTCAGAATGTATAAACTGGAAAGACACATAAAGAAAAGCATAAGACCCCTTAGCGGAGGGTTTTCATCTGTAAGTTAAGACAAAGAACTCGACATGCCATTGGGCACCTTGCTTTAAGTGGAACCTCTAGATTATATCGTCCTGTCCATATTTTACCCAAGATCCACCCCTAACAAGAGGATAAAAGCAAGACCTGACAAGCCCCTAGCGCAGATGGTGGAGTGAAGAGCTCCCAAGTATGTATAAACTCTTGGCGGTTCTAGAAGAGAGAAAAAGAGGGAGCAAGATAGTAAGCTGAAGAGCTGTTTGCACACACCAGCTGTCAGTCTGATCTGAACCTGTACTCGCTACTTGTCATGGTCATATGTTTTTGCTGAAGGATGCCCAAATGGGCCTATAAAAAAGGGCAACATTTCCCCCAGAGAGTAGGGATAATGGGTAGCCACTCAAATTGGCAGCAGGGATTGTCCTGCAGGGATCAGTTTTTAGGCCTCAACTATGCACAGTATTTACTAACGATTTAGATGATGGCATAGAAAGCCATAAATCCAAATTTGCCAATGACACAAAGATAGGCGATATTGTTGGCAGTATAGATGAAAGCACAAAATCGCAAAGGGATATCGACAGGTTAAGAGAATGGGCAAAACTGTGGCTAAACTAGATTTCCATACAGGAAAATGTGAGGCCATCCACTTTGGAACTAAAAAGGAGAGATCAGGGTCTAAATGGTGAAAAGCAATAACAGTGGGCATCCAAAGAGACTAAGTCCAAAGGTACATAGACCATTAAAATGTTATGAACCGGTACAGAAAATAATCAAACAGGCTAATGGAATGCTGGCCTTTTTATCGAGAGGACAAAGGGGGTAGAGGTTATGCTGCAGCTGTAAAAAGCCCTGGTTAGACCACAGCTGGAGTACTGTGAGCAGTTCTGGGCACCACACCTGAGGGAGGATATATTGGCCTTGGAGGGAGTGCAGCGTAGGTTTACCAGAGTGATACCCGGACTCCAAGGGTTAAGTTACGAGGAGAGATTCAGCAAACGAGTGTTGTACTCCCTCGAATTTAGAAGGTCAACAAGGGGTGATCTGATCAAAGTTTTCTAGATATTAAGGGGAACATAGGGTAGTTTTTCGCTGGTTTGGGGAGTCTAGGACTTGGGGGGCACAGGCTAAAAATTAGAGTCAGACCTTTCAGGAGTGAAATTAGGAAACACTTCTACACTCGAAGGCTGGTAGAAGTTTGGAATTCTCTTCTGCAAATGGCAATTGATGCCAGATCACTTGTTAATTTTAAATGGGAGATTGAAAGCTTTTTGTTAACTAAAAGTTTTAAGAGATAAGGGGCAAAGGTGGGTATATGGAGTTAGGTCGCAGATCAGCCACGATCTCATTGAATTGTGGAACAGGCTCGAGGGGCTCAGTGGCCGACTCCTGTTCCTGTGTTCCTATGTGCTCTAAAATCTCCTTATGTGATGTTTTACTACATTAAAGGTGCTATTTAAATGCAAGTTGTTGCCATGTGAGTGGCAAGGCAGCAGAGTACCCAATCTCCCATTTGATGACGTGTTTGTGAGGAGGGTAGCCCTCTCTCCCACAACACACGAAGGCTGGTATTGTTCAACACTGCTGCAGGGGGGCAGAGCCAACAAGAAAGTCATTCTTGCCTAAATATATGGAAAGTGCAGAAAAGAACCAACTGGCCCATCAAGCCTGCCCCATATAGACATGGTCCGTACACGTCAACCATCATCATCATAAGCAGTCCCTCAAAATCGAGGAAGACTTACTTCCACTCCAAAAGTGAGTTCTCAGGTGACTGAACAGTCTCTATCACAGGTGGGACAGTCATAGGAGGAAAGGGTGGTTTGGTTTGCCGCACGCTCCTTCCACTGTCTGATCTTGATTTCTGCATGCTGTTGGCGACGAGCATCGAGTTGCTCAGCGCCTTCCCGGAAGCTCTTCCTCTACTTAGGGCGGTCTTTGGCTAGGGACTCCCAGTGTTGGTGGGGATGTTGCAGTTTATCAGGGAGGCTTTGAGGGTGTTCTTGAATGTTTCCTCTGCCCACCTGGGGCTCGCTTGGCGTGTAGGAGTTCTGAGTGGAGCGCTTGCTTTGGGAGTCTGCCCAATGGAGCTAGTCAAGTGCGGTCAGTGCTTCAATGCTGGGTATGTTCTCCCCTGCTCTCCCCCCAGCCTAGCTCATGCAATCTCTCAACTTCTAAAGCGATCAAACAAGTTCCAAGAGACTGTGCTATCATCATTTTTAGCTATCCCACAACTTAACTTTTTTTTAAAAAGAAAGATTTAAATTTATATCGCGGCTGTCATGACCTCCAGATGTCTCAAAGCACTTTACAGAGACTGAAGTACTTTTGGAGTGTAGTCACTGTTGTAATGTGGGAAACGTGGCAGCCAATTTTGGCACAGCAAGCTCCCACAAACAGCAATGTGATAATGACCAGATAATAGTTTTTGCAGTTATGTTGATTAAGGGATAAATATTGACAAAGACGCTGGGGATAACTCCCCTGCTCTTCTTCGAAATAGTGCCATGGAATCTTTTACATCCACTTGGGAGAGCAGACGGAGCCTCAGTTTAACATCACATCCGAAAGACGGCACCTCTGACAGTGCAGCACTCCCTCAGCACTGAGTTTTGTGTTCAAGTCTCTGGGAATGGGACTTGAACACATCCTTCTGACTCAGAGGTGAATGTGCTATCCAATAAGCCACAGCTGACACTTGTATAACTTGAAATGTTTAAAAAAAATATTCGTTCATGGGATGTGGGCGGCACTGGCAAGGCCAGCATTTATTGTCCATCCCCAATTGCCCTTGAATAACTGCATGGCTTGCTAGGCCATTTCAGAAGGACAGCTAAGAATCAACCACAGAGCTGTGGGTGGCAAGGACAACAGAATTCCTTCCCTAAAGGAGATAGGTGAACCAGATGGGCTTTTATGACAATCCGTTAGTTTCATGGTCACCATGGGAAAGTGTGAGGTTATCCACTTCAGCAGAAATAATAGAAAAGCAAATTATAATTTCAATGGAGAAAAATTGCAAAGTGCTGCAGTACAGAGAGACCTGGGGGTCCTTGTGCATGAAACACAAAACGTTAGTATGCAGGTATAGCAAGTAATCAGGAAGGCAAATGTAATGTTGGCCTTTATTGCAAGGGGGATAGAGTATGAAAGCAGAGAAGTCCTGCTACAACTGTACAGGGTATTGGTGAGGCCACACCTGGAGTACTGCGTTCAGTTTTGGTCTCCGTATTTAAGGAAGGATCATCATCATCATAGGCAGTCCCTCATGTCGAGGATGACTTGCTTCCACGCCAAAAAAAGACTGAGTTCACAGGTGTTTCAATGATGGACCCGAACTACATCCTGAAGGGTGGAAGATGCCTGTGAGTGGATTTTTTTTAACGTGTGGTGGCCGTTGCACACCAGCCACCACACGGGCTTGACAGAGCTAGGTCCTGGTCCAGTGGCAAGGAATACCCAAGATACAACTGGATATACTTGTATTGGAGGCTGTTCAGAGAAGGTTCACTAGGTTGATTCTGGAGATGAGGGGGTTGACTTATGAGGATAGGTTGTGTAGGTTGAGCCTATACACATTGGAGTTCAGAAGATTGAGAGGTGATCTTACTGAAACTTATAAGATAATGAGGGGGCTTGACAGGGTGGATGCAGAGATGATATTTCCACTCATAGGGGAATCTAAAACTAGGGGACATGGTCTTAGAATAAGATGCCCATTTAAAATTGAGATGAGGAGGAATTTCTTCTCTCAGAGGGTTGTAAATCTGTGGAATTCTCTGCCCCAGAGAGCTGTGGAGGCTGGGTCATTGAATATATTTAAGGTGGAAATAGATAGATTTTTGAGCGATAAGGGAGTAAAGGGTTATGGGGAGCGGGCAGGGAAGTGGAGCTGAGTCCATGATCAGATCAGCCATGGTCTTATTGAATGGCGGAGCAGGCTCGATGGGCCAAATGGCCGATTCCTGCTCCTATTTCTTATGTTCTTATTACTGACACTAGCTTTTTGTACCGGATTATTTAATTTAATTTAGATTCCTCAGATGCTGAGGTGGGATTTGACCTCACATCTTCAGATCATTAGTCCAGGCTTCTGGATTATTAGTGCAGTAAAACACCACTCTGCTACCGTTCCCTAAACAAAAATATTTTCCTCTTTTCAGAGTTCATCTGGCTCCCTTCACAAGGATTGCAGGAAATCCAATTTCAGGATGATGACTCTCTTTAAAAATGCTTTTTGACATCTAACCAACTCCTTATCTAATCTTCCTCTGGTTCTACCATTTCATTCCAACTGATCAGAACCACCTACAGCATTTAAAAACCTTCAATCACAGGTTTATTTTAAATAAAAAAGTAAGATTTGCATTTCTATAGCACCTTTCATGACCTCAGGATGTGCCAAAGCACTTCACAGCCAATGAAGTACTCTTGGAGTGTAGTCACTGTTATAATGTAGGAAATGCGGCAGCCAATATGCGCACAGCAAGCTCCCAGAAACAGCAATGTGATAATGATCACCTGATTAAGTGATGTTGATTGAGGGATAAATATTGATCAGGACACAGGGGATAACTCCCCAGCTCTTCTTCAAAATAGTGCCATGGGATCTTTTACATCCACCTGAGGAGGAGGAGGACAGGGCCTTGGTTTAACGTCTCATCCAACAGTGCAGTACTCTCTCAGTACTGCACTGGAGTGTCAACTGAGATTTCTGTGCTCATGTTCCTGGAGTGGGACTTGAACCCACAATATTCAGACACAGAGACAGTGGTGCTACCCACTGAGCCACAGCTAACACCAAATGAAAGTAGTCCTAACTCCTGCAGCCTATCCTGATAGTTAACAACCTTAGAACTGGGTATCAATTGGTCACCCCTTCTCTGGACCACCTCTGGGGCCTTGATAAGCCCCATGATATGTAGGGACCAAAAGCAGATCGAGTACTTCAAGTACGGTATCATTAGTTTGATGTCATATTGTTCTAGAAATAGAACCTAAAAACTTCATTTGACTTCCCAGTGGCTTTATCATGCTGCATGTGGACCAACTATGTATTTATTTATCAGCTTTGACCTCCCCGCCAAGGTCACTCTCCTGCTCCATAACCTTTCGCTGGTGCCCCTGCACGGTTTTAACATGGAGTTTCCCAAACTGAAATGCATAACTCTTCACTTGTTCACATTGAAGGACATGCAGGAAGGATATACTTTCCATAGAGGGAGTGCAACAGTTCGCCAGACTGATTCCTGGGATGGGGGGAATTGTCTTATGAGGAGAGGTTGTGTAGGCTAGACTGTTATACTCTAGAGTGTAGAAGAATGAGAGGTGATCTCATTGACACCTACAAAATTCTTACAGGGCTTGACATGGTAGATGCAGGGAGGATGTTCCCCCTGGCTGGGGAGTCTAGAACCAGGGGTCACAGTCTGAGAATAAATGGTCGGCCATTTAGGACTGAGATGAGGAGAAATTTCTTCACTCAGTGGATGGTGAATTTTTGGAATTCTCTACCCTGTGGAGGCTCAGTCGTTAAATATATTCAAGGCAGAGATCGAGAGATTTTTGGATATTAAGAGAATCAAGGGATATGGGGAGAGTGCAGGAAAGTGGAGTTAAGGTAGAAGATCAGCCATGATCTCATTGAATAGCGGAGCAGGCTCAAAGGGCCGAATGGCCGACTCCTGCTCCTATATCAAGGCCTTGAGAGGCTGAAGAGATTTAATAGAATGGTTCCTGGGATGAGGGACTGCAGTTATGTGGAGAGGTATAGAGGTGGCCAAGATCATGAATGGTTTTGTCAGATTAAATAATGAGAAACTCTTTTCAATGGCAGAAGCTTTGGTAACCAGAGGGGACAGAAGTAAGGGTGATTGGCAAAAGAACAAGAGGTAGGGGTGTCGTAGTTTTGTGGGGCGGACTGGTTGGGCTGGGTGCTCTTTGCCTTTCCACCATTGTTCATTGTTCATAGGTTTATATATAACCTTCAGGGCTGCTGACCGAGGGCCGTGGGGCTCTTTGTCGGCCGGCGCGGACACAATAGGCCGAAATGGCCATCTTCTGCGCTGTAAATTTCTATGTTTCTAGGTTACATGAGGAAACATTTTATTACACAGCGTGTCGTTGTGATCTGGAATCCATTGCACGAAAGGACGATGGAAGTAGGTTCCATCATAACTTTGAAAAGGAAATTGGATAAATGCTTGAAGGGAAAATAATTACTGGACAATGGAGAAAGAGCACGGTGGGAAGGGGGAGTGGAGAGTGGAATGAATTGGATAGCTCCACCAAAGAGCCGGCACAGGCAAGATGGGCCGTATGGGCTCCTTCCGTGCTGTAATATTCCATGATTCTATGATTTCTTATGTTCTTATGACATCAGTCAGACATGGGCCCATTTCATAGAAATATAGAAACATAGAAAATAGGTGCAGGAGTAGGCCATTCGGCCCTTCGAGCCTGCACCGCCATTCAATATGATCACGGCTGATCATGCAACTTTAGTACCCCATTCCTGCTTTCTCTCCATACCCCTTGATCCCTTTAGCCGTAAGGGCCACATCTAACTCCATTTTGAATATATCTAACAAACTGGCCTCAACAACTTTCTGTGGTAGAGAATTCCACAGGTTCACAATTTTCTGAGTGAAGAAGTTTCTGCTCATCTCGGTCCTAAATGGCTTACCCCTTATCCTTAGACTGTGACACCTGGTTCTGGACTTCCTCAACATCGGAAACATTCTTCCTGCATCTAGC
The DNA here is from genome assembly GCF_044704955.1 of Pristiophorus japonicus. Classification (NCBI taxonomy): domain Eukaryota; kingdom Metazoa; phylum Chordata; class Chondrichthyes; family Pristiophoridae; genus Pristiophorus; species Pristiophorus japonicus. The sequence continues at coordinate 14,158,884 of NC_091978.1, forward strand.
CAGTCTAATCCCGTCCGAATTTTATATGTTTCTATGAGATCCCCTCTCATTCTTCTAAATTCCAGTGAATATAAGCCTAATCAATCCAGTCTTTCTTCATATGTCAGTCCTGCCATCCCGGGAATCAGTCTGGTGAACCTTTGCTGCACTCCCTCAATAGCAAGAATATCCTTCCTCAGATTAGGAGACCAAAACTGTACACAATATTCAAGGTGTGGCCTCACCAAGGCCCTGTACAACTGCAGCAAGACTTCCCTGCTCCTATACTCAAATCCTCTCGCTATGAAGGCCAACATACCATTTGCCTTCTTCACCGCCTGCTGTACCTGCATGCCAACCTTCAATGACTGATGTACCATGACACCCAGGTCTCGTTGCACCTCCCATTTTCCTAATCTGTCACATAGAAACATAGAAACATAGAAAATAGGTGCAGGAGTAGGACATTCGGCCCTTTGAGCCTGCACCACCATTCAATATGATCATGGCTGATCATGCATTTTACTATCCCATTCCTGCTTTCTCTCCATATCCCTTGATCCCTTTAGCTGTGAGTGTCACATCTAAATCCCTCTTGAATATATCTAAAGAACTGGCCTCAACAACTTTCTGCGTAGAGAAATCCACATGCCCACAACTCTCTGAGTGAAGAAATTTCTCCTCATCTCGGTCCTAAATGGCTTACCCGTTATCCTTAGACTGTGACCCCTGTTTCTGGACTTGCCCAACATTGGGAACATTCTTCCCGCATCTAACCTGTCCAATCCCGTCAGAATTTTATATGTTTCTATGAGATCCCCTCTAAACTAATATGGCAGGGGGATGGGAACCAATGCAGGGAGACAGAGGGAAACAAAAAGGAGCCAAAAGCAAAAGACAGAAAGGAGATGAGGAAAAGTGTAGGGCAGAGAAACCCAAGGCAAAGAACAAAAAGGGCCACTGTACAGCAAAATTCTAAAAGGACAAAGGGTGTTAATAAAACAAGCCTGAAGGCTTTGTGTCTTAATGCAAGGAGTATCCGCAATAAGGTGGATGAATTAATTGTGCAAATAGATGTTAACAAATATGATGTGATTGGGATTACGGAGACGTGGCTCCAGGATGATCAGGGCTGGGAACTCAACATTCAGGGGTATTCAACATTCAGGAAGGATAGAATAAAAGGAAAAGGAGGTGGGGTAGCATTGCTGGTTAAAGAGGAGATTAATGCAATAGTTAGGAAAGACATTAGCTTGGATGATGTGGAATCTATATGGGTAGAGCTGCAGAACACCAAAGGGCAAAAAACGTTAGTAGGAGTTGTGTACAGACCTCCAAACAGTAATAGGGATGTTGGGGAGGGCATCAAACAGGAAATTAGGGGTGCATGCAATAAAGGTGTAGCAGTTATAATGGGTGACTTTAATATGCACATAGATTGGGCTAGCCAAACTGGAAGCAATACGGTGGAGGAGGATTTCCTGGAGTGCATAAGGGATGGTTTTCTAGACCAATATGTTGAGGAACCAACTAGGGGGGAGGCCATCTTAGACTGGGTGTTGTGTAATGAGAGAGGATTAATTAGCAATCTCATTGTGCGAGGCCCCTTGGGGAAGAGTGACCATAATATGGTGGAATTCTGCATTAGGATGGAGAATGAAACAGTAATTTCAGAGACCATGGTCCAGAACTTAAAGAAGGGTAACTTTGAAGGTATGAGGCGTGAATTGGCTAGGATAGATTGGCGAATGATACTTAGGGGGTTGACTGTGGATGGGCAATGGCAGACATTTAGAGACCGCATGGATGAAGTACAACAATTGTACATTCCTGTCTGGCGTAAAAATAAAAAGGGGAAGGTGGCTCAACCGTGGCTATCTAGGGAAATCAGGGATAGTATTAAAGCCAAGGAAGTGGCATACAAATTGGCCAGAAATAGCAGCGAACCTGGGGACTGGGAGAAATTTAGAACTCAGCAGAGGAGGACAAAGGGTTTGATTAGGACAGGGAAAATGGAGTACGAGAAGAAGCTTGCAGGGAACATTAAGGCGGATTGCAAAAGTTTCTATAGGTATGTAAAGAGAAAAAGGTTGGTGAAGACAAACGTAGGTCCCCTGCAGTCAGAATCAGGGGAAGTCATAACGGGGAACAAAGAAATGGCGGATCAATTGAACAAGTACTTTGGTTCGGTATTCACTAAGGAGGATACAAACAACCTTCCGGATATAAAAGGGGTCAGAGGGTCTAGTAAGGAAGAGGAACTGAGGGAAATCTTTATTAGTCGGGAAATTGTGTTGGGGAAATTGATGGGATTGAAGGCAGATAAATCCCCAGGGCCTGATGGCCTGCATCCTAGAGTACTTAAGGAGGTGGCCTTGGAAATAGCGGATGCATTGACAGTCATTTTCCAACATTCCATTGACTCTGGATCAGTTCCTATGGAGTGGAGGGTAGCCAATGTAACCCCACTTTTTAAAAAAGGAGGGAGAGAGAAAACAGGGAATTATAGACCGGTCAGCCTGACCTCAGTAGTGGGTAAAATGATGGAATCAATTATTAAGGATGTCATAGCAGTGCATCTGGAAAATGGTGACATGATAGGTCCAAGTCAGCATGGATTTGTGAAAGGGAAATCATGCTTGACAAATCTTCTGGAATTTTTTGAGGATGTTTCCAGTAAAGTGGACAAAGGAGAACCAGTTGATGTGGTATATTTGGACTTTCAGAAGGCTTTCGACAAGGTCCCACACAAGAGATTAATGTGCAAAGTTAAAGCACATGGGATTGGGGGTAGTGTGCTGACGTGGATTGAGAACTGGTTGTCAGACAGGAAGCAAAGAGTAGGAGTAAACGGGTACTTTTCAGAATGGCAGGCAGTGACTAGTGGAGTGCCGCAAGGTTCTGTGCTGGGGCCCCAGCTGTTTACATTGTACATTAATGATTTAGACGAAGGGATTAAATGCAGTATCTCCAAATTTGCGGATGATACTAAGTTGGGTGGCAGTGTGAGCTGCGAGGAGGATGCTATTAGGCTGCAGAGTGACTTGGATAGGTTAGGTGAGTGGGCAAATGCATGGCAGATGAAGTATAATGTGGATAAATGTGAGGTTATCCACTTTGGTGGTAAAAACAGAGAGACAGACTATTATCTGAATGGTGACAGATTAGGAAAAGGGAAGGTGCAACGAGACCTGGGTGTCATGGTACATCAGTCATTGAAGGTTGGCATGCAGGTACAGCAGGCGGTTAAGAAAGCAAATGGCATGTTGGCCTTCATAGCGAGGGGATTTGAATACAGGGGCAGGGAGGTGTTGCTACAGTTGTACAGGGCCTTGGTGAGGCCACACCTGGAGTATTGTGTACAGTTTTGGTCTCCTAACTTGAGGAAGGACATTCTTGCTATTGAGGGAGTGCAGCGAAGGTTCACCAGACTGATTCCCGGGATGGCGGGACTGACCTATCAAGAAAGATTGGATCAATTGGGCTTGTATTCACTGGAGTTCAGAAGAATGAGAGGGGACCTCATAGAAACGTTTAAAATTCTGACGGGTTTAGACAGGTTAGATGCAGAAAGAATGTTCCCAATGTTGGGGAAGTCCAGAACCAGGGGTCACAGTCTGAGGATAAGGGGTAAGCCATTTAGGACCGAGATGAGGAGAAACTTCTTCACCCAGAGAGTGGTGAACCTGTGGAATTCTCTACCACAGAAAGTAGTTGAGGCCAATTCACTAAATATATTCAAAAGGGAGTTAGATGAAGTCCTTACTACTCGGGGGATCAAGGGTTATGGCGAGAAAGCAGGAAGGGGGTACTGAAGTTTCATGTTCAGCCATGAACTCATTGAATGGCGGTGCAGGCTAGAAGGGCTGAATGGCCTGCTCCTGCACCTATTTTCTATGTTTCTATGTTTCTATTCTTCTGAATTCCATTGAATACAAGCCTAGTCGATGAAGTCTTTATTTATATGTCAGTCCTGTCATTCGGGGAATCAGTCTGGTGAACCTTCACTGCACTCCCTCTGAGCAAGAATGTCCTTCCTCAGATTAGGAGACCAAAACTGTACACAATATTCAAGGTGTGGCCTTACCAATGCCCTGTATAACTGTAGTAAGATCTCCCTGCTCCTATACCCGAATCCTGTCGCTATGCCAACATGCCATTTGCCTTCTTCACCGCCTGCTGTACCTGCATGCCAACTTTCAATGACTGATGTACCATGACACCCAGGTCTCCTTTCACCTCCCCTTTTCCTAACCTGTCGCCATTCAGATAATAGTCTGTCTTTCTGTTTTTACCACCAAAGTGTATAACCTCACATTTATCCACATTATACTGCAACTGCCATGTATTTATCCACTCACCTAATCTGTTCAAGTCACCCTGCAGCTTCTTAGCATCCTTCTCACAACTCACACTGCCACCCAGCTTAGTGTCATCTGCAAACTTGGAGATATTACATTCTCCTTCGTCTAAATCATTAATGTATATTGTAAATAACTGGGGTCCCTGCACTGAACCTTGCGGTATCCCACCAGTCACTGCCTGCCATTCTGAAAAGGACCCGTTTATTCCTTATCTGCTTCCTGCCTGCCAACCAGTTCTCTATTTACGTCAGTACATTACCCCCAATAACATGTGCTTTAATTTTGCACATTAATCTTTTATGTGGGACCTTGTCAAAAGCCTTTTGGAAGTCTAAATACATCACATCCACCAGCTCCCACTTGTCCACTCTACTAGTTACATCCTCAAAAAACTCTAGAAGGTTTGTCAAGCATGATTTCCTTTTCATAAATCCATGCTGACTTGGAACGATCCTGTCACTGCTTTCCAAATGCGCTGCTATTACATCTTTAATAATTGATTCCAACATTTTCCCCACCAACGATGTCAGGCTAACAGGTCTATAATTCCTTGTTTTCTCTCTCTCCTTTTTTAAAAAGTGGGGTTATATAAGCTATCATCCAATCCATAGGAACTGAACCAGAGTCCATGGAATGTTGGAAAATGACCACCAATGCATCTACTATTTCTAGGGCCACTTGCTTAAGTACTCTGGGATGCAGACTATCAGGCCCTGGGGATTTATCGGCATTCAGTCCCTTCAATTTCCCTAACACCATTTCCTGACTAATAAGGATTTCCCTCAGTTCCCCCTTCTCGCTAGACCCTCGGTCCCCTAGTATTTTTTGGAGCTTATTCGTGTCTTCCTTAGTGAAGACAGAACCAAAGTATTTGTTCAATTGGACTGCCATTTCCTTGTTCCCCATTATAAATTCACCTGATTCTGACAGCAAGGGACCTACTTTAGCCTCCACTAATCATTTTCTCTTCACATATCTATAGAAGCTTTTGCAGTCAGTTTTTAATGTTCCTTGCAAGCTTACTCTCATACTCTGTTTCCCCCCTCTTAATTAAACCCTTAGTCCTCCTCCCCTGAATTCTAAATTTCTCCTCGTCTTCAGTTTTGCTGCTTTTTCTGGCCAATTTATATGCCTCTTCCTTGGATTTAACACTTTCCCTAATTTCTATTGTTAGCCACGGTTGAGCTACCTTCCCTTTTTTATTCTTACGCCACACAGGTATGTACAATTGTTGGAGTTCATCCATGTGATATTTAAATGTCTGCCATTGCCTATCCACCGTCAACCCTTTAAGTATCATTCGCCAGTCTATCCGAGCCAATTCATGTCTCATACCATTGAAGTTTCCCTTCCTTAAGTTCAGGACCCTAGTCTCAGAATTAACTGTGTCATTCTCCATCTTAATGAAGAATTCTACCATATTATGGTCACTCTTCCCCAAGGGGCCCTGCATGAACAGATTGCTACTTAATCCTTTCTCGTTACACAAGACCCAGTCTAGGATGGCCAACTCTCTAGTTGGTTCCTCGACATATTGGTTTAGAAAACCATCCCTTATACACTCCAGGAAATCCTCCTCCAGAGCAGTGCTACCAGTTTGGTTAGTCCAATCTATATGCAGATTAAAGTCACCCATGATAACTGCTATATCCTTATTGCACGCATCCCTAATTTCCTGTTTGATGCCATCTCCAACCTCCCCACTACTGTACACCACTCCCTCTAACGTTTTCTGTCCTTTGGTGTTTCGCAGCTCTACCCATATAGATTCCACATCATCCACGCTAATGTCCTTCCTTACTATTGCGTTAATCTCCTCTTTAACCAGCAACGCTACCCCACCTCCTTTTCCCTCCTGTCTGCCCTTCCTGAATATTGAATACCCCTGGATGCTGAGTTCCCAGCCTTGGTTACCTTGGAGCCATGTCTCCGTAATCCCAATTACATCATATCCGTTAACAGCTATCTGCGCAGTCAATTCATCCACCTTATTACGAATGCTCCTCGCATTGAGACTCAGGGCCTTCAGGCTTTTTTTTTAACACTCTTTGTCCTTTTAGAATTATGTTGTAATGTGGCCCTTTTTGATTTTTGCCCTTGATTTCTCTGTCCTCCACTCTTGCTTTTCTCCTTCCTACCTTTTGCTTCTGCCCCCTTTTTTACTTCCCTCTGCCTTCCTGCGTAGATTCCCATCCCCCTGCCTTTTTAGTTTAAACCCTCCCCAACAGCACCAGCAAACACTCCGCCTTACCTCACTGCGGCCGGTATAGGTTGGAGTGCCCGCTTTCACAGGGGGTGCTCTACGCAGCGCTACAGATTGGGCAGGAGCCGAAAATCGAGCCAGTGTCACAACCAGGGGCGTTGCACACCGGCTCGCTTCTCCCGGGCGGTAATGCTCCGTGCTCCGCATATACCGTCCCCGAAAACCCCGGTGGGGCGCTGGAAGCTGGCCATCCACCTGGAAGAGATCACCTTCACCATTACTAACCCTCCAGGGTGAAAACAGAGGCAGCAACGAGCCGAAAATTCATCCCCTGCAGGTGTGGTCTAACCAAAGTTCTTCACAAGTTTAACATAACTTCGCTGCTTTTCAATTCGATCCCTTTACAAATCAACCCCGATTCCTGGTTTGCGCTTTTTTTTATGGCCTTATTAACCTGCCTCGCTACTTTTAGCAATTTGAATATTTGTACCCCTCGCTACCTCTGCTCCTCTACACTTCCATTTCGCACGTTTATTCATGCCTCTGTTAAAAATGTTATAATATGGAGATTAGAACTGTAAGCTGCGGACTTCTGCAGGGGCAGGGAGAGTGGGAGGGACAAATGGCCTCCTGCTTCTCCCAGACACACCAGAACACAATTGAAAGTGCCCTTGCCTATTGACAGGCCCGATGGAAATTTGTATCGAGTGATCCTTGGGAATCAATGGAGCGGCCGAGTGTTCCGGCCAATATTTATCCCTCAACCGACATCCAACAAAACAGATTATCTGGCCATTATCACATTGCTGACTGTGGGAGTTTGCTATGTGCAAATTGGCTGCTGCGTTTCCCACAGTGACTCTCATCATCATAGGCAGTCCCTCGGAATCGAGGCAGACTTGCTTCCACTCTAAAAATGAGTTCTTATGTGACTGAACAGTCTCTGTCACAGGTGGGACAGATAGTCGTTGAAGGAAAGGGTGTGTGGGACTGGTTTGCCGCCCGCGCTTTCCGCTGCCTGCGCTTGGTTTCTGCATGCTCTCGGCGACGAGACTCGAGGTGCTCAGCGCCCACAGTGATTAGACCGTCACAAGTACTTCATTGGCTGTAAAGCACTTTGGGACGGCCCGAGATCATGAAGGCGCTATGTAATTGCAAGTGTTTCTTTTCTTCTTTGGCTCGGTGTCAATTGTATCTGGGGATGTGTTACGGGGATGTTGTTATATGGCCATCCATCTCTATATCTATTGCATCCTATCAGTCTATCAATGTATCTAAATATCTATCTCTCTTGTTATCTATCTCGGTTTGTCTCTGTCTGTGAGTCTGCCCACCTGTTTATATCTGTACCTCTGTCTGACTTTCTCTGTGTGTGTCCATCTTACTGTCTGCCTGTATTTATCTGTCTATTTAGGTATTCGCCCATCAATCAACTGCCCCATCCGCCTAACTGTGGCACGCATGCAACCCGTTTCTCCCTCGGCCCCCCCTGACTGCTTTCCTCTCGCAACGACGCTCTGATTTTCGTTGCTGTGAGACGTGATACCTCAGTCGAGTCGGAGGAGCGCAGATAAAAGAAAACATGAAAGGAATCAGTGACTTGTTTGCAGAATCTGACAGAGACCCATGGAACTGAGCAGAGAAACGATTCGAAGACGTGGTGGATGTGAGGTCTTTTATCAGCAGCCCTTGGCGGTACCCATAGCAACCACGAGCCACAGTTTAGAGAGCCACATCTTGGCTGAAATGCATTTCAATTTATTGTGATTGGAATTAGACTCAGAGCCCACAGAAACAATCTTCCCATTTAACATTTAACAATAGCTCCCAACCCGTGCATTAGGAGCCACAGAGCAAACATGTAATTACATATCCGCCATTATATATTCAAAACATATAATTACGATGATACAAAATGTATGGAGGATTAGATAATATATAATTTTTTTTTAGAATCATAGAATGGTTACAGCACTGAAGGATGTCATTAAGCTGGCCATGAAATGCGCTGTATAAACGCAAGTCTTTCTTTCTTCTAATCAGGTCGGGATCTTCAGCTAGTCCCACTCCCTCTGCCCTTTCCCCGTAGCCTTGCAACTTTTTTTCCTTTAGGTACTTATCCAGTTCCCCTTTGAAAGCCACGATTGAGTCCGCCTTCACCACCCTTTCATGCAGCATCTTCCAGATCCTAACCCCTCGCTGCACAAGAAGGTTTTTCCTCCTGTCGCCTTTGGTTCTTCTGCCAATCACCTTAAATCTGGTTCTCGACCCTTCCGCCAATGGGAACAGTTTCTCTCTCTCTACTCTGTCTAGACCCCCTCATGATTTTAAACACCTCGATCAAATCTCCTCTCGACCTTCTCTGCTCCAAGGAGAACAACCCCCAGCTTCTCCAGTCTATCCACGTAACTGAAGTCCCTCATTCCTGGAACCATTCTTGTTAATCTGTTTCTGCACTAAGGCATGGCTATTCGGCCCAACAGGTCTGTGCTGGTGTTCATGCTCCACAGGAGCATCCTGCCACTCGCTTTACTTCATCTCACCCGACCAATAATCTTCCCTCTAATTTTTCTTTGTGGGTGAAAATTTGCTGTACGGCAGATCTTTCAGCCGCAACGGCCTACGCGGGACCTCCGGATTGATGCACGGCCACGCACCTTCATCATCATCATAGGCAGTCCCTCGGAATCGAGGAAGACTTGCTTTCACTCTAAAAGTGAGTCCTCAGGTGACCGAACAGTCCAATACAGGAATTACAGTCCCTGTCACAGGTGGGACAGACAGTGGTTGAAGGAAAGGGTGGGCGGGGAGTCTGGTTTGCCGCACGCTCCTTCCGCTGCCTGCGCTTGATTTCTGCATGCTCTCGGCGACGAGACTCGAGGTGCTCAGCGCCCTCCCAGATGCTCTTCCTCCACTTAGGGCGGTCTTTGGCCAGGGACTCCCAGGTGTCAGTGGGGATGTTGCATTTTATCAGGGAGGCTTTGAGGGTGTCCTTGAAACATTTCCTCTGCCCAACTGGGGCTCGCTTGCTGTGTAGGAGTTCCGAGTAGAACGCTTGCTTTGGGAGTCTTGTGTCGGGCATGCAGACGATGTGGCCCTGCCCAACGGAGCTGGTCGAGTGTGGTCCGTGCCGGTGGGGAAGTTGGCCTGAGCGAGAACACTGATATTGGTGTGTTTATTGGTACGTAGGGGGACGTTGCCCAGCAATATATCTTTCCACTCCTTTCCCCTTCATGCACTTACCTAGCTTCCCTATTACAATTGGCTGTAAAGCCCAAAGCTAACCTGGGCAGGTCACACATGTAACCAGGCCAACCAGCGACATGCGCATTGACATCAAAACCAGGAAGGACTGGCAGGAGACGAGGAAGCACATGGACAGGCCACACAGGCCCATGCTCAGACGAGTAAACCCACCTAGACTTTCAGCTGGTGACCACCTCGGTCTCGTTTTTGACTCTAGTTGTGAAGGCGCTATATAAATGCAAGTCTTTCTTCTAAGCAGGTCAATTACGGTGCGGGCTTTCACTCCTTTGGGGATTGCAGACTTGCAGTACCAAGCAGTTCCAGGTGAGGCATAGCAAAACAGGCCCATTGGGGACAGTAGTGGTTGGTAGTTGGGGATGGGGAAGTAGGGTAAGGAGGATGTTTAGAAGCGACAGCAAGATAACGACAACATATATGTTCCTTTAACGAGGTAAAAGAGTCCTAATTTTACTTATATCGCCATTGTTGTCTGTTGTCAAAAGAAAAAAAAGGCAGATCTGTGTTTATATAGGTTGGACCTGTGGAGAGTAGGCAGCCGTGATTGCTTCAAGCAAAGCCCAAAGCTAACCTGGGCAGGTCACACATGTAACCAGGCCAACCACTGACATGCGCATTCACGTCAAACCCAGGAAGGACTGGCAGGTGATGAGGAAACACATGGACAGGCCACACAGGCCCATGCTCAGACGAGTAGACCCACCTAGACTTTCAGCTGGTGACCACCTCGGTCTCGCTTTTGACTCTGATTCGAGCTGAGCCTCAAAACCCCCACACTCTGTCCATTGCCAAAAGCCCCCCTTCAGTCTACCTGTGCAGCATTGCCGGTCTTTACCCCTTCCTCAGCCTCGCTACTCCCCAAAGCTCTCCTCACTGGTCGCATCTCCGACCCCTTCATCCAGCCCCATGCCAAGACTCACTCACCTGCCACTCTGTCTTTACTGAACTGACCGGTTCTACTACAGTGGCCTTTGTAAAATTCACCCTTGGGTTGTGGGTGTCGCTGGCCAGGCCCGGCATTGATTACCCATCCCTAGGTACCCTGAGAAGATGGTGGTTATGGGTCTTCTTCCTTGAACTGCTGGGTGGGAAGTTGATATAACTGAGTGGTTTTCTGGGCCACTTTAGTGGGCAGTTAAGAGTTGTAATGTATGCTTCCAGGTTTGTAGAACTGTTGAAGTCCCTGGAGATGGAACATGCAAGAGGTGGGCGCTGGAGGGACTGGAGTGCATCATCACACCCGGCAACCAAATTTTAATTTGACCGTTTAATGTCTAAAGTTTAATTTGTTTAAGTTTGTCAGTTTTAGTGCCCCCCTTTAATCAGGGGGCACTTGTATTAATGTTCAACAACAAAATAGTTGTAGAGCTGTTGAGTTGGGAGTGGCTTAGCCCATCAGGTGATGTTCACAAGACTCAATAAAACCTCAGCCAGTTGGGCTCGGGGGATCCACGATGGGGCAGGTGGTTGTGAGCCTGGTGGATGAACTGATAATGTGTAGTGTGATTATTAAACCTTTTGCTAACAAACCAACAAGTTCTTAATAGCAATGTGTTGCTATGAATTCTCAAGCAAAGAACCCATGAAGCAAATACATTACAAGAGTCAAACACATTGGTGAAGGATTGGAGTCACATGTCAACATAGGCAATCCCTCGAAATCGAGGAAGACTTGCTTCCACTCTAAAAGTGAGTTCTCAGGTGAGATAGTCCAATACTGGAATTACAGTCTCTGTCACAGGTGGAACAGACAGTGATTGGAGGAAAGATGGGTGGGGAGTCTGGTTTGCTACATGCTCCTTCCGCTGCCTGCGCTTGCTTTCTGCATGCTCTCGGTAACGAGACTCGAGGTGCTCAGCACCCTCCCGGATGCTTTCCCTCCACTTAGGGCGGTCTTTGGCCAGGGACTCCCAGGTGTCAGTGGGGATGTTGCATTTTATCAGGGCGGCTTTGAGGGTGTCCTTGAAACATTTCCTCTGCCCACCTGGGGCTCGCTTGCCGTGTAGGAGTTCCGAGTAGAGCGCTTGCTTTGGGAGTCTTGTGTCGGGCATGCGAACAATGTGGCTCGCCCAACGGAGCTGGTCGAGTGTGGTCAGTGCTTCGATGCTGGGGATCTTGGCCTAATCGAGAACACTGACGTTGGTGCGTCTGTCCTCCCAGGGGATTTGCAGGATCTTGCGGAGACATCGTTGGTGATATTTCTCCAGTGATTTGAGGCGTCTGCTGTATATGGTCCACGCCTCTGAGCTAGACAGGAGGCCCAGACCAGGTAAGGTCGGCAGGCTTTCTCGGTGCATTAATGTACCAGTTGGATTTTTAACGATAATCTGACAGCTTCATGGACACTTTTAATGATTCCCAACATTTTATTTCCAGGTTTTTGTAAGTTGAATTCAAATTCCCAGATGCCATGGTGGGATTTATAGATTCATAGAATCATGGAATGGTTACATCACAGAAGGCGGCTATTCTCGTTGCCTGTACTGGAGAATTTTAGCTACGAGGAAAGATTGGATAGGCTGGGGTTCTTTTCTTTGGAACAGAGAGGAGGCTGAGGGGAGACGTTATTGAGGTGTATAAAATTATGAGGGGCCTGGGTAGAGTGAATAGGAAGGACCTGTTTTCCTTAGCAGAGAGGTCAATAACCAGGGAGCACAGATTTAAAGTGACAGGCTGCAGGTCCCAGTGGTGGGGTACAGCGAGGCACACCCAGGGCCCCAACGTCCCAGGCTGCAGGTCCCAGTGGTGGGGTACAGCGAGGCACACCCAGGGCCCAAACGTCCCAGGCTGCAGGTCCCAGTAGTGGGGTACAGCAAGGCACACCCAGGGCCCCAACGTCCCAGACTGCAGGTCCCAGTGGTGGGGTGCAGCGAGGCACACCCAGGGCCCCAACGTCCCAGACTGCAGGTCCCAGTGGTGAGGTGCAGCGAGGCACACCCAGGGCCCCAACGTCCCAGACTGCAGGTCCCAGTGGTGGGGTACAGCGAGGCACACCCAGGGCCCCAACGTCCCAGACTGCAGGTCCCAGTGGTGGGGTGCAGCGAGGCACACCCAGGGCCCCAACGTCCCAGACTGCAGGTCCCAGTGGTGGGGTGCAGCGAGGCACACCCAGGGCCCCAACGTCCCAGGCTGCAGGTCCCAGTGGTGGGGTGCGAGGCACACCCGTGGAGAGGAGAGGAAGGAGAGCTCCATCATGCTCTCCTGAGGTGCAGGATCTAACAGATGTGGTTCAGATGATGTCATTGAGTGCAGAGATCATTGACCTTACCCGATCATTTACCTTACCCGATCATTCCTGGATGCCATCAATGGGGTGAGTGATGAGGTAGCGGGACTGTCGGGAGAAGTAACAGCAATGACACGAGAAATGGGACCATCAGTGAGGGAATAGTGGCCATGAGGGAGGGAATGTCAGAGATAGTGCAAACCACATCACTGGCAATGAGGGAGGGAATGTTGCAGGTAGCTCAGACAGTTTTGCTCAACATGAGGGAGGGAATGTTGCAGGCCGTTGGGACACTGTCAGGGCGCATGAGGGGTGGTATGTTGGAGTTAGCTGCTGCAATAAGGGAACATGCCCAGACCCCGCGCTCATTGATAGAATCAACTGCTACTCCCACTCCAATCTCCACACCAGTCTCTGAAGAGCCCAAAGCCGAGCCTTCCAACTTGCCGCCTGATGCTGATGCCCCCCCACTCTCAAGAGGTGCGCAGTACCCGAGATGTTAGAAGGAATAAGCTTGGTACCAAGCCCAGAAACACTGCACCATCGCCTGCAGGCAGGGATGGTGAAGGCTTCAAGACCAAGCGCAGCGGGCGGTCTTAGAATAAGGAGGATGAGAGATGGGTGCAGCCTTTCTTTGCTGCTGCTGTTGTTGTTGTTGTTATAAACTAAAGTTTGGTACAAGAATAATTTTACTAAAGTTAAGTTAAGTACATTGTAAACTTTTTAATCAAATATATTTTACATTAAAACTGAATAATGTTCCATTAACAAAACAAAACACAATGGAACAGCTCCAAACATGTCCATGTGGAATGGTTTTCGCTGAGTCCTCAGACATCAGTAATGCGTTCATGGATGAGCTGCTGGAGCAAGGCTCGAGTAATCGTTAAAGGGGCACGATGGCCCGCCCTCCTCCAACGTCATAAGAACATAATAAATAGGAACAGGAGTAGGCCATAAGGCCCCTCGAGCCTGCTCCGCCATTCAATAAGATCATGGCTGATCTGATCAGGGACTCAGCTCCACTTCCCTGCCCGCTCCCCATAACCCCTTATCCCCTTATCGTTTAAGAAACTGTCTATTTCTGTCTTAAATTTATTCAATATCCCAGCTTCCACAGCTCTTTGAGGCAGCAAATTCCACAGATTTACAACCCTCTGAGAGAAGAAATTCCTCCTCATCTCAGTTTTAAATGGGCGGTCCCTTATTCTAAGATCATGCCCTCTAGTTCTAGTCTCCCCTATCAGTGGAAACATCCTCTCTGCATCCACCTTGTCAAGCCCCCTCATAATCTTATACATTTCGATAAGACCACCTCTCATTCTTCTGAATTCCAATGAGTAGAGGCCCAACCTACTCAACCTTTCCTCATAAGTCAACCCCTTCATCCCCGGAATCAACCTAGTGAACCTTCTCTGAACTGCCTCCACAGCAAGTATATCCTTTCGTAAATATGGAAACCAAAACTGCACACTCCGGCCTCAGGCACTTGCATGGCATCATCCTCCTCCTCCTCCTCCTGCTCATCACCTGCATCTTCCACATCATTATCATCAACCACTCTCACCGCAGGTGGGTCTTCCACTACCAGCTGCTGCTGCCTCATGATGGCTAAGTTATGCAGCAGGCAGCACACAACAGTGAACTGACCAACAATCTCAGGGAGTACAGCAAGTAGCCTCCAGAATGGTCCAGGCATCGGAAACGCTGTTTCAATATGCCAATGGTCCTCTCAATGATGCTGCGCGTCGCAATGTGCGACATGTTGTATTCCCGGTCAGCTTCCGTCCGGGTTACGGGTAAGGGCGTCATGAGCCAGGTGGCGAGGCCGTACCCTTTGTCTCTCAGCAGCCAGCTCTGCCCTTCTGGCACTGCTGAAACATGGCAGATATAATGCTTTCGGGTAGGATTAACACATCATGGGTGCTCCCAGAGTATCTTGCATCGACTGAAATGATACGATGCATGTTGTCACACACGAGCTGCACATTAATGGAGTGGAAGACTTTTCTATTCCTATACATCTCAGAATCCTTCAAAGGTGCTCGCAAGGTGATGTGGGTACAATCAATGCAGTTCTGTACCTTTGTGAAGCCAGCAATCCTGCAGAAGTCCACAGCCCTGTCACGCATTGCTTGGGCGGTCATGGGGAACTTGATGAAGTCATTCCTCCGTGCGTACAGTGCAGCCATGACCTGGCGAATGGAGACATGTGTTGCATGTTGAGAGATGGCGCATACATCCCCAGGTGTAGCTTGAAACGATCCAGAGGCATAGAATGAAAGTGCAGCTGTAACCTTCACTTCAACTGACAAAGCAGTCCTCCTGATGCTTCTAGGTTGCAGGTCTGCTTTGACCAATTCACAGATCTCAGTTGCAACTTCTTTGCGGAAACGCAGCCTTTTGACACAGTCTGCATCACTCAGGTGCAGGTATGAATGCCTGTCTCGATATACCCGACGTGGGTAAGGCCTCCTGCCCAGCACCCTACGGGCTCTGATGTTCCTGATGCGATGAAGTCAAATCAATCGTCTTCCACATAGCACCATGATGCAGAAGACCCGCACAAGGTATGGCATTGTCAGTATTGCCCCCATGGTTAAATTTAACCTTTGAAAGAAGCTCAAAATGGCAGGAAAGCAGGCAGCACAGGTTCGCAGTTGTATCTCTCCAGGTTTGTATGGATGGACCACACCCAAAGGTCTTGTGACATCTCTCTCTCTCCCCCCTCCTTCCCGGGCTCCAAGCCTTCCGATCGGCACTTCTCTCCTTCTCTCTCTCCTCCCCTTCCTCCCCGCGACTTGTTTTGTAACTGAACCTCGAGCCACTGTCTCTGGGCGCGAGGCCGATTCTGCCGGCCAAACCTACGACCCTCCAGCCCTGCTTCAAGACGTTCGCTGATGGCGTGTGAGTGAGTAAAAAAATGAGAGAACTTCTGAAATCCAACAAATTTACACTTCTAAATTGACAGATAAAAAAAAGTTGAACTTTATCATTGATTTTGACAATGTTCTTGACTCCCTCCAAAATCTTCGATTTAAAAACAATGGCGTCTTTCGGTGCCGATTTGTGAATGTGCGCTGGTTTTCTGAACTCAGCAGAAGGTTTTTCGGGAGTGGCCAGATACGCTGACCTCAAAGAAAAAAATGTTGGGCAAACTGCGAACAATTGTAAAAACCGGCACAGACATGACTTAAAAAAAAACTGGCCCAGAAAAATCATAACTAAGTCTGTTAGACCGGCACAGATCGTAAGGGGAAAGTTTGAAAAAAATAAATACAGCAGAAAAACGGCGTGTGCCAAAACAACGGCGCAAAGGACCGGGGAAAATTGAGCCCATAGAGATGGAGAGACAGAGTGGGAAAATAGAGATATGGAGACAGAAAGGCAGAGATAGGTGCTGAAATGAGGCAATCTGATTGGCTAAATGGTGGAACTTTTATCTTGAGTGGAGGTGGAGAGAGAGAGAGAGAGAGAGAGAGAGACGGAAAGAGAAATGGAGAGAGAGATGGAGAACGAGAGAGATGGAGCGAGAAAGATGGAGAGAGAGCCGGAGAGTGAGATGGAGAGAGAGAAGGAGAGCGCGATGGAGAGAGAGACAGAGAGAGAGATGGAGAGAGAGACACGGACAGAGAGACGGAGAGAGAGATGGAGAGAGAGGGACGGAGAGAGATGGAGAGAGAGAGAGACGGAGAGAGAGATGGAGAGAGAGATGGAGAGAGAGTCGGAGAGAGAGAGATGGAGAGAGAGATGGAGAGAGAGACTGAGAGAGAGATGGAGAGAGAGACGGAGAGAGAGATGGAGAGAGAGATGGAGAGAGAGAAGGAGTCACAAAGCTCGAGACAGAGGGCTGAAAATTACGTCGTGCCTCGTTTGGGGCGATAACTTTTGATAGTGTGTACAAATATCAGCAGGTGGTAACGATTTGCTTTCGGGCTGCAAGAGGGACGTAGAGTACTAAATCAGGTGCTGCTACTTCCCTTAGAGTGCTAAAGGGACTGAGAGGGGCGGTACCGGCAGAGCGCTGAGCATTGTCCTGTGCAGCACTGTCGGTTGTTTAATCTCCTTCCCTTCTTTAAAGGGAAGGGCCAGCACTGTGGTGAAGGAATCTTCAGGCTGTGTCTGGTGGGAGGTGGCATCCTGTGCAACGTGTATAGCAACCCCAGGCACTCAGAGAGAGCAGGGCTGAGCAATGGCGGGGGCAAAGGAAAGCAGGATGCTCCAGAATGGGGACATAAATAACGTTTGCCCTCCCTGATCACCACTGCCTGTAATTATCGCTCCCCAAGCGGCCGGCCGAGGTGGTCACACCTCCTGCAGCTGCCGCTGTTGGCGCCCGGAGATGCTGCAGGGGCCAGGAGCGAATATCACATTCGGGGCGGTAACTGGGCGCTGCGCACCGGATGATGTCACGATCTATGGGGCGCAGGAGAGCGAGGCGGTAAGTGTTAGCGCCAGCGCAAAACCGCCGGGGAGGTTGGCGGGAGTCGGTGAATTCGCCACGCCTGGTCGGCGAATCCTTAGTGCACTGTTACCGCCCCCCCGCAGGCGCGAACGGGAGGTGCAAACCCGGCCAATTTCTCCCCCAGAGAGTTGCAAACTGGGAAGGAGACCGAGACAGAGAGACGGAGACAGAGGAGACCGCGATTGAAACAGAGTGCCAGAGAGAGAGAGATGGGGAAGTTGGGAGAGAAGGATAGTGAGAAAGATGCTGAATCGAGCCGATGTTGGACTCACAGCTGAACTAGTGAAGGGGAACTTTCAATGCGAGTGAGAGCAGTCAGGCTCAGCGGAAGAATCTCCCATGAGATGCTGTCACATCCGACAGTGTATCAACCACTCACCCCGTTCAGTACTTCATACCTCAATGAAAGGATCACTGCCTCTGCTGGCTCCCTGGGAGCAGCTGTTTCTGAAAGGTGAAAAGACCCAGGCACTCAGAGGGAAACATCAGCAATAACAACAACTTGTAATTATATAGCGCCTTTAACGTAGCGAAAGGTCCCAAGGCGCTTCACAGCAGTGTTATAAGACAAAACCGATAAATTTGACACCGAGCCATGTAAGAAGAAATTACGACAGATGACCAAAAGCTTAGTCAAAGAGGTAGGTTTTAAGAAGCGAGGTCTTGAACGAGGAACGAGAGGTAGAGAGGCGTAGAGGTTCAGGCAGGGAGTTCCAGAGCTTGGGGCCCAGGCAATAGAAGGCACGGCCACCAATGGTTGAGCGATTATAGTCAGGGATGCTCAAGAGGGCAGAATTAGAGGAGTGCAGACATCTCGGGGGGTTGTGAGGCTGGAGGAGATTACAGAGATAGGGAAGTAAACAAGGATGAGAATTTTGAAATCGAGGCGTTGCTTAACCAGGAGCCAATGTAGCTCAGCGAGCACAGGTGAGCGGGACTTAGTGCGAGTTAGGACACGGGCAACCGAGTTTTAGATCACCCCAAGTTTCCGTAGGGTAGAATGTGGGAGGCCAGCCAGGAGTGCATTGGAATAGCTCAAATGGATACCTCGGCTGAATGTTGACTATGATTCCAGACGGCACAATGGTCTCTCTCTCTCTTTTTCTCTCTCTCTCTCTCTCTCGAGCCTTCTCTCCCAAAGTCCCCATCTCTCTCTCTCTGGCACTCCGTTTGAATCTCTGTCTCTCTCGCGCTGCCTCCTCTGTCTCCATCTCTGTTTCTGTCTCCTTCCCTGTCTCAATTTACCTGTCCCTAACTTTGTGTCTCCATGTCTCTCTTCATCCCTCTCTCCACTGCTCTCTCTCTCTCTCTCCATCTATTTCTCCATCTGTACTCATGTTTAAAGGATGTGATGTTCTCTAGAGTTTAGAAGAATGAGAGGTGATCTCATTGAAATACAAAATTCTTACAGGGCTTGACAGGGTAGATGCAGGGAGGATGTTTCCCTCTGGCTGAGGAGTCTGGAACCAGGGGGTCACAGTCTCAGAATAAGGGGTCGGCCATTTAGGACTGAGATGAGGAGAAACTTCTTCACTCAGAGGGTGGTGAATCTTTGGAATTCTCTACCCCAGAGGGCTGTGGAGGCTCAATCCTTGAGTATATTCAAGACAGAGATCGTTAGATTTTTAGATATTAAGGGAATCAAGGGATATGGGGACAGTGTTGGAAAGTGGAGTTGAAGTAGAAGATCAGCGTGATCTTATTGAATGGTGGAGCAGGCTCGAGGGGCCGAATGGCCTGGTCCTGCTCCTAATTCTTACGTTGATATGTTCTTATGCTCGCTATTACTTGGCTGCAGTGCCATACATTAGGGTTCGTGATCCATTAACCCCCGCTGGAAAGTGCGCGCTGGCAGATGTTGGGCGAGGACCGCATTTATATAGAGCCCTTCATGATCACAGGACGCCTCAAGGCGCTTTACAGCCAATTTTTGTAGTGTAGTCACTGGCGTAAATTGCCTGTCAACACACACCATTCAGGCTTGCATACCATGGCTCCGTGGGCAGCACACTCGGCTCTGAGTCAGAAGGTTGTGGGTTCAAGTCCCACCCCAGGGATTAGAGCACCAAGTCCCAGCTGACGCTCCCAGTGAAGTGCTACACTGTCAGAGGTGCCGTTTTTCAGACCAAGGTCCCATCTGCGGTGGGTGCAAAAGATCCCATGGTATTATTGCAAAGAAGAGCAGGCGGAGGTATCCTGGGGCCAATATTTATCCCTCAACCAGCATCACAGAAAAATACAGATTATCTGGTCATTGTCACATTGCTGTTTGTGGGAGCTTGCTGTGCGCAAATTGGCTGCCGCGTTTCCCACATTACAACAGTGACTACACTCCAAAAGTACTTCATTGGCTGTAAAGCGCCTTGAGACGCCCGGTGGTCATGAAAGGCGCTATATGAATGCAAGTCTTTCTTTGTTGAGAAGGTGGTGCGCCGCCTTCTTGAACCAGTGCTTCCAGGATTGTGACCCAGCGACGATGAAGGAACGGTGATACATTTCCAAGTCAGGATGGTGTGTGACTTGGAGGGGAACTTGGAGGTGGTGGTCCTGGCTACCAGCTCCAGGGCCTCCTCCATCCCTTCCATGTTATATATTATTTGTTGGGCAAAAGCTCGGTGCCAACTATGTTCTTGGTGCTTAGTGGGCTTTTTGCTGCTGGTGAATCTCCGTCGTGCCTCCCACAACACCCAAACAAGCACACACCACAGCCACACACGCTTTCAGTGCCTCTGAGCTCCCTCTCCCTCTGTCTCCTCTTCTGCGCATGTCATGAGGACCCTTGACCTCCTGAATCGCGGGAAGCGAGAGTTGCCACGCCGTTGCTAAGGACAGCGACATTTTACAGCAGAAGGTCAGCGAGATTTAATGCCACCGCCCATTTCATATCGTTCACGGTAATGCCCATTTAAAAAAATAGAGATTAGGTGCTTTGAGAATGGGCGAGAAGCCGGCGATCTGGAAACCCTTTTTTACCACCCACGCCGGAAATAACGCCCATTTTTGGGCGATAAGCTCAAAAGTGGAGGTTCTAGCCCCAAGTCCCTAGAGTGGGACTTGAATCTGACTCACAAGCAAGAGTGCTACCCACTGAGTCACTCTGACACTGAGCTAAAACCCTCTACTGATGTGAAGAAAAAAGCATCAATTGTCTTGGAAAAGCGAAGATACTTCTGCCTTTGGGCTTTGAGTTGTGAGGAACATTGCATAGTCACAGTCCTATTTAAAGCAAATTTCCCAGTGTGTAATAACAAAAGCGTTGATTTAGATCCATTTTCACTGGGATCAATATTTAATCTGCAATAAGCCACAAAGCTGTACTGTGGGAATAATTAAGATGATAGCAGTTGTACTGTTGAACTGTAATTGGTACGATCAGGGAAAGCAGAATGTGCCAGGCAATAGAACTAATATTTCCACTGGCCATTTAACCATCCTCTTTGGAACCAACCCTCCATCTTCTCCCTCAGGTTGGACTATGGGTAGCAGCTCCCCTCCAGACCTTCACCCAAAATAGCCGGTCATTGTGAACGAAAAGAAAGACTTGCGTTTATATAGCGCCTTTCATGACCACCGGACGTCCCAAAGTGCTTTACAGCCACTGAAGTACTTTTGAAGTGTGGTCACTGTTGTAATGTAGGAAACCCAGCAGCCATCTTGCGCACAGCAAGCTCCCACAAACAGCAATGTCGCCAGCTGTGGCCTGAAAAGAACCCGAGGCATAGAACGACAGTGCCGCGGTGACTTTGACCTCGACAGACAGTGCAGTTCTGATGGTGCTGGCAGGCTGCAGATCTGCCCTTATCAGCTGGCATACCTCAGTGATAACCTCTTTGTGGAAGCGCAGGCTCCGAAGGCAGGTGGTGTCGGGCAAGTCAAGGTAAGAAAGCTTCTCCCTGTACTTGCGGGGTGGGTGTAATGTCTGGTCCTCCTCATTAGTCTGGCACATCTTACATTGGGCACATAATGCAGTGGAGCGTACCTTCGACGATCTCGAGTCTGCTGCATGTATTTGGTCGCCAAGAGAGAGTGAGAAAGGACAGGCCCCATTGCAGTAGCTCTCTGTTTGCCACCGATTGGTCACAAACAAGGAATGTCCCGGCGAAGACACCTCTTCAATTCCAATCGGTCACAGTATGGTCAAGATGTTTGTAGAGATGTTCACATCAACTCCAACGACCTCCAGAGTATATCCGAACTCCCCCAAGGTTGAAGCACAGCAGCCTTTTAAGGGACGTGTCATGTGATCTACAACATGGCGTCCATAACACTGTGATTAGTTCCGGTTAGTTCCACTTTTTGTGGGCGGTTTTTTGGGCGAGCGATATTGTGGGCGATGTGTGCGCGAGGTGGTGAAAGTGACACTGGGCGATCTCATGGCCGCTAGTTTCGGTAAATATGCTCTTTACGACAAAAAAAAGTGGGCGGGTGTTAGTATTGAATCTCGGCGTTAAATCAGTGTGGAAATTAACGCTGGGCGATTTTATGGGCATTGATTTCGCTCAGTCTGATGATTCCGCCCCAAAAAAGTGGGCGGGCAGCATTATTTTTCCCCGGCGTTAAGCACATGGGGAAAGTAACACTCACCGCTAAGTTTCTGAAAAATGTTCGTCAGTTTCCATTTTGTGGATAAATGGGCAACATCTGGGCATTATACGTCATTTCAGCAGTGAAACGGACGTTAAGTGGCCGTTCCGCATTTGCATAAAAAGTGAAGGTTCTAGCCCGTGAGCACATAAATCTAGGCTGACACTGCAGTGCAGTCCTGAGGGAGTTCTGCATTGGCGGAGGTGCCGTCTTTCAGATGAGACGTTAAACCGAGGCCCCTTCTGCCCTCTTAAATGGACGTAAAAGATCCCATTGCACTATTTCGAAGAAGAGCAGGGGCGTTATCGCCGGTGTTCTGGGGCCAATTTTTATCCCTCAACCAACATAAACAAAAACAGATCATCTGGTCCTCATCACGTCGCTGTTTGTGGGAGCTTGCTGCGCGCAAATTGGATGCTGCATTTCCTACATTACAACAGTGACCACACTCCAAAAGTACTTCATTGGCTGTACAGTGCTTTGAGACATCCGACGGTCATGAAAGGCGCTATAGAAGTCCAAATCTTTATGTTTTTCAGTGTTGAGAGAATGGCTAAATTGATCTTGAGCTGGCGGGGCAGGACTGGGGGATAGGGGAGTGGTCAGGATCATCCAAGCTAACATTCCCTGGGGTGTTCCACGTGGCGTTTGGTGACAGGAGCCCACCACCCCATCGTCTCCGAATGTGAATACGCCGCTGGCCGGTGAGATTGGCCTGCAGCACAATGGGTTGGAGAGCGTCCTGTCAGACAGAGCAGCAGCTCTTAAAGGAACGCTGCTCACCGTTAAAGGGGAAGCTGTGGCGAGAGCTGAAAAGTGCGCAAATAGTTTGCGAAAGCGCGGGGAAAACACGTAGGCGATGTTGACCTCAATGTGTCAACTTTGGCTCAGTTAATAGTATTCACGCCTCCGAGTCAGAAGGTCATAGGTTCAATTCCCAACTCCATAGAACCATAGAATAATACAGCACAGAAAAAGGCCATTCAGTCCCTCGTGCCTATGCCAATTATTTAAAGAGCTGTCCAATGTGTCCACTTCCCCCCTGCCCGATCCCCGAAGCTCAGCAAATGTTTCCCCTTCAACTATTTATCCAATTCCCTTTTGAAAGTCACGATTGAATCTGCTTCCACCGCCCTTTCTGGCAGCACGTTCCCGATCACAACAACTCACTACATCAAAATCTTTTCATCATGTCCCTTTGTAAACTTGTGTCCTCTAGTTACCAAGCTATTGCCACTAGAAACAGTTTCTCCTAATTCACTCGATCAGTTGGCTATGGACCAAGCCGGACCAGTTTGAGCAATTGGCCAGGTAAAAAGAAATAACTTACATCTATACAGTGCGTTTCACCACCTCCGGACGTCCCAAAAGACTTTACAGCCAATGAAGTACTTTTTGAAACTCTTGTAACGTAGTGAACCCAGCAGCCAATTTGCACACAGCAAGCTCACACAAACAGTGAGGAGATAAATGATCAGATAATCTGTTTTTATTTGTTGGTTGAGGAATAAATATTGGCCCCAGGACACCAGGGAGAACTCCCCCTGCTCTTCTTTGAAAAAGTGCCGCGGGATCTTTTGCCTGAGAGAGCAGACAGGGCCTCGGTTTAGTGTCTCATCCGAAAGAAGGCAGCCCCAACAGTGCAGCATTCCCTCAGTACTGCATGGGAGTATTGGCCTAGATTTTGTGCTCAATGTTTGAAGGAAATAAACTGTCGACCTCCTGGAGCGAATAGAGCATCTGACAAAGTATTTTTCTTACTTCATTTACGGGATGTGGGCGTCGTTGGCAAGGCCGGCATTTATTTCCCATCCCCAACCGCTGCAGTCCGTGTGGTGAAGGCCCTTTCACAGTGCTGTTAGGGAGGGAGTTCCAGGATTTTGACACAGCCACGATGAAAGAAACATAGAAACATAGAAAATAGGTGCAGGAGTAGGCCATTCGGCCTTTCGAGCCTGCACCGCCATTCAATGAGTTCATGGCTGAACATGCAACTTCAGTACCCCATTCCTGCTTTCTCGCCATACCCCTTGATCCCCCTAGTAGTAAGGACCTTATCTAACTCCTTTTTGAATATATTTAGTGAATTGGCCTCAACTACTTTCTGTGGTAGAGAATTCCACAGGTTCACCACCCTCTGGGTGAAGAGGTTTCTCCTCATCTCGGTCCTAAATGGCTTACACCTTATCCTTAGACTGTGATCCCTGGTTCTGGACTTCCCCAACATTGGAAACATTCTTCCTGCATCTAACCTATCTAAACCCATCAGAATTTTAAACGTTTCTATGAGATCCCCTCTCATTCTTCTGAACTCCGGTGAATACAAGCCCAGTTGATCCAGTCTTTCTTGATATGTCAGTCCCGCCATCCCGGGAATCAGTCTGTGAACCTTCGCTGCACTCCCTCAATAGCAAGAATGTCCTTCCTCAAGTTAGGAGACCAAAACTGTACACAATACTCCAGGTGTGGTCTCACCAAGGCCCTGTACAACTGTAGCAACACCTCCCTGCCCCTGTACTCAAATCCCCTCGCTATGAAGGCCAACATGCCATTTGCTTTCTTAACCGCCTGCTGTACCTGCATGCCAACCTTCAATGATTGATGTACCATGACACCCAGGTCTCGTTGCACCTCCCCTTTTCCTAATCTGTCACCATTCAGATAATAGTCTGTCTCTCTGTTTTTACCACCAAAGTGGATAACCTCACATTTATCCACATTATACTTCATCTGCCATGCATTTGCCCACTCAGCTAACCTATCCAAGTCACTCTGCAGCCTCATAGCATCCTCCTCGCAGCTCACACTGCCACCCAACTTAGTGTCATCCGCAAATTTGGAGATACTACATTTAATCCCCTCGTCTAAATCATTAATGTACAATGTAAACAGCTGGGGCCCCAGCACAGAACCTTGCGGTACCCCACTAGTCACTGCCTGCCATTCTGAAAAGTACCCATTTACTCCTACTCTTTGCTTCCTGTCTGACAACCAGTTCTCAATCCATGTCAGCACACTACCCCCAATCCCATGTGCTTTAACTTTTCACATTAATCTATTGTGTGGGACCTTGTCGAAAGCCTTCTGAAAGTCCAAATATTCCACATCAACTGGTTCACCATTGTCCACTCTACTGGAAACATCCTCAAAAAATTACAGAAGATTTGTCAAGCATGATTTCCCTTTCACAAATCCATGCTGACTTGGACCTATCATGTCACCTCTTTCCAAATGCACTGCTATGACATCCTTAATAATTGATTCCATCATTTTACCCACTACTGATGTCTGATAGAGAATTCAAACAGGCTGCATTTAGACAGGCTGTGAAAATTCACAGACAACAAGTCAGAGATGCTACGTGAGTGTTAGCATGTTGCATTAAGTCATCAATCAACTTGACATTTTAGGACCTTGGGTAGCGAGCCAATTAAAAGGTTAAAAGACTATTAATTGAGTCAAAAAGGTCAAAAAAGGTGAGTTCTTTTCTGTAAATTGATCCAGGTATAAGTACAGCCATTTTGGCCATGTGGTACCAGAAGAACAAAGACCTGGCTTAAAGCCAAGAACTTGTTATTGCTCTCTGCCAAAAATAAAGAAGTTAAAACTACAATCGGAGTTCGTATTTCTTTGGAAATTAAGAGATCTAACAATTTTGGCGTCACGAACAGGATCGCTGAGGAAAGAAACTGAATTTTGGACATCGGACCTACATATTGAGGTAAGGACACCTCTTTTTAAAAAGTCCTCTGTCAAAAGTCTAAATTCGCCTCTCCTTCTACGTGGTTCCGAAAGCCTCCGGTTTGAGAACCCTCCGGTTGGTAGTCGGCTCGAGGTCCCATTGACGTCTAAACTTCGGCGGTGTGTTAGTTAATTAATCACCGACCCACTGATCGGCTGGAAAGCCTACGACTCGAGACCCCAGTAAAGAAATCAGTATTATGGCAGCAGGAGATAAGAGCAAAGAATTGCCTACAACTGTTAAAGGTGGGCAGGCACCACCTGAGGTTTCGCTAGATTTAATTCTCGAACAGTTGAAAGAATACATAGAGCAACAATTCAACTTATCTAAAACCTGTATTAAGATCGAACAAAAGTACGGAACCTCCAAAGGACAGTGGTCCTTGGACGAGATTAAAAGGGTCTGGGGAAAAACGACCCGTATGAAAAATAAAGAGCGAACTAGATGGTCCCTAGCGTTTATGGGCCGGATTCGAAAGCGGAATGAAATCATAATGCGTTCCCAACATGATCGAGAACTGACCAGTACAAAGGACCAATTGCAAGCTGTTTGTGCGCAGCTGCGACAGAAAAAGCTTGAACTTGAAAAGCTGGAAGCGGAAGTTAAAGATCTTAAAGGTGAAATTAAAGAATGGAAAGAATCATTAGGTCAAGAGACAGTAATAGGAAAAGGAAAATGTATTGATCAATTCACAGGGTACCCATGTTTGGATAAATTAAAAGCGCAAACCCGAAGACACGACCGAGGACTAGATACGGATTCTGAATCCTCCGATGATACAGTGTCGGAGGATGACGAATTAGGGGTGCGCTTTGCCCCGTTTAAAAAAAGACGAGTTGTAGTCAAATCAGAAGAGACTGCGGATGAGGGCGGAACCAAAAAAACAAAGAAAAGAGTGTACGAAGAATACTTAGTTCATGATCCGGCAGACCCAGAGAAAATTGATAAATGGTCCAAGGAATTGCCCAATCCAAAGAAAGGGGGAGTAAAAACGTGGGACCAATTGGACCGTTTAAGAAATATATATCAACTGGGACGGAATGCAAATTTTGACCATAATGGTGCCAAAAACACAGGGAAGAAAATTGCCGACAAGGTAGAAGAAGCTTTGGGGCAGGATGAGCAAGATTTAGATGCAGGATGGGAGGCGATTAAACACTGGCTGCAAGCCTTCAGTCCAGCTAAAACAGACTGGGGAAAAATTGCAGCCTGCCAACAGAAAGGAACAGAGGATGTCCTGGAGTATGACGAGCGGTTTAGATGCACGTGGCTAGAACATTCGGTTATGAATAATACGGATGAGGAAATGGATGAACAAGTTTTTGGACCCCTGAAAGCAGCTTTCGTGGCAGGTCTAAAGCCAGAACTGTCCAAAATGCTTAAGGTAGTGTTACCGGACTGGGAAGGTAGAGGAACTACCTTTGCAGCATTGGTGGATCGATGTAACCAATTAGATCGGGATATGGGAGCTAAAGTCCGAGCTGTACAGGCTATGGGATGGAAATCCCAGGATTCCGATAAACAGTTATTAGGAAAATTACCCGGAAAATGTCATTATTGTGGGAAAGAAGGTCACTGGGCCAAGACGTGCAGGGCAAAACAGCAAGGTCGTGGCTGGGGAAGAGGACGCAGCCAGGGATACAATTCAGCCAACAAGCCAGGCTTGTCACAAGATAACGACCTCATAGAAGCATTTAAGCGATTGACAATACAACAACAGAAGGAGTTACTTGGGATAGCAAAAAACGATTAGAGCCCACCCTGGCCCCCCTCCTCGCACTAATACAACAAAGGGGAGATGGGCTATATATAACTGTGAGGGTGGGCGATAAGGATGTGGACTGTCTTTTAGACACAGGGGCGGAATTAACATGCTTACCCCTACAATATGGAGACTTTTTGCCGTTGGATGGTAGGGCACATACAGTCTATGGAGTTGGGGGCCATGAAATGGAAATTAAAAGGACAACACCGGTACTTATAGGGCTGGGTCCATATGAACTAACCACACCGATCTGGATAGGCCCAGTAGATCAACCCCTTTTGGGAATGGACGTTCTAATCCAAGTAGATTCATCGTTGCATTTCGAGGATGGTCGGGTGACATGGTCAATTAGAACTTTGAAGAAAGAAGAATTGAAGGAACACCCGATATGGGCTAAAGATAAGAACGATTGTGGCCTACTCCAGATGGAGCCTGCGTCATTTACAGGGACCAAGCCTCCATGTACTAAACAGTATCCCATCAGTCCAACTGCCATCGCGGGAATCTTACCGGTTATTCAGCAATTGGAGAAACAAGGGGTGCTTATTAAAACGCATAGCTCCTCCAATAGCCCCGTGTGGCCGGTACAGAAATCTAATGAGACTTGGCGTTTGACTGTCGATTATAGGAAAGCTAACCAGTGTATTGATCAAAAAGCTCCTTTGGTCGCAGATCCCTCCACCATTTTTAATGCCCTCAAACCGGAACATAAATATTTCTCGGTTATAGATATGGCCAACGGATTTTGGTCGGTGCCTCTGGCACCGGAGGTTCGACAGTGGTTTGCTTTCACTGTCCAAGGACAACAGTATACTTGGACCCGGTTACCGCAGGGTTTCCACAACAGCCCTACGGTATTCCACATGGCTTTACAAAGCCATTTGCGAGAATTACCTTCCCTGTCATCCACAGTCATCCAGTATGTAGACGATATCCTGCAAGCTTCAAACATGGAAGAACAGCATGAACAAGATTTACGAGCTTTGCTGGACCACCTTCGGCTGAAAGGACATAAAGCCAGCATTGACAAAGCACAAATATCCCAAGAAGAGGTTGTATACCTGGGACAAAAGATTTCACAAGGAAAGAGAGAACTTACCCAGGATAGAACTGCAGCCATTCGGGCTACTAAAAAACCCACCACTATTCAGGAACTAAGGTCTTTTTTGGGATTGTGTAACTTTAACAGAAATTGGATTGACTCCTTCACACAGTTTGCTCAGCCATTGAATGATATTTTAAAGGGGAAACGTGCCTCTAAAGAAGCCATCACCCTCACTAAAGAACAGCAAGAGGCCTTCCTGAGTTTGAAAAAGGCTTTGTGTTCGGCACCGGCTCTGGGAGTCCCCGACAGTGGTAAGCCATTTACCCTGTTTGTCCATGAGAAAGAAGGATATATGACAGCTATACTGACACAAGAACATGGGGATCGGCAAAGACCTATTGGCTATTATTCGGCAAAACTGGATGCGGTAGCCCTCGGATGGGGAAGTTGCCTAAGGGCCATGGAAGCTACATGTCGAGCGGTAATGATCACTGCGGGTCTAGTCCTCAACCAAAAGCTGATTGTCAAGTGTCCCCACACCGTACACGCTTTGCTGTCTATGAATAGAATGTCTCAGGTGACAGCAGCAAGATGGACCCGCTGGACAGCAGTTTTGGAAGCTCCTAATCTCCATATCGTCCGGGCCAGCCCAGTTAATCCCGCAACTATGCTCCCGATGTCAGAATCGAGGGAGCAAGAGTTGGGAGAATGTGAAGAGCATGAATGCGTGGAGATTTTAAAAGAAACAGAAGAAGCAGCCTGAGCAGCAGAGGAGCCTCTGCACAACCCAGACCTCATCCTGTTTACAGATGGTTCCTCCTTTGTTGACAATGGTACCAGAAAAGCAGGATGGGCAGTTACAACCTTATATGAGGTAGTGGCAAAAGGATGTTTACCCTCAGGAAGGTCAGCACAACAGGCCGAGTTACGGGCCCTGTCAGAAGCATGTCGAATAGCAGAAGGACAGACAGCTAATGTCTACACAGATTTGCGTTATGCTTTTGGAGTCGCTCGCGACTTTGGTATGTTATGGCGGAAAAGAGGATTCCTCACTGCTGCTGGTACACCTATCCGAAATGGAAAAGAAGTCTGAGACTTACTGGAGGCCTAACAATTACCTCAGGAAGTGTCCATCCTGAAGTGTAAGGCCCATACCAAGGAAAATACCACAGAAGCACAGGGAAATGCCCTAGCCGACCAGGCAGCTAAAGATGCCACCTCACAGGGCGTTCCTCCAGAAGAACCAACACAGATGTGCAGATTGAAAGCACTCATTACATTCCCCGATGGGGAGTCCCGAGTAGCATTGACTCAGATCAGGGAACCCACTTCACAGGTGCTGTCTGCCTAGAAGTCTGTAGGTTACTGAACATTACGTGGGATTTACACTGTCCTTATCACCCACAATCATCAGGACAAGTAGAGCGAATGAATCGAACTCTGAAACAACAGCTTGCCAAATATCACCAAGAAGGAACACCATGGCCCCAGGCACTACCAATAGTGCTATGTAGCATTAGGGCAACCCCGAACAGAACTACAGATCTAAGCCCATTTGAAATTATAACAGGAAGACCCATGTCGTTGCCAGGAACTATCGATTTACGGAAAGCTGATGTTCACTTAATGAGTGACACTTTGTTATCATACTTTCAGAACTTAACCAATGCTATTAGTTCTGTTTCCCGACAGGTATCGGCAGCTTGGGGTAATCCACCCGAAGGAGGACACGACATCATCCCGGGAGTCTGGGTGTATGTGAAAAAGTTGCATAAAGAACCTTTGGGAGCCAAATGGGAGGGACCTTACCAAGTGTTATTGACCACCCAGGCATCTGTTAAAGTCCAAGGAAAGAAAGCCTGGATCCACACCTCAAATATTAAACGAGCACCCGTAACTGAAGCTGAAATCTAATAAGGAAAATGTATAAATTTACTGTAATATTGATTGTAGGTATTCTAGGCATAGGCCTACTTCTTACTAGCCGACCCTCTGTACCAAAGGGAAATAGTAGGGTAGCAAGAGAATTACATGTAAATACCTTTTTATATATGTCATACATTTATGCCAAACAAGGTAACATTTCTAGTTGTTGGGTGTGTGCGCATATTCCTATTGACTCAAAGGGAGGGATTCCCTTGAGGCCAGTTCCCTTGAATATCTCGGAAATGGCTGAGTGGATAATTAATCAAAACAAAACAGGCAATGCGTTTCAGGATACGGAAAACTGGGCACGTAAATGGAAGTCAGAAGGTTACAATCTGACTACCTTTGAAGGGGGATACCAACCGTGCTACAATAATTCCAAACGGCCTCCATTTTTTGTTATCACTAATACAACGGGAATAGGAAGACCGGGGGAATCGGTCTGTCTGATTAGAAACATCAAGGGAGGCCAAAATATGGGGTATAGTAACTGCTCCCGGAATTATAATATAATCAAGCCACGGAACCGTCCAAACTGGGCCGATGTGGGAATTTTTAACGCAACGGGGATTCTGAATAAAACAGATGGAAAAGCCTGGACAGGCCCCGGAGTGTTGCTGACAAAGAAACAGCTAACATTCATTGCATATAATGGCACCTATTGGGTGTGTGGCCACAAGGCCTACCTTTGGCTGCCCCAGAATTGGACGGGATCCTGCTATTTAGCCTACATTGTGCCTTATATGTATCATATAAAGTCACTGTCGAAATATTTACACCGTCCTAAGAGAGCTATCACAGAAACAGAGAGGTTCTTTGCCATTCTGGTCCCCGGGTATGGGACCGCCAAACTGACAAGGGAATCCATTAACATGGCATCCATTGTGGAACGAGTAGCCAATGATACCTCAGAGGCCCTAGTTAAAATCAATGCAGAAATGGTAGCAATCCGCACAGTAGCCCTACAGAATAGAGTGGCCCTTGATTACATCCTGGCTGAAAAAGGGAGGTACTTGCACCCTACTCGGAACTGAGTGTTGCACATATATCATATATCCCAGATAGCTCCGAAGAAATTACCCACTTAGCGGAGCATATCCAAAAGGAGGTAGAAAAACTTAAGCAACCCCCATCATTCACTTTGTGGAGCGGAGCCACTGAATGGCTAGGTTCAATAGGAACTTCATTGGTGGAAGGTTTAATTCTATTTGTTGTAATTGTTTTTCTTTTATATTGTTTGTTTATGTTGATTAAATGTTGTTGCGACCAGGCGGCTGTAGCTGCTGTCCCGCAGGTGAGACACCTTGCAGGTCCCAGCAGACCGTCTGTACGTGGCACAGGGGTATGTTATGCTTAAGGGAAGGTTGTTTACAGGTTGAATTAAGATATTGATTTGGATTAAATTGGAATAAGGTTAATTAACCTACTAAAACCAGACTTCAATTGTGGCCACGATGGAACTCGGGTTGGTGTAAATTTGTGTGGAAGCTACTAGTCCGGACATGTGGCGAAACACATCAACAAATTTTATAAGGAAACTCTATTAACATGTATGAAATTATTTTGTAAAATGTTTAACCAGTGATACCTGATGTTTTATGAATCAGTTTGTGAAAGAATCAAAGGGGGGATTGATAGAGAATTCAAACAGGCTGCATTTAGACAGGCTGTGAAAATTCACAGACAACAAGTCAGAGATGCTACGTGAGTGTTAGCATGTTGCATTAAGTCATCAATCAACTTGACATTTTAGGACCTTGGGTAGCGAGCCAATTAAAAGGTTAAAAGACTATTAATTGAGCCAATAAGGTCAAAGAAGACGAGTTCTTTTCTGTAAATTGATCCAGGTATAAGTACAGCCATTTTGACCATGTGGTCCCAGAAGAACAAAGAACTGGCTTAAAGCCAAGAACTTGTTATTGCTCTCTGCCAAAAATAAAGAAGTTAAAACTACAATCGGAGTTCGTATTTCATTGGAAATTAAGAGATGTAACACTGACTTGGACCTATCATATCACCTCTTTCCAAATGCGCTGCTATGACATCCTTAATAATTGCTTCCATCATTTTGCCCACTACTGATGTCAGGCTGACCGGTCTATAATTCCCTGTTTTCTCTCTCCCTCCTTTTTTAAAAAGTGGGGTTACATTGGCTACCCTCCACTCGATAGGAACTGATCCAGAGTCTATGGAATGGTGAAAAATGACTGTCAATGCATCCGTTATTTCCAAGGCACCTCCTTAAGTACTCTGGGATGCAGTCCATCAGGCCCTGGGGATTTATCGGCCTTCAATCCTATCAAATTCCCCAACACAATTTCCCGACTAATAAGGATTTCCCTCAGTTCCTCCTCCTTACGAGACCCTCTGACCCCTTTTATATCCGGAAGATTGTTTGTGTCCTCCTTAGTGAATACCGAACCAAAGTACTTGTTCAATTGGTCTGCCATTTCTTTGTTCCCTGTTATGACCTTCCCCTGATTCTGACTGCAGGGGACCTACGTTTGTCTTTACTAACCTTTTTCTCTTTACATATCTATATAAACTTTTGCAGTCCGTCTTAATGTTCCCTGCAAGCTTCCTCTCGTACTCTATTTTCCCTGCCCTAATCAAACCCTTTGTCCTCCTCTGCTGAGTTCTAAATTTCTCCCAGTCCCCAGGTTTACTGCTATTTCTGGCCAATTTGTATGCCACTTCCTTGGCTTTAATACTATCCCTGATTTCCTTGATAGCCACGGTTGAGCCACCTTCCCTTTTTTATTTTTACACCAGACAGGGATGTACAATTGTTGTAGTTCATCCATGCGGTCTCTAAATGTCTGCCATTGCCCATCCACAGTCAACCCCTTAAGTATCATTCGCCAATCTATCCTGGCCAATTCACGCCTCATATCTTCAAAGTTTCCCTTCTTTAAGTTCTGGACCATGGTCTTTGAATTAACTGTTTCTTTCTCCATCCTAATGTAGAATTCCACCATATTATGGTCACTCTTCCCCAAGGGGCCTCGCACAACGAGATTGCTAATTAATCCTCTCTCATTACACAACACCCAGTCTAAGATAGCCTCCCCCCCTAGTTGGTTCCTCGACATATTGGTCTAGAAAACCATCCCTTATGCACTCCAGGAAATCCTCCTCCACCGTATTGCTTCCAGTTTGGTTAGCCCAATCTATATGCATATTAAAGTCACCCATGATAACTGATGCACCTTTATTGCATGCACCCCTAATTTCCTGTTTGATGCCCTCCCCAACATCATTACTACTGTTTGGAGGTCTGTACACAACTCCCACTAACGGTTTTTGCCCTTTGGTGTTCTGCAGCTCTACCCATATGGATTCCACATCATCCAAGCTAATGTCCTTCCTAACTATTGCATTAATCTCCTCTTTAACCAGCAATGCTACCCCACCTCCTTTTCCTTTTATTCTATCCTTCCTGAATGTTGAATACCCATGGATGTTGAGTTCCCAGCCCTGATCATCCTAGAGCCACGTTTCTGTAATCCCAATCACATCATATCCGTTAACATCTATTTGCACAGTTAATTCATCCACTTTATTACGGATACTCCTTGCATTAAGACTCAAAGCCTTCAGGCTTGTTTTTTTAACACCCTTTGTCCTTTTAGAATTATGATGTAGTGTGGCCCTTTTTGTTTCTTGCCTTTGTTTACTCGGCCTTCCACTATTGCATTTTACCTTTCTACCATGTGTTTCTGACTCCATATTACTTCGCCCTATCTCGCTGCATCGGTTCCCATCCCCCTGCCATAGTAGTTTAAACACTCCCGAACTGCATTAGCAAATGTTACCCCTAGGACATCGGTTCCAGTCCTGCCCAAGTGCAGACCGTCCCTTTTGTACATGTCCCACTTCCCCCAGAACTGGTTGCAATGTCCCAGGAATTTGAATCCCTCCCTCTTGCACCACTGCTCAAGCCACGTATTTATTCTAACTATCCTGCTCCCCCTACTCTGATTAGCATGTGGCACTGGTAGCAATCCAGAGATTACTATCTTTGAAGTCCTACTTTTTAATTTCACTCCTAGCTCCCTAAATTCAGCTTGTAGGACCTCTTCCCACTTCTTACCCATATCGTTGGTACCTACATGTACCACGACAACTGGCTGTTCACCCTCCCTCTCCAGAATGCTCTGCAGCTGCTCCGAGACATCCTTGACCCTTGCACTAGGGAAGCAACATACCATCCTGGAGTCTCGGTTGCGGCCGCAGAAACTCCTATCTATTCCCCTTACAATTGAATCCCCTATCACTATAGCTCTCCCACTCTTTTTCCTGCCCTTCTGTGCAGCAGAGCCACCCATGGTGCCATGAACTTGGCTGCTGCTGCCCTCCCCTGATGAGTCATCCTCCTCAACAGTACCCAAAGCGGTGTATCTGTTTTACAGGGGGATGACCGCAGGGGACCCCTGAACGACCTTCCTTGCACTGCTCTTCCTGCTGGTCTTCCATTCCCTAGCTGGCTGTGGACCCTTCACCTGCGGTAAGACCAACTCGCTGCACCTGCTACTCACGTCATTCTCAGCATCATGGATGCTCCAGAGTAAATCCACCCTCAGCTCCAATTACGCAACGCAGTCTGTCAGGAGCTGGAGGCGGATACACTTCCCGCACACGTAGTCATCAGGGACACCGGAACTGTCCCTGAGTTCCCACATGGTACAAGGAGCATATCACGTGACCGAGCTCTCCTGTCATGACTTAACCCTAAGATTAACTTAAATTGACAACAACAATGCTAAAGTTTACTCACTGTTATAGAAGAGAAAAAAGAAAAACTACTCACCAATCACCAGCCAATCACTTACCCCCTTGGCTGTGACGTCACCTTTCTGTTTCTTTCTACTTCTTTTTTGCCCTCTCCCTGTAGCTGCACAAGCCACGCCCCTCTGACATACCTCCCGACGCCTCTCGCGGCCTTTTGTAGGCCTCTCGCCGACCCCGGACTCACGTTTCTCCGACGCACCTCCCGACAAACTATATATTTCCAAATTGGGATGGTGTGTGACTTGGAGGGGAACTTGGAGGTCCCATGCGCCTGCTGCCCTTGTCCTTCTAGATGGTGGAGGTCACGGGTTCAGGAAGAGCTGTCACGGAAGCCTTGGTGAGTTGCTGCAGTGCATCCTGTAGATGGTACATGTATTTACTTCATGGGTTCTATGCTTAAGAATTCATCGGCACTCATTGCTATTGAGAACGAATTGGTTTATTATTGGTAAAAAGTTTTGACAATCACACTACACATTACCAGTTCATCCACCGGGCTCACAACCACTTGCCTCATCGTGGATCCCCCGAACCCAACTGGCTGGGGTTTTATTGAGTCTTGTGAAGAGCATGTGACTGGCTAAGCCACTCCCAACTCAACAGCTCTACAAACCTGTGAGCATACTCACAGGTGCACACATTACATTATACGCTGCAGCTGCGACGTGCCGGTGGTGGAGGAGATGGATGTTTATGGTGTTTAAAAAGAGTATTTAATTCTGCGGCACTCCCTCACCTTCAAAAAAATATATAAAGATTCTGTGAAGGATTGAAACACGACCACGAGCAAATAAAAAGCTTTGAGAGGACGTACGATCCAGTTCCTTCTTTGGGAAACTTGAGATTGTGTTTGCAAGACTATTATTAGCTGGGGGAACATTCGGGACAGACTGAGCTAAATGATAGCTGGAGGCAAAGGTTTTAACTATTGATGTGGCATTTGTATAAAAGTACATCATAGTCCTGGTGCTGTGCGACAGTCTGTCATGTAGCAGTGTGAGAAGCCAGCAGGAAACCAGGCTCCCCATTGTATTCCTGTCCTTGAATCCGAGACTTTTTTTTCCTTTGTCGATGAGGTTTCGAACAGTTCTGGTCTCCTCCTCTCCACGCAACAGCAGCAATAAAAGAACCTCATTGAACATGTCCGTCAGATTAGTTTCCAAATTCATTCTGGGGATGTGGGCGGTGCTGGCAAAGCTGCTGTTTATTATCCATTCACCGTTGCCTGGAGAAAGTGTCGACAAAACTGAAAGTTGATTCCAGAGATGAGGGGGTTGACTTATGAGGAAAGGTTGAGTAGGTTGGGCCTCTACTCATTGGAATTCGGAAGAATGAGAGGTGATCTTATCGAAACGTATAAGATTATGAGGGGGCTTGACAAGGTGGATGCAGAGAGGATGTTTCCACTGATGGGGGAGACTAGAACTAGAGGGCATGATCTTAGAATAAGGAGCCGCCCATTTAAAACTGAGATGAGGAGGAATTTCTTCTCTCAGAGGGTTGTAAATCTGTGGAATTTGGTGTCTCAGAGAGCTGAGGAATCTGGGTCATTGGATAAATTTAATTCAGAGATTGACAGTTTCTTAACCGATAAGGGAATAAGGGGTTATGGGGAGCGGGCAGGGAAGTGGAGCTGAGTCCATGATCAGATCAGCCATGATCTTATTTGTCATGTATGTACTTTTGGGATCACTAGCCACAAGATGGCGTTACTGTTGGAGGCCTTTGGGCTGCATGCACGTGTGTGCAGCCCAAGTATAAAAGGCCAGCCATTTTGTTTATTAGTCACTTTTGAGTTAAAACTCTTGGAGTTAAACAATACTCAGTCTAACAGTTATTGAATACACAACAGTATTAAATGGCGGAGCAGGCTCGAGGGGCCGTATGGCCTTCTCCTGCTCTTGTTCTTATGTTCTTATGTTGTTATGAAAGATTTGCTCGATCACTTCAGATGACAGTTAAGTGTTAACCCCGTTGGTGTGAGGGCTCGAGTCACATATCGGCCCAGACTGGGTAAATGACAGCAGGTCTCTTTCCCTAGGTGTCAACGGTGACTCATTGGGCTGCGCACCCGGCTCTGAGTCAGAAGGTCATGGGCTTGAGACCCACTCCAGAGACTTGGCCACAAAAGGCTGAGATAGACAGATTCTTGCCCTATAAGGGAGTCAAGGGTTATGGGGAACAGGCAGGGATGTGGAGCTGAGCCCAAGATCAGATTGAATGGCGGAGCAGGCTCGAGGGGCCAAATGGTCGACTCTTGCTCCTATTTCTTATGTTCTTAAAAGTCTAAGTTGAAACTCTAGTGCAGTACTGCGGACAGCACCTGTTCCCTCCCACTGGACATCCCAAAACACGTTACAGTCAATGAAGTACTTTTGGAGTGTAGTCACTGTTGTAATGTAGGAAATGCAGCAGCCAATTTAGGCACAGCAAGCTCCCACAAACAGCAACATGATGCCAGATAATCTGTTTCAGTGATGTCGATTAAGGGATAAATATTGGGCAGGATACCAGGGATAATCCTCCTGTTCTGCTTCGAAATAGTGGCCATGGAATCTTTTACATCCAC
This sequence comes from Pristiophorus japonicus, assembly GCF_044704955.1. Classification (NCBI taxonomy): domain Eukaryota; kingdom Metazoa; phylum Chordata; class Chondrichthyes; family Pristiophoridae; genus Pristiophorus; species Pristiophorus japonicus. The sequence goes on from NC_091978.1 coordinate 14,196,807, forward strand.
CTGAGAGGGCAGACGGTGCATCGGTTTAACATCTCATCCGAAAGACGGCACCTCTGACAGTGCAGCGCTCCCTCCGCATTGCACTGGGAGTGTCAGCCTAGATTGCTGTGCTCAAGAACCTGGAGTGGGACTTGAACCCACAACCTCTTGACTCAGGGGCGAGGGTGCTGCCCACTGAGCCACAGCTAACACTGAGGGAACGCTGCACTGTCAGAGGTGCCGTCTTACATAAGAACATAAGAACATAAGAATTAGGAACAGGAGTAGGCCATCTAGCCCCTCGAGCCTGCTCCGCCATACAACAAGATCATGATTGAACTGGCCATGGACTCAGCTCCACTTACCCGCCCACTCCCCATAACCCTTAATTCCTTTATTGGTTAAAAATCTATCTATCTGTGACTTGAATACATTCAATGAGCTAGCCTCAACTGCTTCCTTGGGCAGAGAATTCCACAGATTCACAACCCTCTGGGAGAAGAAATTCCTTCTCAACTCGGTTTTAAATTGGCTCCCCCGTATTTTGAAGTTGTGCCCCCTCGTTCTAGTCTCCCCGACCAGAGGAAACAACCTCTCTGCCTCTATCTTGTCTATCCCTTTCATTATTTTAAATGTTTCTATAAGATCACCCCTCATCCTTCTGAACTCCAATGAGTAAAGACCCAGTTTACTCAATCTATCATCATAAGGTAACCCCCTCATCTCCGGAATCAGCCTTGTGAATCGTCTCTGTACCCGCTCCAAAGCTAGTATATCCTTCCTTAAGTAAGGTGACCAAAACTTCACGCAGTACTCCAGGTGCGGCCTCACCAATACCCTATACAGTTGCAGAAGGACCTCCCTGCTTTTGTACTCCATCCCTCTCGCAATGAAGGCCAACATTCCATTCGCCTTCCTGATTACCTGCTGCACCTGCAAACTAACTTTTTGGGATTCATGCACAAGGACCCCCAGGTCCCTCTGCACCTCAGCATTTTGTAATTTCTCCCCATTCAAACAATATTCCCCTTTACTGTTTTTTTTTCCAAGGTGGATGACCTCACATTTTCCGACATTGTATTCCATCTGCCAAACCTTAGCCCATTCGCTTAACCTATTTAAATCTCTTTGCAGCCTATCTGTGTCCTCTACACAACCCGCTTTCCCACTAATCTTTGTGTCATCTGCAAATTTTGTTACACTATACTCGGTCCCCTCTTCCAGGTCATCTATGTATATTGTAAACAGTTGTGGTCCCAGCACCGATCCCTGTGGCACACCACTAACCACCGATTTCCAACCAGAAAAGGACCCATTTATGCCGACTCTCTGCTTTCTGTTAGCCAGCCAATTCTCTATCCATGCTAATACATTTCCTCTGACTCCGCGTACCCTTATCTTCTGCAGTAATCTTTTGGCTGAGACGTTAAACCGAGCACCCGTCTGCTTCCTCAAGGTGCCTCAACATTTCTAAAAATGCAAACCTGATGCCAGAATTCTGAATTTCAAAAGTAGGCTCCAGTTTTCCTCACTATTTATGTTATTAAGGTTTTTAATTAATTTCATCAGCAACAAGATTACAACCATAAATCCATCCCCATAAATGAACAGTAAAAAGCAGCTAATAAAATTAGGTTAAACTTGTGTTAATCACACTTCTTTCCACTGCTAAATTGCTTCCTTGCTTTATATAATGATTGAAAGCCTGACCTTATAAACCCATCAGCGCTAGGATCATTTTATGTTAAAAACTGGATTCATGTGCAGCTCAAGATTCGCACAAACTCTTTTCTCATTTTCTATCCTAAACCGTGTCGCTACTGTCTGATAGCAAGAACATCCCTTCTTACTCACCTGTCACTGGTAAAACTCGGCGACTCCCTCCCCTGTAATAGGCTTACAGTGCCAGCCATGGCTCAGTGGGCCTCCCTGATAAAGTGCAACATCCCCACTGACACCTGGGAGTCCCTGGCCAAAGACCGCCCGAAGTGGAGGAAGAGCATCCGGGAGGGCACTGAACTCCTCGAGCATCATCTCCGAGAGCATGCAGAAACCAAGCGCAGGCAGCGGAACCAGACTCCCCCACCCACCCTTTCCTTCAACCACTGTCTGTCCCACCTGTGACAGAGACTGTAATTCCCATATTGGACTGTTCAGTCACCTGAGAACTCACTTTTAGAGTGGAAGCAAGTCTTCCTCGATTTCGAGGGACTGCCTATGATGATAATGATGAGCACACTCCCCTCTGAGTCAGAAGCTTGTGGGTTCAAGTCCCACTCCAGGGACCTGAGCACAAAAAAAATCTAGGCTGACACTCCCAGTGTAGTGCTGAGGGAGTGCTGCATTGTCGGAGGTGCCGTCTTTCAGATGAGACGTTAAACCGAGGCCCCGTTTGCTCTCTCAGGTGGACATAAACGATCCCATGGCACATTTTCGAAGAAGAGCAGGGGAGTTCTCCCTGGTGTCCTGGGCCAATATTTATCCCTCAATCAACATAACAAAATCAACAGATTATCTGATCATTATCACATTGCTGTTTATGGGAGCTTGCTGTGCATAAATTGGCTGCCGCGTTTCCCACATTACAACAGTGACTACACTCCAAGAGTACTTCATTGGCTGTAAAGTGCTTTGAGATGTCCGGTGGTGATGAACGGCGCGATACAAATGCAGGTCTTTCTTTTTAATAAGGTATGCTTGTTATCTACCGATGTCACATCCCACCGATTTGAAAGCTTCATCCCACCCCATAGTGGTGTCCGGCTGCACTGATTTGCCCCACGGTGACTGCGGAATGTCTGTGGCATAACTCTCTGATCGATGAACTTAAGAACATAAGAAATAGGAGCAGGAGTAGGCCATACGGCCCCTCGAACCTGCTCCGCCATTCAATACGATCATGATCCGATCATGGACTCAGCTCCATTTCCCCGCCCGTTCACCATAACCCCTTATTCCCTTATCAGTTAAGAAACTGTCTATCTCTGTCTTAAATTTATTCAATGGCCCAGTCTCCACAGCTCTCTGAGGCAGCGAATTCCACAGTTCCACAACCCTCTGAGAGAAGAAAGTTCTCCTCATCTCAGTTTTAAATGGGTGGTCCCTTATTCTAAGATCATGCCCTCTAGTTCTAGTCTCCCCCATCAGTGGAAACATCCTCTCTGCATGCACCTTGTCAAGTCTGCTCATAATCTTATACATTTCAATAAGATCACCTCTCATTGTTCTGAATTCCAGTGAGTATAGGCCCAACCTACTCAACCTTCCCTCATAAGTCAACCCCCTCATCTCCGGAATCAACCTAGTGAATCTTCTCTGAACTGTCTCCAAAGCAAGTATATCCTTTCATAAATATGGAAACCAAACTGCACGCAGTATGCCAGGTGTGGCCTCACCAATACCTTGTACAACTGTAGCAAGACTTCCCTGCTTTTATACTCCATCCCCTTTGCAATAAAGGCTAAGATTCCATTGGCCTTCCTGATCACTTGCTGTATACTATCTTTTTGTGTTTCATGCACAAGTACTCCCAGGTCCCACTGTGCTGCAGCACTTTGCAATTTTTCTCCATTTAAATAATAATTTGCTCTTTGATTTTTTCTGCCAAAATGCATAACCTCTCACTTTCCAACATTATACTCCATCTGCCAAATTTTTGCCCATTCACTTCGCCTGCCTATGTCCTTTTGCAGATTTTTTGTGTCCTGCTCACACATTGCTTTTCCTCCCACCTTTGTATCGTCAGCTAACTTGGCTACGTTACATTCGGTCCTTTCTTCCAAGTCATTAATATAGGTTGTAAATAGTTGGGGTCCCAGCACTGATCCCTGTGGCACCCCACTAGTTACTGATTGCCAACCCGAGAATGAACCATTTATCCTGACTCTCTGTTTTCTGTCAGCCAATCCTCTATCCATGCTAATATATTACCCCCAACCACTTGACACCGATGGGGAAGGAGGGGGCACGATACTTCATCACCATGGCAACCAGTTAATTTCTTTTTGTGTGTCATTTAGATGTAAACTTTGCTTCAGTTTTCAAAATAATCATTGAACCCTTGCCAAACCTGTAACTGGAATTTTTTTGTTAATTCATTGCTGGGATGTTGGCGTCGCTGGCAAGGCCGGCATTTATTGCCCATCCCTAATTGCCTCTTGAGAAGGTGGTGGTGATCCGCCTTCTTGAACCGCTGCAGTCCGTGTGGTGAAAGTGCCCTCGCAGTGCTGTTAGGGAAGGATGTTGTGGAAAAATATTTCCGAGACTGTGTAATATTTAAAGAGAGGTTTATTAAATCGGAGACAAAGCTTTAGGAGAAGTGTTAGAGACCCGCGCCTGCTGAACCAGCTTCTCGATTTGATATAGACAAACAACAACAACTAATACGTGTGCTAAACGACTGGTTCAAAAACCTTAAGCTGGGTCCGATGCTTCCATTGCCCGTTCCCTTTAATATCGATGCAGGCACAAGTATCCCCACTTTTTATAACCTCATATGGTCCTATCCATTTTGGGGCAAACCCCGGTTTTCCCAGGAGGACCCTTACCATAACGCAACTTCCCGCCAACGGGATTTCAGGGAGCTTTGTAAGCTCTGCTTCCGCGTCTCTTTCTTCCTGATTGTCCCTAATTAATTTATGCATCCCTTTTAATTGAGTACTTAGTTCCAAAACATACCGTTTTATTTTGTCTTTTAATGGGCCTACATCGGCCCCCCCTGTTATGATGTTCTCTGGTAATTGCATCGCCCTTCCTGTCATTAGTTCATAAGGGGTTAATCCGGTTGTCCGGTTTGTCGTGGCTCTTAACTTCATCAATATAATGGGTAATACTTCTGTCCACGTTTTTCCTGACATTTGCATGGCCTTTGCCAGGGCGTTCTTAAAGGTATGGTTCATGCGCTCCAGCATCCCAGAACTCTGCGGGTGGTTGGCGATGAGGAATTTTTGTTTCATGCCCATCAGCTGGCATATTGTTTTTATAATCTTCCTGGTGAAGTGGTTGCCTTGGTCAGAATCTATTTGAAGAGGCACTCCCCATCGGGGAATCACCGGCTCGGTCAATATCCTTGCCACAGTTGAGGCACTCCCCATCGGGGAATCACCGGCTCGGTCAATATCCTTGCCACTGTTGAGGCATTCCCCATCGGGGAATCACCTGCTCGGTCAATATCCTTGCCACTGTTGAGGCATTCCCCATCGGGGAATCACCTGCTCGGTCAATATCCTTGCCACTGTTGAGGCACTCCCCATCGGGGAATCACCTGCTCGGTCAATATCCTTGCCACAGTTGAGGCACTCCCCATCGGGGAATCACCGGCTCGGTCAATATCCTTGCCACTGTTGAGGCATTCCCCATCGGGGAATCACCTGCTCGGTCAATATCCTTGCCACTGTTGAGGCACTCCCCATCGGGGAATCACCGGCTCGGTCAATATCCTTGCCACTGTTGAGGCACTCCCCATCGGGGAATCACCTGCTCGGTCAATATCCTTGCCACTGTTGAGGCACTCCCCATCGGGGAATCACCTGCTCGGTCAATATCCTTGCCACTGTTGAGGCACTCCCCATCGGGGAATCACCTGCTCGGTCAATATCCTTGCCACTGTTGAGGCACTCCCCATCGGGGAATCACCTGCTCGGTCAATATCCTTGCCACTGTTGAGGCACTCCCCATCGGGGAATCACCTGCTCGGTCAATATCCTTGCCACTGTTGAGGCACTCCCCATCGGGGAATCACCTGCTCGGTCAATATCCTTGCCACTGTTGAGGCACTCCCCATCGGGGAATCACCTGCTCGGTCAATATCCTTGCCACTTTTGAGGCACTCCCCATCGGGGAATCACCTGCTCGGTCAATATCCTTGCCACTGTTGAGGCAGTGCAATCACGTGTGGGGAAAGCTTCCACCCACCGGGTAAATTGATCAATAATCACTGGGCAATATCTGTTTCCATGGGATGGGGGCAAAGGACCTGTGAAATCAATTTGTACGTGTTCCCATGGCCCCCGTGGACAGGGTTGGTGTCCCATTTTAATTTTAATGGGCCTACTTGGATTATATTGTGCGCACGTAACGCATCGATGGCAATGTTTGGCACTATCTCTCCCCATCCCCTCCCACCACCAATCTCTTCCAAGACTCCCGGTCATGGCCTCTCGTCCCGAATGGGACAGGCCATGGTGCAACTCCAATAAGGTATTCTGTATGCATTCAGGCGCCATTACCTTGTCGTTTGGCACAACTTGATCAGCAGGGTCAATCAAAGCAGTCCTTGCACCAATCATGCCACATGTTGGTGTTGCTAGGTTTCCAAACGTTATCCTTCCCTTGCGTTGCGCCCTGCTTTGTCCACATACCTATTTCCTCCTCAGAAGTGTCCTGGTGTAGTTTCTCAATACTTATCTGTTGGTCTCGGGCCCCAGCGGCACTGACTGAGGCTTCCTCACACTCTTCCTGTTCTAATGCCTTCTGGGCAGCTACGTCTGCAACTTTATTCCCCTGGTGACTCAGCCAATCTGGACTGGTTCGGTCCGGCTCCCTCCTGTGGGCTTTAATTTTAATAACCGCTACCTGTTGTGGTTTATTACTGGCTGCCAAAAGAGCTTCTATTCTCAGCTGATGCTTTATGGGATGTCCGCTAGTTGTGATAAAACCCCTTCTCCCCCATGCTGTCATGTAATCGTGTACTACCCCGAATGCATATCTACTGTCCGTATAGATATTAACAATCTTATTTTCCGATAATTCCAGTGCCCGGGTGAGGGCTACCAGTTCTGCCACTTGAACTGACGACCCCCCCATTAATTCGCCCTGATTCAACTGTCTCTAGATCCTGGTTAACTACGGCCCATCCGGTACGAGGTAGTCCCTCTACGTATTTTCGTGAGCCGTCCACAAACAAGGTTTGTTCTGCGGTTTGAAGGGGGGTGTCTTTTATTCTATCCTCTTCCATATCCTCACTTACCTCTTCGCAAAAGTGGGGTTCCCCTTCACCCATCATACCTTCTGCGGGGTTGTTTCCTACAGCTCTAATTATGGTTACCGCTTTGTTGGGTGTTAAGAGGGCTGCTTCCCACTTTGCCCGTCTCATATTAGATACGGTTCTCAGTTTTCCTGTGTTTAACATTTCTACCAATGTGTGTTTAGTGTGGAGAATGATGTTTCCAGACATCACCACTGGCTCCCTTACTTTTACCGCCCAATAACCCAGTCACCACCGGGCCTTCGGTGGTAGAGTAATAGGCTATAGGTCTCCTTTTATCCCCGTGATCTTGGGTGACCACGGCCGTATACAACCCACCTTCATTGTTACAGTGGATGTGGAAATCTTTACCCATATCAGGCAGTCCCAATCCAGGTGCGGAAACTAGTTCTGACTTGAGTTTACTCTACGTCTGTTCTTGTTCAGGGCCCCACTCTATGAGGTCTAGGGCCGGTTTCCCCCCTTTCACTAATATTTGTATTGGCTCAGCAATTTTTGCTAAATCAGGGACAAAGTTCCGGCTGTAATTAAAGAGGCCCAGTACCTTCCTCACCACCCCCCCCCCCACTTACCGTTACTGGTCTAGGCATGTCCTTGACAGCCTTTTTCCTATCCGAGGGCATTTCTTTCAGCTCCTTTGAAAGGCAATACCCTAGGTACAGGACCTGGGATTTTCCTACCTGGGCCTTGTTGGGGTTAACCTTAAGGCCCGCCAATTCCAGAGCCCTTAATACTAAGTATAGGTTGCCTGGTGCCCTTCCTTAGTTTCTGAGGCTATTAATATGTCATCGACATATTGTAAAATACTATTTCCTGCCGGTACTTCTATTTGTTTTAGTATATCACTCATGACTCGATTGAATATGGCAGGACTATTATGGAATCCTTGTGGTAATCGGGTCCACGTATATTGTTTATCCTCCACCGTGAAGGAAAATTTCTCTTGTGATTCGGGGTCGAGGGGAAGGGCCCAGAAACCATTGGCTATGTCCAGGACTGTAAAGATCTTATGTCCAGGGGATAATCCATTTAGGATTGTGTAGGGGCTGGCCACTATTGGGTGTAATTTGGGGGTGACCTTGTTAAGGGCAGTGTAGTCGATAGTGAGTCTATAACTCCCATCTGGTTTCCCTACCGGCCATGTTGGGGAGTTAGTGGTGCTAACTGTTTCTCTTAAGATGCCCTTTTCCACTAGCCCTTTTACTATTTCTACAACCGCTGTTCTAGCTTCAGGTCTTATAGGGTATTGTCGGTGTGGTTTATGAGGTGGTCCAGGGACTTTAATAGGATCCATGTCCGCCTTTCCGGTATCCAATTTGGTCTGTGCCCAGACCCCGGGCACAGAGGCACAGATGCCTCCATACCCTCCAGTTCCAGTGAGCCAGTCAGTTTTTATGGCTGTAGCCACACCTATACTTTCCACATGGTGGGCTATCTGTCCCAAATCTCCCTTACTGCCATCCGCCTTGTCAATTTCCCCTTGCCTCAATCAATCAGGGCCTTAAATTCCCTCATTACGTCATTTCCCAATATTGTTCCCTCACGGTTCTTGCATATGTAAAACCTCATGGGTAGATATGAATTATCAATTTCCACCAATTGGGTAGTGCTCAGGTAGGCCAGTGTGGGCCGTCCATCTATTCCGTTTATCAGAGCCTTCTTGTCGGTGACGGGAAGAGGCATATTGGTAATGGATATTGAGGCTCCCGTGTCCACTAGCATCTCACACTGTCGGCCCCCTACTAGTGCAGACACATATATCCTTCCCTCCTTTTTACTTTGTACAGGGGCCGCCGGACATCACCGGGTGGCTTTGTACGCCTGCCACTTCTGGTATTCCTGTTCTGACAGGGTCCTTGCCTTATCAGGATAGCCATGTTTACCATAGCATGTCGCTTCCAGGTGTCCTTTCTTACCACAATGTGTGCGCTGCTTTTCACTGCCTTTTCCTCTGCACTCCCTGGCAAAATGCCCCGGTTTTCCACAATTATGGCAAGTCCCCCTTTTCTGCCCTCCTCCTGTTCCCGTTGTTCCCGTGGCAGAGACCTTTTCCTGCTTTATCTTTGTCTGAGATTTTTCATCACCCCCTCCCTGGACGCCACTAGCCCACTCGACCAGTTCATCATAATCCTGGGTTACAATTACTCCCATTTTTATAATGGTCTGGTGTGCAGCAGATAGTCTGTCCTTGAATGCCTGGATAAATGCTCGGTCACCGCAGCCTGGGTTTCCCTGTCCAGAGCATTCTTGATGTACCTGGAATAATCGTTCCCCATACTCTGAGGCTCCTTCCCCTTTTTGTTGTTTGGTTGTAGTAATTTTACCCCAGTTAGTAGGGGCGTTACCTAAAACTCGTTGGATCTCGGTTTTAAAAGGGCCAAAGGCCGCCTGTTGACCATCTACTTCGGTGGTTAAAGGTACCGCGTGTGTCCAACGTCCCCCTGAAAAGTCGACATTGGCTGCTACCGCGGCTCCTCCGGCCATTACTCTCCACCGATCTGCCGGGCAAGCCGCTTGGACTAGTTGGTGGCTATCTCTGAGGTGTAGTTGGTGGCCCACCCAAACTGTATCCAGCTCTGCCCAAAATTTGGTATTCGCACACCGGGGTTGTAATTTACCTAGGGATGCCATTATCTGCTGTCTCTCGCCGGGAGTAAAGGGCTTATAGGTCGCAGTGGGAATTGCTGCAGTTCCTCCCCTTGTGACTGGCGCCGCCGGGAAGGTTTCTAAATCTTCCGACCCGGGGCGGTTGCTTCGCATTGATAATTCTGGTAAGAGGGCAGCGATCCCCCCCATTGAGATCGATCCTGGATCTGTTGTTCCAGTGCCAGGCATTTCTTTTCCCACTCTATATTTTTCCTTTGTGCCTGGTTTAATTGTTTACTTTTTTCATCCATTTTCTCTTTAACCTCCTTAACCTGTTCAATTAGTCCGGCTAACTGGTGCACCAATAATACTCCGTTTTTTTTAGTTTTATCTTTCTTTTGTTTAGCTATCCAACTTCGCTGTTGTTCTAATGTCTGGGATACGTCCCAACCGTCCTTTTGCATTTTCTTGATTAAGACCTGTCGATCGGTCATATAGGAATTAATTAACGACCCGGGCGGCCCGCATTTTACATTCCCTTCCTTACCTTCCATGTTTGCCAGTCTCAGACGTTTCCCTTTGTTCCTGTAATACTCACCGCCACGACTACTCTGTGGGGACCCTTTGTCTTTGCAACAAAGCTAGCATGTTTCCTTACCACCGGAGTTTCAGCTCTAGGTTGGAGTGATCAGCTCCCTTCCGCACCGACCTTATTTACTAAAGGGAAAAAAAATCAAACTGGTTAGTCAGCCTCCTCCTGCTATCTACCTACTCGTATCTTATACACTAATCCGTCGTGCCCGTACGTCTCTCTTTCAGTCTCGAACACCAGATTCCAGATACTCTCTTAATTGATCACGTCTGATCGGACAGTATCCTGTTCGTGACGCCATTATGTTGTGGAAAAATATTTCCGAGACTGTATAATATTTAAAGAGAGGTTTATTAAATTGGAGACAAAGCTTTGGGAGAAGTGTTAGAGACTCGCGTCTGCTGAACCAGCTTCTCGATTTGGTATTGCCAGTGAGGTTCCTTTATCTTACAAATTACGTCACTTTACATCACGTGCATTAGCAACAGTCCTTAAATCCAATCATCGCATTACTAGGTTTACAAAGCTTTTCATACAATTACCGTTCAAGGCTGGGCTCTTGATATAAGCCAGCCTCGCATTGTGACAGGCCATTATACACATACAAGAGGACTAATTCCCCTGTTATCACAGAAAAAACAAGTGTCGGGCTTCCTATAACTAGTAAAGGCAAGCATACAATAATGCATCAGTATTGTCTCTTACAAAATTCATTCGAGGGGAACAAATGTTTGGTATACTAGTCAAGTGTCCCACTAGGCTTTATTATGTCCAAAAATCTGCTCCAACAGGGAGTTCCAGGATTCTGACCCAGTGACAATGTAGGAACGATGATATATTTATTTGCAAGTGAGGATGGTGTGTAGCTTGGACTGGAACTTGAAGGTAGTGGTATTCCTATGCACCTGCTGCCCTTGTCCTTCTAGGTGGTAGAGGTCATGGGTTGGGGAGGTGCTGCTGAAGAAGATCTGCTAAATTGGCATGGACCCCAGATCTGCTTGCCTCAGCTACTTGCTACCTTAATTGACTGTCATCATGAACTTTCGACCACATATCTGCAGCATAACTAAGACCGCCTATTTTCACGTCCGTAACAACGTACGTCTCCTTGCCTCAGCTCATCCGCTGCTGAAACCCTCATCCATGTCTTTGTTACCTCTTGACTTGACTATTCCTACACACTCCTGGCTGGCCTCCCACATTCTGCCCTACATAAACTAGAGGTGATCCAAAACCCTACTTCCCTAACACAACAAGTTCCGCTCATCCATCACCACCATGCTCGCTGATCTGTATTGGCTCTCGGTTAAGCAACGCCTCGATTTCAAAATTCTCCTCTTTGTTTTCAAATCCCTCCATGGACTTGCCCCTCCCAATCTCAGTAATCTCCTGATTATAATCGCTCAACCATTGGTGGCTGTGCCTTCTGTTGCCTGGGCCCCAAGCTCTGGAACTTCCTGTCTAAAGTAGGTACTAGGTAAAATAAAGGGACGAAAGGTGGACAAGTTTCACGGACCTGATACCTTACATCCTAAGGTCTTAAGATATGTGGCTGCAGAGATAGTGGATGTATTGGTTGTAATCTACCAAAATTCCCTTGGTTCTGGGGCGGTTCCAGCAGATTGGAAAACCGCAAATGTAATGCTCCTATTTAAAAAGGAGGCAGACAAAAGCAGGAAACTATAGACCAATTAGCCTAACATCTATCGTTGGGAAAATGCTGGGGTCCATTATTAAGGAAGCAGTAGCGGGACATTTGGAAACGCATAATTCAATCAAGCAGAGTCAGCATGGTTTTATGTAAGGGAAATCATGTTCGACAAATTTGCTGGAGTTCTTTGAGGATGTAACGAGCAGGGTGGATAAGGGGGAACCAGTGGATGTGATATATTTGGATTTCCAGAAGGCATTCAATAAGGTGGCACATAAGAGGTTACTGCACAAGATAAAAGTTCATGGGGTTGGGGGTAATATATTATCATGGATAGAGAATTGGCTGACTAAAAGAAAGCAGAGAGTCGGGATAAATGGTCTTTTTCCGGTTGGTAAACAGTGATTAGTGGGGTGCTGCAGGGATCGGTGCTGGGTCCTCAACTATTTACAATCTATATTAATGACTTGGATGAAAGGACCGAGTGTAATGTAGCCAAGTTTGCTGATGATACAAAGAAGAGTTAGAAAGCAAATTGTGACAAGGACACAAAAAATCTGCAAAGAGTTAGAAACAGGCTAAGTGAGTGGGCAAAAATTTGGCAGTTGGAGTATCATGTGGGAAAATGTGAGGTTATCCACTTTGGCAGAAATAATAGAAAAGTAAATTATAACTTAAATGGAGAAAAAGTGCAAAATGCTTCAGTACAGAGGGACCTGGGGGTCCTTATGCATGAAACACAAAACGTTAGTATGCAGGTATAGGAAGTAATCAGGAAGACAAATGGAATGTTGGCCTTTATTGCAAGGGGGATAGAGTATAAAAGCAGAGAAGTCCTGCCACAATTGTGCAGGGTATTGGTGAGGCCACACCTAGAGTACTGTGTACAGTTTTGGTCTCCGTATTTAAGGAAGGATATACTTGCATTGGAGGCTGTTCGGAGAAGGTTCACTAGTTGATTCCAGAGATGAGGTGGTTGACTTATGATCTCCTGATTATAATCGCTCAACCATTGGTGGCTGTGCCTTCTGTTGCCTAGGCCCCAAGCTCTGGAACTTCCTGCCTAAAGTAGGTACTAGGTAAAATAATGGGACTAAAGGTGGACAAGTTTGCCGGACCTGATGCCTTATATCCAAGGGTCTTATGATAAGTGGCTGCAGAGATAGTGGATGCATTGGTTGTAATCTACCAAAATTCCCTGGATTTTAGGGCGGTTCCAGCAGATTGGAAAACCGCAAATGTAATGCTCCTATTTAAAAAGGAGGCAGACAAAAAGTTGGAAACTATATTATGAGGATCGGTTGAGTAGGTTGGGCCTATACATATTGAAGTTCAGAAGAATGAGAGGTGATCTTATTGAAACATATAAGATAATGAGGGGGCTTGACAAGGTGGATGCAGAGAGGCTATTTCCACTCATAGCGGAAACTAAAACTGGGGGACATAGAATAAGGGGCTGCCTATATAAAACTGAGATGAGGAGGAATTTCTTCTCTCAGAGGGTTGTAAATCTGTGGAATTATCTGCCCAGAGAGCTGTGAAGGCTGGGTCATTGAATATATTTAAGGCAGAGATAGACAGATGTTTGAGCGATAAGGGAGCAAAGGGTTATAGGGAGCGGGCAGGGAAGTGGAGCTGAGAACATGATCAGATCAGCCATGATCGTATTGAATGGCGGAGCAGGCTCGAGGGGCCAAATTGCCTACTTCTGCTCCTACTTCTTATGTTCTAATGTTCTTTAGTCTTTCTTTCTTAGGGCAGGGGAGGTTAAGAGGAGATGTGTTAGAAAATTATGAAGCGTTTTGATAGAGTGAATAAGTTGAAACGGTTTCCAGTGTCAGGAGGGTCGGTAACCAGAGGACACAGATTTAAGGTAATCAGCAAAAGAACCAGAGGGAGATGAGGAAATCATTTTTCACGCAGTGAGTTGTTGTGATCTGGAACGCGTTGCCTGGATGGGTGGTGGAGACAGATGCAATAATAACTTTCAAAAGGGAATTGGATGAATACTTGAAAAGGAAACATTTCCTTGGCTGCACGGAAAGAACGGAGGTTGAGACCAATTGGACAGTTCTTTCAAACAGATGGCATAGGCACGATGAGATGAATCGTCCCCTTCTGTGCTGTATCATTCTATGATTCTGTGAAAAACAATACTGAAGTCGGCGTCTAATTGAGTTTTCAAGCACACTCTTTGTCCTCCCTGCATCCCAAACTTTTGACACCATTTCCTACTCCCCAATCATGAATTCCCAGGACCTCAAAACTGCTATGCCTCACCTCTCTCAATCAACCCTTCCCCCCGCTAAACACTACAGATTTTTAACTCCAAAAGGTTGCTGTGTCCTAAACATAGAAAGAAAGAAAATAGGTGCAGGAGTAGGCCATTCGGCCCTTCGAGCCTGCACCGCCATTCAATGAGTTCATGGCTGAACATGCAACTTCAGTATCCCATTCCTGCATTCTCGCCATACCCCTTGATCCCCCTAGTAGTAAGGACTACATCTAACTCCTTTTTGAATATATTTAGTGAATTGGCCTCAACAACTTTCTGTGGTAGAGAATTCCACAGGTTCACCACTCTCTGGGTGAAGAAGTTTCTCCTCATCTCGGTCCTAAATGGCTTACCCCTTATCCTTAGACTGTGACCCCTGGTTCTGGACTTCCCCAACATTGGGAACATTCTTCCTGCATCTAACCTGTCTAAACCCGTCAGAATTTTAAACGTTTCTATGAGATCCCCTCTCATTCTTCTGAACTCCAGTGAATACAAGCCCAGTTGATCCAGTCTTTCTTGATATGTCAATCCTGCCATCCCGGGAATTAGTCTGGTGAACCTTCACTGCACTCCTTCAATAGCAAGCGTGTCCTTCCTCAAGTTAGGAGACCAAAACTGTACACAATACTCCAGGTGTGGCCTCACCAAGGCCCTGTACAACTGTAGCAACACCTCCCTGCCCCTGTACTCCCCTCGCTATGAAGGCCAACATGCCATTTGCTTTCTTAACCGCCTGCTGCACTTGCATGCCAACCTTCAATGACTGATGTACCATGACACCCAGGTCTCGTTGCACCTCCCCTTTTCCTAATCTGTCACCATTCAGATAATAGTCTGTCTCTCTGTTTTCACCACCAAAGTGGATAATCTCACATTTATCCATATTATACTTTATCTGCCATGCATTTGCCCACTCACCTAACCTATCCAAGTCACTCTGCAGCCTCATAGCATCCTCCTTGCAGCTCACACTGCCACCCAACTTAGTGTCATCCGCAAATTTGGAGATACTACATTTAATCCCCTCGTCTAAATCATTAATGTACAATGTAAACAGCTGGGGCCCCAGCACAGAACCTTGCGGTACCCCACTAGTCACTGCCTGCCATTCTGAAAAGTACCCATTTACTCCTACTCTTTACTTCCTGTCTGCCAACCAGTTCTCAATCCACGTCAGCACACTATCCCCAATCCCATGTGTTTTAACTTTGCACATTAATCTCTTGTGTGGGACCTTGTCGAAAGCCTTCTGAAAGTCCAAATACACCACATCAACTGGTTCTCCCTTGTCCTCTCGACTGGAAACATCCTCAAAAAATTCCAGAAGATTTGTCAAGCATGATTTCCCTTTCACAAATCCATGCTGACTTGGACCTATCATGTCACCTCTTTCCAAATGCACTGCTATGACATCCTTAATAATTGATTCCATCATCTTACCCACTACTGATGTCAGGCTGACTGGCCTATAATTCCGTTTTCTTTCTCCCTCCTTTTTTAAAAAGTGGGGTTACATTGGCTACCCTCCACTCCATAGGAACTGATCCAGAGTCTATGGAATGTTGGAAAATGACTGTCAATGCATCCGCTATTACCAAGGCCACCTCCTTAAGTACTCTGGGATGCAGTCCCTCAGGCCCTGGGGATTTATCGGCCTTCAATCCCATCAATTTCCCCAACACAATTTCCCGACTAATAAGGATTTCCTTCAGTTCCTCCTTCTCACTAGACCCTCTGACCCCTTCGATATCCGGAAGGTTGTTTGTGTCCTACTTAGTGAATACTGAACCAAAGTACTTGTTCAATTGGTCTGCCATTTCTTTGTTCGCCGTTATGACTTTCCCTGATTCTGACTGCAGGGGACCTACGTTTGTCTTTACTAACCTTTTTCTCTTTACATATCTATTGAAGTTTTTGCAGTCCATCTAATGTTCCCTGCAAGCTTCCTCTCGTACTCTATTTTCCCTGCCCTAATCAAACCCTTTGTCCTTCTCTGCTGAGTTTTAAATTTCTCCCAGTACCAGGGTTCGCTGCTATTTCTGGCAAATTTGTATGCCACTTCCTTGGCTTTAATACTATCCCTAATTTCCCTTGATAGCCACGGTTGAGCCACCTTCCCTTTTTTATTTTTACGCCAGACAGGGATGTACAATTGTTGTAGTTCATCCATGCGGTCTCTAAATGCCTGCCATTGCCCATCCACAGTCAACCCCTTACGTATCATTCGCCAATCTATCCTAGCCAATTCACACCTCATACCTTCAAAGTTACCCTTCTTTAAGTTCTGGACCATGGTCTTTGAATTAACTGTTTCATTCTCCATCCTAATGTAGAATTCCACCATATTATGGTCACTCTTTCCCAAGGGGCCTCACACAACGAGATTGCTAATTAATCCTCTCTCATTACACAACACCCAGTCTAAGATGGCCTCCCCCCTAGTTGGTTCCTCGACATATTGATCTAGAAAACCATCCCTTATGCACTCCAGGAAATCCTCCTCCACCATATTGCTTCCAGTTTAGTTAGCCCAATCTCTATGCATATTAAAGTCACCCATTATAACTGCTGCACCTTTATTGCATGCACCCCTAATTTCCTGTTTGATGTCCTCCCCAACATCACTAGTTCTGTTTTGAAGTCTGTACACAACTCCCACTAACGTTTTTTGCCCTTTGGTGTTCTGCAGCTCTACCCATATAGATTCCACATCATCCAAGCTAATGTCCTTCCTAACTATTGCATTAATCTCCTCTTTAACTAGCAATGCTACCCCACCTCCTTTTCCTTTTATTCTATCCTTCCTGAATGTTGAATACCCCTGGATGTTGAGTTCCCAGCCCTGATCATCCTGGAGCCACGTCTCTGTAATCCCAATCACATCATATTTGTTAACATCTATTTGCACAGTTAATTCATTCACTTTATTACGGATACTCCTTGCATTAAGACACAAAGCCTTCAGGCTTGTTTTTTTAACACCTCTTGTCCTGACTTCTTCATTAATCTCTTGTTCGCTTCCTCTGGGGTTCGTGAGCCTTTCATTTGGCTTCCAGAATAAAAATGGACCTTCATTCTCCTGCTGGTTAGTGCAGAAATAATTACCACTCACACTCCATCCCCGCCGTGAATGTAGCACGACGGATACAACGTCCCGAATCCGGCTGTCCACAAACCCAAATTGTCCGAAAACCGGACATTTTTGAGACGGCCAAGATGGCGACATCAGGCGGCAAGGGGAGGAGGAAACCGGTAAAAAATGCTACGCATGGGGGGGCTCCGGCGAGGAGTGAGGGAACGGCAGGAATCAGCGCGCAGCGAGGAGCGGAGGAGCGGCGTGAATCGGCGGGCAGCGAGGAGCGGAGGATCAGTGGGAATCGGCAGGAAGCGAGGAGCGGAGGAGCGGCGGGAATCGGCAGGAAGTGAGGAGCGGAGGAGCGGCGGGAATCGGCGGGCGGCAAAGAGCGGAGGAGCGGTGGGAATCGGCAGGAAGCGAGGAGCGGAGGAGCGGCGGGAATCGGTGGGCAGCGAGGAGCGGAGGAGCGGCGGGAATCGGCGGGCAGCGAGGAGCGGAGGATCAGTGGGAATCGACGGGCGGCAAAGAGCGGAGGAGCGGCGGGAATCGGCAGGAAGCGAGGAGCGGAGGATCAGTGGGAATCGGCAGGACGTGAGGAGCGGAGGAGCGGCGGGAATCGGCAGGAAGTGAGGAGCGGAGGAGCGGCGGGAATCGGCAGGAAGTGAGGAGCGGAGGAGCAGCGGGAATCGGCAGGAAGTGAGGAGCGGAGGAGCAGCGGGAATCGGCAGGAAGTGAGGAGCGGAGGAGCAGTGGGAATCGGTGGGCAGCGAGGAGCGGAGGAGCAGCGGGAATCGGCAGGAAGTGAGGAGCGGAGGAGCGGCGGGAATCGGCAGGAAGTGAGGAGCGGAGGAGCAGTGGGAATCGGTGGGCAGCGAGGAGCGGAGGAGCAGCGGGAATCGGCAGGAAGCGAGGAGCGGAGGAGCAGTGGGAATCGGCAGGAAGTGAGGAGCGGCGGAGCAGTGGGAATCGGCAGGAAGTGAGGAGCGGAGGAGCGGCGGGAATCGGCAGGAAGTGAGGAGCGGAGGATCGGTGGGAATCGGCAGGAAGTGAGGAGCGGAGGAGCGGCGGGAATCGGCAGGAAGTGAGGAGCGGAGGAGCGGCGGGAATTGGCAGGAAGTGAGGAGCGGAGGAGCGGCGGGAATCGGCAGGAAGCGAGGAGCGGAGGATCAGTGGGAATCGGCAGGAAGTGAGGAGCGGCGGAGCAGTGGGAATCGGCAGGAAGTGAGGAGCGGAGGAGCGGCGGGAATTGGCAGGAAGTGAGGAGCGGAGGAGCGGCGGGAATCGGCAGGAAGCGAGGAGCGGAGGATCAGTGGGAATCGGCAGGAAGTGAGGAGCGGCGGAGCAGTGGGAATCGGCAGGAAGTGAGGAGCGGAGGAGCGGCGGGAATCGGCAGGAAGTGAGGAGCGGAGGAGCAGTGGGAATCGGCAGGAAGTGAGGAGCGGAGGAGCAGTGGGAATCGGCAGGAAGTGAGGAGCGGAGGAGCGGTGGGAATCGGCAGGAAGTGAGGAGCGGAGGAGCAGTGGGAATCGGCAGGAAGTGAGGAGCGGAGGAGCAGTGGGAATCGGCAGGAAGCGAGGAGCGGAGGAGCAGTGGGAATTGGCGGGAATCGTCGGGAATCGACGGGCAGCGAGGAGCGCCATCAGCGAGGTGCAAAACCCGGCAAAACCCAAAAAGTGGCACGGACTCATTCCCGAGGTTGCCGGATTTCAGAGGTTGTGCCTGTATAGAATAGCCAAAGGCTCATTCAGCCCTGGCACCAATGTGCCAGGAGCACTCGGTGTTCTACAGCTTCAGTCATCTTAGCAAATGCCCATGATTGAAAACAGGAGCTCAGTGTGTGGGGAATCTCAAGTGAAGTCCTGTGCCCTGCCACTCTGTGCTGAGCCTTCCCTGAGGCTAGGCCTTGACAAGACATTGCTTCAGATTCCGGACTTCAACAAAGAGTTTGTTGCCAATTTTTAACTCGAACAGGTAAAGTAGTGCCGCCTTGGCTCAGTTCAAAGAATCTTATCGTAGAATCACAGAAATTTATGGCACAGAAGGAGGCCATTTCGCCCATTGTGTCCGCGCCGGCCGACAAAGAGCTATCCACACCACTCCCACTTTCCAGCTCTTGGTCCGTCGCCCTGTAGGTTACGGCATTTCAAGTGCACACTTTTTAAATGTGGTGAGTGTTTCTGCCTCTACCAGCCAGCTTCTGCCAAACAGTGTGGGGCCATCACCTGGTACAATCCATATTGGTAGTTCGTGCACCGCTCCATCATAGGAGACTTTTACTGCTGCACTGCCAATTACAGGGATCAGCTCTTTAGTGTAAGTTCACAGCTTGGTGTGAATGGGGCTCAGCTTGGGCCTTTGTGCCTTGTTGCACCACAGCCTCTCGAAGGCCTTTTTGCTCATGATAGACTGACTCGCACCCGTGTCCAATTCCATGGATACTGGAATTCTGTTCAGTTCAACTTTTAACATGATCAGTGGACATTTCGTGGTGAAGGCGTGTACCCCGTACACTTCTGCCTCTTCGGTTCCAGTCTCTAGTTCAATTTGATCCGCCATGGATCGGTCTTCCTCTGCATCGTGGTGGTTTGCAGGGTTTGCAGCTCATCTGCACATCGCTGGAGGTGTCCCATTGTTCCACGCATAGTGTTTGAAGCGGCATTGATGGGCTCAATGATCACCTCCGCAGCGCCAACAAGGTGTTGATTGCCTTGCATTCACACTTGATGGCGGACTCTGAGTCATCTGAGGTCGTGCAGCTGCAGGTGTGTACGTTCTGCCATATGCATTCCTGCCTGAAAACAACGTTACTTTGTGTACAGTACTTGCCGATGCATCTTTATGTTGCAAAATTTGTTTGGTGTTATCGCTGGTGGACATAAATGCCTGGGCTATCGTTATGGCTTCGCTCAGGTTCGGTGTTTCAACAGTCAATAGTTTGCGAAGGATAATCTCATGGCCAATGCCAAGCACAAAAAGTCTCTTAGCATTTGCTCTTGGAATCCATCGAATTCGTAATGTCCTGCAAGGCGCCTTAGTTCGGCGACGTAGCTCGCTACTTCCTGGCCTTCAGACCGTTGAAATGTATAAAATCGATACCTTGCCATCAGAACGCTCTCCTTCAGATTTATGGAGCTCCCAGACCAGCGTTAACAGTTCTTCATACGATTTGGTTGTTGGTTTCACCGGAGCAAGAAGATTCTTCATGAGGCCATCGGTTGTTGTCCCGCTGATGGTGAGGATGATCACCCTTCATTTGGCAGCGTTCTCATTCCCTTCCAGCTCGTTGGCCATGACGTATTGGTCAAGTTGCTCCACGAAGGCTTCCCAATCATCACCTTCTGAGAATTTCTCCAGGATACCAACAATTCTCTGCATTTTCGCGTGATTGTTCGTTATCTATTACTCGTCGGCAGTTGTTATGTCTCAAATAAAGCAATGTGACTGAGTACTATAGACTTGAGTAAGTGTGACCTTAGTCTCTTTATTCTGACTCCAGAGTGCTGGCACAGTATGGGAAGCTTGCTTATATGCAATGCTCCCAAGGGATGCTGGGATCCCTTGGGACTCCAACAGATGCGCCCTCTGGTGGCAGTAGAATGCTGGTTACAAGGTGTGCATACATAACAGAAATCATGCTTGACAAATTGGCTGGAGTTCTTTGAGGATGTATCGAGCAGGATGGATAAGGGGGAACCAGTGGATATGGTGTATTTGGATTTCCAGAAGGCACTCGATAAGGTGCCACATAAAAGGTTACTACACAAGATAAAAGCTCACGGGGTTGGGGGTAATATATTATCATGGACAGAGGATTGGCTAACTAACAGAAAAGAGAGAGTTGGGGTAAATGGATCATTTTCCGGTGGGGTGCCGCTGGGATCGGTGCTGGGTCCTCAACTATTTACAATCTATATTAATGACTTGGATGAAAGGACCGAGTGTAATGTAGCCAAGTTTTCTGATGATACAATGAAGGGTGGGAAAGAAATTGTGAGGAGAACACACAAAATCTGCAAAGGGATATAGACAGGCTAAGTGAGTGGGCAAAAATTTGGCAGATGGAATATAACATGGGAAAATGTGAGGTTATCTACTTTGGCAGAAATAATAGAAAAGTAAATTATAACTTAAATGGAGAAAAAGTGCAAAATGCTTCAGTACAGAGGGACCTGGAGGTTCTTGTGCATGAAACACAAAAAGTTAGTATGCAGGTACAGCAAGTAATCAGGAAGGCAAATAGAATGTTGGCCTTTATTGCAAGGGGGATAGAATATAAAACTAGAGAAGTTCTGCTACAACTGTACAGGGTATTGGTGAGGCCACACCTGGAGTACTGCGTACAGTTTTGGTCTCCGTATTTAAGGAAGGATATACTTGCATTGGAGATTGTTCAGAGAAGGTTCACTAGGTTGATTCCAGAGATGAGATGGTTGACTTATGAGGATAGGTTGAGTAGGTTGGGCCTATACACATTGGAGTTCAGAAGAATGAGAGGTGATCTTATCGAAACATATAAGATAATGAGGGGGCTCGACAAGGTGGATGCAGAGAGAATATTTCCACTCATAGGGGAAACTAAAACTAGGGGACATAGAATAAGGGGCCGCCCACTTAAAACTAAGATGAGGAGGAACTTCTTCTCTCAGAGGGTTGTAAATCTGTGGAATTCTCTGCCCCAGAGAGCTGTGCAGGCTGGGTCATTGAATATTTTTAAGGCGGAGATAGATTTGTGAGCGATAAGGGAGTAAAGGGTTATGGGGAGCGGGCAGGGAAGTGGAGCTGAGTCCATGATCAGATCAGCCATGATCTTAATAAATGGCGGAGCAGGTTCGAGGTGCCAAATGGCCGACTCCTGCTCCTATTTTTTATGTTCTTATGTTCTTTAGTCTTTCTTTCTTTCTTAGGACAGAGGAGGTTAATAGGAGATTTGTTAGCAAATTATGAAGGGTATTGATAGAGTGAATAAGTAGAAGGTCGGTAAACAGAGGACACAGATTTCAGGTAATTAGCAAAAGTGTTATATATGTAAACTTGTATTTACTCTGTACAGCCACCAAAGTTCTCATCCCTGGGAGTCCCAAGGGATCCCATAATCCCTTGGGAGCACAGGTATTTAAGGAGGCATCACAGGTTGGAGAGGCACTCTGGAGACCTGCAATAAAAGACTAAGGTCACACTTTAATTTGAGCTCACAGTGTTCAGTCTGACTCTTTCTCCATACACTACAACTGGCGACGAGATACAGATAGCGAGTCCAAAAATACAGGGAACAGTGGGCATCTTGGAGAGATTCTCGGAGGGCGATGATTGGGAAACTTTTGTTGAGCGACTTGACCAATACTTCGTTGCCAACGAGCTAGAGGGGGAAGAGAACGCTGCCAAATCAAGGGCGATCCTCCTCACCGTCTGTGGGGCACCAACATATGGCCTCATGAAGAATCGGCTCACTCCAACGAAACCCACGGAGAAATCGTACGACGATTTGTGCACACTTGTCCGAGAGCATTTGAACCCGAAGGAAAGCGTTTTGATGGCGAGGTACCAGTTCTACACGTAAAAAAGGTCTGAAGGCCAGGAAGTGGCGAGTTATGTCGCCGAGCTAAGACGCCTTGTGGGACATTGCGAATTTGAAGGACATTTGCAGCACATGCTCAGAGACTTTTTCGTACTTGGCATTGGCCATGAAACCATACTTCGGAAACTTTTGACTGTAGAGACCCCAACCTTGAGTAAGGCCATAGCGATAGCCCAGGCATTCATTGCCACCAGCGACAATACTAAGCAAATCTCTCAGCACACAAGTGCTGCTACAAGTACTATGAACAAAGTGATGTTGTTTTCGAATTGTAACGTACAGGACAGGTCACACATACCTGCAGCTACATGTCCGCAGATGTCTTAGAATCCACCATCAAGGGTGATGAATGCAAGGCCATTAACACCTTGTTGGCGCTGGGGGGGTGATCATCATTTCCATTCATGCCGACTCAAAGAGTATGTTTGCAAGGGCTGTGGAACAATGGGACACCTCCAACGAGTGTGCAGGCGAGCTTCAAACCACCACGCTGCAGAGGAGGATAGAACCACGGAGGATCACGACGAACCAGAGCCTCAGATAGAGGAGGCAGAGGTACATGGGGTGCACACATTCACCACGAATTGTCCCCCGATAATGCTGAATATTGAACTAAATGGACTCCCGGTGTCAATGGAGCTGGACACGGGCGCGAGCCAGTCCATCATGGGCAAAAAGACTTTCGAAAGGTTGTGGTGCAACAAGGGCTCAAAGCCAGTCTTAACTCCAATTTGCACAAAACTAAGAACTTACACAAAAGAACTGATTCCTGTAATCGGCAGTGCTACCGTAAAGGTCTCCTATGATGGAGCGGTGCACAAGCTACCACTCTGGGTGGTACCAGGCGATGGTCCCATGCTGCTCGGCAGGAGCTGGCTGGGAAAGATACGCTGGAACTGGGAGGATGTCCGAGCACTATTGCCCGCTGATGATACTTCGTGTGCCCAGGTCTTAAAAAAATTTCCTTCGCTGTTCAAACCAGGCATCGGGAAATTCCAAGGAGCAAAAGTGCAGATCCACCGAATTCCGGGGGCGCGACCCATCCATCTCAAGGCGAGAGCAGTAGCGTACATGATGAGAGAAAGGGTAGAGATCGAGCTAGACCGGCTGCAAAGAGAGGGCATCATTTGACCGATCGAGTTCAGCGAGTGGGCCAGTCCTATCATCCCAGTCCTCAAGGGAGACGGCACCATCAGAATCTGTGGTGATTACAAAGTAACTATCAATCATTTCTCCCTGCAGGATCAATACCCGCTACCAAAGGCCAACGACCTCTTTGCAACACTGGTGGGAGGAAAGACATTCACGAAGCTGGATCTGACCTCAGCCTACATGACGCAGGAATTGGAGGAATCATCGAAGGCCCTGCATCAACACGCACAAAGTTCTTTTTGTTTATAACAAATGCCCGTTTGGAATGTGATCAGCGGCAGCGATATTCCAGAGAAACATGGAAAGTTTACTGAAGTCGGTCCCGCACACCGTGGTCTTCCAGGACGATATCTTGGTCACAGGTCGGAACACAGTCGAGCATCTGCAGAACCTGGAGGAGCTTCTTAGTCGACTCAACCACATGGGGCTCAGGTTAAAACACTCGAAGCGTGTTTTCCTGGCATCTGAAGTGGAGTTCTTGGGAAGGAGGATTGCGGCGGACGGCATCAGGCCCACCAACGCGAAGACGGAGGCAATCGAGAACGCACCGAGGCCACAGAATGTGAGGGAGCTGCAGTCGTTTCTGGGACTCTTGAACTACTTTAGTAACTTCTTACTGGGTCTCAGCACACTGCTAGAACCACTGCATGTCTTATTACGAAAAGGCGGTGAATGGGTTTGGGGCAAAAGCCAAGAAAATGCCTCGTAAAAGCGAGAAAATTGTTATGCTCAAACAAATTGCTTGTGTTGTATGATCCATGTAAGCGTTTGGTACTAGCATGTGATGCGTCGTCATATGGCGTCGGGTGTGTATTGCAACAAGCTAATGATTTCGGGAAACTGCAACCGGTTGCTTATGCATCCAGGAGTCTGTCTAAGGCTGAGCGAGCCTACAGCATGATTGAGAAAGAAGCGTTAGCGTGTGTCTATGGGGTAAAAAAAATGCATCAATACCTGTTTGGGCTAAAATTCGAATTGGAAACTGACCATAAGCCACTAATATCCCTGTTCTCCGAGAGTAACGGGATAAATACCAACGCATCGGCCCGCATCCAGAGATGGGTGCTTATGTTGTCCGCATACAACTGCGCCATCCGCCACAGGCCAGGCACAGAAAATTGCACCGATGCTCTTAATAGGCTGCCATCATCAATGATCTCCACAGTACCCACCCAGGCATCGTAATGATGAACGCAATAGCCAGATCCCACGTTAGATTCCTGCGTTCACAGATGTAATATATGCTCGTAATTAAGCAATGTACCCAGGGAGGCGCTGCTAAATTTAAGGTCTTGGCCCTCCAAACCGTGGTCTAGGGTACATGTCGAATATGCAGGCCCGTTCTTGGACAAAATGTTCATTGTGATTGTAGACGGAAGTGGATTGAATTGAGATAATATCGGCGAGCACGTCCGCTGCCACGACGAAAGCCTGCAGGCCATGTTTGCCACTCACGGCTTACCTGATCTCCTGGTGAGTGACAACAGGCCATGTTTTACCAGTCCTGAGTTCAAAGAATTCATGACCCGTAACGGGATCAAGCATATCACATCTGCCCCGTTTAAACCAGCGTCCAATGGTTAGGCAGAGAGTGCAGTGCAAACCATCAAGCAAAGCTTGAAGAGGGTAACTGAAGGCTCACTGCAGACTCGCCTAACCCTAGTCCTGCTTAGCTACCGCACGAGACCCCACTCACTCACTGGGATCCCACCTGCTGAACTGCTCTTGAAAAAAACACTTAAGACAAGGCTCTCGTTAGTTTACCCTGATCTACATCAACAGGTAGAGAGCAGGCAGATTCAACAAAGTGTATACCATGATAGCGCAAATGTGTCACATGAGATTGAAATCAAAGATCCTGTACTTGTATTAAATTATGGACAAGGTCCCAAGTGGCTTCCTGGCACTGTCGTGGCCAAAGAGGGGAGCAGGGTGTTTTGGGTCAAACTTTCAAATGGACTCATTCACCGGAAACACTTGGACCAAATCAGATTCACGGACTATCCTGAGCAACCACTTTGGACCCTACATTTTTTGATCCCCCAACATACACACCAGTGGCAACCAGCATCACGGTTGACCACGAAGCAGAACCCATCATCCACAGCAGCCCAGCGAAGGTCCAACAAATGATTCAACAACACCAGCTTTCACACTGAGACGATCAACCAGGGCAAGAAAGGCCCCAGATCAACTCACATTGTCAATAGCTACATATTAACTTTTGGGGGGAGCGTTGTTATATGTGTAAACTTGTATTTACTCTGTACAGCTACCAGAGGGCTCATTCCCGGGAGTCCCAAGGGATCCCATAATCCCTTGGGAGCACAGGTATTTAAGAAGGCTTCACAGATTGGAGAGGCACTCTGGAGACCTGCAATAGAAGACTAAGGTCACACTTTACTTTGAGCTCACAGTGTTCAGTCTGACTCTTTCTCCACACACAACAAAAATAAGTAGAGGTGACAAGAGGAAATCATTTTTCACGCAGTGAGTTGTTGTGATCTGGAAAGCTTTGCCTGGATGGGTAGTGGAGACAGATGCAATAATAACTTTTAAAAGAAATTGGATGAATACTGAAAAGGAAAAATTTCCTTGGCTACAGAGAAAGAACGTGGGTGTGGGACCAATTGGACAGCTCTTTCAAACAGATGGCATAGGCACGATGAGACGAATGGTCACCTTATAAGAACATAAGAACATAAGAATTAGGAACAGGAGTAGGCCATCTAGCCCATCGAGCCTGCTCCGCCATTCAACAAGATCATGGCTGATCTGGCCGTGGACTCAGCTCCATTTACCCGCCCGCTCCCCATAACCCTTAATTCCCTTATTGGTTAAAAATCTATTTATCTGTGATTTGAATACCTTCAATGAGCTAGCCTCAACTGCTTCCTTGGGCAGAGAATGCCACAGATTCACAACCCTCTGGGAGAAGAAATTCACTCTCAACTCGGTTTTAAATTGGCTCCCCCATATTTTGAGGCTGTGCCCCCTAGTTCTAGTCTCCCCGACCAGTGGAAACAACCTCTCTGCCTCTATCTTGTCGATCCCTTTCATTATTTTAAATGTTTCTATAAGATCACCCCTCATCCTTCTGAACTCCAACGAGTAAAGACCCAGTCTACTCAATCTATCATCATAAAGTAACCCCCTCATCTCCGGAATCAGCCTAGTGAATCGTCTCTGTACCCCCTCCAAAGCTAGTATATCCTTCCTTAAGAAAGGTGATCAAAACTGCACGCAGTACTCCAGGTGCGGCCTTACCAATACCCTATACAGTTGCAGCAGGACCTCCCTGCTTTTGTCCTCCATCCCTCTCGCAATGAAGGCCAACATTCCATTCGCCTTCCTGATTACCTGCTGCACCTGCAAACTAACTTTTTGGGATTCATGCACAAGGACCCCCAGGTCCCTCTGCACCTCAGCATGTTGTAATTTCTCCCCATTCAAATAATATTCCCTTTTAATGTTTTTTTTTCCAATGTGGATGACCTCACACTTTCCGACATTGTAGTCCATCTGCCAAACCTTAGCCCATTCGCTTGACCTATCGAAATCTCTTTGCAGCCTCTCTGTGTCCTCTACAAAACCTGCTTTCCCACTAATCTTTGTGTCATCTGCACATTTTGTTACACTACACTCTGTCCCCTCTTCCAGGTCATCTATGTATATTGTAAACAGTTGTGGTCCCAGCATCGATTCCTGTGGCACACCACGAACCACCGATTTCCAACCTGAAAAGGACCCATTTATCCCGACTCTCTGCTTTCTGTTAGCCAGCCAATTCTCTATCCATGCTAATACATTTCCTCTGACTCCGCGTACCTTTATCTTCTGCAGTAACATTTTGTGTGGCACCTTATCGAATGCCTTTTGAAAATCTAAATACACCACATCCATTGGTACACCTCTATCCACCATGCTCGTTATATCCTCAAAGAATTCCAGTAAATTAGTTAAACATGATTTCCCCTTCATGAATCCAAGTTGCGTCTGCTTGATTGCACTATTCCTATTTAGATGTCCCGCTATTTCTTCCTTAATGATAGCTTCAAGCATTTTCCCCACTACAGATGTTAAACTAACCAGCCTATAGTTACCTGCCTTTTGTCTGCCCCCTTTTTTAAACAGAGGCGTTACATTAGCTGCTTTCCAATCCGCTGGTACCTCCCCAGAGTCCAGAGAATTTTGGTAGATTATAACGAATGCATCTGCTATAACTTCCGCCATCTCTTTTAATACCCTGGGATGCATTTCATCAGGACCAGGGGACTTGTCTACCTTGAGTCCCATTAGCCTGTCCAGCACTACCCCCCTAGTGATAGTGATTGTCTCAAGGTCCTCCTTCCCACATTCCTGTGACCAGCAATTTTTGGCATGGTTTTTGTGTCTTCCACTGTGAAGACCGAAGCAAAATAATTGTTTAAGGTCTCAGCCATTTCCACATTTCCCATTATTAAATCCCCCTACTCATCTTCAAAGGGACCAACATTTACTTTAGTCACTCTTTTCCATTTTATATATCGGTAAAAACTTTTACTATCTGTTTTTATGTTTTGCGCAAGTTTACTTTCGTAATCTATCTTTCCTTTCTTTATTGCTTTCTTAGTCATTCTTTGCTGTTGTTTAAAATTTTCCCAATCTTTTATTTTCCCACTAACCTTGACCACCTTATACGCATTGGTTTTTAATTTGATACTCTCCTTTATTTCCTTGGTTATCCACGGCTGGTTATCCCTTCTGTTACCGCCCTTCTTTTTCACTGGAATATATTTTTGTTGAGTACTATGAAAGAGCTCCTTAAAAGTCCTCCACTGTTCCTCAATTGTGCCACCGTTTAGTCTGTGTTTCCAGTCAACTTTAGCCAACTCTGCCCTCATCCCACTGTAGTCCCCTTTGTTTAAGCATAGTACGCTCGTTTGAGACACTACTTCCTCACCCTCAATCTGTATTACATAGAAACATAGAAACATAGAAACTAGGTGCAGGAGTAGGCCATTCGGCCCTTCTAGCCTGCATCGCCATTCAATGAGTTCATGGCTGAACATACAACTTCAGTACCCCATTCCTGCTTTCTCACCATACCTCTTGATTCCCCTAGTAGTAAGGACTTCATCTAACTCCTTTTTGAATATATTTAGTGAATTGGCCTCAACAACTTTCTGTGGTCGAGAATTCCACAGGTTCACCACTCTCTGGGTGAAGAAATTCCTCCTCATCACGGTCCTAAATGGCTTCCCCCTTATCCTTAGACTGTGTCCCCTGGTTCTGGACTTCCCCAACATTGGGAACATTCTTCCTGCATCTAACCTGTCTAACTCCGTCAGAATTTTAAACGTTTCTATGAGGTCCCCTCTCATTCTTCTGAACTCCAGTGAATACAAGCCCAGTTGATCCAGTCTTTCTTGATAGGTCAGTCCCACCATCCCGGGAATCAGTCTGGTGAACCTTCGCTGCACTCCCTCAATAGCAAGAATGTCCTTCCTCAAGTTAGGAGACCAAAACTGTACACAATACTCCAGGTGTGGCCTCACCAAGGCCCTGTACAATTGTAGCAACACCTCCCTGCCCCTGTACTCAAATCCCCTCGCTATGAAGGCCAACATGCCATTTGCTTTCTTAACCGCCTGCTGTACCTGCATGCCAACCTTCAATGACTGATGTACCATGACACCCAGGTCTCTTTGCACCTCCCCTTTTCCTAATCTGTCACCATTCAGATAATAGTCCGTCTCTCTGTTTTTACCACCAAACTGGATAACCTCACATTTATCCACATTATACTTCATCTGCCATGCATTTGCCCACTCACCTAACCTATCCAAGTCGCTCTGCAGCCTCATAGCATCCTCCTCGCAGCTCACACTGCCACCCAACTTAGTGTCATCCGCAAATTTGGAGATACTACATTTAATCCCCTCGTCTAAATCATTAATGTACAGTATAAACAGCTGGGGCCCCAGCACAGAACCTTGCGGTACCCCACTAGTCACTGCCTGCCATTCTGAAAAGTACCCATTTACTCCTACTCTTTGCTTCCTGTCTGACAACCAGTTCTCAATCCACGTCAGCACACTACCCCCAATGCCATGTGCTTTAACTTTGCACATTAATCTCTTGTGTGGGACCTTGTCGAAAGCCTTCTGAAAGTCCAAATAAACCACATCAACTAGTTCTCCCTTGTCCAATCTACTGGAAACATCCTCAAATTCAACCATACTGTGATCACTCATTCCGAGAGGATCTTTTACGAGGAGATCGTTTATTATTCCTGTCTCATTACACAGGACCAGATCTAAGATCGCTTGCTCCCTTGTAGGTTCTGTAACATAGTGTTCTAAGAAACAATCCTGTATGCATTCTATGAATTCCTCCTCAAGGCTACCCCGTGCGATTTGAGTTGACCAATCGATATGTAGGTTAAAATCCCCCATGATTACTACCGTTCCTTTTTCACATGCCTCCATTATTCCCTTGAATATTGCCCGCCCCACCGTGAAGTTATTATTTGAGGGCCTATAAACTACGCCCACCAGTGACTTTTTCCCCTTACTATCTCTAATCTCCACCCACAATGATTCAACATTTTGTTCATTAGAGCCAATATCGTCTCTCACAACTGCCCTGATATCTTCCTTTATTAACAGAGCTACCCCACCGCCTTTCCCTTCTTGTCTATCTTTCCGAATTGTCAGATATCCCTGTCTGTTTAATTCCCAGTCTTGGCCACCCTGCAACCACGTTTCTATAATGGCCACCAAATCATACCCATTTACTTTACTTCGAATGCTGCGTGCGTTTAGGTAGAGTGTTTTAATACTGGTTTTTAAACCATGATTTTTAGTTTTGATCCCTCCTGCAGCCCCTTTATATTCATACATATTGTCCCTTCCTATCACCTTGTGGTTTACACTTACCCAATGCTACTCTGCTCTGTTGCCTCCTGCCTTTTGCATTCTTTCTTGGGGTCCTGTTCATCTGAGCTCTCATCCATTCTAACTAGCTCAGAGCCCTCTCCTGTGTTCTGAATACTCCTTGCATTGAGGCACCGAGCTTTCATGATTGCCTTTTTATTGCACTTTGACCCTTTCGAATTTTGCTGTACAGTGGCCCTTTTTGTTTTTTGCCTTGGGTTTCTCTGCCCTCCACTTTTATTCATCTCCTTTCTGTCTTTTGCTTTTTTTCCTTTTTGTTTCCCTCTGTCTCCCTGCATTGGTTCCCATCCCCCTGCCATATTAGTTTAACTCCTCCCCAACAGCACTAGCAAACACTCACCCTAGGACATTGGTTCCGGTCCTGCCTTGGTGCAGACCGTCCGGTTTGTACTGGTCCCACCTCCCTCAGAACCGGTTCCAATGACCCAGGAATTTGAATCCCTCCCTGCTGCACCACTGCTCAAGTCACGTATTCATCTGAGCTATCCTGCGATTCCTACTCTGACTAGCACGTGGCACTGGTAGCAATCCCGAGATTACTATTTTGAGGTCCTACGTTTTAATTTAGCTCCTAGCTCCTTAAATTCGTCTCATAGGACCTCATCCCTTTTTTTACCTATATCGTTGGTACTAATGTGCACCATGACAACTGGCTGTTTACCCTCCCTTTTCAGAATGTCCTGCACCCGCTCCGAGACATCCTTGACCCTTGCACCAGGGAGGCAACATACCATCCTGGAGTCTCAGTTGCGGCTGCAGAAACGCCTATCTATTCCCCATACAATCGAATCCCCTATCACTATCGCTCTCCCATGAACTTGGCTGATGCTGCCCTCCCCTGATGAGTCATCCCCCTCAACAGTACTCAAAGCGGTGTATCTGTTTTGCAGGGGGATGACCGCAGGGGACCCCTGCACTACCTTCCTTGCACTGCTCTTCCTGCTGGTCTTCCATTCCCTAGCTGGCTGTGGACCCTTCACCAGTGGTGTCCCTGAGTTCCCAGCTTCTGTGCTGTATCATTCTATGATTCTGTGAAAAACCATACTGAAGTCGGCGTCTAATTGAGTTTTCCGACACAATCTTTCTCCTCCCTGCATCCCCAACTTTTTACACCATCTCCTACTCCCCAATCATGAATTCCCAGAACCTCAAAACTGTGCAATGCCTCACCTCTCCTCTCTCTCTCACTCAGCTCTCCCCCGCTACATGCTACAGATTTTTAACTCCAAAAGGTTGCTGTATCCTAATCACGACTTCTTCATTAATCTCTTATTCACTTCCTCTGGGGTTCGTGAGCCTTTCATTTGGAATAAAAATGGACCTTCATCCTCCTGCTAGTTAGCGCAGAAATAATTACCACTCAAACTCCACCCCTGCCGTGATTTTAGCACGACGGGTACAACGTCCTGAATCCGGCTGTCCAAAAACCCAAATTGTCAGAAAACCGGACATTTTTGCGGTGGCCAAGATGGCGCCATCGGGCGGCGAGGGGAGGAGGAAACCGGTAAAAAATGCTACGCACGGAGGGGGGGGGGAGGTGGGGGTTGCGGGCGGTGAGGAGCGAAGGGGCGATGGGAATCGACGGGCGGCGAGGAGCGGAGGAATCGGCGGGAATCGGCGGGCAGCGAGGAGCGCCAACAGTGAGGTCCGAAAACTGACAAACCCGAAACAGTGGCACGGACTCATTCCCGAGGTTGCCGGATTTCAGAGGTTGTGCCTGTATAGAATAGCCAAAGGCTCATTCAGCCCTGGCACCAATGTGCCAGGAGCACTCGGTGTTCGACAGCTTCAGTCATCTTAGCAACTGCCCATGATTGAAAACAGGAGCTCAGTGTGTGGGGAATCTCAAGTGAAGTCCTGTGCCCTGCCACTCTGTGCTGAGCCTTCCCTGAGGCTAGGCCTTGACAAGACATTGCTTCAGATTCCGGACTTCAACAAAGAGTTTGTCGCCGATTTTTAACTCGAACTGGTAAAGTAGTGCCGCCTTGGCTCAGTTCAAAGAATCTTATCGTAGAATCACAGAAACTTACAAGACAGGAGGAGGCCATTTCGCCCATTGTGTCCGTGCCGGCCGACAAAGAGCCATCCAGCTAATCCCACTTTCCAGCTCACTGTCCATAGCCCTGTAAGTTGCGGCACTTCAGGTGCACATCCAAGTACTTTTTAAATGTGGTGAGGGTTTCTGCCTCTACCACCCTTTCAGGCAGTGAGTTCCAGACCCCCCACCACCCTCTGGATGAAGAAATTTCCTCTCAAATCGCCTCTAAAACTCTTACCAATTACTTCAAATCTATGCCCCCTGGTTGATGACCCATCTGCTAAGGGAAATAGGTCCTTCCTATCCAGGCCACTCATAATTTTACACATCTCAATAAGGTCTCCCCTCAGCCTCCTCTGTTCTAAAGAAAACAACCCCAGTCTACCCAATCTTTCCTCACAGCTAAAATTCTTCAGTCCAGGCAACATCCTCATAAATCACCTCTGTACTCCCTCAAGTGCAATCACATCTTTCCTGTAATATGCTGACCAGAACTACACGTAGTACTCTTGCTGCAGCGTAACTAGTGCTTTGTATAGTTCAAGGATAACCCACCTGCTCTTGTATTCTATGCCTCGGCTAATAAAGGCAAGTATTCCCGATGCCTTCATGACCACTTTATCTACCTGGCCTGCTACCTTCAGGGATCTGTGGACATGCACTCCAAGGTCCCTTTGTTCCTCTACACTTCTCAGTGTCCGACCATTTGTTGTGTATTCCCTCTCCTTGCTCGATCTCCCCAAATGCATTACCTCACACTTCTCCGGATTGAATACCATTTGCCACTGTTGTGCCCACCTGAACAGTCATTGATATTTTCCTGCAGTCTGCAGCTTTCTTCTTAATTATCAACCACACAGCTGATTTTAGTATCATCTGAAAACGTCTTAATCATACTCGCGACATTCAAATCTAAATCATTGATATAAACCACAAAAAGCAAGAGACCAAGTACTGAGCTCTGTGGAACCTTATTGGAAACATCCTTCCAGTCACAAACACTCTAAACACCCATCAACCATTACCCTTAGCTTCCTGCCTCAGACAATTTTGGATCCAACTTGTCACTTTGCCCTTGATCCCATGGGCTATTACTTTCGTGACCAGTCTGCCATGTGGGACCTTATCAAAAGCTTTGCTATAATCCATATATACACTACATCATACGCACTGCCCTCATCGATCCTCCTGGTTACCTCCTCGAAAAATTCAATCACGTTAATCAGTCATTGAGGGTTGGCATGCAGGTACAGCAGGCGGTTAAGAAAGCAAATGGCATGTTGGCCTTCATAGCGAGGGGATTTGAGTACAGGGGCAGGGAGGTGTTGCTACAGTTGTACAGGGCCTTGGTGAGGCCACACCTGGAGTATTGTGTACAGTTTTGGTCTCCTAACTTGAGGAAGGACATTCTTGCTGTTGAGGGAGTGCAGCGAAGGTTCACCAGACTGATTCCCGGGATGGTGGGACTGACATATCAAGAAAGACTGGATCAACTGGGCTTGTATTCACTGGAGTTCAGAAGAATGAGAGGGGATCTCATAGAAACGTTTAAAATTCTGATAGGTTTCAACAGGTTAGATGCAGGAAGAATGTTCCCAATGTTGGATAAGGATAAGGGGTAAGCCATTTACGACCGAGATGAGGAGAAACTTCTTCACCCAGAGAGTGGTGAACCTGTGGAATTCTCTACCACAGAAAGTTGTTGAGGCCAATTCACTAAATATATTCAAAAAGGAGTTAGATGAAGTCCTTACTACTAGGGGGATTAAGGGGTATGGCGAGAAAGCAGGAATGGGGTAGGAAGTTGCATGTTCAGCGATGAACTCATTGAATGGCGGTGCAGGCTAGAAGGGCCGAATGGCCTACTCCTGCACCTATTTTCTATGTTTCTATGTTTCTACGACCATCCCTTAACAAATCCGTGTTACTGTCCTTGATTAATCCATGTCTTTCTAAATGAAGATTTATCCTGTCGCT
This sequence comes from Pristiophorus japonicus, assembly GCF_044704955.1. Lineage (NCBI taxonomy): Eukaryota > Metazoa > Chordata > Chondrichthyes > Pristiophoridae > Pristiophorus > Pristiophorus japonicus. Next base: position 14,231,634 of record NC_091978.1, read on the forward strand.
CAGAATTTTTTTCCAATAATTTTCCCACCACTGAGGTTAGGCTGACTGGCCTGTAATTACTCGATCTATCCTTTTCTCCATTTCTAAACAAAGGTACAACTTTAGCAGTCCTCCAGTCCGCTGGCAGCGTACCTGTAACCAGAGACGATTGAATAATGATGGTCAGAGCCTTTGCTATTTCCTCTTTTGCTTCTCTTAACAGCCTGGCATACATTTCATCCGGGCCTGGGGATTTATCCACTTTCATAGCTGCCTTAATACTTCCAGATATAAAAGGGGTCAGAGGGTCTAGTAAGAAGGAGGAACTGCTAGGAGGATCAAGGGGTATGGCGAGAAAGCAGGAATGGGGTACTGAAGTTGCATGTTCAGCGATGAACTCATTGAATGGCGGTGCAGGCTCGAAGGGCCGAATGGCCTACTCCTGCACCTATTTTCTATGTTTCTATGTTTCCTCTCTCACTATGTTTATTTCATCTAATATTTCACACTCTTCCTCCCTGATTGCAATGCCTGCATCGCCCCTCTAGTTTGTGAAAATAGATGCAAAGTTTTCATTAACAACCATACCCATGTCTTCTGACTCCACACACAGATTACCTTTGTGGTCTCTGTTATGCCTGTAATGCACTTATGAATGACTCCATGAGGCAATGTGTTGTACTCAAACTGTAGTGACCTTGGTCCTTTATTCGTAACTCCAGAGTGAGGCACAATCATGGTGAGCAGCCTTTTATACTGGGCCCTTCACACCTATGCAGGTGACCCTGTAACACGCTGGAGCTTTTGTGTTACAGGCTTTGCATACGTACTCAGCAAACCGACACTGGTGAGTCCTATGGTTTCCTCCACAAGCCAGCATGGTGCTACTCGATTAGCACCCCTCGGCAGACTCTGAGTTCTGGAACCCTGAGGTCTGTGCTCTCTGCCCTGGACAGAGCCACGTTCTACAGTCTTGCCTGTGAAAGGCACCATTCTGTGTACAGTACTAGCCGGGTTTGAGTCCACAGGATGAATAATTTGCTTGGTGCTGCAGATCGAGGTCATGAACGCCTGACTGATGCTAATGGCCTTCTGCAGGTTGACTGTGGTGTTGGCAGATAATAGCTTGTGAAGAAGGCCCTCGTGGCCAATTCCCATAATGAAAATGTCTCGCAATGCTCCGTTGAGCTGCGTGCCGAAATTACATGGTGCCGCAAGTCTCCTGAGGTCAGCAGCATATTTTACCATCCCTTGGCCCTCAGGTCTGTGGTGAGTGTAGAATCTGTGCCTGGCCGTGAGGATGTTCTGTTTTGGTTTTAGTTGGTCGTGAATTAGTTCAGTCAGCTCATCATATGTCTTATCCTTGGCCTTCGTGGGTGCCAGCAAGTCCCTGACGAGGTGGAAGACCTCGGGCCCACAACTGGTCAGCAGTATAGCCTTGCGCTTCACCGCCGATGTGTCCGTCTCCCCTGACAAGTTATTTGCCACGAAATATTGCTTGAGCCTTTCCGTGAAGGCATCCCAATCATCACCCTCTGCAAAGTCTTTTAGTGTGCCAAAAGTAGCCATAATAGCGTGAAAGTCCGTATTCTCGTCGCCAGTTGTTACGCACTTATGAATGACTCCATGAGGCAATGTGTTGTAATCAAACTGTAGTGACCTTGGTACTTTATTCGTAACTCCAGAGTGAGGCACAAGCATGGTGGGCAGCCTTTTATACTGGGCCCTGCACACCTATGCAGGTGACCCTTGTTATATCTCAAATAAAGCAATGTGACTGAGTACTGTAGACTTGAGTAAGTGTGACCTTAGCCTCTTTATTCTGACTCCAGCGTGCTGGCACAGCATGGGAGGTCTGCCTATAGGCAGTGCTCCCAAGGGAGGCTGGGATCCCTTGGGACTCCAACAGATACGCCCTCTGGTAGCAGTAGAATGCTGGTTACAATGTATTGCATACATAACATCACTCCCCCCCTCCCAAAGTCAATAGTACACTTATTTACAGGGTGAGACGATCTGGAGCTTTCCGCTCCCTAGTCGATCGTCTCGGTACAAACACAGGTGCAGGTGAGTTGGTTGGGCCTTCCCTGGGCTGCTATGCAGCTGGCCTTGCTGGGCTACTGGGGATGATGGGTTCAGCTTCGTGGTCAACCGTGATGTCGGTTGCCACTTGTGTGTGTATCGGAGGGTCGAAGTTGGTGGTGTCCTCTTCAGGTTGCTCGTGGCTGTCTGTGAGTTGCAGTTTGGTTTGGTCCAAATGCTTTCTGCAAGATAGTCCATTGCAAGTTTGATCTCAAACACCCTACTCCCTTCTTTGGCTATGACAGTGCCAGCAAGCCCTTTGGGACCATGTCCATAGTTGGTCATTGACTTCAATATCGCACGCCAAATTTGCGTGATCATGGTACATGCTTTGTTGATGCCGCTGCCCTCGACATGATCATGGAGATCAGGGTGGACTAGAGAGAGCCTTGTTTTGAGTGCCATTTTCATGAGCAGCTCGGCAGGGGGAACCCCGGTGAGCAAGTGGGGTTATGTGTGGTAGCTGAGCAGGACTTGGGACAGGTGGGTCTGCAGGGAGCCTTCCGACACACGTTTCAAGCTTTGCTTGATGGTTTGGACTGCCCGTTCTGCCTGGCCATTAGATGTGGGCTTGAATGGGGCAGATGTGACGTGCTTGATCCCATTGCGGGTCATGAATTCCTTGAATTCAACGCTGGTGAAGCACGTCCCATTGTTACTGACAAGGACATCAGGGAAACGTTCATACGCGACCTACACAGTACCCATCCAGGCATAGTAATGATGAAAGCTATAGCCAGATCCCATGTGTGCGTGGAAAAACATGGCTCGTAGGCTTTCAATGGTGGCAGTGGACATGCTTACAGACATTATTACACATTCAATCCATTTTGAATAAGCATCCACAACAACCAAAAACATTTTGCCTAGAAACGGGCCAGCGGAGTCAACTGGATCCTAGACCAGGGTTTGGAGAGCCATGACCACAAACTTAGCGGTGCCTCCCTGGGTCATTGCTCAGTTGAGAGCAAGTGTTGCATTGGCGCACACAAGATTCCAAATCTGAGTTGATGCCGGGCCACCACACATGGGATCTGGCTATAGCTGTCATCATTACTATGCCTGGGTGGGTACTGTGTAGGTCGCGTATGAACGTTTCATCTTTGCGCCGCTGGAATGGCTTGATCTATTCAATCATCTCCGCTGGGACGCTGGACCAGCTCCCATGGAGGACACAGTTTTTTACAAGGTACAGTAAAGGATTCTGGCTGGTCCAGGTCCTGATCTGGCGGGATGTAACGGGTGACTTTTCGTTTTCAAATGCATCCATCACTAAGAGCAACTCTGTCGTTTGTGCTATTTCCACCCTGGTGGTGGACAAAGGTAGCTGACTGAGAGCATCAGCGCAGTTCTCTTTGCCTGGCCTGTGGCGAATTCCATAGTTATATGCAGACAGCGTGAGCGTCCACCTTTGGATGCGAGCAGAGGCATTGTATTAATACCGTTGCTCTCTGAGAATAGCGATATGAGCGGCTTATGTGCTGGTTCTGTGCTGGGGCCCCAGCTGTTTACACTGTACATTAATGATTTAGACGAGGGGATTAAATGTAGTATCTCCAAATTTGCGGATGACACTAAGTTGGGTGGCAGTGTGAGCTGCGAGGAGGATGCTATGAGGCTGCAGAGCGACTTGGATAGGTTAGGTGAGTGGGCAAATGCATGGCAGATGAAGTATAATGTGGATAAATGTAAGGTTATCCACTTTGGTGGTAAAAACAGAGACAGACTATTATCTGAATGGTGACAGATTAGGAAAAGGGGAGGTGCAAAGAGACCTGGGTGTCGTGGTACATCAGTCATTGAAGGTTGGCATGCAGGTGCAGCAGGCGGTTAAGAAAGCAAATGGCATGTTGGCCTTCATAGCAAGGGGATTTGAGTACAGGGGCAGGGAGGTGTTGCTACAGTTGTACAGGGCATTGGTGAGGCCACACCTGGAGTATTGTGTACAGTTTTGGTCTCCTAACCTGAGGAAGGACATTCTTGCTATTGAGGGAGTGCAGCGAAGGTTCACCAGACTGATTCCCGGGATGGTGGGACTGACCTATCAAGAAAGACTGGATCAACTGGGCTTGTATTCACTGGAGTTCAGAAGAATGAGAGGGGACCTCATAGAAACATTTAAAATTCTGACGGGGTTAGACAGGTTAGATGCAGGAAGAATGTTCCCAATGTTGGGGAAGTCCAGAACCAGAGGTCACAGTCTAAGGATAAGGGGGAAGCCAATTAGGACCGAGATGTGGAGGAACTTCTTCACCCAGAGAGTGGTGAACCTGTGGAATTCTCTACCACAGAAAGTTGTTGAGGCCAATTCACTAAATATATTCAAAAAGGAGTTAGATGAGGTCCTTACTACTAGGGGGATCAAGGGGTATGGCGAGAAAGCAGGAATGGGGTACTGAAGTTGAATGTTCAGCCATGAACTCATTGAATGGTGGTGCAGGCTAGAAGGGCCGAATGGCCTACTCCTGCACCTATTTTCTATGTTTCTATGGTCAGTTTCTAACTCGAACTTCAGCCCAAACAGATACTGGTGCATTTTTTTCACCCCGTAACTGCATGCCAGAGCTTCTTTTTCAATCATGCTGTAGGCCCTTTCGGCCTTGGACAAACTCCTGGACGCATAAGCGACCGGTTGCAATGTTCCCGATTCGTTTGCTTGTTGTAACACACACCCGACTCCGTACGAAGACGCATCGCAAGCTAGCACTAAACATTTATATGGGTCATACAGATCAAGCAGTTTGTTGGAACATAACAGATTTCTGGCTTTCTAAAAAGCAGTCTCTTGTGATTTTCCCCCATACCCAGTCATCTCCCTTGCATAGCAACATCTGTAGAGGTTCTAGCAAGGTGCTTAACCCGGGTAGGAAATTACCAAAATAATTGAGGAGCCCTAGGAACGTCCGCAGCTCCGTCACGTTCTGTGGTCTCGGCGTGTTCTTGATGGCCTCCATCATGGCGTCGGTGGGTCTGATGCCGTCTGCTGTGATTCTTCTCCCTAAGAACTCGACTTCCGGCATCAGGAAAACACACATCGAGCGTTTCAACATCAGTCCCACATGATCTAGCTGACTTAGAACCTCTTCCAGGTTCTGCAAGTGTTCGATGGTGTCCTGACCTGTGATCAATATGTTGTCCTGGAAAACCATGGTGTGCGGAAACGACTTTAGCAGACTCTCCGTGTTCCTTTCAAAAATAGCCGTGGCTGATCGAATCCCAAACGGGCATCAATTGTAGATGAACAGATCTTTGTGCGTGTTGATGCAGGTGAGGCCTTTCGAAGATTCCACCAGCTCCTGCGTCATGTAGGCCGAGGTCAGGTCCAACTTGGTGAACGTCTTCCCTCCTGCCAGTGTCACCAATAGGTCGTCTGCCTTGGGTAGAGGGTACTGGTCCTGCAACGGAAAATGGTTAATCGTTACTTTATAGTCCCCACAAATTCTAACCGTGCCATCGCCCTTGAGAACCAGAACAATCAGACTGGCCCGCTCGTTGAACTCAACCGGTGCGATGATGCCCTCTTGTTGCAGCCTGTCCAGCTCGATCTCCACTTTCTCTCACATCATGTACGGCACCGCACGTGCCTTGTAGTGGATGGGTCGTGTACCGGGAACCAAGTGGATCTGCACTTTCGCCCCAGAGAAATTTCCGATGCCTGGCTCAAACAACGATGGGAACTTGCTCAAAATCTGGGCACATGAGGCGTCGTCGATGGATGAAAGCGCTCGGATGTCGTCCCAGTTCCAGCGGATTTTCCCCAGCCAGCTTCTACCGAACAGTGTGGGGCCATCTCCTGGTACAATCCATATTGGTAGTTCGTGCACCCCTCCATCATAGGAGACTTTTACTGCTGCACTGCCAATTACAGGGATCAGCTTTTTAGTGTAAGTTCTCAGCTTGGTGTGAATGGGGCTCAGTTTGGGCCTGTGTGCTTTGTTGCACCACAGCCTCTCGAAGGCCTTTTTGCCCCCATGTCCAATTCCATGGATACTGGAATTCCATTCAGTTCAACTTTTAACATGATCGGTGGACATTTTGTGGTAAAGGTGTGTACCCCGTACACTTCTGCCTCCTCGGTTCGAGTCTCTAGTTCAGTTTGGTCTGCCATGGATCGGTCTTCCTCTGCAACGTGGTGGTTTGCAGGGTTTGCAGCTCGTCTGCGCATTCGCTGGAGGTGTCCCACTGTTCCACAGCCTTTGCACGCATAGTGTTTGAAGGGGCATTGATGGGCTCGATAATCACCTCCGCAGCGCCAACAAGATGTGAATTGCCTCGCATTCACACTTGTAGGCGGACTCTGAGTCATCTGAGGTCATGCAGCTGCAGGCATGTACGTTCTGCCACATGCATTCCTGCCTGAAAATGACATCACTTTGTGTACAGTACTTGCTGATGCATCTTTATGCTGTTTAGTGTTCTCGCTGGTGGACATAAATGCCTGGGCTATCGTTATGGCTTTGCTCAGGTTCGGTGTTTCAACAGTCAAAAGTTTGTGAAGGATAACCTCATGGCCAATGCCAAGCACAAAAAAGTCTCTTTGCATTTGCTCCAGGAATCCATCAAATTTGCAATGTCCTGCAAAGTGCCTTAGTTCGGCGACGTAGCTCGCTACTTCCTGGCAGCATTCTCATTCCCTCCCAGCTCGTTGGCCATGAAGTATTGGTCGAGTCGATCTACGACGGCTTCCCAATCATCACCTTCTGAGAATTTCTCCAGGATAGCAACAGTTCTCTGCATTTTCGCGTGATGGTTCGTTATCTATTACTCATCGCCAGTTGTTATATTTCAAATAAAGCAATGTGACTGAGTACTGTAGACTTGAGTAAGCGTGACCTTAGTCTCTTTATTCTGACTCCAGAGTGCTGGCACAGCATGGGAAGCTTGCTTATAGGCAGTGCTCCCAAGGGATGCTGAGATCCCTTGGGACTCCAACAGATGCGCCCTCTGGTGGCGGTAGAATGCATTTACAAGGTGTTGCATACATAACAACCCTCAGGTCTCCCATCGCAATGCCCTCTGGTGGAAAGCCTCTGTCACAGGGGCAGGAAACCCCGGTCTCCACAAGATGCACCCTCTAGTGGTGCCAGCATAGCATATACACAGTGTAGAAACATAGAAACATAGAAAATAGGTGCAGGAGTAGGCCATTCGGCCCTTTGAGCCTGCACCACCATTCAATAAGATCATGTATGATCATTCACCTTAGTACCCCATTCCCGTTTTGTCTCCATACCCCTTGATCCCTTTAGCCGTAAGGGCCATATCTAACTCCCTCTTGAATATATCCAATGAACTGGCATCAACAACTCTCTGCAGAAGGGAATTCATCAGGTTAACAACTCTCTAAGTGAAGAAGTTTCTCCTCATCTCGGTCCTAAATGGCTTACCCCTTATCCTTAGATTATGTCCCCTGGTTCTGGACATCCCCAACATCGGGAACATTCTTCCTGCATCTAACTTGTCCAGTCCCATCAGAATTTTATATGTTTCTATGAGATCCCCTCTCATCCTTCTAAACTCCAGTGAATTCAGGCCAGTCGATCCAGTCTCTCCTCATATGTCAGTCCTGCCATCCTGGGAATCAGTTTGGTGAACCTGCGCTACACTCCCTCATTAGCAAGAACGTTCTTCCTCAGATTAGGAGACCAAAACTGAACACAATATTCCAGGTGAGGCCTCACCAAGGCCCTGTACAACTGCAGTAAGACCTCCCTGCTCCTATACTCAAATCCCCTTGCTATGAAGGCCAACATACCATTTGCCTTCTTTACCGCCTGCTGTACCTGCATGCCAACTTTCAATGACTGATGTACCATGACACCCAGGTCTCGTTGCACCTCCCCTTTTCCTAATCTGCCACCATTCAGATAATATTCTACCTTTGTGTTTTTGCCACCAAAGTGGATAACCTAACAGTTATCCACATTATACTGCATCTGCCATGCGTTTGCCCACTCACCTAACCTGTCCAAGTCACCCTGCAGCCTTTTAGCGTCCTCCTCACAGCTCACACCGCCACCCAGCTTAGTGACATCTGCAAACTTGGAGATATTACACTCAATTTCCTCATCCAAATCATTAATGTATATTGTAAATAGCTGGGGTCCCAGCACTGAGCCCTGCGGCACCCCACTAGTCACTGCCCGCCATTCCAAAAAGGACCCGTTTATCCTGACTCTCTGCTTCCTGTCTGCCAACCAGTTCTCCATCCACGTCAGTACATTACCCCCAATACTTTGTGCTTTAATTTTGCACACCAATCTCTTGTGTGGGACCTTGTCAAAAGCCTTTTGAAAGTCCACATCCACTGGTTCACCCTTGTCCACTCTACTAGTTACATCCTCAAAAAATTCAAGAAGGTTTGTCAAGCATGATTTCCCCTCCACAAATCCATGCTGACTTGGACCGATCCCGTCACTGCTTTCCAAATGTGCTGCTATTTCATCTTTAATAATTGATTCCAACATTTTCCCCACTACTGATGTCAGGCTAACCTCTTCTATAATTACCCGTTTTCTCTCTCCCTCCTTTCTTAAAAAGTGGTGTTACATTAGCTACCCTGCAGTCCATAAGAACTGATCCAGAGTTGATAGACTGTTGGAAAATGATCACCAATGCATCCACTATTGCTAGGGCTACTTCCTTAACTACTCTGGGATGCAGACTATCAGGTCCCGGGATTTATCGGCCTTCAATCCCATCAATTTCCCGAACACAATTTCCTGCCTAATAAGGATTTCCTTCAGTTCCTCCTTCTCACTAGACCCTCGGTCCCCTAGTATTTCCGGAAGGTTATTTTTGTCTTCCTTCGTGAAGACAGAACCAAAATATTTGTTTAACTGGTCCACCATTTCTTTGTTCCCCTTTATAAATTCACCTGAATCTGACTGCAAGGGACCTACGTTTGTTTTCACTAAGCTTTTTCTCTTCACATATCTATTGAAGCTTTTGCAGTCAGTTTTTATTTTCCCAGCAAGCTTCCTCTTATACTCTATTTTCCCCCTCTTAATTAAACCCTTTGTCCTCCTCTGCTGTATTATGAAATTCTCCCAGTCCTCAGGTTTGCTGCTTTTTCTGGCCAATTTATATGCCTCTTCCTTGGATTTAATACTATCCTTAATTTCCTTTGTTAGCCACAGTTGAGCCACCTTCCCCATTTTATTTTTACTCCAGACAGGGATGTACAATTATTGAAGTTCATGCATGTGATCTTTAAATGTTTGCCATTGCCTATCCACTGTCAACCCTTTAAGTATCACTCGCCAGTCTATTCTTGCCAATTCACGTGTCATACCATAAAAGTTACCTCTCCTTAAGTTCAGGACCCTAGTCTCTGAATTAACTGTGTCACTCTCCATCTTAATAAAGAATTCTACCATATTATGTAAACCTTATTGAAAGTACATGAGATAACATGTCTCCATCTTATGCAACTATACAGTGACTACACGGAGCGTTTATCTATAATCTGCATATATAACAGTGTCTAATAGGCCCCATTCTTTCTTTAGTTAACCTCTTGCTCTTAATGTATTTATAAAACATATTTAGGTTTTCCTTGATTTTACTTGCCAAAGTCTTGTCATGCTCTCTCTGCTTTCCTAATTTCCTTTTTAATTGCACCCCTGCACTTTCTATTACCCTCTAGACTTTCTGCAGTATTGAGCCCTCGGTATCTGGTATAAGCCTCCCTTTTTTCTTCATCCTACCCTGAACAGCACAGAAGGTCATTCAGCCCAACTTGCTTGTGCCAGCTCTTTGAAAAAGCTATTTAATTAGTCCCATCCACCTGCTCTTTCCACACAGCAATGCAAGGCTTTCCTTTTGAAGTATTTATTCAAATCCCTTTTGGAACTCACCATTGAATCTGCGTCCACCGCCCTTTTAAGCAGCGCATTCCAGGTTATAACAAATTCTCCTCAGCTCCCCGCTGATTCGTTTGTCGATGATCTGAAATCCGTGTCCTGTGGTTACCAACCCTCCCGGGCAGTGGAAACAGTTTCACCTTATTTACTCTGCCGAAACCCCTCACAACTCTGCAGCCCTCCATCAAGTCTCCCCTTTACTTTCTCAAAGTTTGCCGCGTTCTCAGCAGTGGCTCAGAACGCCGGGGTCCGAGACCCACCCAATCTAATCCAGTGCAGAATCGGAGAGGTGCTGGACTGCTGGCGATGCCGACCTTTGGATGAAGCAGTCCGTGAAATGGGAAGCGGTCGTTTCCCCACCCCTCCACTGGAGGAGCGCGGGTGCGTGGCCGGGCATCGCTCAGGAAGTCCCGCCCAGGACGTTCAACAACCGCTGCTGCAGGGAACCATACTGAGTATGCGAGGCCGCGTGGTAAATTTAGAAGGACCCACGCGCTGAGAAAAAAAATGAGTGCGAGCATTGATGGGAAGATGTCAGTGTTCCTATTCTGGTCGGATGAGGCTAATAAATGTCTTCAGTAGAAAAGAAAATTTTAGCGTGGTGTAAAACCGGCGGCCGATTGGCTATCGCACGTCTTGCACTCGTGTCCATAAAGTATGCACCTGTGAGTATGCTCACAGGTGTGTTCAGCTGTTGTGGGCAATGGCCAATTCACTTGGGAGTTGTGAGTCTGTGGAGAGAGAAGCTGCTGCAACTGCTTCTGCCTGTAGGGCTGCAAACCTGCGTGCCCAGGAAGAGGAGGAAGGGGCCTACTGCTTCAACTCTTCAGGGGAGAGCAGGAGAGCAGCTACAACACTGCTACAGAGTTGGAGAGAGGGGAAAAAAACACAAAAACCGATACGTATGCTTATCACTATAATAAATCACGCGTGGCCCACGCTGGAGCTGATCACCTTGTGACCTTTAGGTTTGATGTAACTCCAAAAGTGAGTACTGTCAGGGGGAGCCTGCTTTATATGGGGAGGCAGCACGAGGTGCAGTAATGTGTGCCTCCCGGGCTTGCCCCATCTGTTGGCTGTTACATGTAATTACATGGTACAGAGCATGGCTGCAAATACATCACAATACTTCCCCCAAGTCTTCGATGCGGTTTACAGGTCAAGCCCGACCGGGGGGGTCTGCGCTCTCTGGTTGAGCATCTGAGTTGGACACTGGGTGTGGGGGGCCTGACCGGAGTGTCGCTGCCTTGTGGTGCTGCAGCTCTGGTCGGACTGTCCGGTGCGATGGGTTCTGTCTCTTGGTGAACCGTCGGTTCTGTTGCTTGTGGTTGGAAGTCGATGTCACTGTAATCATCCACCGGTTCTTCTATCATCAGTGAACCTCAATTTGGTTTGATCGATGTGCTTCTTGCAGGTTTGGCCATTAGTGAGTCTTACCACAAATACCCTACTCCCCTCTTTAGCTACAACAGTGCCTGCGAGCCACTTGGGGCCCGTACCAAAGTTCAGCACAAAAACAGGGTCATCGACATTGATACAACGTGTTACAGAGTTACGGTCATGATATGTACATTGCTTAAGACGCCGGTTTTCGACAATCTCACTTAAAACTGGGTGCACAAGGGACAAGCTTGTTTTGAGGGTCCTCTTCATGAGGAGTTCGGCGGGCGGAACCCCTGTGAGTGAGTGGGGCGTCGTCCGATACACAAGCAGCACGCAAGACAGATGGGTCTGCAAGGGGCCTTCTGTCACTCGCTGCATGCCCTGCGTTATGATCTGTACTGCCCGTTCAGCTTGGCCATTGGAGGCTGGTTTGAACGGGGTCGACCTGACATGCTTTACGCTGTTACAACACATAAATTCGTGAAATTTGGAACTCATAAAGCACGGTCCATTGTCACTAACAAGGACGTCGGGCAGGCCATGCGTGGCGATCATTTTCCGAAGACTCTCTATTTTGGCAGTGGATGTACTGGACGATTTTATAACACATTCGATCCATTTAGAATAAGTATCAATTATAACGAGGAACATTTTTCCTAGAAAGGGACATAGAAACATAGAAACAGAAAATAGGTGCAGGAGTAGGTCATTCGGCCCTTCGAGCCTGCACCACCATTCAATATGATCATGGATAATCATGCAACTTCAGTACCCCATTCCTGCTTTCTCTCCATACCCCTTGATCCCTTTAGCTGTAAGGGCCATATCTAACTCCCTCTTGAATATATCCAATGAACTGGCATCAACAACTCACTGCAGTAGAGAATTCCACAGGTTAACAACTCTCTGAATGAAGAAGTTTCTCTTCATCTCAGTCCTAAATGGCTTACTCCATATTCTTAGACTGTGTCCCCAACATTGGGAACATTCTTCCTGAATCGAACCTGTCCAATTCTGTCAGAATGTTATATGTTTCTGATATATTCACAGAGCACCACACACAGAGCTTCCTAACATGGCAGGCAGCTCTCTCGGGAGTCTCCGGAATCTGCCTGGTTCTGTTTATTATTAACCCTACACTTGTAGTACACAATACGCCACATCCACAGTGTGGAGCTATAAACATTACAAGCTTACAGACATTTCAGTTTCGATGAGATCCCCTCTCATCCTTCTAAACTCCAGTGAATACAGGCCCAGTTGATCCAGTCTCTCCTCATATGTCAGTCCTGCCATCCCGGGAATCAGTCTGATGAACCTTCGCTGTACTCCCCCAATAGCAAGAACGTCCTTTCTCAGATTATGAGACCAAAACTGAACACAATATTCTAGGTGTGGCCTCACCAAGGCTCTGTACAAATGCAGTAAGACCTCCCTGCTCCTATACTCAAATCCCCTAGCTATGAAGGCCAACATACCATTTGCCTTCTTCACTGCCTGCTTTACCTGCATGCCAACTTTCAATGACTGATGAACCATGACACCCAGGTCTCATTGCACCTCCCCTTTTCCTAATCTGCCACCATTCAGATAATATTCTGCCTTTGTGGTTTTGCCACCAAAGTGGATAACCTCACATTTATCCACATTTTACTGCATCTACCATGTATTTGCCCACTCACCTAACCTGTCCAAGTCACCCTGCAGACTCTTAGCATCGTCCTCACAGCTCACACTGCCACCCAGCTTAGTGTCATCTGCAAACTTGGAGATATTACACTCAATTCAGATGAAGTACAGCAGGCGGTTAAGAAAGCAAATGGCATGTTGGCCTTCATAGCGAGGGGATTTGAGTACAGGGGCAGGGAGGTGTTACTACAGTTGTACAGGGCCTTGGTGAAGCCACACCTGGAGTATTGTGTACAGTTTTGGAATCCTAACTTGAGGAAGGATATTCTTGCTATTGAGGGAGTGCAGCGAAGGTTCACCAGACTGATTCCCGGGATGGCAGGACTGACATATCAAGAGAGATTGGATCAACTGGACTTGTATTCACTGGAGTTCAAAAGAATGAGAGGGAATCTCATTGAAACGTTTAAAATTCTGACGGGTTTAGACAGGTTAGATGCAGGAAGAATGTTCCCAATGTTGGGGAATTCTAGAACCAGGGGTCACAGTTTAAGGATAAGGGGTAAACCATTTAGGACCGAGATGAGGAGAAACTTCTTCACCCAGAGAGTGGTGAACCTGTGGAATTCTCAACCACAGAAAGTTGTTGAGGCCAATTCACTAAATATATTCAAAAAGGAGTTAGATGTAGTCTTTACTACTAGGGGGATCAAGGTGTATGGCGAGAAAGCAGGAATGGAGTACTGAAGTTGCATGTTCAGCCATGAACTCATTGAATGGCGGTGCAGGCTCGAAGGGCCGAATGGCCTACTCCTGCACCTATTTTCTATGTTTCTATGTTTCTAATTCCTTCATCTAAATCATTGATGTATATTGTAAATAGCTGGGGTCCCAGCACTGAGCCCTGCAGCACCCCACTAGTCACTGCCTGCCATTTTGAAAAGAACCTGACTGCTTCCTGTCTGCCAACCAGTTCTCTATCCACATCAGTAAATTACCCCCAATACCATGTGCTTTAATTTTGCACACCAATTTTGGGACCTTGTCAAAAGCCTTTTGAAAGTCCAAATACACCACATCCACTGGTTCTCCCTTGTCCACTCTACTAGTTACTAGCTACTCAAAAAAGTCTAGAAGATTCGTCAAGCATGATTTCCCTTTCATAAATCCATGCTGACTTGGACCAATCCTGTCACTGCTTTCCAAATGTGCTGCTATTTCATCTTTAATAATAGATTCCAACATTTTCCCCACGACTGATGTCAGGCTAACCGGTTTCTAATTACCCGTTTTCTCTCTCCCTCCTTTTTAAAAAAGTGGTGTTACATTAGCTACCCTCCAGTCCAGAGGAACTGATCCAGAGTCGATAGACTGTTGAAAAATGATCACCAATGCATCCACTATTTCTAGGACCACTTCCTTAAGTACTCTGGGGTACAGACTATCAGGCCCCGGGGATTTATTGGCCTTCAATCCCATCAATTTCCCTAACACAATTTCCCGCCTAATAAGGATTTCCTTCAGTTCCTCCTTCTCACTAGACCCTCGGTTCCCTTCTCACTAGACCCTTGATCCCCACGTAGTCTACGTGGATGCAGGACCAGGGTTTGGAGGGCCAGGACCACAGACTCAGGGGGGCTTCCCTGGGTGCATTGCTAAGTTGCGCGCACGTGTTGCACCAGCGTACGCACGACTCTAACTCTGCGTCGATGCTGGGCCACCACACGTGCGATCTTGCAATGGCTTTCATCATTACGATGCTAGCGTGTGTGCTATGGAGATCCTTGAGGAATAAATCTCTGCCCTTCTTGGGCAGGACTACGCGATTTCGCCACATTATGTATAAGAACATAAGAACATAAGAATTAGGAACAGGAGTAGGCCATCTAGCCCCTCGAGCCTGCTCCGCCATTCAACAAGATCATGGCTGATCTGGCCGTGGACTCAGCTCCACTTACCCGCCCTCTCCCCATAATCCTTAATTCCCTTATTGGTTAAAAATCTATCTATCTGTGATTTGAATACATTCAATGAGCTAGCCTCAACTGCTTCCTTGGGCAGAGAATTCCACAGACTCACAACCCACTGGGAGAAGAAATTTCTTCTCAACTCGGTTTTAAATTGGCTCCCCTGTATTTTGAGGCTATGCTCCCTAGTTCTAGTCTCCCCGACCAGTGGAAACAACCTCTCTGCCTCTATCTTGTCTATCCCTTTCATTATTTTAAATGTTTCCATAAGATCACCCCTCATCCTTCTGAACTCCAGCGAGTAAAGACCCAGTCTACTCAATCTATCATCATAAGGTAACCCCCTCATCTCCGGAATCAGCCTAGTGAATCGTCTCTGTACCCCCTCCAAAGCTAGTATATTCTTCCTTAAGTAAGGTGACCAAAACTGCATGCAGTACTCCAGGTGCGGCCTTACCAATACCCTATACAGTTGCAGCAGGACCGCCCTGATTTTGTACTCCATCCCTCTCGCAATGAAGGCCAACATTCCATTCGCCTTCCTGATTACCTGCTGCACCTGCCAACTAACTTTTTGGGATTCATGCACAAGGACGCGGTGTCCACCGGTACGCTCGCGGCCTTCCGCGAGAGGTGGGCACCGGAGGGACTGGAGTGCATCATCACGCCCGGCAACCAAATTTTAATTTGATTTTACGTTTTAAAGTTTAATTTGTTTTAATTGCCGGTGCTTTTAGTGTCCCCCTCCCCTTTTATAGGGGGCACTGGAAAAAGTTTGATTTTAGCGCCCCAAAAAAAAAAAGAAAAAGAAAAAAAAGGGGGCCTTGAAAATGTCTGGTGTGTCACCCAGGTCGGGTGGCACGGTTTAATGTTTTATGTTTTTCCAGATAAACTCAAAAGAGTTTCATGCACAAGGACCCCCAGGACCCTCTGCACCGCAGCATGTTGTAATTTCTCCCCATTCAAATAATATTCCCTTTTACTGTTTTTTTTCCCAAGGTGGATGACCTCACACTTTCCGACATTGTATTCCATCTGCCAAACCTTAGCCCATTCGCTTAACCTATCTAAATCTCTTTGCAGCCTCTCTGTGTCCTCGACACAACCCACTTTCCCACGAATCTTTGTGTCATCTACAAATTTTGTTACACTACACTCTGTCCCCTCTTCCACGTCATCTATGCATATTGTAAAAAGTTGTGGTCCCAGCACTGATCCCTGTGGCACACTAACCACCGATTTCCAACCTGAAAAGGACCCATTTATCCCAACCCTCTGCTTTCTGTTCGCCAGCCAATTCTCTATCCATGCTAATATATTTCCTCGGACTCCGCGATCCTCTATCTTCTGCAGTAACCTTTTGTGTGGCACCTTGTCGAATGCCTTTTGGAAATCTAAATACACCACATCCATCGGTACACCTCTATCCACCATGCTCGTTATATCCTCAAAGAATTCCAGTAAATTAGTTAAACATGATTTCCCCTTCATGAATCCATGCAGCGTCTGCTTGATTGCACTATTCCTATCTAGATGTCCCGCTATTTCTTCCTTAATGATAGTTTCAAGCATTTTCCCCACTACAGATGTTAAACTAACCAGCCTATAGTTACCTGCCTTTTGTCTGCCCCCTTTTTTAAACAGAGGTGTTACATTAGCTGCTTTCCAATCCACTGGTACCTCCCCAGAGTCCAGAGCATTTTGGTAGATTATAACGAATGCATCTGCTATAACTTCCGCCATCTCTTTTAATACCATGGGATGCATTTCATCAGGACCAGGGGACTTGTCTACCTTGAGTCCCATTAGCCTGTCCAGCACTACCCCCCTAGTGATAGTGATTGTCTCAAGGTCCTCCCTTCCCACATTCCTGTGACCAGCAATTTTTGGCATGGTTTTTGTATCTTCCACTCTGAAGACCGAAGCAAAATAATTGTTTAAGGTCTCAGCCATTTCCACATTTCCCATTATTAAATCCCCCTTCTCATCTTCTAAGGGACCAACATTTACTTTAGTCACTCTTTTCCGTTTTATATATCTGTAAAAACTTTTACTATCTGTTTTTGTGTTTTGCGCAAGTTTACCTTCATAATCTATCTTTTCTTTCTTTATTGCTTTTTAGTCATTCTTTGCTGTTGTTTAAAATTTTCCCAATCTACTAGTTTCCCACTAACCTTGACCACCTTATACACATTGGTCTTTGATTTGATACTCTCCTTTATTTCCTTGGTTATCCACGGCTGGTTATCCCTTCTCTTACCACCCTTCTTTTTCACTGGAATATATTTTTGTTGCGCACTATGAAAGAGCTCCTTAAATGTCCTCCACTGTTCCTCAATTGTGCCACCGTTTAGTCTGTGTTTCCAGTCTACTTTAGCCAACTCTGCCCTCATCCCACTGCCGTCCCCTTTGTTTAAGCATAGTACGCTCGTTTGAGACACTACTTCCTCACCCTCAATCTGTATTACAAATTCAACCATACTGTGATCACTCATTCCGAGAGGATCTTTTACTCGGAGATCGTTTATTTTTCCTGTCTCATTACACAGGACCAGATCTAAGATAGCTTTCTCCCTTGTAGGTTCTGTAACATACTGTTCTAAGAAACAATCCCATATGCATTCTATGAATTCCTCCTCCAGGCTACCCCGTGCGATTTGAGTTGACCAATCGATATGTATGTTAAAATCTCCCATGACTATTGCCGTTCCTTTTTCACATGCCTCCATTTTTCCCTTGATTATTGCCCGCCCCACCGTGAAGTTATTATTTGGGGACCTATAAACTACGCCCACCAGTGACTTTTTCCCCTTACTATCTCTAATCTCCACCCACAATGGTTCAACATTTTGTTCATTCGAGCCAATATCGTCTCTCACAACTGCCCTGATATCATCCTTTATTAACAGAGCTATCCCACCTCCTTTCCCTTCTTATCTATCTTTCCGAATCGTCAGATACCCCTGTATGTTTAATTCCCAGTCTTGTCCACCCTGCAACTATGTTTCTGTAATGGCCACCAAATCATATCCATTTGTAATGATTTGTGCCGTCAACTCATTTACTTTATTTCGAATGCTGCGTGCGTTTAGGTAGAGTGTTTTAATCCTAGTTTTTAAACCATGATTTTTAGTTTTGAACCCTCCTGCAGCCCCTTTACATTCAGTGGCCCTTTTTGTTTTTTGCCTTGGGTTTCTCTGCCCTCCACTTTTACTCATCTCCTTTCTGTCTTTTGCTTTTGTCTCCTTTTTGTTTCCTTCTGCCTCCCTGCATTGGTTCCCATCCCCCTGCCATAATAGTTTAACTCTTCCCCAACAGCACTAGCAAACACTCCCCTTAGGACATTGGTTCCGGTCCTGCCTAGGTGCAGACCGTCTGGTTTGTACTGGTCTCACCTCCCCCAGAACCGGTTCCAATGCCCTAGGAATTTGAATCCCTCCCTGCTGCACCACTGCTCAAGCCACGTATTCATCTGCGCTATCCTGCGATTCCTACTCTGACTTGCACGTGGCACTGGTAGCAATCTCACTACTTTTGAGGTCCTACTTTTTAATTTAGCTCCTAGCTCCTTAAATTCGTCTCGTAGGACCTCATCCCTTTTTTTACCTATATCGTTAGTACCAATGTGCACCACGACATCTGGCTGCTCTCCCTCCCTTTTTAGATTGTCCTGCACCCGCTCCGAGACATCCTTGACCCTTGCACCAGGGAGGCAACATACCATCCTGGAGTCTTGGTTGCGGCCACAGAAACGCCTATCTATTCCCCTTACAATTGAATCCCCTATCATTATCGCTCTCCCACTCTTTTTTCTGCCCTCCTGTGCAGCAGAGCCAGCCACAGTGCCATGATGGATAACTCGTCCTTGCGCCGGTGAAATGGCTTAAAATCGCCATGCATCTCTCCATACGTGGTTGCCCAGTTTCCACTTAATATACAGATTTTCACCTTGGACAGCAGTGGGTCTTGGTTGGTCCAGATTCTTATCTGGCGCGCCGTGACAGGTGACCCTTCACCTTCAAAGGCTTCCATGACCATGACCAGTTCCGCGGGCTACTGCGCTTCACCCTCAGTGATGGCGAGTGGGAGCAGGCTGAGCGCACCTGCACAGTTATCGGTGCTTAGTCTGTGGCAGATCGTATAATCATCAGCGGACAGCATTAATGCCCACCTCTGAATGCGAGCTGAGGCTTTGGTATTAATGCCTTTGCTCTCAGAGAATAACGTGTGAGCGGCTTGTAGTCGGTTTCTAGTTCGAACTACCGGCCAAATAAGTACTGGTGCATCTTTTGTATCACAAACACAAGCTAAGGCCTCCTTTTCATCCATGCTGTACCCTCTTTCAGCCTTGGATAGGCTGCGGGACGCATACGCTACAGTTTGGAGCTTACCCGTCACGATCGCTTGCTGAAGCACACACCCGATCCTGTAGGATGACGCATCGCACGCTAAAACAAGATGCCTACAGGGATCATACAGCGCCAGTAGTTTGTTTGAACACAATAAGTTTGTGGCCTTCTCAAAGGCAGTTTCTTGATTTTTACCCCAGACCCAGTCATCACCCTTACGGAGCAGTACATGTAATGGTTCAAGCAAAGTGCTCAGCCCAGGCAGGAAGTTACCAAAGTAGTTCAGTAGTCCTAGGAACGAGCACAGCTCCATCGTGTGGCGTGGTCTCGGGCCTTCTGGATCGCCTCCGTCTTTGAGTCTGAGGGTCTGATGCAATCTGCTGCGATTCTCCTCCCCAGGAATTCCACCTCTGGTGCCAAGAAGACACATTTGGTTCATTTCAATCTTAGATCTACTCGATTTAGTCAGCGTAGCACCTCTTCCAGGTCATGGAGGTGTTCATCGGTGTCGTGTCCGGTGATCAAGACGTCGTCTTGGAAGACGACCGTTCCCGGGACAGATTTCAGCAGGCTCTCCATGTTTCGCTGGAAAATCGCAGCCGCTGAACAGTTGTATACGAACAGCCCCTTGTGTGTGTTTATGCACGTCAGCTTCTTGGACGATTCCGCCAGCTCCTGGGTCATAAATGCCAAGGTGAGGTCCAATTTCGAAAACAGCTTTCCGCCCGACAGGGTCGCGAACAAATCCTCCGCCTTGGGTAGCGGGTACTGGTCCTGTAACGGTACTCGGTTTATGGTTACTTTATAGTTTCCACAAATTCTAATTGTCCCATCACTTTTAAGAACAGGGACAATGAGACTGGCCCAATCATTAAATTCCACTGGCGATATAATGCCTTCGCGCTGAAGCCGATCTCGCTCGACTTCTCCTTTCTCCTGCATCATGTAAGGGACCGCTCTGGCCTTGTAATGAACGGGTCTCGCATCTGGGCTGAGGTGAATTGTCACCTTGGCCCCTGTGAAGCTGCCGATGCCAGGCTGGAACAGTGATGGAAACTTGTCTAAGACCTGCGCACACCGTGGCTTTCTCCACCGATGATAATGCTTTTACATCACCCCATTTCCAGTTAAAATTCCATAGCCAGCTTCTGCCAAGCAGCGTGGGCCCGTTACCAGGAACAATCCACAGTGGCAATTTAAGCACAGAACCATCATACAGCACCTGAACCATTGCACTTCCGAGGACCGGGATAATCTCTTTAGTGTAGGTGCACAGCTTCACGTCGATCGGGCTCAGCTTGGGCCTGTGTGCCTTGTTTGCCCATAACTTCTCGAAGGCCTTCTGGTTCATGATCGATTGGCTCGCACCCGTGTCCAGTTCCATCGGTGCCGGTATGCCGTTCAGTTTAACGTTCATCATAATCGGGGGACTCTTGTTGGTAAAGGTGTGCACTTCATGCACGTGCACCCCATGTACCTCTTCCTCCTCGGTCATCTCGGCGCGATCCTCAGGATCTACGCTTGACCTCTCAACCTCCGCTGCGTATCGAGTTGTAGCACGTTTACACAATCGTTGGAGGTGCCCCATCATTGAGCAATTCTTGCAGACATATTGTTTGAACCGACACTGGTTTGCGAGATGAGCCCCTCCACAGTGCCAACAGCTTGCTGATGGACTTGCATTCACAGGTACTGATCTCACCGCATTAGTCCATTGTTGTGGTGAGTGGGTCATCTCAGGTCGAGCAGAGGTCGCATTAGCCCCGCTGGGGGCGCTCCTCCTGCCTGCTGACGAATTTAGCTTATTCACGGAAATCCCCTCCGTTCTGCGTGGAGGGGTTTCCTGTACGGGCTGCTCTCGCACACTCTCCACCTTGCCACCCTCGTCTGCGGTCCGGACACGCCATGGCGCACCATCTTGCCGTCCGGAGGAGGCGGGGGCCCCCAGTGGAGTGCACTCTACGCGGGAGTCCTCCCACTATTTATCGGGGACTTGGCCTGGAGGGTGTTGCATGGAGCAGTCCCGTGCAATAAGTTTTTTAGTCGGTTCACGGGCTCCCAGGCCGCCTACAATTTCTGCGGTCTGGAAGAGTCCGTGATCCATGTTTTTATGGAATGTGCGAGGTTGCAGCCCCTGTTCCAATATTTAAAGGGGCAGCTCCTCAAATTCTGGTTGCACTTCAGTCCCACACTCCTGATCTTTGGGCACCCTGTGCGGAGGGGAGCTGGCAGGTCGGAGGGCCTCCTCGTAGGACTGCTCCTGGGCACGGCCAAGGGGGCCATCAGCCGGTCCAGGCAGCGGGCGGTCGGGGGGGGACGTTCAGCCCGACTGCCTGCCTCTCTTCCGCGGTTACATTCGAGCCAGGGTGTCCCTGGAGATGGAGCACGCGGTGTCCACCGGTACGCTCGCGGCCTTCCGCGAGAGGTGGGCGCCGGAGGGACTGGAGTGCATCATCACCCCCGGCAACCAAATTTTAATTTGATTTTAATATCAAAAGTTTAATTTGTTTCTTGTGCCGGGTTTAGTGCGCCCCCCCCCCCCCGCGCCTTTTAGCCAGGGGGCACTTGTATAATTTGTGTTTTAGTGCCCTCAAAAAAAACAAGGGGGCACCTGATTAAAGTATTACAACAAAAATAATTGTAGAGCTGTTGCCCAATGGAGTGCATCTACATGGGAGTCCTCCCTTTATTTATTGGGAACTTGGCCTGGAGGGTGGTGCATGGAGCAGTCCCGTGCAATAAGTTTTTAAGTTGGTTCACAGACTCCCAGGCCGCCTGCAATTTCTGCGGTCTGGAAGAGTCCGTGTTCCACCTGAATATAAAGTTCGAGGTTGTAGCCCCTCTTCCATTTTTTGAAGGGGCTGCTCCTCGATTTTTGGCTGCACTTCAGTCCCACGCTCCTGATCTTTGGACACCCTGTGCAGGTCAGAAGGCCTCCTTGTAGGACTGCTGCTGGGCCTGGCCAAGGGGGCCATCAACCAGTCCAGACAACGGGCAGTCGAGGGGGTCGTTCAGCCCAACTGCCTGCCTCTCTTCCGTGGCTACAGCCGAGCCAGGGTGTCCCTGGAGATGGAGCACATGGTGTCCACCGGTACGCTCGTGGCCTTCCGCGAGAGGTGGGCGTCACGTGCTCCACAAGAGGTGGGAGTGTATCAGAGACCAAAATTTTAATTTAATTTGATTTGTTAAGGTTCCCTTTAATGTTTATCAGTTAATTTGTGTTTTTTTGTGCCCTTACAAAAGGGGGTACTTGAATTAACGTTCTACCAAAATAGTTGTAGAGCTGTTGAGTTGGGAGTGGCTGAGCCAGTCACGTGATGTTCACAAGACTCAATAAAACCCCAGCCAGTTGGGTTCGGGGGATCCACGATGAGGCAGGTGGTTGTGAACCTGGTGGATAAACTGGTAATGTGTAGTGTGATTGTTAAACCTTTTGCTGATAAACCAACTAGTTCTCAATAGCAATGTGTTGCTATGAATTCTTAAGCAAAGAACCCATGAAGCAAATACATTACAGCGTCCACGACCAGTTTCACATCCTTTTAGCACAAAAACAGCAGCACTATACTTGGGTTTCGATAAACACGCACTTGGGGTACTGTGCCCAGTTTTGGCCCCCGTACATGATGAATGATATTGAGGTTCTGGAGATGATGCTGTGAGGGCCATCAGAATGGTATCTGGACTTTGGTGTCTCTGTGAAAAGCATAGGGCTCAGGAGGTTATCTACTTTAGAGAAGCAGGCTTAACAGGGCGACATGATTGACGGATTGGCATCAGTTAATTAAGATCTACCAGCAGTTCGAAATTATGATAGTGTAGATGGGGAGAAACTGTTTCCACTGGTAGGAGTGTCAGTCAACAGAAGACACAGAGTTAAGATAATTAGCAAAAGAACCAGAGGAAGGGATGAGGGGAATTTGTTTATGCAGCGAGTTGTTGTGATGTGGACTGCGCTGCCTGAAAAGGCGGTGGAAGCAAATTCGATAATAACTTTCAAAAGGAAATTGTATGAATACTTGAAAAGAAAAAACATTGCAGGGCTATGTGGAAAAAGCGGGGGTGTGGGATTAATTAGATAGCTCTTTCAAAGAGCAGCCACAGGCACGGTGGGCCCAATGGACTCCTGCTGTGCTGTACGATCCTATCGTTCTATGAACTAGAGATAACCCCTAGGCAAAGAATTGGATTAGACGAAATGAAGTGTTAATTTTTCAGAGGTCAATCACCCTCTGGAACGTGACAGTTAAAACATGTGGTAGATGCAGGCTCGCTGCCTGTCAATCAATACTAGTTGGCCCATGTGAGCTTGGGTTTTGTAGGGAGAGAGAAGGAGAGAGAAGGAGAAAGGACAGAAGGAAAGAAAAGACTTGCATTTATATAGCGCCTTTCACGACCACCGGACGTCTCAAAGCGCTTTACAGCCAATGAAATGTTTTTGGACTGTAGCCACAGTTGCAGTGTGGGAAACGCAGCAATCAATTTGCGCACAGCAAGCTCCCACAAACAGCAATTCGATAATGACCACATAATCTATTTTTTGTTATGTTGATTGACAGATAAATTTTGGACAGGACACCGGGGATAACTCCCCTGTTCTTCTTCGAAATAGTACCATGGGATCTTTGACGTTCACTTGAGAGAGCAGATGGTTTAACGTCTCATCATAAAGACACCACCTCTGACAGTGCAGCGCTCCCTCAGCACTGCACTGGGAGTGTCAGCCCAGATTTTCCCTGGAGTGGGACTTGAGCACACAACCTTCTGACTCACAGGCGAGAGTGCTGCCCACAGGTATCCTTCTCCTAACCATTGCAGGAGGAGGAGGAGATTGCAGGAGATTTTGAAGACCTTTTATCTTGTTCAATCATGGGATGTGGGAGTCGCTGGCATGGCTATCACTAGGTTGATTCCGGGGATGAGGGGGTTGACTTATGAGGAAAGGTTGAGTAGGTTGGGCCTCTACTCATTGCAATTCAGAAGAATGAGAGGCGATCTTATCGAAATGTATAAGATTATGAGGGGGGCTTGACAAGGTGGATGCAGAGGGGATGTTTCCACTAATGGGGGAGACTAGAACTAGCGGGTACAATCTTAGAATAAGGGGCCACCCATTTAAAACTGAGATGAGGAGAAGTTTCTTCTCTCAGAGGGTTGTGGATCTGTGGAATTCGCTGCCTCAGAGAGCTGTGGAAGCTGGGACATTGAATAAATTTAAGACAGAAATAGACAGTTTCTTAAAAGATAAAGGGATAAGGGGTTATGGGGAGCGGGCAGGGAAGTGGAGCTGAGTACATGATCGGATCAGCCATGATCTTATTGAATGGCGGAGCAGGCTCGAGGGGCCGTATGGCCTACTCCTGCTCCTATTTCTTATGTTCTTATCCGGGGAAGGGAATGAGTTAGTGTAGGTGTTGGTGCAATGCGTTTTGATTTTAACAAAGTTAGAAATGGAATGGGGGGAAACTCTCCTCAAAACCTATCTCCTTGATGACTAAGCCTTTGGTCCCCTGTCCTAATGTCTCGTTCCTTGGCTCGGTGTCAATATTTTTACCCGATTACGATCCTTTTGTGTCAGCTGTGGCTAAGGGGTAGCACTCTCCCCTCAGAAGGTTGTGGGTTCCAGGCCCACTCCAGGGAAATTCTTGGCTGACACTCGCAGTGCAGTGCTGAGGGAGTGCTGCACTGTCGGAGGTGCCGTCTTTCGAATGAGACGTTAAACCGAGGCCCCGTCTGCTCCCTCAGGTGGATGTAAAAGATCCCATGGCACTATTTTGAAGAAGAGCAGGGGAGTTATCCCCGGTGTTCTGGCCAATATTTATCCCTCAATCAACATAACAAAAATAGATTATCTGGTCATTATCATATTGCTGTTTATGGGAGCTTGCTGTGCGCAAGTTGGCTGCCGCGTCCCCTACGTTACAACAGTGACTACACTCCAAAAGTATTTCATTGTCTGTAAAGCGCTTTGTGGTGGTCTGGTGGTCGTGAAAGGCGTTATATAAATGCATGTCTTTCTTTTTTTGCAGCGCCTTGGGATGTTTTACTACGTTAAAGTCGCCGTCTAAATGCAAGTTCTTGTTGTGTGTAGATTGGTGCATTTGGATCTAACTGGAAACAGGAATGCCCAGCAGACACACTGACTTGAGTATTTATTAAGGTGGAGATAGGCTGGAAAGATTGCACGGTTGGAGGCCAGAGGTGAAAGGTCGCCTATTAGAATCATAGAATCATAACAACAACAACTTGTATTTATATAGCGCCCTTAACGTAGTAAAACGGCCCAAGGCACTTCATAGGAGAAATAAATTTGACACTGAGCCACATAAGAAGAAATTAAGGCAGATGACCAAAAGCTTGGTCAGAGGTAGGTTTAAGGAGCGTCTTAAAGGAAGAAAGAGAGGCAGAGAGGCGGAGAGGTTTAGACAGGGAGTTCCAGAGCTTGGGGCCTAGGCAACAGAAGGCACGGCCACCAATGATTGAGCAATTATAATCAGGGACTCCCTAAGCAAACGCTTTATGCAGAGCTCCTTCATCATAAATGGGCCAAAGGTGGGCAGCGGAAGCGTTACAAGAACACCCTCAAAGCCTCCCTGGTAAAGTGCGACATCACCACTGACACCTGGGAGACCCTGGCCAAAGACCACCCGAGGTGGAGAAAATGCATCTGGGAGGGCGTTGAGCTCTTCGAGTCTCAACACAAAGAGCGTGAAGAGGTCAGGCGCAGGCAGCGGAAGGAAAGTGCGGCAAACCAGTCCCACCCACCCCTTCCCTCGACGAATGTCTGTCCCACCTGTAACAGGGTCTGTGGCTCTCGTATTGGATTGTTCAGCCACCAGAGAACTCACTTTTGGAGTGGAAGCAAGTCTTCCTCGATTCCGAGGGACTCCCTATGATGATGATATAATCAGGGATGCTCAAGAGGGAAGAATTTGAGGAGCGCAGACATCTCTGGGGGGCTGTGAAGCTGAAGGAGATTACAGAGAGAGGGATTCCCAGGATAAATCATAGAAGATTTACAGCACGGAAGGCCATTTGGCCCGTCGAGCCCGTGCCGGCTCTCTGCAAGAGCACTTCAGCCAGTTCCACTCCCCCGCCCTTTCCCCGTAGCCCTGCAATTATTTCATTCAGGTACTTATCCAATTCCCTTTTGAAAGCCACGATTGAGTCTGCCTCCACTACCCTTTCAGGCCGTGCATTCCAGATCCTAACCACTCGCTGCGTAAAAAGGTTTATCCTAATGTCGCCTTTGGCTCTGCTGCCAATCATCTTGAATCTGAGTCCTCTGGTTCTCGACCCTTCCACCAATGGGAACAGTTTCTCTCTATCTACTCTGTCCAGACCCCTCATGGTTTTAAACACCTCGATCAAATCTCCTCTCAACCTTCTCTGCTCTAAGGAGAACAACCCCAGCTTCTCCCATCTATCCATGTAACTGAAGTCCCTCATCCCTGGAACCTTTCTCATAAATCTTTTCTGCACCCTCTCTAAGGCCTTCACATCCTTCCTAAAGTGCGGGGTCCAGAATTGGACACAATACTCCAGATAAGGCTGAACTAGTGTTTTATAAAGGTTCATCATAACTTCCTTGCTTTTGTACTCTATACCTCTATTTATGAAGCCCAGGATCCTGTTTGCTTTTTTTAACCGCTTTCTCAACCTGCCCTGCCACCGTCAACGATTTGTGCACATATACTCCCAGGTCTCTCTGTTCACGGACCCCCTTCAGGGGATTGTACCCTTTAGTTTATATTGCTTGTCCTCATTCTCGCTACCAAAATGTATCACTTTGCACTTTTCTGTATTAAATTTCATCTGCCACGTGCCCGCCTATTCCACTAGCTGTCTATGTCCTCCTGAAGTCTATCACTATCCTCCTCACTGTTCACTGTATTTCCAAGTTTTGTGTCATCTGCAAATTTTGAGATTGTGCCCTGTACACCCACATCCAAGTCATTGATGTACTTCAAGAAAAACAGTAGTCCTCGAACTGACCCCTGGGGAACACCTTCTCCCAGTCAGAAAAATGAGCCTATTTCTTATTTGCTGTGAAGTATTAATATGAATAACCTCATCCTTCTTGGTCGGCATTTTCAATTTGGCTTGTATTAATTGCATTTCTTCACTCGCCAGCTAATTGCCATGGCGAAGGAAAGCTTTGTGACATTTGCAGGCGCGAAACCTCCTGCGTGAGTAAAATCCATGCCCTGCCTTGAAACCAACCTAATTACTGCAAATCCGGGTAAAGCAGCAATGGTGGATAATTAATGTGGAGCTGTCACACGCAGATTGGCTCGGAGAGGAATATATTAAAGCTCGAGTGGAAACATAAATAGCTGTGCACAAATTCGCCGTTCTGGTCACGTGTCGCAACGTTTATGTGAGCGAAAGAGCCAACTGTACCAAAGAAAAAAAGATGAGAATATTCTGGGAAAACGAAAAATGAAAAAAGCTGTTCAGCCCAAAGAAATCTGTGGCGCTTTATCAAACATTTTATGATTTGTGAGAGGTTAGCAGCTGCGAACAGTATGTCCATACACACAAATAACGACAAGCTACTGCACAGGTACAGAAAGCAATCAGAGAGGCTAATGGAATGCTGGCCTTTATCTCACGGAGGCTGCAACTCAAAAGTGATGCTTCAGTTTGTACAGAGCCTCGGCCAGACTCCATCTGGGGCATCGCGTTCAGCTTTGGACACCGAGGAAAGACGTATGAGCCTGGGAGAGGGTGCAGCGCAGAATCAGCAGAAGCAGTCAGACACAGCTCAGTGGGCAGCACTCTCGGCTCTGAGTCAGAAGGTCTTGGGTTCAAGTCCCACTCCAGAGACTTGAGCACTAAATTCTAGGCTGACGCTCCCAGTGCACTGCCGAGGGAGCGCCGCACTGTCGGAGGTGCCGTCTTTCAGATGAAACTTTAAACCGAGGCCCCGTCTGCTCTCGCAAGTGGATGTAAGAGATCCCGTGGCCACTATTTCGAAGCGTCCTGGGCCAATATGTATCCCTCAATCTGCATAACAAAAACAGATTATCTGGTCATTATCACATTGCTGTTTGTGGGAGCTTGCTGTGTGCAAATTGTCTGCCGCGTTTCCCACATTACAACAGTGATGACACTTCAAAGTGTAGAATGGTTGATGAACAGTGGTGTACAGTTAAGGAGATATTTCACAACTCTCAAGAAAAATATATTCCAGTGAGGAGGACAGGGTGTAAGAGAAAAGAGAGTCATCCGTGGCTAACTAAAGAAATAAAGGACGGTATCCAATTAAAAACAAGGGCATACAAAGTGGCCAAAACTAGTGGGAGGACAGAGATTGGGAGGTGTTTAAAAGCCAGCAAAGTATTTACTAAAAAAATGATTAAGAAAGGGAACATAGACTATGAAAGTAAACTAGCACGAAATATAAAAACAGATAGCAAGAGTTCCTATAGGTATATAAAAAGGAAAAGAGTGGCCAAAGTAAATGTTGGTCCTTTAGAGGACAAGACCGGGGAATTAGTAATGGGGAACATGGAGATGGCACAAACTCTGAACAAATATTTTGTACCAGTCTTTACGGTAGAGGACACTAATAATATTCTAACAGTGGATAGTCAAGGGGCTATAGGGAGGGAGGAGCTTAACACAATCACGATCAGTAAGGAGGCGGTACTCAGTAAGATAATGAGACTAAAGGTGGATAAATCCCCTGGACCTGATGGCTTGCATCCTCGGGTCTTAAGAGAAGTAGCGGCAGGGATAGTGGATGCATTGGTTGTAATTTACCAAAATTCCCTGGATTCTGGGAAGATCCCAACAGATTGGAAAACTGCAAATGTAACGCACCTATTTTAAAAAGGAGGCAAACAAAAAGCAGGAAACTATAGACCAGTTAGCCTAACATCTGTGGTTGGGAAAATGTTGGAGTCCATTATTAAAGAAGCAGTAGCAGGACATTTGGAAAAGCAAAATTCGGTCAGGCAGAGACAGCATGGATTTATGAAGGGAAGTCATGTTTGGCAAACTAGCTGGAATTCTTTGAGGATGTAACGAACAGGGTGGATAAAGGGGAACCAGTGGATGTGGTGTATTTGAACTTCCAGAGGGCATTTGACAAGGTGCCACATAAAAGGTTACTGCACAAGATAAAAGTTCACGGGGTTGGGGGTAAT
This sequence comes from Pristiophorus japonicus, assembly GCF_044704955.1. NCBI lineage: Eukaryota > Metazoa > Chordata > Chondrichthyes > Pristiophoridae > Pristiophorus > Pristiophorus japonicus. Next base: position 14,261,042 of record NC_091978.1, read on the forward strand.
TAGCACGGATAGAGGATTGGCTAACTAACAGAAAACAGAGAGTTGGGATAAATGGTTCATTCTCGGGTTGGCAACCAGTAACTAGTGGGGTGCCGCAGGGATCAGTGCTGGGACCCCAACTATTTACAATTTATATTAACGACTTGGAAGAAGGGACCGAGTGTAACGTAGCCAAGTTTGCTGACGCTACAAAGATGGGAGGAAAAGCAATGTGTGAGGAGGACACAAAAAAATCTGCAAAAGGACATAGACAGGCTAAGTGAGTGGGCAAAAATTTGACTGTTGGAGTGTAATGTTGGAAAGTGTGAGGTCATGCACTTTGGCAGAAAAAAAATCAAAGAGCAAGTTATTATTCAAAGGGAGAAAGATTGCAAAGTGCTGCAGTACAGCGACACCTGGGGTTCCTTGTGCATGAAACACAAAAGGTTAGTATGAAGGTACAGCAAGTAATCAGGAAGGCCAATGGAACCTTGGCCTTTATTGCAAAGGGAATGGAGTATAAAAGCAGGGAAGTCTTGCTACAGTTGAACAGCATATTGGTGAGGCCACACCTGGAATACTGCATGCAGTTTTGGTTTCCATATTTACGAAAGGATATACTTGCATTGGAGGCAGTTCAGAGAAGGTTCACTAGGTTGATTCCGGAGATGAGGGGGTTGACTTGTGAGGAAAGGTTGAGTAGGTTAGGCCTCTACTGATTGGAACTCAGAAGAATGTGAGGTGATCTTATTAAAACGTATAAGATTATGAGGGGGCTTGACCAGGTGGATGCAGAGAGGATGTTTCCACTGATGGGGGAGACTAGAACTAGAGGGCATAATCTTAGAATAAGGGGCCGCCCATTTAAAACTAGGATGAGAAGAAATTTCTTCTCTCAGAGGGTTGTGGGTCTGTGGAATTCGTTGCCTCAGAGAGCTGTGGAAGCTGGGACATTGAATAAATTTAAGACAGAAATAGACAGTTTCTTAAACGATAAGGGAATAAGGGATTATCGGGAGCGGGCAGGGAAGTGGACCTGAGTCCATGATCGGATCAGCCATGATCTTATTGAATGGCAGAGCAGGCTCGAGTGGCCGTATGGCCTACTCCTGTTCATATTTCTTATGCTGTTATGTTGTTATAATGAAGCAGTCCATACCCGCATACAGCAATGCCCTGGGTGACATTCAGGTTTGGGCTGATAAGTGGCAAGTAACATTCGCACCACACAAGTGCCAGGCAATGACTACCTCCAACAAGCAAGAATCTAACCACCGCCCCTTGACGTTCAATTCCATTACAATCGCTGAATCCCCCACCATCATCATCCTGGGTGTAACCATTGACCAGAAACGTAACTGGATCAGCCACATAAATACTGTGGCCACAAAAGTAGGCCAGAGGCTGGGTATTCTGCGGCGAATGTTTCATCTCCTGACTCCCCGAAGCCTTTCCACCATCTACAAGGCATAAGTCAGGAGTGTGATGGAATACTCTCTATTGTGTTCCTAACACAGATGAGGCTGCACACAGGGAGGTTAAAGTAACAGTGACCTCAGTCTTTAATAAGACACTCCAGAGTGAGGAACAGGCCTTAGGGGCCGGCTTATATACAGGGCTCCCAAGGGATGCTGGGATCTCTTGGGACTTCAGGGGATGAGCTCCCTGGTGGCGGAACATGGGAGTGCATGCTTTACAGATATACAGCATCACTGCCCCCCCCAAAGTCAAAGTGAAAACTATTTACAAGGTGAGGCGGTCGGGAGCCTTTCTTTCCCTGGTGGACCGCCTCGGTACAAATGTCTGTTCTGGTGTGTTGGCTGTGCCCCCGCTGGGCTGGCGTGTTGTTGGTCCTGCAGGTGAACCTGGCCTTGCTGGGCTGTTGGGCATGATGGGTTCGATTTCCTGGTCTGGCGTGGTGTCGTTGATCCTTTAGGTGTCTATTGTGGGCTCGAAAAAGGTGGTGTCTGTTGTGGGTTGTTCAGAGCAGTCTGTGAACCACAGCCTCGTTTGGTCCAGGTGCTTTCTGCAAATTTGTCCATTGTCTAGTTTGACTACAAACAACCTATTCCCTTCTTTAGCTATCGCCGTGCCCACGATCCACTTGGGACCATGTCCATAGTTTAGCACATACACAGGGTCATTCAGATCAATTTCCCGTGACACAGTGGCACGACCATCGTTTACATTTTGTTGCTGCCGTCTGCTCTCTACCTGATCATGCAGGTTGGGGTGAACCAGCGAGAGTCTGATTTTAAGTGTCCTTTTCATGAGTAGTTCAGCCGGAGGCACCTCTGTGAGTGAGTGGGGTCTCGTGCAGTAGCCGAGCAGTACTCGGGACAGGCGGGTTTGGTGTAAGCCTTCTGTGACTTGTTTAAGGCTCTGTTTGATGGTTTGTACTGCCCGCTCTGCCTGCCCATTGGAGGCTGGTTTAAACGGGGCCGAGGTGACATGTTTGATCCCATTGTGGGTCATAAATTCTTTAAACTCGGCACTTGTGAAACATGGCCCGTTGTCACTGACCAGTATGTCAGGCAGGACGTGGGTGGCAAACATGGCCCTCAGGCTTTCAATGGTGGCGGTGGTGGTGCTTCCCGACATTATTTCACATTCAATCCATTTTGAAAAAGTATCCACCACCACCAGGAACATTTTACCGAGAAATGGGCCCACATAGTCAACATGGATCCTTTACCATGGTCTGGAGGGCCAGGACCACAAACTTAGTGGTGCCTCAACTGAGCACATACGCTGCATTGCCGTACACAGGACTCTAAGTCAGAGTCGATACCGGGCCACCACACGTGGGATCTGGCTATTGCTTTCATCATTACTATACCTGGGTGTGTGCTGTGGAGATCCGAGATGAACGTCTCCCTGCCCTTTCTGGGTAGCACTACGCGGTTACCCCACAACAGGCAGTCTGCCTGAATGGACAGCTCATCCTTTCGCCGCTGGAATGGCTTGATTGGCTCTTGCATTTTAACGGGGATGCTGGCCCAGCTCCCATGCAGTACACAGTTTTTTACTAGGGACAGCAGAGGATCTTGGCTGGTCCAAGTCCTAATCTGGCGGGCCGTGACAAGTGATTTATAATTTTCAAATGCTTCCATCACCATCAACAAGTCTGCGGGCTGCGCCACCATCAACAAGTTTGCAGGCTGCGCCATTTCCACCCCCGTGGTAGGCAATGGTAGCCGACTGAGAGTATCTGCACATTCTCGGTGCCTGGCCTGTAGCGGATGGTATAGTTATACACTGATAGTGCGAGTGCCCACCTGTGTATGTGGGCTGAGGCATTAGTATTTATCCCCTTGTTTTCAGCGAACAGGGATGTGAGGGGCTTGTGATCGGTTTCCAGCTCAAATTTGAGGCCAAACAGGTACTGATGCATTTTCTTTACCCCGAACACACACGCTAATGCCTCTTTCTCAATCATGCTGTAGGCCGTCTTGGCCTTAGACAAGCTCTTGGAGGCATAGCTTGTTGTAATACACACCCAACTCCATATGACGATGCGTCACATGCTAGCACAAGTCTTTTACACGGGTTATACAATACAAGCAGCTTGTTGGCGCATAAAATGTTTCTGGCTTTCTCAAAAGCAATTACTTGTTTTTTTTCCCATACCCAGTTCTCACCTTTGTGCAATAACACATGTAGGGGCTCTAAACTGGTGCTTGACCCTGGTAGGAAGTTACCAAAATAGTTGAGGAGTCCCAGGAACGACCGCAGCTCCGTGACATTCTGTGGACTTGTACGCATTCCTGATAGCCTCTGTCTTGGCGTCTGTGGGCCAAATGCAGTCTCTTCAAGTTAGTGTCGATCGTTAAGTAGCTGGTTTGGGATAAAGCAGGAGCTTGGAGATTAGTAACATGTTAAGTGAATAACTTGAATTAGATTCATTGGATATATTCAAGAGGGAGTTCGATATGGCCCTTACGGCTAAAGGGATCAATGGGTATGGAGTGAAAGCAGGAAAGGGGTACTGAGGGAAGGATCAGCCATGATTTTATTAAATGGTGGTGCAGGCTTGAGGTGCCGAATGGCCTACTCCTGCACCTTGTTTCTATGTTTCTATGTTTAGATACACAAAGAACATAAGAAATAGGAGCAGGAGTAGGCCATACAGCCTCTCGAGCCTGCTCCGCCATTTAATACTATCATGGCTGATCTGATCATGGACTCAGGCCCACTTCCCCTCCACTCTCCATAACCCCTTATCCCCTTTATCATTCAAGAAACTGTCTATTTCTGTCTTAAATTTATTCAATGACCCAGCTTCCACAGCTCTCTGAGGCAGTGAATTCCACAGATCCACAACCCTCAGAGAGAAGAAATTTCTCCTCATCTCAGTTTTAAATAGGCGACCCCTTATTCTAAGCCTATGTCCCCTAGTTCTTGTCTCCCCTATCAGTGGAAACATCCTCTCTGCATCCACCTTGTCAAGCCCCCACATAATCTTATACGTTTCGATAAGATCACCTCTCATTCTTCTGAATTCCAAAAGTAGAAGCCCAACCTACTCAACCTTTCCTCATAAGTCAACCCCCTCATCCCCGGGATCAACCTAGTGAACCTTCTCTGAACTGTCTCCAAAGCAAGTATATCCTTTCGTAAATATGGAAACCAAAACTGTACACAGTATTCCAGGTGTGGCCTCACCAATACCTTATATAGCTGTAGCAAGACTTCCCTGCTTTTATACTCCATCCCCTTTGCAATAAAGGCCAAGATTCCATTGGCCTTCCTGATCACTTGCTGTACCTACATACTATCCTTTTGTGTTTCATGTGCAAGTACCCCCAGGTCCTGCTGTATTGCAGCACTTTGCAATCTTTCTCCCTTTAAATAATAACTTTTCTTATTCTTAAGTTTCTGTAAAGTTAATTAATAGTCAAATAATTAAAGGAATGCGCATCCTGTGGCATGTGGGAACTCCAGGACGCTTCCTATGTCCTGGACAATCATGTGTGCAGGAGGTGTCATCGGCTGGAGGAGCTCGAGCTCCAGGTTTCGGAGCTGGAGCAGCAGCTGGTATCACTGCAAGGCGGAGAGCTACGTGGATAGCACGTTTCAGGAGCTGGTCATCTCACAGCTAAGGAGTGCGCAGGTAGAGAGGGAATGGGTGACCGCCAGACAGAAAAGGAGGACCAGGCAGGGGAGTTCAGGAGTCCTCCTGCGTGCATCTTGCTCTCCAACTGGTATTCTGTTCTGAGTACTGGCGAAGGCGATGGTTCCTCTGGGGAGTACAGCCAGAGCCAAGTCCAAGGCACCACGGGTGGCTCAGCTGTGTGGAGGAGTGGGGGGGGGGGGGGGGGGAGGCGCGGTGGGGGAAGGAGGAGGAAGATCGGGGAAATAATAATGGTAGGGGATTCGATAGTTATAGGAATAGGTAGACATTTCTGCGGCCACAGACGTGGCTCCAGGATGGTATGTTGCCTCCCTGGTGCCAGGGTTAAGGATGTCTCTGAGTGGGGGAGGGTGAACAGCCAGAGGTCGTGGTTCAAATTGGTACCAACGACGTAGGTAGAAAGAGGGATGAGGTCCTGCAGCCAGATTTTAGGGAGCTAGGAAAGAGGTTAAAAAGCATGAGGGATCTGAACAGAGTAGACAAAGAAAAACCGTTCCCATTGGCAGAAGGGTCAAGAACAGAGGACACCAATTTACGGTGATTGGCAAAAGAACTAAAGGCGACACAAGAATAAAACTTTTTTACGCAGCGAGTGGTTAGGATCTGGAATGCACGGCTTGAAAGGGTGGTGGAGGCAGACTCAATCGTGGCTTTCAAAAGGGAATTGGGTCAGTACCTGAAGGAAAAAGAATTGCAGGGCTGTGGGAAAAGGGCGGGGGAGTGGGACTGGCTGAGGTGCTCTTGCAGAGAGCTTCGACGGGCCGAATGGCCTCCTTCCGTGCTGTAACCGTTCCATGGTCCATGATTCACCATCACCTCCTCCAGGGCCGGGCAATAAACGCCCACATCTCGTGAATGAATATGTTATAAAAGAATATTGAGGCTATATAATTGCCACAGTGTCTTTCTGTTCAATTTGTTGGTGGTGACATGTTGTGGGGCAGCAGGTGTCCTCTCTGTTCCATTACAAACCCCTGAAAATGTTTTATTAAAGGAAAACATTCTCTTAATGAAAACTGAAGTATAGCTCTCTGTTGGGAGATTATCTACGTGAGCTTTGGGTAAAGCATAATCCTGTTTCTTATGAACAAGGTCAAGAAAAATAGAAAGAAAGGGGAAGTGGGGGAAGATGAGCATTAATGTACAGTGTCAGCTGTGGCTCAGTGGGTAGCTCTCTTGCTTCTGACTCCGAAGGTTGTAGGTTCAAGTCCCATTCCAGAAACTTGAACACACAACAAAACAAAACATTTAAGCTGATAGTCCCATTGCAGTATAGAAGTAATAGGCCACTTGGCCCCTCGAGCCTGCTCCGCCATTTAATATGATTGCAAAGTCTTTACTCTACAGTATGAAACCATACGAGGCACCTTCTGGGGACAAGGTCACTCTGTGACCATAACTCTTTATTCACAGGACTCCAAAGACGATGACCCTGCATGGGACCTCCCCTTTTATACCTGTGTGACCGGGTAAGGAGTGTCTCCCACAAGTTCACCCCTTGTGGTCAAGGTGTGCATCTAGGTTGAGTGTATACAGTAATACAGTGGTGTTCCATTGTGGTTACAAACATGACATCACCTCCCCCCACCAAAGGCTTATTGGGATCATAGGTTTAGTCTTTCAGGTGGTCTACGCTCCCTCGTGGAGCGCCGCAGCTGGGGTTCTGGTTGTTGGACACTGACGTGAGTGTCTGTCACCTGTGGTGATTCCGGCCTGTCCGGACTGACTGCAGGGACTGTGCATTCTTATCATTGCTCTTGTTGCTCCATCACCGGCGGTGTTGTGAGCTCTAGCTCATGGTCTTCTTCAGATTCCTCCGTGTCGATGCTGAACCTTTTTTTACTTGGTCCAGATGCTTACAGCATATCTGACCATTGTTGAGTTTTACCACGATGACCCTATTCCCCTCTTTGTCAATTACAGTGCCCTCAAGCCATTTGGGCCCCATGGCATGATTGAGGTCGAATACATGATCATTTATTTCTATACATTTCCCCCTCGAATTACGGTCATGGTACTCGTTTTGTGACTTGCGCTTGCCCTCAACTATATCGGTCAGGACTGGGTGAATGAGGGACAACCGGCTTTTGAGTGTCCGTTTCATTAGTAGCTCTGCGGGCGGTACCCCCGTGAGCGAGTGCGTTCGGGATCTATAGGCCAGCAGGAGACGCGATAGGCGGCATTGTAGGGAGGGTCCTTGAATCCTGAGCATACCTTGCTTAATGATTTGGACTGCATGTTCCGCCTGGCCATTGGAGAGCGGCTTGAACAGCGCAGTCCTGACATGGTTGATGCCATTGCCCGAAATAAACTCTCGGAATTTGTAGCTTGTGAAACATGGGCCATTATCACTAACCAGGATGTCCGGCAAGCCATGGGTTGCAAAGATCGCACGTAGGCTTTCCACGGTGGTGGATGACGTGCATGAATTCAGGATGATGCACTCGATCCATTTCGAGTACGCATCTACCACAATAAGGAACATCTTACCCATGAACGGGCCCGCATAGTCAACATGAATACGTGACCATGGCCTGGTGGGCCAGGGCCACAGGCTGAGCGGAGCCTCCCTGGGGGCATTACCCAGCTGGGCACACGTCGTGCACCTGCGAACACAGTGTTCCAGGTCTGAATCAATTCCAGGCCACCAAACCGTGACCGGGCAATGGCCTTCATCAGCACAATGACAGAGTGCTCGCTGTGGAGTTCCCTGATGAAAGCCTCCGTGCCCTTTTGGGGTATAACTACCCGGCTGCCCCATAGTAGGCAGTCAGCTTGGATGGAGAGCTCATCCATCCGTCTGTGGAACGGTCTGACCTCCTCAGGGCATGCTCTGTGTGCGGGCACCCAATCCCCAGTCAGGACACATTTCTTGGGAGGTACCAGTGGATTGGAAAGCAGCTAATGTAACGCCTCTGTTTAAAAAAGGGGGCAGACAAAAGGCAGGTAACTATAGGCCGGTTAGTTTAACATCTGTAGTGGGGAAAATGCTTGAAACTATCATTAAGGAAGAAATAGCGGGACATCTAGATAGGAATAGTGCAATCAAGCAGACGCAGCATGGATTCATGAAGGGGAAATCATGTTTAACTAATTTACTGGAATTCTTGAGGATATAATGAGCATGGTGGATAGAGGTGTACCGAAGGATGTGGTGTATTTAGATTTTCAAAAGGCATTCGATAAGGTGTCACACAAAAGGTTACTGCAGAAGATAAGGGTACGCGGAGTCAGAGGAAATGTATTAGCATGGATCGATAATTGGCTGGCGAACAGAAAGCAGAGAGTCGGGAAAATTGGGTCCTTTTCGGGTTGGAAATCGGTGGTTAGTGGTGTGCCACAGGGATCGGTGCTGGGACCACAACTATTTACAATATACATAGATGACCTGGAAGAAGGGACAGAGTGTAGTGTAACAAAATTTACAGATGACACAAAGATTAGTGGGAAAGCGGGTTGTGTAGAGGACACAGAAAGGCTGCAAAGAGATTTAGATAGGTTAAGCGAATGGGCTAAGGTTTGGCAGATGGAATACAATGTCGGAAAGTGTGAGGTCATCCACCTTGGGAAAAAAAACAGTAAAAGGGAATATTATTTGAATGGGGAGAAATTACAACATGCTGAGGTGCAGAGGGACCTGGGGGTCCTTGTGCATAAATCCCAAAAAGTTAGTTTGCAGGTGCAGCAGGTAATCAGGAAGGCGAATGGAATGTTGGCCTTCATTGCGAGAGGGATGGAGTACAAAAGCAGGGAGGTCCTGTTGCAACTGTATAGGGTATTGGTGAGGCCACACCTGGAGTACTGCATGCAGTTTTGGTCACCTTACTTAAGGAAGGATAGACTAGCTTTGGAGGGGGTACAGAGACGATTCACTCGGCTGATTCCGGAGATGAGGGGGTTACCTTATAATGATAGATTGAGTAGACTGAGTCTTTACTCGTTGGAGTTCAGAAGAATGAGGGGTGATCTTTTCGAAACATTTCAAATCATGAAAGGGATAGACAAGATAGAGGCAGAGAGTTTGTTTCCACTAGTCAGGGAGACTAGAACTAGGGGGCACAGCCTCAAAATACGGGGGAGCCAATTTAAAACCGAGTTGAGAAGGAATTTCTTCTCCCAGAGGGTTGTGAATCTGTGGAATTCTCTGCCCAAGGAAGCAGTTGAGGCTAGCTCATTGAATGTATTCAAATCACAGATAGATAGATTTTTAACCAATAAGGGAATTAAGGGTTATGGGGAGCGGGCGGGTAAGTGGAACTGAGTCCACGGCCAGATCAGCCATGATCTTGTTGAATGGCGGAGCAGGCCCGAGGGGCTAGATGGCCTACTCCTGTTCCTAATTCTTATGTTCTTATGTTCTTATGTTCTTAATCAGGGATAGGAGGGGATCTCTGTTTGTCCAGATTATGATCTGACGGGCTGTGATGGGGGAGCCTGCGCTGTCAAAGACATCGACAGCCATGACCATCTCGCCGCTTTGCTCCGCTGCCCCCTCAGTGATGGCCAGTGGAACCTGCTGAGCGCGTCAGCGTATTTTTCAGTGCTGGGTCGGTGCCGGATGGAGTAGTCATAAGCAGCCAGCGCGAGAGCCCATCGCTGTATGCGAGCTGATGTGTTGGTATTGATAGCCTTGCTGTCTGACAACAGGGATGTTAATGGCTTGTGGTCCGTCTCTAATTCAAACCACCTACCAAAGAGGTACTGATGCATTTTTTTTACACCATGGACACATGCAAGCGCTTCCTTCTCGACCATCCCATATCCCCGTTCTGCTTGAGAGAGCGACCTAGAGGCATAAGCCACAGGTTGTAGTTGGCCCTCAGCATTGCCGTGCGCAACACGCACCCAACCCCATAGGACGATGCATCACATGTCAGAACCAATTTTTTTACAGGGGTCGTACAGGGTCAACAACTTGTTTGAACAAAGTAGGTTTCGCGCCCGATCAAAAGCCCGTTCCTGACAGTCCCCCCGAAACCAATCGCAACCCTTACATAGGAACACGTGTAGCGGCTCCAACAACGTGCTCAAGTTCGGCAGAAAGTTCCCGAAATAGTTCAACAGTCCCAGGAATGAACGCAACTCCGATGTGTTGCAGGGCCTGGGTGCTCGTCGAATCGCCTCTGTTTTGGATTCGGTGGGCCGAATCCCATCTGCAGCAACCCTGCTGCCCAGAAACTCAACCTCAGGAGCTAAGAACATACATTTAGACTTCCTGAGTCGCAGGTCTACCTGGTCCAGTCGGCGTAGCACCTCCTCCAGGTTGTGGAGGTGTTCCTCGATGTCTCGACCCGTGATGAGGATGTCGTCCTGAAATACGATCGTTCCAGGAATGGATTTAAGCAGGCTTTCCATGTTACGTTGAAAAATCGCGGCTGCTGATCGAATGCCAAACGGGCACCTGTTATAAACGAACAGTCCCTTGTGCGTGGTGATGGTGGTCAGTAGTTTAGATTCGTCGGCCAGTTCCTGGGTCATATAGGCTGAAGTGAGGTCCAACTCGGTGAACAGCTTGCTGCCTGCCAGGGTGGCGAAGAGGTCCTCCGCTCTCGGGAGCGGGTATTGATGTTATAGGAACACCCGATTGATGGTGGCCTTGTAGTCGCCACAGATCCTGACAGAGCCATCCTCTTTTAGGACGGGAACAATGGGGCTCGCCCATTCGCTGAATTCAACAGGCGAGATGATGCCCTCTCTCAACAGCCGGTCCAATTCGCTCTCGATCTTTTCCCGCATCACATACGGCACCGCTCTGGCTTTGTGGTGCACTGGCCTGGCGTCCGGGGTGATGTGTATCACTACTTTAGTGCCTTTGAAAGTCCCGACGCCAGGTTGGAATAGTGAATCGAATTGTTGTAGGACTTGTGAGCACAAACTTCGCTCCACAGATGACATTGCGTGAACATCCCCCCCATTTCCAGTTCATCTCGGCTAACCAGCTCCTCCCCAACAGTGCGGGACCATTGCCCGGGACAATCCAGAGCGGCAGCCGATTCACTAACCCATTGTGTGTGACAGCCAACATTGCACTGCCTAGCACTGGAATGATTTCTTTAGTGTAAGTCCGTAATTGTGTCTCAATAAGTGCTAATTTGGTCTACTGGCTTTAAGTGACCATAGCTTCTCAAATTGCTGAACTCCCATGAGTGACTGGCTGGCCCCAGTGTCCAGCTCCATGCGTACAGGGATACCGTTTAATAAAACCCTCATCATCATTGGTGGCGTTTTGGTGTATGAACTGTGAATATTCGCCACATGGACCCGCTGAACCTCGGCATCCATCGATTTGCCCCAAAAGTCATCCTGCCTCAAAGAACCCTCTTCTGGTCCATCCGCCTCATATATTAGTCTGGTTGTAGACTTCCTGCACATTCGAGCTAAGTGGTCACTGAAATTTAAGGTCCTGCAGACAAACTGTTGAAATCTGCAAGATCTAGCTGAGTGTTTTCCCCCACACCTCCAGCATGAGTTAAAGTTTCCATTGATGGGAACAAAGGGACTATGGCCAGGCATTCCGCACTGACTGTCCCTTTGACTGCTCTTAAGTACCCTATTAGTGGGTGTCAATGGCCCAATCCCGGGCCGCATTGTCCACTGTGATGGCGTGAATGTCCGTTCAGACTGCTATTGTCTCTGTTGAAGTCCTACTCTGGGGTCTATTGCTGCCTGGGGAGTGTCGGACTGCCCCTGCCTGCCTGCGGGCCTCTGAGTTGCATTGATGATGTTGACTCCCTGATCCATCGCTGCGTTAGAGGCAGAATTGCGCGCGTATATTATTTTCGTCTCTTCCTCCCCCGCCATGAAAGTTTGAGCTATCAATGCCGCCGCTTCCAAGGTCAAATCGTTGGTCTCAATTAATTTGCGGAAAATTCCCGCATGACCGATGCCCTCGATAAAGAAGTCCCTTAGCAGGCGTCTGTGAACTCACAGAGGCTGGCCAAACGCTGGAGGTCCGCTACGATGTCCGGGAGTATGCTCTGTCCTTCACGAAGTCGATGGGTGTAGTATCTGTGTCGGGCCGTATGTATGCTACTCACCGGTTTGAGGTGTTCCCCGATCAATTTTCTAAGTTCTTCAAAGGTTTCGTCCGCTGGCTTTTCGGGTGCTAGTAATTCTTTCATCAGCACGTAAGTCTGTGGTCCGCAGCTGGTCAAAAGATTAACCCTTCGCTTGTCGGCCGTTGCATCCCCCAGCCATTCTTTGGTTACGAAGCTTTGCTGAAGCCTCTCGACAAAATCATCCCAGTCTTCCCCAACACAGCACCGTTCCTCTGTGCTACTGGTGGCCATTCTCGTGGGTCGTGAATTCCCATTTCTCGTCGCCAATGTAAAGTTCTTACTCCACAGTATGAAACCATACGAGGCACATTCTGGGGACAAGGTCACTCTGTGACCTTAACTCTTTATTCACAGGACTCCAAAGACGATGACCCTGTGTGGGACCTCCCTTTTTATACCTGGGTGATCAGGTAAGGAGTGTCTCCCACAAGTTCACCCTTTGTGGTCAAGGTGTGCATCTAGGTTGAGTGCATACAGTAATACAGTGGTGTTACATTGTGGTTAAATTCATGACAATGATCATGGCTGATCTGGTCATGGACTCAGCTTCACTTCCCCGCCCGCTCCCCATATTCCCTTATTGCTCAAAAATCTGTCTATCTCCGCCTTAATTCAATGAACCAGCCTCCACAGCTCTCTGGGGCAGAGAATTCCACAGATTTACAACACTCCAAGAGAAGAAATTCCTCCTCATCTCAGTTTTAAATGAGCGGTCCCTTATTCTGAGACTATGTCCCCTAGTTTTAGTTTCCCCGATGAGTGGAAACTGTTGCGTATCTGTAAAGCATGCACTCCCATGTTCCGCCACCAGGGAGCTCATCCCCTGAAGTCCCTCGGGATCTCAGCATCCGTTGGGAGCACTGTATATAAGCCGGCCCCTAATGCCTGTTCCTCACTCTGGAGTGTCTTATTAAAGACTGAGGTCACTGTTACTTTAACCTCCCCGTGTGTAGCCTCATCTGTGTTAGAAACACAATAACTGCCGACGAATATACAAATCCAAGCAAAGATGCAGCAAACTGTGGGCAACCTGGAGAAGTTCTTGGAGGGTGAGGACTGGGAAGCCTATGTCGAATGGTTAGACCAGTACTTTGTAGCCAACAAGCTGGACGGAGAAGGAAGCGCTGCAAAAAGGAGAGCGGTCCTCCTCACGGTCTGCGGGGCACCGACCTACAGCCTCATGAAGAATCTTCCAGCTCTGGTGACACCCACAGATAAGTCGTATGAGGAGCTGTGTACAATGGTTTGGGAGCACCTTAACCCGAGGGAGAGCGTGCTGATGGCGAGGTATCGGTTCTACACGTGCCAGCGATCTGAAGGTCAGGAAGTGGCGAGCTACGTCGCCAAGCTAAGGCGACTTGCAGGACAATGTGAGTTTGATGGCTACCTGGAGCAAATGCTCAGAGACTTTTTTGTACTGGGCATTGGCCGCGAGACCATCCTACGAAAACTTTTATCTGTAGAGACACCGACCCTCAGTAAGGCCATTGTGATAGCACAGGCGTTTACGTCCACCAGTGATAACACCAAACAAATCTCTCAGCACACAAGTGCTAGCAATGTTCATAAATTAACTGGAACTATGTTTGCGAGCAGAAATGTACAGGGCAGAAACTATGAGACTGCAACTGCCAGCAGACTTCAGGTGACCCAGATGACTCAGAGTCCCCAACAAAGGATGAATGCAAGGCAATTCACACCTTGTTGGTGTTGTGGAGGCTTCCATTCAGCCTATTCATGCCGCTTCAAAGGGTATGTTTGCAAGAGCTGTGGAACAATGGGGCACCTCCAACGAGCTTGCAAACGAGCTGCAAGCTCTGCAAAACCTGCTAACCAACATGTGGCAGAGGAAGATCGGTCCATGGTGGATCAAAGCAATTTTGAGCCTCAGAGAGAGGAGGCAGATACTGAAATACACAGGGTGCACAAATTTTTGACGAAATGTCCACCTATAATGCTAAATGTAAAATTGAATGGCTTACCCGTAGCCATGGAACTGGACACTGGAGCTTGCCAATCCATCATGAGTAAAAAAATGTTTGAGAGACTGTGATGCAACAAGGCATTCAGACCAGCCCTGAGCCCCATCCACACGAAACTGAGAACGTACACCAAAGAGCTTATCACTGTCCTGGGCAGTGCCATGGTCAAGGTCACCTACGAGGACACGGTGCATGAACTGCCACTGTAGATTTTCCCGGGCGATGGCCCCAAATTGCTTGGAAGGAGCTGGCTGGGCAAAATCCGCTGGAGCTAGGGTGATATCCGAGCGCTATCATATGTCGATGAGGCCTCATGTACCCAGGTTTCATTCCCTTTTTGAGCCAGGCATTGGAAACTTTTCTGGGGCAAAGGTGCGGATCCCCTTGGTCCCAGAGGCACGACCCATTCACCACAAGGCGCGAGCGGTACCTTACATGATGAGGGAGAGAGTGGAAATCGAGCTGGACAGGCTGCAACGCGAGGGCATCATCTCCCCAGTGGAGTTCAGCGAGTGGGCCAGCCCGATTGTTCCAGTACTCAAAAGTGATGGCATGGTCAAGATTTGTGGCGATTATAAAGTAACTATTAATTGTTTCTTGCTTCAGGACCAATACCCGCGACCTAAGGCAGACAACCTATTTGCGACGCTGGCAGGAGGCAAGCCATTCACCAAGCTCGACCTGACTTCGGCCTACATGACGCAGGAGCTGGAGGAGTCTTCGAAGGGCCTCACCTGCATCAACACGCACAAGGGACTATTCATCTACAACAGATGCCCATTTGCAATTCGGTCGGCTGCAGGGATCTTCCAGAGAAACATAGAGAGCCTACTCAAGTCGGTACCACACATGGTGGTCTTTCAGGACGACATATTGGTCACGGGTCGGGACACCGCTGAGCACCTACAAAACCTGGAGGAGGTCCTCCAGCGACTGGATCACGTAGGGCTGCGGCTGAAGAAGTCGAAATGCGTTTTCATGGCAACAGAAGTGGAGTTTTGGGGAGAAAGATCACGGCGGACGGCATTCGGCCCACAGACGCCAAGACAGAGGCTATCAGGAATGCGCACAGGCCACAAAACCTCATGGAGCTGCGGTCGTTCCTGGGACTCCTCAACTATTTTGGTAACTTCCTACTGGTGTTAATCACCCTTTTAGATCCCCTACATGTGTTATTGTGCAAAGGTGAGAATTGGGTATGGGGAAAAACACAAGTAATTGCTTTTGAGAAAGCCAGAAACATTTTATGCTCCAACAAGCTGCTTGTATTGTATAACCCGTGTAAAAGACTTGTGCTAGCATGTGACGCATCGTCGTACGGAGTCGGGTGTGTATTACAACAAGCTAACATTGCGGGGAAGTTGCAACCTGTCGCCTATGCTTCCAGGAGCTTGTCTAAGGCAGAGAGCACCTACAGCATGATTGAGAAAGAAGCATTAGCGTGTGTGTTTGGGGTAAAGAAAATGCATCAGTACCTGTTTGGCCTCAAATTTGAGCTGGAAACCGATCACAAGCCCCTCACATCCCTGTTTGCTGAAAACAAGGGGATAAATACGAATGCCTCAGCCTGCATTCAAAGGTGGGCACTCGCGCTATCAGCATATAACTATACCATCCGCCACAGGCCAGGCACCGAGAACTGTGCGGATGCTCTCAGTCAGCTACCATTGCCTACCATGGGGGTGGAAATGGCGCAGCCCGCAGACTTGTTGATGGTCATGGAAGCATTTGAAAATGACAAATCACTTGTCACGGCCCGCCAGATAAGGACTTGGACCAGCCAAGATCCTCTGCTGCCCCGAGCAAAAAACTGTGTTCTGCATGGGAGCTGGGCCAGCATCCCCATTGAAATGCAAGAGCCAATCAATACGTTCGAGCGGCGAAAGGACGAGCTGTCCATTCAGGTAGACTGCCTGTTGTGGGGTAACCGCATGGTGCTCCCAAAAAAGGGCATGGAGACGTTCATCTAGGATCTCCACAGCACACACCCGGGTATAGTAATGATGAAAGCGATAGCCAGATCCCACGTGTGGTGGCCTGGTATCGACTCAGACTTAGAGTCCTGTGTACGGCAATGCAGCGTGTGTGCTCAGTTGAGCAACGCGCCCAGAGAGGCACCACTAAGTTTATATTCTGGCCCTCCAGACCATGGTCGAGGATCCATGTCGACTATGTGGGCCCATTTCTCGGTAAAATGTTCCTGGTGGTGGTGGATGCCTTTTCAAATTGGATTGAATGTGAAATAATGTCGGGAAGCACCGCCACCGCCACCATTGAAAGCCTGAGGGCCATGTTTGCCACCCACGGTCTGCCTGACATACTGGACAGTGACAACAGGCCATGTTTCACCAGTGTCGAATTTAAAGAATTTATGACCCGCAATGTGATCAAGCATGTCACCTCGGCCCGTTTAAATCAGCCTCCAATGGGCAGGCAGAGCGGGCAGTACAAACAATCAAACAGAGCCTTAAACGAGTCACAGAAGGCTCACTCCAAACCCGCCTGTCCCGAGTACTGCTCAGCTACCGCACGAGACCCCACTCGCTCACAGGGGTGCCCCCGGCTGAGCTCTTCATGAAAAGGACACTTAAAATCAGACTCTCGCTGGTTCACCCCAACCTGCATGATCAGGTAGAGAGCAGGCGGCAGCAACAAAATGTAAACAATGGTCGCGCCACTGTGTCACAGGAAATTGATCTGAATGACCCTGTGTATGTGCTAAACCTCCCTGTGTGCAGTCTCATCTGTGTTCGGAATACAATAGAAATATCCTCTCTGCATCCACCTTGTCGAGCCCCCTCATTATCTTATATGTTTCGATACGATCACCTCTCATTCTCCTGATCTCCAATGAGCATAGGCCCAATCTACTCAACCTTTCTTCATAAGTTAACCCTCTCATCTCCAGAATCAACCTCGTCACCCTTCTCTGAACAGCCACCAATGCAAGTATATCCTTCCTTTAAAATGGGGACTAAAACTGTATGCAGTACTCCAGGTGTGGCCTCACCAATACCCTGTACAGTTGTAGCAGGACTTCTCTGCTTTTATACTCTATCCCCCTTTTAATAAAGGCCAACATTCCATTTGCCTTTGTGGAAATGTATTTTTATCTAAGCTGATACCATACGGTATTTGTGTGCCTTTTGATTAAAATGGAGTCCTGGCCCTTCCAGAACTTTCTGCATTTTAGCAGCCAGCTTGCATAAACAGCTAAACCTGCTGTTAGATGGCTGATGGTTATCAGACAGCTAGGAGACAAGTCATGCTGAGACAAGTAACCCCCCATGGTGCTCTCCTATTGTCTACACTACAGGAGTTCCATGTCACCCCACCCTTATCTTCTAGCCATTATCTCTTTCCGAGACCTCATCCATTTGAAGCAAACAGGTAAACTGACCAGGAAATTGGATAATCCTGACACAATACAAGACAGGTGATAGCCCATTACCTATGACTCATGGAGTAATGGCCGTTTGGCTTTCTGATAACCCTGACAAAAGGAAATATTTGGACACCATGTCAGGACCAGGATATAGTAATTAACTCTTTATCTGTATTCACTGACTGTGAGACAGAGCAATACACAGGGAGAGGCCAGAACTTGGGTTTTACTGTATAAATATCTTGTGAAGCTGTACCATTGCGGAGGTGTTCATTTAGCCCTTGACTGAGTGAAACCTACCCCTTGCGAGCAAGTAAATTAAAAGGGAAACTTCCATCGGAGCTGTAAGTGTCGGAGTCATTCTTTTCTGAGGTCGAGATTTCGACACCTTCCTGATCACTTGCTGTACCTGCATACTAACTTTTTGTGTTTCATGCACAAGGACCCCCAGGTCCCTCTGTGCTGAAGCACTTTGCAATTTTTCTCCATTTAAATTATAATTTGCTTTCCTATTTTTTCTGTCAAGGTGGATAATCTCACATTTTCCCACATTATACTCCGTCTGCCAAATTTTTGCCCACTCACTTAGCCTGTCTGTAATCCCTGTGCAGATTTTTTGTGTCCTGCTCACAATTTGCTTTCCCACCCATCTTTGTATCATCAGCAAACTTGGCTACATTACACTCGGTCCCTTCATCCAAGTCATTAATATAGATTGTAAATAGTTGAGGCCCCAGCACTGATCCCTGTGGCACCCCACTAGTTACTGTTTGCCAACTGGAAAATGACCCATTTATCCTGACTCTCTGTTTTTTGTTCGTTAACCAACTGAGGGAACGCTGCACTGTCGGAGGTGCTGTCTTTCAGATGAGACGTTAAACCGAGGCCCCGTCTGCTCTCTCAAATGGACGTACAAGATCCCGTGGCACTATATCGAAGAAGAGCAGGGGAGTTATCCCCGGTGTCGTGGCCAATATTTATCCCTCAATCAACATAACAAAAACAGATTATCTGATCATTATCATACTGCTGTTGGCGGGAGCTTGCTGTGCGCAAAGTGGCTGCTGCGTTTCCCACATTACAACAGTGACGACACTTCCAAAGTACTTCATTGGCTGTAAAGCACTTTGAGACGTCCAGTGGTCGTGAAAGGCGCTATATAAATGCAAGTCTTTCGTTTTACCATTGAGCCGTGCGGCCCTGCAGTGATCTGGAGGTCCCACATGGGCAGCTTGCCGACATTACCCTGGAAAACCCGTGCACGCGCGGAAATCCGAATGGGCCGTGTAGCCCGCTAAAGGGGCCATGCACCCAAGAAACAAATTAGAGGGAAGATTGGCGAGGGGCAGTAGAGGAAGGTGAGGGAAGAGTGGGGGACGGTGAGGGGGAACTCGGCGAGGTGAGGGAGAGAGGTGGAGGTGAGGATAGGTAGAGGGAAGGAGGGAGGGATGAAGATGAGGAGAGTGGGGAGGTTAAGCTCTGTATTTAAGAAAGGATATACTTGCATTGGAGACTGTTCAATAGGTTGATTCCGGAGATGAGGGGGTTGACTTATGAAGAAAGGTTGAGTAGGTTGGGTCTCTACTCATTGGAATTCAGAAGAATGAGAGGTGATCTTATCGAAACATATAAGGTAATGAGGGGGCTTGACAAGGTGGATGCAAAGAGGATATTTCCACTCATAGGGGAAACTAAAACTAGGGGACATAGTCTCAGAATAAGGGGCCGCCCATTTAAAACTGACATGAGGAGGAATTTCTTCTCTCAGAGGGTTGTAAATCTGTGGAATTCTCTGCCTCAGAGAGCTGTGGAGGCTGGGTTCTGGAATATATTTAAGGTGGAGATAGACAGATTTTTGAGCGATAAGGGAGTAAAGGGTTATGGGGAGCGGACGGGGAAGTGGAGCTGAGTCCATGATCGGATCAGCCATGATCTTATTGAAAGGCGGAGCAGGCTCGAGGGGCCAAATGGCCAACTCTTGCTCGTATTTCTTATGTTGTAGGTGAGGGGAAGGAGGGAAAAGGGGCAGGAGATGAGAAAAGGAAGTAAAAAGGATTCAGAAAATTCGGTCAAACAAAGTGCAGATTTGTGTAGGTCACAGAGCTAATATTTCCCGCCCACCATGTGTTAGAAACATAGAAACATAGAAAATAGGTGCAGGAGCAGGCCATTCAGCCCTTCTAGCCTGCACCGCCATTCAATGAGTTCATGGCTGAACATGAAACTTCAGTACCCGCTTCCTGCTTTCTCGCCATACCCCTTGATCCCCCGAGTAATAAGGACTTCATCTAACTCCCTTTTGAATATATTTAGTGAATTGGCCTCAACTACTTTCTGTGGTAGAGAATTCCACAGGTTCACCACTCTCTGGGTGAAGAAGTTTCTCCTCATCTCGGTCCTAAATGGCTTACCCCTTATCCTTAGACTGTGACCCCTGGTTCTGGACTTCCCCAACATCGGTAACATTCTTCCTGCATCTAACCTGTCTAAACCCGTCAGAATTTTAAACGTTTCTATGAGGTCCCCTCTCATTCTTCTGAACTCCAGTGAATACAAGCCCAGTTGATCCAGTCTTTCTTGATAGGTCAGTCCCACCATCCCGGGAATCAGTCTGGTGAATCTTCGCTGCACTCCCTCAATAGCAAGAATGTCCTTCCTCAAGTTAGGAGACCAAAACTGTACACAATACTCCAGGTGTGGCCTCACCAAGGCCCTGTACAACTGTAGCAACACCTCCCTGCCCCTGTACTGAAATCCCCTCGCTATGAAGGCCAACATACCATTTGCTTTCTTAACCGCTTGCTGTACCTGCATGCCAACCTTCAATGACTGATGTACCATGACACCCAAGTCTCGTTGCACCTTCCCTTTTCCTAATCTGTCACCATTCAGATAATAGTCTGTCTCTCTGTTTTTACCACCAAAGTGGTAACCTCACATTTATCCACATTATACTTCATCTGCCATGCATTTGCCCACTCACCTAACCTATCCAAGTCACTCTGCAGCCTCATAGCATCCTCCTCGCAGCTCACACTGCCACCCAACTTAGTGTCATCCGCAAATTTGGAGATACTACATTTAATCCCCTCGTCTAAATCATTAATGTACAATGTAAACAGCTGGGGCCCCAGCACAGAACCTTGCGGTACCCCACTAGTCACTGCCTGCCATTCTGAAAAGTACCCATTTACTCCTACTCTTTGCTTCCTGTCTGACAACCAGTTCTCAATCCACATCAGCACACTGCCCCCAATCCCATGTGCTTTAACTTTGCACATTAATCTCTTGTGTGGGACCTTGTCGAAAGCCTTCTGAAAGTCCAAATATACCACATCAACTGGTTCTCCTTTGTCCACTTTACTGGAAACATCCTCAAAAAATTCCAGAAGAGTTGTCAAGCATGATTTCCCTTTCACAAATCCATGCTGACTTGGACCTATCATGTCACCATTTTCCAAATGCGCTGCTATGACATCCTTAATAATTGATTCCATCATTTTACCCACTACTGAGGTCAGGCTGACCGGTCTATAATTCCCTGTTTTCTCTCTCTCTCCTTTTTTAAAAAGTGGGGTTACATTGGCTACCCTCCACTCGATAGGAACTGATCCAGAGTCAATGGAATGTTGGAAAATGACTGTCAATGTATCCGCTATTTCCAAGGCCACCTCCTTAAGTACTCTGGGATGCAGTCCATCAGGCCCTGGGGAGTTATCGGCCTTCAATCCCATCAATTTCCCCAACACAATTTCCCGACTAATAAAGATTTCCCTCAGTTCCTCCTCCTTACTAGACCCTCTGACCCCTTTTATATCCGGAAGGTTGTTTGTGTCCTCCTTAGTGAATACTGAACCAAAGTACTTGTTCAATTGGTCTGCCATTTCTTTGTTCCCCGTTATGACTTCCCCTGATTCTGACTGCAGGGGACCTACGTTTTTCTTTACTAACCTTTTTCTCTTTACATACCTACAGAAACTTTTGCAAACTGCCTTAATGTTCCCTGCAAGCTTCTTCTCATACTCCATTTTCCCTGCCCTAATCAAACCCTTTGTCCTCCTCTGCTGAGTTCTAAATTTCTCCCAGTCCCCAGGATCGCTGCTATTTCTGACCAATTTGTATGCCACTTCCTTGGCTTTAATACTATCCCTGATTTCCCTTGATAGCCACGGTTGAGACATCTTTCGTTTTTTATTTTTACGCCAGACAGGAATGTGCAATTGTTGTAATTCATCCATGCGGTCTCTAAATGTTTGCCATTGCCCATCCACAGTCAACCCCTTAAGAATCATTCGCCAATCTATCCTAGCCAATTCACGCCTCATACCTTCAAAGTTACCCTTCTTTAAGTTCTGGACCATGGTCTCCGAATTAACTGTATCATTCTCCATCCTAATGCAGAATTCCACCATATTATGGTCACTCTTCCCCAAGGGGCCTTGCACAATGAGATTGCTAATTAGTCCTCTCTCATTACACAACACCCAGTCTAAGATGGCCTCCCCCCTAGTTGGTTCCTCGACATATTGGTCTAGAAAACCATCCCTTATGCACTCCAGGAAATCCTCCTCCACCGTATTGCTTCCAGTTTGGCTAGCCCAATCTATGTGCATATTAAAGTCACCCATGATAACTGCTGCACCTTTATTGCATGCACCCCTAATTTCATGTTTGATGCCCTCCCCAACATCACTACTACTGTTTGGAGGTCTGTACACAACTCCCACTAATGTTTTTTGCCCTTTGGTGTTCTGCAGCTCTACCCATATAGATTCCACATCATCCAAGCTAATGTCTTAGCTAACTATTGCATTAATCTCCTCTTTAACCAGCAATGCTACCCCACCTCCTTTTCCTTTTATTCTATCCTTCCTGAATGTTGAGTACCCCTGGATGTTGAGTTCCCAGCCCTGAATATCCTTGATCCACGTCTCCGTAATCACAATCACATCATATTTGTTAACATCTATTTGCACAGTTAATTCATCCACCTTATTGCGGATACTCCTTGCATCAAGACACAAAGCCTTTAGGCTTGATTTTTTAACACCCTTTGTCCTTTTTGAATTTTGCTGTACAGTGGCCCTTTTTGTTCTTTGCCTTGAGTTTCTCTGCCCTCCACTTTTACTCATCTCCTTTCTGTCTTTTGCTTTTGCCTCCTTTTTGTCTCCCTCTGTCTCGCTGCATTGGTTCCCATCCCCCTGCCATATTAGTTTAACTCCTCCCCAACAGCACTAGCAAACATTCCCCCTAGGACATTGGTTCCGGTCCTGCCCAGGTGCAGACCGTCCGGTTTGTACTGGTCCCACCTCCCCCAGAACCGGTTCCAATGCCCCAGGAATTTGAATCCCTCCCTGCTGCACCACTGCTCAAGCCACGTATTCATCTGCGCTATCCTGCGATTCCTACTCTGACTAGCACGTGGCACTGGTAGCAATCCCGTGATTACTACTTTTGAGGTCCTACGTTTTAATTTAGCTCCTAGCTCCTTAAATTCGTTTAGTTGGACCTCATCCCTTTTTTTACCTATGTCGTTGGTACCAATGTGCACCACGACAACTGGCTGTTCTCCCTCCCATTTCAGAATGTCCTGCACCTGCTCCGAGACATCCTTGACCCTTGCGCCAGGGAGGCAACATACCATCCTGGAGTCTCGGTTGCGTCCGCAGAAACGCCTATCTATTCCCCTCACCATTGAATTCCCTATCACTATCGCTCTCCCACTCTTTTTCCTGCCCTCCTGTGCAGCAGAGCCAGCCACGGTGCCATGAACTTGGCTGCTGCTGCCCTCCCCTGATGAGTCATCCCCCCCAACAGTACTCAAAGCGGTGTATCTGTTTTGCAGGGGGATGACCACATGGGACCCCTGCACTACCTTCCTTGCACTGCTCTTCCTGCTGGTCTTCCATTCCCTATCTGGCTGTGGACCCTTCTCTTGCAGTAAGACCAACTCACTGCACGTGATACTCACGTCATTCTCAGCATCGTGGATGCTCCAGAGTGAATCCACCCTCAGCTCTAATTCCACAACGCGGACCCTCAGGAGCTCGAGGCGGATACACTTCTCACACACGTAGTCGACAGGGACACCGGAAGTGTCCCTGAGTTCACACATGGTACAGGAGGAGCATATCACGTGACCGAGCTCTCCTGCCATGCCTTAACCCTTAGATACCCTTAAATTGGTAATAACAATGTTACAGTTCACTTACTGATATAAAAAATAAAAAGAAAAGCTACTCACCAATCACCAGCCAATCACTTACCCCATTGGCTGTGACGTCACCTTTTGATTCCTTTCTACTTCTATTTTGCTTTCTCTCCCGCTGTAGCTGCACCGGTACGCCTTTTATAGGCCGCTCCGACGCTGCTCCCGCCTCTCACCAACTGCCGCTGGTACTCGAGCTCCCGCTGGGCCTTTAATAGGCCGCTCTGACGCTGCTCCCGCCACTCACCAACTGCCGCTGGTACTCGAGCTCCTGCTGGGCCTTTTATAGGTCGCTCCCCTCTCACCAACTGCCGCTGGTACTCGAGCTCCTGCTGGGCCTTTTATAGGTCGCTCCCCTCTCACCAACTGCCGCTGGCTCTCGATCTCCCGCTGGGCCTTTTATAGTTCGCTCCCCTCTCACCAACTGCCGCTCAAAGCCTCCATGGTGAAGTGCGACATCCCCATTGACGCATGGGAGACCCTGGCCGAAGACCGTCCTAGGTGGAGAAAATGCATCCGGGAGTGCGCTGAGCTCTTCGAATCTCAACGCCGCAAGCGTGAAGAGGCCAAGCGCAGGCAGCGGAAGGAGCGCGCGGCAAACCAGACCCACCCACCCCTTCCCCCGACAAATGTCTGTCCCACCTGTGACAGGGACTGTGGCTCTTGGTCCGGACGGATCAAGATCTGAGGTCCTGCTGTCCTGAGCTGCAAGTGGCACAGTTGGCGTCACACAAAGATAAGTACACCTGGGGGGGGGTCCATTCAACTCATCCACCTCGGTTGCCATGGTAAACCTATGGTCCTCCCATCGCAGCATCTAATGGCCACTGAGCAGCGACGCAGGGGTTTAAGGTTGGAGCGGGCTGAACGGACCAGTTGCTGAGGGTTTCGAAGAAAGTTAGAGAACTGGTGAGGTGGTGGGTTAGAGAGAGTGGCAGAGGGTGGCGAGACGTGACTGAAGGATTGGCCAGCAATGATAGACTTGCATTTCTGTAGCGCCGGAGGTCTCAAACGCTTTACAACCAATGAAGAACTTTTTGAAGTATAGTCGCTGCTGTGATGTCGGAAACGTGGCAGCTAATTCCTCACAGCAAGCTCTCACAAATCTCCAATGCAAAAATGACCAGATAATCCGTTTTTAGTGATAACAACAACAACTTTTATTTATATAGTGCCTTTAACATAGTAAAACGTCCCAAGGCACAGCACAAGAGTATTACGAGACAAAACTGATAAATTTGACACCGAGAACACAAGGAGAAATTAGGTTAGATGAGCAAAAGCTTGGTCAAAGAGGTATGTTTTAAGGATCGTCTTGAAGAAGGAAAGAGAGGTAGAGAGGTGGAGAGGTTTAGGGAGGAGTTCCAGAGTTTGGGGTCTAAGCAACAGAAGGCACGGCCACCAATGGTTGAGCGATTATAATCGGGGATACTCAAGAGGGCAGATATCTTGTTGGGTTGTCAGGCTGAAATAGATTACAGAGATAGGGAGGGGCGAGGCCATGGAGTGATTTGTAAACAAGGATGAGAATTTTGAAATCGAGGCGTTGTTTAACCGGGAGCCAATGATGTTGATGGAGAGACAAATATTGGCCAGGACACTGTGGATAACTCCCCTGCACTTCTTCAAAATTGCACCATGGGATCTTTTACATCTATCTGAGAGGGTAGAGGGGGCCTTGGTTGAATGTCTCATCTGAAAGATGGCACCTCCGACAGTGCAGCACTCCCTCAGCACTGCACTGGAGCATCAGCCTAGATTTTTGTGCTCAAGTCTCATGACCTTCTGAGGTGAGAGTGTTGCCCACTGAGCCACGGCTGACAGGGACTGGGGAACAATCAGGAAACCTGAGTCAGGGGAGCAGAAAGATCTTGCTGTTAGTCGGACTGTCTACGTTGGAACGAGAGATAGCTATTGGAAGACGAGAAGGAAGTCCATTCAGGTCACTTTCCCGCTAACTGGTAGCTTGTATCCACACTTGACAGATCTTCTCATTCGTCCCAGTTAGGGAAAAGCAAACGCATCTAATGTGAAAGAAAAGTGAATAAAATGATGAAGCAATTCAGAACTGAAGGGCTTGATCCTTCAGTCAGGATCCCAGCTAGCCCTGTGATAATACTTTTGCGGCCTTATTTACTCTATCAAAACTTTTCATGGTTTTGAACAGCTCTATCAAATCTTCCTTTAACCTTCTCTGCTCTAAGGAGAACAACCCCAGCTTCCAGTCTTTCCACATAACTGAAGTCCCCCATCGCTGGTACTATTCCGGTAAATCTCCTCTACACCCTCCCCAAGGCCTTGACATCCTTCCTAAAGTGTGGCGCCCAGAATTGAACACAATACGCCAGCTGAGTCCTAACCAGTGTTTTATAAAGGTTTAGCATGACTAACTTGCTTTTGTACTCTATGCCTCTATTAATAAAGCCTGGGATCCCATATGCTTTTTTAACAGCCTTCTCAACTTGTCCTGCCACCTTCAAAGATTTGTGAATGTACAGCCCCAGGTCTCTCTGTTCCTGCGGCTCCTTTAAAATTGTACCATTTAGTTTATATTGCCTCTCCCCATTCTTCCAACCAGAATGTATCACTTCACACATCTCTACGTTAAATTTCATCCGACATGTGTCTGCCCATTTCACCAGTCTGTCTACGTCCTCCTGAAGTTTGTTACCATCCGCTTCATTGTTTACTACATCTCCGAGTTTCGTACCATCAGCAAACTTTGAAATTATTTCCTGCACCCATGTCCAGGTCATTAATATATATCAAAAAGAGCAGTGGTCCTAATAACAACCCCTGGGGAAAGCACTGTATACCTCCCTCCAGTCTGAAAAACAACTGTTCACCACTGCTCTCTGCTTTCTGTCCTTTAGCCAATGTTGTGTCCTTGCTGCCATTGTCACTTTAATCTCATGGGATTTAATTTTTGTAACAGGTCTATTATGTGGTACTTTGTTAAGCACCTTCTCAAAGTCCATATACACAACATCAATCACACTACCCTCATCAGCTCTCTCTGTTACTTCATCAAAGAACTCGATCAAGTTATCAAACACGATTTGCCTTTAATAAATCTGTGCTGACTTTCATTTATTTGCCCATACTTTTCCAATTTCCACCCTTACTTCCCTCAGTGACCAAGGATGCATCCCATTTCGGACCGGTGACTTTTCTACTTTGAGGACTGCCGACCTTTTAAGCATCTCCTCTTTATCTATTTTTATCCTATCCAATATCGCTACTCTTCCTTTACTGCTGCATTGGCAGCATCCTCTTCTCTAGTGAAGACAGATGCAAAGTACACATGTAGTACCTCAGCCATGCTCCTGCCTCCACAAGAGTATTTCCTTTTTGGTCCTTCATCAGCTACACCCTTCCTTTGACTACCATTGGCAGAAGGGTCGGTAAATATAGGACACAGATTTAAGGTAATTGGCAAAAGAAGAAGAGGTGAGATGAGAAAACATTTCTTTACCCAACAAGCTATTGTGATCTGGAATGCCCTGCCTGAAAGGGTGGTAGAAGCAGACTCAATAGCAACATTCAAAAGAGAATTGGATAAATACTTGAAGGGAAAAACTTTTCAGGGTTATGAGGAAAGAGCAAAGGAGTAGAATTAATAGGGCCCAGGGGCAGCACGGGCCAGCCCACACTGCGATATGTGCGCGCACTAGGCCCGTGCAGCAGAGCTGGTCTCCAGTCGTTCTGGTTAACCCTTGCCACTGGACCAAGACCTAGCTCTGTCAAGCCCGTGTGGTGGCTGGTGTGCAACGCCCACCACACGTTAAAAAAATCCACGCACAGGCATCTTCCACCCTTCAGGATGTAGTTCGGGACCTGGAATATTAGGTCCTTCATTCAAACACCTGTGAACTCATCTCTTTTTGGCGTGGAAGCAAGTCATTCTGGATAGGAGGGAGCGCCTATGATGGTGATGTGATAATACTCTGCCATCTAGTGGTGACTGTGAGAACAATCCAAATTAAAGGTGTCTATAATAAAAACAGAAAATGCTGGAAACATTCAGTGGGTCAGGCAGCATCTGTGGAGACAGAAACAGAATTAATGTTTCAGGTTGATGATCTTTCATCAGAACTGGAAAAGGTTAGGGATGTAACAGGTTTTAAGCAATTGTAGGGACAGGGAAACGGGAACATAAGAGCATAAGAATTAGGAGCAGGAGTAGGCCATTCGGCCCCTCGAGCCTGTTCCACCATTCAATAAGATCATGGCTGATCTTCGACCTCAAGTCCACTTTCCTGCCCTATCCCCATATCCCTTGATTCCATTAATATCCAAATATCTATCAATCTCTGTCTTGAATATACTCAGAGACTGAGCCTGCACAGCCCTCTGGGGTAGAGAATTCCAAAGATTCACCACCCTCTGAGTGAAGAAGTTTCTTCTCACCTCAGTCCTCGATGGCCGGCAATTTCCCCCGCGGGGCGTAAAGGGGTCACCGCGGGGTCAACAAGGGGTCGGCGCGCACGGCGGTGACGTCATCACTTCGCAGGGCACCGCCCGGGACGGAAATTACAGTGGGCGGCTCTGGGCCGTGTTTGCCTGCAGGCATCCCGGGGGGCAATTCCGGGCGAGTCGCTTACGTCACCCACCCCCCATGGGCGAACAGCACTTATCGCCCCGTGATTCTATAGCTCACCATCCCCTTCTCAAGGGCAATTGGGGACGGGCAATAGATGCCGGCCATGCCAGCGATGCCCACATCCCATGAATGAATCAGAAAAAAATATTGAGGCCATATAATGAAGGCAAATGGCATGTTGGCCTTCATAGCGAGAGGAATTGAGTATAGAAGCAGTTGTACAGGGTCTTGGTGAGGCCTAACCTTGAATATTGTGCACAATTTTGGTCTCCTACTCTGAGAAAGGACATTTTTGCTATTGAGGGAGTGCAGCGAAGGTTCACCAGACTGATTCCCGGGATGGCAGGATTGACATATGAAGAAAGACTGGATCGACTGGGCTTGTATTCACTGTGTAGTGTCTCTGCACCTTGTTACAAACTCACACGAGGCATGGATATATCAGACACGGTTACTCTATGACCTTCACTTTATTTCCAGGACTGAAGAGTCTTGATCCTGGGTGGGACCATCCCTTTTATACCTGGAAGCCCAGGTGAGGAGCTCACTCCCTGTGGTCAGGGTGTGCATTACAAGGGTACTGGTACAGTATGCATGAGTTACAGTTACATACTTATAGTCATTGCAAGATGGTGAAATACATGACATCACCTCCCCCCTTAAGTCTTTTAGTTTCAGAGGTTAAGTCTATCGGGTGGTCGACGCTGTCTCGTGGAGCGCCGCAGTTGTGGCTCTGGTGGCTGAGCCTCGGCACGTGTCTCTGTCACTTGAGGTGATTCCGGTCTGTCCGGGCTGGACGCAGGGACTGTGCATGCTGAGGGCTGTCTTTGTTGCTAGTACGCTGGCAGTGGTGTGGGTGCTATCTCATCATGCTCTTCTTCCCGTTCCTCCGTGTCTGCACTGAACCTTGTCTTTACTTGGTCCAAGTGTTTGCGGCATATCTGCCCATTGTTTAGTCTGACCACCATGACCCTGTTTCCTTCTTTGCCAATTATGGTGCCCTCAAGCCATTTGGCTCCCAAAGCATGGTTAAGAACAAATACCGGGTCATCTATTTCTTTACACCTCCCCCTTGAGCCTCGATCATGGAGCTCGGTTTGGGACTGGCGCTTGCCCTCAACAATGTCTGCCAGGGCTGGGTGAATGAGGGACAGCCGCGTCTTGAGTGTGCGTTTCATGAGGAGTTCCGCTGGCGAGGCTCCCGTGAGCGAGTGCGGACGGGACCTGTAGGTCAGCAGGAGATACGATAGGCGGTACTGAAGGGAGGGTCCTTGGATGCGTATCATGCCCTGCTGTATGACTTGGACCGCACGTTCTGCCTGGCCATTGCAGGCCGGCTTGAACGGCGCTGTCCGGATGTGCTTGATCCCATTGCCCGACATAAACTCCTGGAATTCATAGCTGGTAAAACACGGGCCATTATCGCTGACCAGGATGTCCGGCAAGCCGTGGGTCGCAAAAACTGTACGCAGCCTCTCCACAGTGATGGATGTCGTGCACGCTTTCAATATGATGCACTCGATCCACTTCGAGTATGCATCGACAACGATCAGGAACATTTTCCCCATGAACGGGCCCGCATAGTCCACGTGAATACGTGACCATGGCCTGGTGGGCCAGGGCCACGGGCTGAGTGGGGCCTCCCTGGGGGCATTGCCCAGCTGGGCGCACGTCGTGCACCTGCAGCAGGTTTGCAGGTGCAGCAGGTAATCAGGAAGGCAAATGGAATGTTGGCCTTCATTGCGAGAGGGATGGAGTACAAAAGCAGGGAGGTCCTGCTGCAACTGTATAGGGTATTAGTGAGGCCACACCTGGAGTACTGCGTGCAGTTTTGGTCACTTTACTTAAGGAAGGATATACTAACTTTGGAGGGGGTACAGAGACGATTCACTAGGCTGATACCGGAGATGAGTGGGTTACCTTATGATGATAGATTGAGTAGACTGGGTCTTTACTCGTTGGAGTTCAGAAGGATGAGGAGTGATCTTATAGAAACATTTAAAATAATGAAAGGGATAGACAAGATAGAGGCAGTGAGGTTGTTTCCACTGGTCGGGGAGACTAGAACTAGGGGGCACAGCCTCAAAATACAGAGGAGCCAATTTAAAACCGAGTTGAGAAGGAATTTCTTCTCCCAGAGGGTTGTGAATCTGTGGAATTCTCTGCCCAAGGAAGCAGTTGAGGCTAGCTCATTGAATGTATTCAAGTCACAGATAGATAGATTTTTAACCAATAAGGGAATTAAAGGTTACGGGGAGCGGGCGGGTAAGTGGAGCTGAGTCAATGGCCAGATCAGCCATGATCTTGTTGAGTGGCGGAGCATGCTCGAGGGGCTAGATGGCCTACTCCTGTTCCTAATTCTTATTTTCTTATGTTCTTATGAACCCAGTGTTCCAGGTCTGAGTCAATCCCCGGCCACCGCACGTGTGACTGGGCAATGGCCTTCATTAACACGATGCCAGGTGCTCGCTGTGAAGTTCCCTGATGAATGCTTCCCTTCCTTCCTTCCTTTCTTGCAGACTAGCCTCGTTACTGCCTTTTTGCACATCCTGGCCAGGTGTCCCTTGTCATTACAAATCCTACAGGTGTAAAGTTGGAACCTGCAGATTTTTGCAGTGTGTCTGCCCCCACATCTCCAACAAGAGATGAGATTGCTGCTAACAAAAGGGCTATTCCCAGGCATTCCTCTCTGGTGGCCCTTTTGGCTGTTTCTGAGCACTCTGATGGAGGGTGTTAATTGTCCCATTACAGGATGCATTGTTCCTCGTGAATTGCCGATCCCCTTTTCATTGTCCCTGTTGCAGGCCCACCCTGGAGCTACTGGAACTAATTGCTGCCTGGACGGTGCCTGCCTGTGAGGTTCTGTGTCATTTTTATAACATTAATTCCCTGGTGCAACGCAACATTGAAACCAGGGCTGTGTGCTTAAATTAGCTTGGTCTCCTCTTCCCCTGCCATAAAGGTCTGAGCTATCAACGCCGCCCCTTATAAAGTCAAATCCTTGGTCTTTATGAGCTTCCTGAAAATGCCGGCATGATTAATGCCCTCGATGAAAAAGTCCCTTAACATCTCCCCCCTGCAGGCATCGGAGAACTTACAGAGACTGGCCAAGCGCCGCAGTTCTGCCACGAAGTCCGAGATGTTTTGTCCCTCCCGACGCCGGTGAGAGTCAAAATGGTGCCGGGCCATGTGTACACTACTTGCTGGCTTGAGATGCTCACTAATGAGCTGGTTGAGCTCTTCGAAGGACTTGTCCGCTGGCTTTTAGGGTACGAGCAGGTCTTTCATCAGTCCATACGTCTGTGGACCACAGCTGGTCAGTAGATACGCCCTCCGCTTGCCAGCCGCTGCCTCTTCCAGCTAGTCCTTTGTGACAAAGCTCTGCTGGAGTCTTTCCACAAAGTCGTTCCAGTCCTCACCCACACAGTAACGTTCCTCTGTGCTGCCGGTGGCCAGCCTCGTGGTTCAGTGATTCCCGTTTCTCGTCACCAGATGTAGTGTCTCTGCACCTTGTTATAAATTCACACGAGGCATGGATATATCAGACACGGTCACTCTGTGACCTTCATTTTATTTCCAGGACTGAAGAGTCTTGATCCTGGGTAGGACCTCCCCTTTTATACCTGGAAGCCGAGGTGAGGAGCTCACTCCCTGTGGTCAGGCTGTGCATTACAAGGGTACAGGTACAGTATGCATGAGTTACAGTTACATACTTATAGTCATTGCAAGATGGTGAAATACATGACACACTGGAAGTTAGAAGAATGAGAGGGGATCTCAGAGATACATGTAAAATTCTGACGGGAGTGGACAGGTTAGATGCTGGAAGAATGTTCCCGATGTTGGGGAAGTCCAGAACCAGGGGTCACAGTCTAAAGATAAGGGGTAAGCCATTTAGGACCGAGATGAGGAGAAACTTCTTCACTCAGAGAATTGTGAACCTCTGGAATTCTCTATCACAGAAAGTTGTTGAGGCCAGTTCGTTAGATATATTCAAAAGGGAATTAGATGTGCCCCTTACGGCCAAAGGGATCAAGGGGTATGGAGAGAAAGCAGGAATAGGGTACTGAGGTGAATGATCAGCCATGATCTTATTGAATGGTGGTGCAGGCTTGAAGGGCCGAATGGCCTACTCCTGCACCTATTTTCTATGTTTCTATGTTTCTATGTTCTCTTCACTTTGTTGGTCGTGACATCTTGTGGGGCAGCAGGTGTCCTATCTGTTCCATTACAAACCTTTGCAAATGCTTTATTAAAGGAAAACATTCCCTTAATGAATACTGAAGTAAGGCTCTGTGTTGGGAGATTATCTCTGTGAGCCCTGGGTAAAGAAAGAGAGATAACAATCAGAAGACCATTCCGGTCATTTTCCCGCTAACTTGCAGCTTCTCCCCACACTTGACAGATCTTCCCATTCACCTCAGTTAGGGAAAAGCAAACGCACCAAATGTGAAAGAAAAGTGAATAAAATGATAACGTAATTTCGAACTGAAGGGCTTGATCCTCCAGTCAGAACCCAGCTGGCCCTGTGATAATACTCTTCCATCTAGTGGTGACTGTGAGAACAACAACAACTTGTATTTATATAGCGCCTTTAACGTACTGAAATGTCCCAAGGCGCTTCACAGGAGTATAATGAGATAAAAATTTGACACCGAGTTGCATAAGTAGAAATTAGCGCAGAAAGCTTGGTCAAAGAGATCGGTTTTAAGGAGCGTCTTGAAGGCAGAAAGAGAGGTAGAGAAGCGGAGAGGTTTAGGGAGGGAGTTCCAGAGCTTGGGGCCTCGGCAACAGAAGGCACGGCCACCGATGGTTGAGCGATTATAATCAGGGATGCTCAAGAGAGCAGTATTAGAGGAGCATAGACATCTCGGGAGGTTGTGGGGCTGGAGGAGATTACAGAGATAGGGAGGGTTGAGGCCATGGAGGGATTTGAAAATAAGGATGAGAATTTTGAAATCGAGGCGTTGCTCAAGCAGAAGCCAATGTAGGTCAGCGAGCAGAGGAGCAATGGGTGAGCGGGACTTGGTGCGAGTTAGGACACGGGCTGCCGTGTTTTGGATCACCTCTAGTTTACGTAGGGTAGAATGTGGGAGGCCAGCCAGGAGTGCGTTGGAATAGTCAAGTCTAGAGGTAACAAAGGCACGGATGAGGGCTTCAGCAGCGGATGAGCTGAGGCTAGGACGGAGATGGGCGATGTTACGGAGGTGGAAATAGGCTGTCTTAGTTATGCTGCAGATATGTGGTTGAAAGCTCATTTCAGGGTCAAATATGACACCAAGGTTGCGAACAGTCTGGTTCAGCCTCAGACAGGAGTTGGGGAGAGGGATGGAGTCAGTGGCTAGGGAACGGATGTCGTTTGTGGCGAGGACCGAAAATGACGTTTTCGGTCTTCCCAATATTCAATAAACAATCCTGTAGTGTCTATAATAGAAACAGAAAATGCTGGAAATCTCAGCAGGCCAGGCAGCATCTATGGAGAGAGAAACAGAGTTAACTTTTCAGGTCGCTGACCTTTCGTGAGAACTTGAAAAGAACATAAGAACATAAGAAATAGGAGCAGGAGTGGGCCATACGGCCCCTCGAGCCTGCTCTGCCATTTAATACTGATACGTCCTTACTACACAGTATAAATGCACACGAGGCCCATGCTTGAGAGAAGGTCAGTCTGTGACCTGTCCTTTATTCTTTAGCACTCAAGCGATGAAGGTGGGTGGAGCTTCCCCTTTTATACCTGAAGGTCCAGATTAGGAGTGTCTCCCACCTAGTGGTCAGTGTTCTCACGGTGTACAAATTAGGTCAGTTTATACATGGGTTAAAATGCTGGTTGAATACATGACATCATCTCCCCCCCAAAAGTCTTATTGGGATCACAGGTTGAGTCTCTCTGGTGGTTTACGCTCCCTTGTAGAGCACCTGAGTTGGGGCTCCGGTTGTTGGGCGCTGGCCTGAGTGTCTGCTGTTTGCAGTGCCTCAGGCCTGTCCGGACTGCCCACAGTGACTGGGCTCTCCTCCCTTTGGTTCCGGTGTTCGGTCACCTGTGGTGGAGTGAACTCTATATCGTGTTCTTCCTCTGCTTCTTCTATGGGGTTGCTGAACCTCCTTTTTGTTTGATCCACATGTTTGTGGCAGATTTGTCCATTGGTAAGTTTAACGACCAGAATCCTATTTCCCTCTTTGGCAACCACAGTGCCTGCGCGCCATTTGGGCCCTGCAGTGTAGTTGAGGACAAAAACAGGATCATTTACATCAATACATCGCGCCCTCGCATTCCTGTCATGGTAGTCATATTGTGACTGGCGCCTGCTCTCGACAATTTCTTTCATGGTGGGGTGTATAAGGGATAATCGGATTTTGAGCGTCCTTTTCATTAGTTGCTCCGCGGGTGGAACTCCTGTGAGCGAGTGTGGTCGGGATCTATAGGCCAACAAGAGGCGTGATAAGCGGTTTGTAGGGAACCCCCTTGGAATCTGAGCATCCCCTGTTTGATTATCTGCACTGCTCGTTCTGCCTGGCCGTTTGAGGCCGGCTTGAACGGTGCCTTTCTAACATGGTTAATTCCATTGCCTGCCATGAAGTCCTGGAATTCAGTGCTTGTGAAGCACCGGCCATTGTCGCTGACCAAGATGTCAGGTAGACCGTGGGCGGCGAACATTGCCCGTAGACTTTCTACCGTGGCAGAGGATGTGCTTGAATTTAAAAGGTCACACTCGATCCATTTGGAGTAGGCGTCTACTACAACCAAAAACATTTTCCCCATGAAAGGATCTGCGTAGTCCACATGGATGCATGACCAAGGCTTGGCGGGCCATGGCCAGGGGCTAAGGGGGGCTTCCCTGGGCGCATGGCCCAGCTGGGCACACGTGTTGCACCTGCGAACACAAAGTTCCAGATCTGCGTCTATCCCTGGCCACCAAACGTGTGACCTGGCAATTGCTTTCATCGTGATAATGCCCGGGTGCCCATTGTGGAGTTCTCTGATGAACACCTCTCTGCCCATCTGGGGCATGACTACTCGGTTTCCCCACAGTAGGCAATCGGCCTGAATCGAGAGTTCATCCTTGCGCCTGTGAAATGGTTTAAATTCCTCAGGGCATGCCCTGTACGTGGCTGCCCAGTCCCCATTCAGGACACATTTCTTGACTAGAGACAATAGCAAGTCTCTATTTGTCCAGACTTTAATCTGACGGGCTGTCACGGGTGAGCCTTCGCTTCCGAAAGCTTCAACAGCCATGACCATCTCAGCAGCATGCTCGGTAGCCCCCTCAGTGGTGGCTAGTGGGAGCCTGCTGAGTGCATCGGCGCAGTTTTCGGTGCCCGGTTTGTGCCGAATTGTGTAGTCATAGGCAGCTAACGTGAGTGCCCACCTCTGTATGCGGGCCGATGCGTTTGCATTTATGGCCTTGTAATCGTCACATATCCTGACCGACCCATCCGCTTTGAGCACCGGCACAATCGGGCTCCACACCTCCAGCATGAGTTGCGGTTTGAAACAAAAGGTCCCTTGCCAGTCGATCGTCCCTGCCTGCCCCTATTATTGTCCTTGAGTGCACCATTAACAGGTGTTGATGGCCCCATTACTGGCCGCATTGTCCCTTGCAATGGCGTGAATCACTGTTCAGCTTGCCATTGTCTCTGTCGAACTCCCCCTCTGGGTTCGACTACATGTTGGGGCATGCCTGACTGCCCTTGTCTGCCTGGAGAACTGTGTGCTGCTTTAACAATGTTGAATCTCTGTCCCAACCATTCCTTAACACAGTACCTCTCGTCTGTTCTGCTAGTGGCCATGCTCGCGTGGTTTAAATCCCAGTTTCTTGTCGCCATTGATACGTCCTTACTACACAGTATAAATGCACACGAGGCCCATGCTTGAGAGAAGGTCAGTCTGTGACCTGTCCTTTATTCCTTAGCACTCAAGTGATGAAGGTGGGTGGAGCTTCCCCTTTTATATCTGAAGGTCCAGGTTAGGAGTGTCTCCCACCTCGTGGTCAATGTTCTCACGGTGTCCAACTTAGGTCAGTTTATACATGGGTTACAATGCTGGTTGAATACATGACAAATACGATCATGGCTGATCTGATCATAGACTCAGCTCCACTTCCCCGCCCACTCCCCATGACCCCTTATTCACTTATTGGTTAAGAAAAGGTTAGAGATGTAACAGGTTTTTAAGCAAGTGTAGGGGCACGGAAAGGGGGGAGGGGAGGAAGGATCAAAAGGGAAGGTCTGTGATAGGGTGGAAGACAGAAGAACATAAGAACATAATAAATAGGAGCAGGATTAGGCCATTTGGCCCCCCGAGCCTGCTCCATCATTCAATAAGATCCTGGCTGATCTTCGACCTCAACTCCACTTTCCTGCACTATCCCCATATCCCTTGATTCCATTAATATCTAAATATCTATCAATCCCTGTCTTGAATATACTCAAACACTGAGCATCCACAGCCCTCTGGGGTAGAGAATTCCAAAGATTCTCCACCCTCTGAGTGAAGAAGTTTCTTCTCATCTCAGTCCTCGATGGCCGGCAATTTCCCCCGCGGGGCGTAAAGGGGTCACCACGGGGTCAACAAGGGGTCTGCGCGCACGGCGGTGACGTCATCGCTTCGCAGGGCACCGCCCGGGACGGAAATTATGGTGGGCGGCTCTGGGCCGTGTTTGCCCGCAGGCATCCCGGGGGACAATTCCGGGCGAGTCGCTTACGTCACCCACCCCCCATGGGCGAACAGCCCTTATCGCCCCGTGATTCTATAGCTCACCATCCCCTTCTCAAGGGCAATTGGGGACGGGCAATAGATGCCGGCCATGCCAGCGATGCCCACATTCCATGCATGAATCAGAAAAAAATATTGAGGCCATATAATGAAGGCAAATGGCCTTCATAGCGAGAGGAATTGCGTATAGGAGCAGTTGTACAGGGCCTTCGTGAGGGCACACCTTGAATATTGTGTACATTTTTGGTCTCCTAATCTGAGGACATTCTTGCTATTGAGGGAGTGCAGCGAAGGTTCACCAGACTGATTCCTGGGATGGCAGGACCGACATATGAAGAAAGACTGGGCTTGTATTCACTGTGTAGTGTCTCTGCACCTTGTTACAAACTCACACGAGGCATGGATATATCAGACACGGTCACTCTGTGACCTTCACTTTATTTCCAGGACTGAAGAGTCTTGATCCTGGGTGGGACCTCCCCTTTTATACCTGGAAGCCCAGGTGAGGAGCTCACTCCCTGTGGTCAGGGTGTGCATTACAAGGGTACAGGAACAGTATGCATGAGTTACAGTTACATACTTATAGTCATTGCAAGATGGTGAAATACATGACATCACCTCCCCCCTTCGGTCTTTTAGTTTCAGAGGTTCAGTCTATCGGGTGGTCGGCGCTCTCTCGTGGAGCGCCGCAGTTGTGACTCTGGTGGCTGAGCCTCGGCACGTGTCTCTGTCACTTGAGGTGATTCCGGCCTGTCCGGGCTGGCCGCAGGGACTGCGAATGCTGAGGGCTGTCTTTGTTGCTCGTCCACTGGCAGTGGTGTGGGTGCTATCTCATGCTCTTCTTCAGGTTCCTCCATGTCTGTACTGAACCTTGTCTTTACTTGGTCCAAGTGTTTGCGGCATATTTGCCCATTGTTTAGTCTGACAATCATGATCCTGTTTCCTTCTTTGCCAATTACGGTACCCTCAAGCCATTTGGGTCCCAAAGCATGGTTAAGAACAAATACCGGGTCATCTATTTCTTTACACCTCCCCCTTGAGCCTCGATCATGGAGTTCGGTTTGGGACTGGCGCTTGCCCTCAACAATGTCTGCCAGGGCTGGGTGAATGAGGGACAGCCGTGTCTTGAGTGTGCGTTTCATGAGGAGTTCCGCTGGCGGGACTCCCGTGAGCAAGTGCGGGCGGGACCTGTAGGCCAGCAGGAGGCGCGATAGGCGGTGTTGAAGGTAGGGTCCTTGGATGCATAGCATGCCCTGCTTTATGACCTGGACCGCCCGTTCCAAGCTTGATCCCATTGCCCGACGTAAACTCCTGGAATTCATGGCTGGTAAAACACGGGCCATTATCGCTGACCAGGATGTTCGGCAAGCCGTGGGGCGCAAAATCTGTACGCAGACTCTCCACAGTGATGGATGTCGTGCACGAGTTCAATATGATGCACTCGATCCACTTCGAGTATGCATCGACAACGATCAGGAACATTTTCCCCATGAACGGGCCCGCATAGTCCACGTGAATACGTGACCACGGCCTGGTGGGCCAGGGCCACGGGCTGAGTGGGGCCTCCCTGGGGGCATTGCCCAGTTGGGCACACGTCGTGCACCTGTGAACCCAGTGTTCCAGGTCTGAGTCAATCCCTGGCCACCACACGAGTGACCGGGCAATGGCCTTCATTAATACGATACCAGGGTGCTCGCTGTGGAGTTCCCTGATGAACGTTTCCCTTCCTTTCTGGGGCATGACTACCTGGCTGCCCCGTAGCAGGCAGTCGGTTTGGACGGAGAGTTCATCCATCTGTCTCTGAAACGGCCTAACTTCCTCGGTGCACGTCCTGTGTGAGGGCGCCCAGTCCCCAGTCAGGACACATTTCTTTATCATGGATAGGAGGGGGTCCCTGTTGCTCCAGAGTCTGATCTGGAGGGCTGTGATGGGGGAGCCCACAGTGTCAAAAGCTTCAACGGCCATCATCTCGGTGCTCTGCTCCGATGCCCCCTCGGTGGTGGCCAGTGGGAGCCTGCTGAGCGCAAGTGCAATTTTCGGTGCCTGGCCGGTGCCGTATGGTGTAGTCATACGCAGCCAGCGTGAGGGCCCATCGCTGTATGCGAGCTGACGCATTGGCGTTGACAGTCTTGCTGTCAAACAACAGGGATGTTAACGGCTTGTGATCCGTCTCTAGCTCGAACCGTCTACCGAAAAGGTACTGGTGCATCTTTTTCACACCGTACACACACGCGAGTGCTTCCTTCTCGACCATGCTGTATCCACGCTCTGCCTGGGAGAGCGACCTGGAGGCGTAAGCCACCGGTTGGAGTCGACCGTCATCGTTGCCCTGCTGCAACACACATCCAACCCCATAGGATGATGCATCGCAGGTTTAAACCATTTTTTTACAGGGATCATACAAAGTCAACAGTTTGTTGGAACACAGCAGGTTCCTCGCCTTATTGAAAGCCTGTTCTTGACAATCCCCCCAAAACCATTCACAACCTTCACAGAGGAGCATGTGTAATGGCTCCAACAATGTGCTTAAGTTCGGCAGGAAGTTCCCAAAATAGTTCAAGAGTCCCAGTAATGATCGCAACTCCGATGTGTTGCCGGGCCTGGATGCCCGTTGTAGAATTTACCAATATCTCGCAAAGATTCCAGGTACCTTTCCCCTATAGAGGAGAAAATCCCTTTCTGGGTTTTTAAAATGAGTTTAAAGGGGCAGACGAAGCCTGCGGGGGGATAAAAGGGGATGTATTCATGGAGACCCCCCCCCCCACCAGTGTTTGGACTCATAGGAAAGGGAATTCAAAATGATTACAGAAGCTTGAGATCCCCTAAACATCTATGGGAAGGAGCATATCAATTTTAAGCTTCTACAACATTTTGGCTGAAAAAAAAGAGTTACCAAATACAGGAGGTGGGGCCAAATTCGTGTATTAAAGACCCCAGACTGTCTGGGGGAACTATTCACCCTCTAAGAGATAATCGAATTACCCAATCAAGCACAATGGAAATCATGGTCAAGAAACTGGACAATTCTAAAACAATGCAAAACCAGCGATAGCACATTCTCACACCCTAATCGAGTTACTGCTGACAAAGGAGACATTGGAAAATCAGTGGACAGTACAGTTTAAACAGAGCCCAAGAGATTTGATGGGAGATAATGGAGCCTTTTTTTGGAATATATCTATCCCCCAGTTTTACAAGGAAAGACCAGCAAGGAGCAGCACGCAGACTGGAACACAGACACAGACACAAGCAGCCGGAGGTGGGGAGTGAAGAAATGGAGTAGTGAAGGAAACTACTAGAACTCATCAAGAACTGACCGAGCACGAGGCCCACGAAATGGAAGGTTGTCAGCAACCAAATTGACAACCCGGGCCACCACAACCAGCGAAACGACCAACCAAAACCAACTCAGCAAAAACCGAAGAATCGACATTTGTTTCCACTCTACAATCTACTTCGGAACGACCAACGGGTGAGAAATTACCAAAAGGGACTAACTAAAATTATTCCTAACCAAAGAAAGTGGGTACTTAGCCCATACATCCAACATACATGCAACTTACCGCATCAACGGACGCACCCCAACCGAAGACTATGCAGTCCGAAGTCCTCTCCTCCGTCCGGGGTACGGCTCGCCTAGGAGGCCAAGTGCAGCGAACCCCGAAACCACGATTCACCGGCAACTGTCAAAAGGGATTGGTGAGCATAGCCCCTGAACCCCCAGAGCTATAACTTAGTTAGTTAGGGGAATTGGGGGAGGGAGGCTGGGATAACTTGTGTAAATGTATCTGCATTCGCCTTTTTACCCCATTGAGAGTTTAAGCTGTATTCTTTTCCCCACAGGCTGCAATTTGACATTTTATTCAATGTGTTGTACCCCTCAGTGTGTATTGGTCTGTGTGTGTTATTAAAGGTGTGCCTTTTACTTCTTTTTAAACACAATAAAGCCATACCTGCTTCCTACCTTGAAACCGATTGTCTGTCCAAGTCTGTCACAGTCCCTTTATAATTCCAGTGTCTAGAACCAAGGGTGTGGGAGCGATTCGGAACCGCTCATATAAGGTCAGAAGGGAAAGCTGACCCCCTGCAAACCACCCCTTACACATGGCGACCCAGATGGGACACTGGTACAAGGGACGTGATAAGAGAGAGACTGGTTTCTGGAAACGAAGCAAAATGGAAGAGGGGATTTCCTCGTATGTGTTTAAGAGGGTAAATGTGGCTAAGGAGTGGGTACTCGATCTATTGTATGCTGAGCGTCCAGAAGATGCTGCAGCTCAATGGACCAAGAGCAAGGACCATAAAAAGTCTATAGAGAAAGCCATTTGGCTAATTTACCTTCAGCAACAGATCCGGCTTCTAGATGAGGAGAATGAGAAATTAAAGGAAGTATTGAGGCAGGCAGAAGAGAGGTCCAGCGCAAGGGCCACAGTCGGGGAAAGGTTGTGGACAGAGGTGGGACAGTTAAAGGAAAGTAGAGAGCTCACTAAAGAAAGGCACAAAACCCAACTGGACCTTTTACAGTGTCAGATTATTGAAGCCAAGAATAGCGAACGGGCATTGCGGGAAGAGAATTCCTGCCTCGCCAAGCAAGTTAAAGAGTACGGGGAGAGGGTGAGAGACATTCAGGTAGCCTATAAGGTAGCCAGTGCCAGGGAATTTGAGGCAGGAGACCACGGCCCCTGCCAGCAGCAGATCCAAAGCTTGAACCTTTCTCTATCCCGGGCTAAAGGCATGGTGTGCCTGATAAACCCGGGTTTAGCCCAGGAACACCTGGTTGGGCAAGGAGAAACCCCTCAGTCACCGCCTGCAGCTCCCAGGAATGCCCGGGGCAGCAGGGGTGTCAGCCAGAGTGCGGGGCAGGCAAGGATTGCAAACTACCAACACCGGCAGCCCCGAGTTTTAACTCGGCTTGGCAGCAGGGGGAAGAGGGCGAGCCAATACAAGAAGGGCCGGAACCAGGGCCAATGCACCCGGTCCGGCAGCAGAAGTTTAGCCCGCCTGATGCCAATGGGGCAGCAGGACCCCTAGAAAGCAACTTCATAGTTCCCCACGACACCCAAAAACTGAGGGCTATGATAGGCCACCAAAGTAAGCTCACCCAACAGGGGGATCCCTTGGTACACTTCCTGGAAGTGGAACACACAGGGGATATTAACGGGTGCGATGATTCAGAGCAGGCTAAGCTGTTGCTCTTCTCGCTAGACATCAAGCTGTGCCATTCCCTCTCTGCAGACAGCAGAAAGGGGCGGAACACATACGTTATGGTTAAGGAGGAGGTTCTAGAGGCCACGGGTATGAACGACGGGAGTCCTTTCTCCCGAGTGGAGAAGACAGTGCAGCTCTATGGGGAGACTCCACAGGCTTTCGCCGACAGGTTGTGGCCGGTCTACGAAAGGGCCTGTAGTGGGGTTCTTGACCAGGCCCACCTGAACCCTAATGAGCTGGCTCACTGGCTCCACAGCCTGGTGGCAAACAGCCTACCTGGAGTAAAGGCAAAAGCCCAGGTCTGGTTCGATCCAAGAGATCCCAGAACCACCGAGGAGACAGTGGTCAGGCAGTTGACCCTGGCTTACCGAAACAGTAGAGGGACGGAGGAGCCCACCTCTAAAGGGAGGGTCCATGAGATTAAACCCAGCCAAGGCAAGAGAGAGTGGCATCAGGAAGGTGGGAACACTTCCCACAAAGGGGGTGAGTATTTTGGGTGTGGGAAAAGTGGGCACTGGAGGAAGGATTGTAGGCACCCCTGGAAAGAGACTAAGGGAAAGGCCACTCCAGCCCCAGCCCATAAGGCCGGGGCAGGAACACCCGACACATATGAGACACTCGTAGCCGCCCTATAGACACTCAAACGGACAGGGAGCAGTAGCTATCGCAACCGGTGCAGTGGCCGGTACGGTAAAACCCTCTGCTCCAACCCACCCAGATGCATGACTAAGGCCAGTGAAGCCTGTGTACCTGTGTTCCCTAGAGTACGATGCCTGGAAGAGACCATGCGTTACGATTGAGGTGGAGAAAGTGAAAGGGACCTACCTGGTAGATACTGGTGCTTCCAGCACCCTTGTATATGCAGATAACCCAGCTACCTCACCTCTATCGAACGGGGTCCCGTACAGTCTACTGGGGTTCACAGGCACTGAGCAAACTGGTTCGTTTTCCATCCCGCTCACCATTCAGTTAGGGACACTCAAAACCAAATGGAAGTGTGTCCTGATGAAATGGGAGCAGAAGGGAAAAGGGATCCTGGGAGCTGATTTTATCATTGGCCACCAGATCCTAGTGGATCTCAGGAACCACTGTCTATGGGGAGCCATAGTGACTGACAGGGAAGGTGAGGTGGCGGTGATCCCAGAAAAAGGGGCAAAGGGAACATTGTGTACCTTGAAGCCAAAGGAGGGTTACGACTTGGAATTACTGGTCAGTAACACCCCAGTGGAGTACCAGGCATATGTACGGGCACACCTTGCAGCATTTGCCACCCACAAACATGACTGTGGTAGGGTAACGGGGGTGGAAGTTAGTATAGTAGGGGACCCCATGACCCGATCACAAAAGCAATATAACTTCCCCAGGGAGGCAGAGACAGACCTGACAACGGCGCTGGGATCACTGGGATCACTGGTAGAGCAAGAGGTGTTAAGACCGATAGCAACCCATGTGAACTCTCCACTGTGGCCGGTTAAGAAACCGGACAACTCATGGAGGGCCAAATACTAAATAAGAATATCCCTGCCTGTGCACCCACTGTAGCCGTAGCGGATCTCATAGGGAGTATTCCAGCATCCGCGACCACTTTCACAGTGCTGGACATTTCAAATGGGTTCTGGTCCATTCCTTTAAAACGGGAGGACCAGTACAAGTTCTCCTTTACCTTTAAGGGCCAACAATACATGTGGAACTGTCTTCCCCAAGGCTTCCACAATAGTCCCAGCATTTTTCACCAATGCATGGCGAACTGTTTAAAGGGCTTTAGCAGACCCCAGCAGTTGGTGCAGTATGTGGATGACCTGCTCCTGTTCACCGATCAGGGGGAGGAGCATGGCCCACTGCTGGCTGAGCTGCTGGAGCTGCTAAAAGAAGAAGGGTTTAAAGTAAATCCCAAGAAGGCACAGATCGGCCAGAAGGAAGTCAAATTCCTGGGGCTGACTGTGCGCGCTGGGGTAAGGGCCATAGACAAGGCTAGAAGGGAGGCAGTACAGGAGTTACCAGCCCCCAACACAGTGACAGGGGTAAGATCCTTTCTAGGACTCACCGGGTACTGCAGAGACTTCATTGAGGATTATGCAGCCACCGCAGCCCTTCTGCTCAGGCTCCGACACAAGGGTGTAGAGTGGGACTGGGATGAGGGTTGCGAGGCAGCATTTAAACAGCTTTAGAAGGACTTGCAGACCACACCAGCCTTGGGAGCGATAGATGTAGGAAAGGAGTTTTTCCTGGAGGTGGCAGCCAGCGGGGACAGTTTAAGTTCAGTGCTGCTTCAAGAGCGGCACGGCCAGTTTGAGGCCGGTGGTTTACTCCTCCAGGATCCTCACAGATGTGGAAAAGGGGTACTCCAACTGTGAGAGACACCTCCTAGCCACACATTGGGCAGTGAAAAGATCCTTGATCTTCACGGGAGGGTCTCCTCTAACACTCCTAACCCACCACACACCTACTCAGATGCTCCTAGATGGGAGGATTAAGGACGGGACGGTGAGCAGTGCCCGCATTGCTCGCTGGACCCTGCTCCTCTCCCAGATGGACCTCAGAGTAGAAGGCCCCCGCGAGCCAAGGCTCGCAGCCAACCTAATCTATCCAGGGAAAGCCCACAGGTGCTCCATAGAAGGAGTATGG
Source organism: Pristiophorus japonicus (assembly GCF_044704955.1). Taxonomy (NCBI): domain Eukaryota; kingdom Metazoa; phylum Chordata; class Chondrichthyes; family Pristiophoridae; genus Pristiophorus; species Pristiophorus japonicus. The sequence continues at coordinate 14,305,937 of NC_091978.1, forward strand.
GAGGTAAACATTGGCCTTCGGGCGGGGTTACACCCTACAGGCCGGGACATCTACATGGATGGGTCCAGCACGGTATCTGCTGCCGAACGACTCACTGGGTGCGGAGTCTATGACCCAAGGGTAGGTATTGCCCTGGCAATCAAGCTCCCCAGCACCATGAGTGCCCAGCATGCTGAACTGTCCGCCATAATGTACGTGGTGACCCATCCCGAGGAATTCCCTACCCCGTACATGATTTGCTCGGACAGTATGTTCACCTGCAATTCATGTACGGAGTACCTGGCTATCTGGTCCCGTCGCGGATACACGTCCGCTGACGGGAGACCCCTAGTAATCAAGCCCCTGCTGGAGAAAATCATGACAGCAGTGGGGGAAGAGGGAAAGGTCTACATTCATAAGGTGAAGGCCCATTCAAAAACCAAACCCCGTGCAGAGGGAAACCAATAGGCTGACAAACTGGCCAAAGAAGGTGCCCGCACGGGAAAGTTCTGGGACCCCTATGACACCGGCCGCATAGCAGCGGTCAAGAATAAGAACAGGGCAGCAGAGAGTACAGGGATAGCTTTGGCCCCGGACTTAAAAACAGTTCAGGCACAGGACCCGATCCTGAAAGCAGTCCTGAATGCGCTAGCTAGAGGAGAGAGAGTAGAAGGTCTGTACGGCACAGCAGCCATTACCGTTAAGGAAGACATGCTGTTTAAAGAGGGACAATGGGTCGTGCCACAGCAGCACCAGAGGGAATTCCTAAAACTGGCCCATGAGGGTCCAGGAGCGGGACACCCCGGGCCTGAGACCACCTGGCAACGGGTGGATCAGGCAGGATGGTGGCCGGGACTCAGGGAGGACGTCCGCGAGTTCTGTGCGAACTGCCTGGTGTGTGCTGCGAACAACCCTGACCCCCAGAAAAGGAGGGTGTCCCTAGGACACGTCAGGAGGGTAGAGGGACCATGGCAGTTAATCCAAATTGACTACATCGGGCCCCTATCCACTGCCCAGGGAGGCTACAAATACTGCCTAGTCCTGGTGGACGTGTTCTCAAAATGGGTTGAAGCCTTCCCCTGCCGAACAGCCACCGCACTAGGGACAGCTAAGATTCTAGTGAGGGAAATGTTCTCCCGGCGGGGACTCCCACAGTATGTGGAGTCGGACCAGGGGAGCCATTTCACCGGGCAGGTAATGCAGGCAACCCTTAAGGTGCTCTGCATTGAGGGGAAATGGCACGTTGCCCACAATCCACAGTCATCCTATTGTGGAGCGTTCAAACCGCACCATTAAAGAAAGGCTGCGGAAGGAAACGGGAGACTCACCCCAAAAGTGGGTGGAGGTCTTACCATTGGTTCTAATGGGGATCCGAGCTAGCCAGTCAAAAAGCACTGGGTATTTCCCATACGAGCTCATGACTGGCCGGATCATGCGGACCCCCACCCATGTCCTAGCCCCGGTGCTCACAAAAGGTCAGCTCAGAGAGGTGAACCGGGACCGGTTTGTCAGGAACCTGTTTGAACACCTCAAACAGATTCACTGGCAGGCTGCTAGTAACATGGGCAGACAGCATCAGGGGAACCGATTGCTGCTAGAACCCAGCAAACACCACGAATGGGAGATAGGGGACCAGGTCATGGTGAGGAACTATGCTCGGGTCGGGGTTTTTGAAGCATTATATATGGGGCCATACAGCATTGTGGACAAGGCAAGCCCGATGGTCTATGCCATAAAGCTGCCCCGCCGTACTAAGTGGTTCCACATCAACCAGTGCAAGTTGTACAACCCAGGTTCAGCCAAGCACAGAGGACAGCCGGGAGGGCTGAACCGTCCTCAGGACAGGGACCCTCTGTTGGCCGCCCCCGACGGTGGAGGGCCCACAGGCAATGTGGCAGGCTCAGAAACCGTGCCTATAGGGGCGGTGAACTGCACTACTGGAGGGGCTATCTCACCCATCGTTTGGGATTCGGACGCACCCCCAATAACCCAAGCCCTGAGAAGGACCCTCTGTACACCACGGCCAAAGATACCGTGGTCACCGGCATCTGAACCTCAGCGATTCTACCCTTGGAGAAGGGCAGCCCGACAGGAAAGGCCGAAGGTCAGAAGTACAGAGGCCGCTCAGAGTAGGGACCACCAGCCAGCCGCCTCCAGCGGTGAGGGTCTCACAGGAGCAGTAGCAACGAGCTGTCCCAGAGACAAGGGTCTCCAGCTCACCAGCTGCGGGGAAACCCTAGCATCCAGGCGGCTATCAGGCCGCACAAGGCATGGGCCTGACAGGGACTAACCAGGCCACCCGGAGACGGGTGGCGGTTGTACATAGCTCTAATTTTAGTTTAAGGATATTTTAAGGTTTAGTTTAGAATTGAGGGTAATATTGCAGTCATGTTTATGTGATTATTTTGAGTTTGTCTTGTGTGTCATCCAGCCTGAGAGCAGTTCTCAAGGGCAGGATCCAGACATTACCAGGAGACCAATTGATGTTGTTTAATTTTAATCTATGTTTTTTTTCCTTCTTCAATGTGGTTGTACGTTGCCTATATGCTGGTGAATATAATGTAACTGAAATGAAATGTAACTGTGCTGAAATGCAATTGTCGTGCATCTATGGATATGTTGCATAAGTGTAATGCATTTTGGGTATTACTTTAGCTAATTTATGGGGAAGGTTATCTCTTGGGAGTCAGGAACTTTGCTCACCTCGAAGAATGATACCATAAGTGATATGGTATCACAGGGGGGAATGTAGAATTTACCAATATCTCGCAAAGATTCCAGGTACCTTTCCCCTACAGAGGAGAAGAATCCCTTTCTGGGCTTTTAAAATTAGTTTAAAGGGGCAGACGAAGCCTGCGGGGGATAAAAGGGGATGCATTCATGGAGACCTCCCCCCCCCCCAGTGTTTGGACTCATAGGAAAGGGAATTCAAAATGATTACAGAAGCTTGAGATCCCCTAAACATCTATGGGAAGGAGCATATCAATTTTAAGATTCTACAACATTTTGGCTGAAAAAAAAGAGTTACCAAATACAGGAGGTGGGGCCAAATTCGTGTATTAAAGACCCCAGACTGTCTGGGGGAACTATTCACCCTCTAAGAGATAATTGAATTACCCAATCAAGCACAATGGAAATCATGGTCAAGAAACTGGACAATTCTAAAACAATGCAAAACCAGTGATAGCACATTCTCACACCCTAATCGAGTTACTGCTGACAAAGGAGACATTTGAAAATCAGTGGACAGAACAGTTCAAACAGAGCCCAAGAGATTCGATGGGAGATAACGGAGCCTTTTTTTGGAATATATCTATCCCCCAGTTTTTACAAGGAAAGACCAGCAAGGAGCAGCACGCAGACTAGCAGAACACAGAAAGCAGGACACAGACTCGAACAGCAGAACACAGACTCAAAGACAGACAGACACAAGCAGCCGGAGATGGGGAGTGAAGAAATGGAGCAGTGACGGAAACTACTAGAACTCATCAAGGACTGACTAAGCACGAGGCCCATGAAACGAAAGGTTGTCAGCAACCAAATTGACAACCCGGGCCACCACAACCAGCGAAACGACCAACCAAAACCAACTCAGCAAAAACCGAAGAATCGACATTTATTTCCACTCTACAATCTACTTCGGAACGACCAACGGGTGAGAAATTACCAAAAGGGACTAACTAAAATTATTCCTAACCAAAGAAAGTGGGTACTTACCCCATACATCCAAAACGCAACTTAGCGCATCAACGGACGCACCCCAACCGAAGACTACGCAGTCCGAAGTCCTCTCCTCCATCCAGGGTACGGCTCGCCTAGAAGGCCAAGTGCAGCGAACCCCGAAACCGTGATTCACCGGCAACTGTCTAAAGGGATTGGTGAGCATAGCCCCTGAACCCTCAGAGCTATAACTTAGTTAGTTCGGGGAATTGGGGGAGGGAGGCTGGGATAACTTGTTTAAATGTATCTGCATTCTCCTCTTTACCCCATTTAGAGTTTAAGCTGTATTCTTTTCCCCACAGGCTGTAATTTGACATTTTATTCAATGTGTTGTACCCCTCAGTGTGTATTGGTCTGTGTGTGTGTTATTAAAGGTGTGCCTTTTACTTCTTTTTAAACACAATAAAGCCATACCTGCTTCCTACCTTGAAACCGATTGTCTGTCCAAGTCTGTCACAGTCCCTTCATAATTCCAGTGTCTAGAACCAAGGGTGTGGGAGCGATTCGGAACCGCTCATATAAGGTCAGAAGGGAAAGCTGACCCCCTGCAAACCATCCCTTACACCGGCAAATCGCCTTAATTTTAGATTCACTGGGCCGGATCCCGTCTGCGGCAACCCTCCTGCCCAGGAACTCGACCTCGGGGGCCAAAAACACGCACTTGGCCTTTTTCAGCCGCAGGCCTACCTGTTCCAATCGGCGTAGCATCTCCTCCAGGTTGCGGAGGTGTTCCTCAGTGTCTTGACCTGTTATAAGGATGTCGTCTTGGAACACGATCATTCCAGGGATGGACTTGAGCAAGCTTTCCATGTTTCACTGAAAGATAGCTGCTGCCGAACGAATGCCAAACGGGCACCTATTGTAGACAAATAATCCCTTGTGTGTCGTGATGGTGGTCAGAAACTTGGATTCTTCAGCCAGTTCCTGAGTCAAGTAGGCTGAAGTGAGGTCCAGTTTCGTGAACAGCTTACCACCTGCCAGCACGGCAAAAAGGTCCTCCACTCTCGGGAACGGGTATTGGTCTTGCAGCGACACTCGGTTGATGGTGGCTTTGTTGTCGCCACAAATCCTGACCGAGCCATCTGCTTTGAGGATGGGAACGATGGGACTTGCCCAGTCGCTGAATTCAGCGGCCGAAATTATGCCCTCTCTGAGCAGCCTGTCCAGTTCACTTTCAATTTTCTCACGCATCACGTACGGCACCGCTCTGGCTTTGTGGTGCACTGGTCTGGCGTCCGGAGTGATGTGTATCACTACTTTGGTGCCCTTGAACGTTCCGACACCGGATTGAAAGAGTGACTCGAATTTTTGCAATACTTGCGAGCATGAACTTCGCTCCACGGATGAAACGCCATGCACCTCCCCCCATTTCCAATTCATCTCAGCGAGCCAATTTCTCCCCAAAAGCGCGGGGCCATTTCCCGGGACGACCCAGAGTGGCAGCCGGTTCTGTGATCCATTATGTGTTACCACCAAGTTTGCACTGCCCAGCACTGGGATGATCTCTTTGGTGTATGGAGGTAGCTGTGTCTCAATGCGTTCCAATTTGGGCCTGCTAGCTCTGTGTGGCCATAGTCTCTCAAATTGTTAGACGCCCATGAGTGACTGGCTAGCTCCGGTATCCAGCTCCATGTGCACCGGGATGCCATTCAGTAAGACTTTCATCATCATTGGTGGAATTTTGGTGTATGAGCTGTGGATGTCGGCCACATGAACTCTCTGAACTTCAGCATCCATGGTTGTTCCCCAGGCCTCATCCTGCATTGCGGACCCCTCGTCTGGTTCCTCTGTCTCGCAGACTAGCCTCGCTACTGCCTTTTTGCACATCCTGGCCAGGTGTCCCTTGACATTACAAATCCTACAGGTGTAACGTTGGGACCTGCAGATTTTTGCAGTGTGTCTGCCCCCACATCTCCAACATGAGCTGAGATTGCTGCTAACAAAAGGGCTATTCCCAGGCATTCCTCTCTGATGGCCCTTTTGGCTGTTTCTAAGCACTCTGATGGAGGGTGTTAATTGTCCCATCACAGGATGCATTGTTCCTCGTGATGGCGTGAATTGCCAAACCCCTTTCCATTGTCCCTGTTGCAGGCCCACCCCGAAGCTACTGGAACTAATTGCTGCCTGGACGATGTCGAATTGCCCTTGCCTGCCTGCCTGGACGATGTCGAATTGCCCTTGCCTGCCTGTGGGGTTCTGTGTCATTTTTATAACATTGATTCCCTGGTTCAACGCAACTTTAAAACCAGGGCTGTGTGCGTAAATTAGCTTGGTCTCCTCTTCCCCTGTCTGAGCTATCAACGCCGCCCCTTATAAAGTCAAATCCTTAGTCTTTATGAGCTTCCTGAAAATGCCAGCATGATTAATGCCCCCAATGAAAAAGTCCCTTTACATCTCCCCCCTGCAGGCATCGGAGAACTTACAGAGACTGGCCAAGCGCCACAGTTCTGCCACAAAGTCTGAGATGTTTTGACCCTCCCGATGCCGGTGAGAGTAGAACCGGTGCCGGGCCATGTGTACGCTACTTGCCGGCTTGAGATGCTCACTGATCAGCTGGCTGAGCTCTTCGAAGGACTTGTCCGCTGGCTTTTAGGGTGCGAGCAGGTCTTTCATCAGCGCATACATCTGTGGACCACAGCTGGTCAGTAGATGCGCCCTCCACTTGTCAGCCGCTGCCTCTTCCAGCCAGTCCTTTGTGACAAAGCTCTGCTGGAGTCTTTCCACAAAGTCGTTCCAGTCCTCACCCACACAGTAACGTTCCTCTGTGCTGCCGGTGGCCATTCTCATGGTTCGGTGATTCCCATTTCTCGTTGCCATATGTCGTGTCTTTGCACCTTACTACAAACTCACACGAGGCATGGATATATCAGACACAGTAACTCTGTGACCTCCACTTTATTTCCAGGACTGAAGAGTGCTGATCCTGGGTGGGACCTCCCCTTTTATACCTGGAAGCCGAGGTGAGGAGCTCACTCCCTGTGGTCAGGGTGTGCATTACAAGGGTACAGGTACAATATGCATGAGTTACAGTTACATACTTATAGTCATTGCAAGATGGTGAAATACATGACACACTGGAATTTAGAAGAATGAGAGGGGATCTCAGAGAAACGTTTAAAATTCTGGCCGGTTTAGACAGGTTAGATGCAGGAAGAATATTTCCAATGTTGGGGAAGTCCAGAACCAGGTGTCACAGTCTAAGGATAAGGGGTAAGCCATTTAGGACTGAGATGAGGAGAAACTTCTTCACTCAGAGAATTGTGAACCTGTGGAATTCTCTGCCACAGAAAGTTGTTGAGGCCAATTCACTAAATATATTCAAAAGGGAATTAGATGTGCCCCTTACGGCTAAAGGGATCAAGGGGTATGGAGAGAAAGCAGGAATGGAGTACTGAGGTGAATGATCAGCCATGATCTTATTGAATGGTGGTGCAGGCTCGAAGGGCCGAATGGCCTGCTCCTGCACCTATTTTCTATGTTTCTATGTTTCTATGTTCTCTTCACTTTGTCGGTGGTGACATCTTGTGGGGCAGCAGGTGTCCTATCTGTTCCATTACAAACCTTTGCAAATGCTTTATGAAAGGAAAACATTCCCTTAATGAATACTGAAGTAAGGCTCTGTGTTGGGAGATTATCTTTGTGAGCCCTGGGTAAAGAAAGAGAGATAACAATCAGAAGACCATTCCGGTCATTTTCCCGCTAACTTGCAGCTTCTCTTGCAGATCTAACTTGACAGATCTTCCCATTCACCTCAGTTAGCGAAAAGCAAACGCAACAAATGTGAAAGAAAAGTGAATAAAATGATAAAGTAATTTCAAACTGAAGGGCTTGATCCTCCAGTCAGAACCCAGCTGGCCCTGTGATAATACTCTGCCGTCTAGTGGTGACTGTGAGAACAACAACAACAACTTGTATTTATATAGCGCCTTTAACGTACTGAAATGTCCCAAGGCGCTTCACAGGAGTATAATGAGATAAAAATTTGACACCGAGCTGCAAAAGTAGAAATTAGCGCAGAAAGCTTGGTCAAAGAGATCGGTTTTAAGGAGCAATGTGAAGGCGGAAAGAGAGTTCGAGAGGCAGAGAGGTTTAGGCAGGTAGTTCCAGAGCTTGGGGCCCAACAAACAGAAAGCACGGCCACCAAAGGTTGAGTGATTATAATCAGGGATGCTCAAGAGGGCAGAATTAGAGGAGCGCAGACATCTCGGGGGGTTGTGGAGCTGGAGGAGATTACAGAGATAGGGAGGGGCGAGGCCGTGGAGGGATTTGAAAATAAGGATGAGAATTTTGAAATCGAGGCGTTGCTTAACCGGGAACCAATATAGGTCACCGAGCACAGGGGTGATGGGTGAGCGGGACTTGGTGCGAGTTAGGACACGGGCAGCCGAGTTTTGGATCATCTCTAGTTTACGTAGGGTAGAATGTTTGAGGCCTAGTCAAGTCTTGAGGTAACAAAGGCATGGATGAGGGCTTCAGCAGCGGATGAGCTGAGGCAAGGGCGGAGATGGGCGATGTTATGGAGGTGGAAATAGGCGATCTTAGTTATGCTGCGCATATGTGATTGAAAGCTAATTTCAGGGTCAAATATGACAGCAAGGTTGTGAACAGTCTGGTTCAGCCTCAAACAGGAGTTGGGGAGAGGGATGGAGTCAGTGACTAGGGAACGGATGTTGTTTGTGGCGAGGACCGAAAACGATGGCTTCGGTATTCCCAATATTCAATAAACAATCCTGTAGTGTCTATAATAAAAACAGAAAATGCTGGAAATCTCAGCAGGCCAGGCAGCATCTGTGGAGAGAGAAGCAAAGTTAACTTTTCAGGTCGCTGACCTTTTGTCAGAACTTGAAAAGAACATAAGAGCACAAGAAATAGGAGCAGGAGTCGGCCATTTGGCCCCTCGAGCCTGCTCCACCATTCAATAAGATCATGGCTGATCTTCCCCCTCAACTCCATTTTCCTGCACAATCCCCATATCAATTGAATCCCTTAATATTAAAAATCTATCGATATCTATCTTGAATATACTCAACAACTGAGCCTCCACAGCCCTCTAGTAGTTGAGTTTCACTTGTATATGATCTTGTCTGAGTTCCTCCTACTCCCTGGACTAATATGGAGTGTTTGGTTCGTGGTAAATTTAAATGTGTTGTTGGCACTGATGCTCCAGTGTCTACCAAAATACCTCGCTGCCGGCCCCCTAACAGCGCTGTTATGTACATACGGCGATTGGTCCTTCCTCAGGGGGCTGATGCTACCTATTTCTCCATCAACGACTTTACCAACTGCAGCAGTTGCTCCTTATTCAAGGTTTCAACAGGGGGCTGTCTCATCAATTGGTGCAGACCTGCCCTGTGGCCCTTGCCCTTCACTGCCTCCTCCCTGTGCCCAGCAGCCCTTTGCCTCCTGTCCCATTTTAGTACAGTTTCTGCACTCTGGGCGGCGATGTCCTGGTTTATTGCAGTTAAAACTCTGTCTACGGCTCCCACATATTCTTTTCTAGCTTTGGGCTGTGTTGGTTGTCTACTTCAGTGGCCCGTCATAAGAATATAAGAACATAAGAAATAGGAGCAGGAGTAGGCCATTTGGCCCCTCGAGCCTGCTCCGCCATTCAATAAGATCATGATCTGATCATGGGCTCAGCTCCACTTCCCTGCCCGTTCCCCATAACCCTTTACTCCCTTATCGCTCAAAAATCTGTCTATCTCCACCTTAAATATATTCAATGACCCAGCCTCCACAGCTCTCTGGGGCAGAGAATTCCACAGATTTACAACCCTCTGAGAGAAGAAATTCCTCCTCATCTCAGTTTTAAATGGGCGGCCCCTTATTCTAAGACTATGTCCCCTAGTTTTAGTTTTCCCTATGAGTGGAAACATCCTCTCTGCATCCACCTTGTCGAGCCCCCTCATTATCTTATTTGAGTCGATAAGATCGCCTCTCATTCTTCCGAACTCCCATGTGTATAGGCCCAACCTACTCAACCTTTCCTCAGAAGTCAACCCCCCTCATCTCCGCAGCAACTTCAACTTGTTGCCGGGGGAGAATGGTGCATATGTCGTCCGGATTCCGTCCGGTCCTGTTGCCACTGGGGGGGGACAGCATTTGGTTGGGCAGGTTCTCCTGGGATGAATTCAGATTTAATAGGAGCTAGTGAGAATGGTTTGCCATGGGGCGGGGCGGGCGGGGTGCATCCCACCCGTGATCCCTGTTATTATCTGCTGCCTCTTTTCCTAAATCTCCCCAGTCTATGGATCCGCCATCGTTGTTATCGTTGCCTGTCATGCCTGGTGCTGTCGGCACCGTCGGTGACTGTGATACCATCGCACTTGCGGCATGGTTGCTTAACGTTTGCTCACGCTCTTTTTGCGACCGCCTCGATAACCTTTTTCATACTTTGCTCCAGTTACCATCATGCATTCCTTTTCTTCGTTATGTTTCTTCTCGTCTTCCCACCACTTATTTTGCTCGGCGGGAATTGCACTGCGATCCCATTTATTTTTCAACATCTTTACTATCATCTGTTTATTGCTATCGGCTAAAGACTTGGTCAGGGATCCCTCGGGTCCCCACTCCAAGTCCTCATCTCTCGTGGTTATATGCTGTCAGCGGTATCGCTCCTTTCAAACTTCTCCTGAGCGAGACGGATACTTGCAACTGATACCAATTGCAAGGGGGATAGAGTATAAAAGCAGGGAAGTCCTGCTACAACTGTGCAGGGTGTTGGTGAGACCACACCTGGAGTACTGCGTGCAGTTTTGGTCTCCATATTTAAGGAAGGATATACTTGCATTGGAGGGAGTTCAGAGAAGGTTCACGAGGTTGATTCCAGGGATGAGGGGGTTGACTTATGAGGATAGGTTGAGTAGGTTGGGCCTATACACATTGGAGTTCAGAAGAATGAGAGGTGATCTTATCAAAACATATAAGATAATGAGGGGGCTCGACAAGGTGGATGCAGAGAGGATATTTCCACTCATAGGAGAAACTAAAACTAGGGGACATAGTCTCAGAATAAGGGCCCACCCATTTAAAACTGAGATGAAGAGGAATTTCTTCTCTCAGAGGGTTGTAAATCTGTGGACTTCTCTGCCCCAGAGAGCTGTGGAAGCTGGGTCATTGAATATATTGAAGGCGGAGATCAACAGATTGTTGAGCGATAAGAGAATAAAGGGTGATGGGGAACGGGCAGGAAAGTGGAGCTGAGTCCATGATCAGATCAGCCATGATCTTATTATGAAACTCTGCCCCCTAGTTCTAGATTCCCCCATGAGGAGAAACATCCTCTCTGCATCTACCTTGTCAAGCCCCCTCAGAATCTTATAAATTTCAATACGATCACCTCTCATTCTTCTAAACTCCAATGAGTACAGGCCCAACCTATTCAACCTTTCTTCAAAAGACAACCCCTTCATCTCAGGAATCAACCTTGTGAACCTTCTCTAAACTAACTCAATTGCAAGTAATTAAATAAGGAGACCAAAACTATACGCAGTACTCCAGATGTGGCCTCACCAACGCCCTGTACATTGGAGAGACGGGAGGAGCTGGGGTTGTTCGTCTTAGAGCAAAGAAGGAGAAAGGAGAAGGAGAGACTTAAAAGAAGTTTGAAAAATTATGAGGGGATTTGATCGAGTAAATAGGGAGACACTGTTTTCACTGGCAGGAGGGTCAGTAACCAAAGGACACAGATTTAAAGTGATTCGCAAAAGAACCAGAGTGGGAGGTGAGGAGAATATTTTTAACACAGCGAGTTGTTGTGATCTGGAATGCGCTGCCTGAAAGGGCGGTGAAAGCAGATTCAATAGTAACTTTCAAAAGGAATAAAAACAGAAAATGCTGGGAAGGAAATTGGATATCTACTTCAAAAGGAAAAATGTTCAGGGCTATGGGGATGGGATTAAGTGGATAGCTCTTTCAAAATAGGCCAAACCTCCTCCTTCTGTCCTGTAAGATTCCATGAAGAGATGAGAAGCACGAAAGACAAGCTTGAAATTGCGGATGAGCCTTGTAAAGTAAATATTCTGAATGATTCCGCACATAAGCATGATAAAATCATAAAAATTTATAGCACGGAAGGAGGCCATTTCGGCCCATCGTGTCCGCTCCGGCCGACCAAGAGCTACCCAGCCTAATCCCACTTTCCAGCTCTTGGTCCGTAGCCCTGTAGGTTACGGCATTTCAAGTGCACAACCAAGTGCTTTTTAAATGTGGTAAAGGTTTCTGCCTCTACCACTCTTTCAGGCAGTGAGTTCCAGACCCCCACCATCCTCTGGGAGAAGAAATTTCCCCTCATATCCCCTCGAAACCTTCTACCAATAACTTTGAATTTATGCATTCTCTGCTAAGGGAAATAGGCCCCATTCCATCCACTCTATATAGGCCTTCATAATTCTGTACACCTCAATGAGGTCTCCGTTCAGCCTCCTCTGTTCCAATGATAACAAATCCAGAGGATTCTTGACAGATCGCAAGTTCCAGGTTTATGTGCGTGGACAGTGCTTGCCTAAACCCAGAGCATGTGGGGCCCCAACGGACATGTGCGCATGTCCTACGCATCCATAGTGGCTGTGGAATCAGCTCCAATGTTGAGTCCGGAAAGCTGTAAAGTGTAATTGAAAGATAAGATGCTGTTGCTCGAGCTTACATTGAGCTTCATTGGAACATCATAAGAGGCCGAGAACAGAGAGGTCAGAGTGGGAGTGGAGCGGAGAATTAAAATGACAGGCGACCGGAAGCTCAGGGTCACACTTACGGACTGAACGGAGGTGTTCCATGAAGCGGTCACCCAATCCATGCTTGGTCTTCCTGGTGTAAAGGAGACCGCACCGTGAGCAGTGAATACAATATACTAAATTGCAAGACTGACTTTTAGATTGGTTTAATTGGCAGCGAACCACGAAGTAGCTGTTTGGTGTTTAAGTAAATTAATTTAAGGGTTAAGTCATGGCAGTTGAGCTCGGACCCGTGTCATGCTCCTTCTGTGCAATGTGGGAAGTCAGGGACGCTTCCAGTGACCCTGGCTACTATGTGTGTGGGAAGTGTGTCCAGCTGCAGCTCCTGACAGACCGCATGACGGCACTGGAGCTGCGGATGGACTCACTCTGGAGCATGCGCGATGCTGAGAATGTTGTGGATAGCACATTTCGTAAGTTGGTCACACCGCAGGTAAGGGTAAGGAATCCAGAGACGTGGCTCCAGGATGATCAGGGCTGGGAACTCAACATCCATGGGTATTCAACATTCAGGAAGGATAGAATAAAAGGAAAAGGAGGTCAGGTAGCATTGCTGTTTAAAGAGGAGATTAATGCAATAGTTAGGAAGGACATTAGCTTGGATGATGTGGAATCTATATGGGTAGAGCTGCAGAACACCAAAGGGCAAAAAACGTTAGTGGGAGTTGTGTACAGACCTCCAAACAGTAGTAGTGATGTTGGCGAGGGCATCAAACAGGAAATTAGGGGTGCATGCAATAAAGGTGCAGCAGTTATAATGGGTGACTTTAATATGCATATAGATTGGGCTAACCAAACTGGAAGCAATACGGTGGAGGAGGATTTCCTGGAGTGCATAAGGGATGGTTTTCTAGATCAATATGTCGAGGAACTAACTAGGGGAGAGGCCATCTTAGACTGGGTGTTGTACAATGAGAGAGGATTAATTAGCAATCTCGTTGTGTGAAGCCCCTTGGGAAAGAGTGACCATAATATAGTGGAATTCTGCATTAGGATGGAGAATGAAACGGTTAATTCAGAGACCATGGTCCAGAACTTAAAGAAGGGTAACTTTGAAGGTATGAGGCGTGAATTGGCTAGGATAGATTGGCGAATGATACTTAAGGGGTTGACTGTGGATGGGCAATGGCAGACATTTAGAGACCGCATGGATGAACTACAACAATTGTACATCCCTGTCTGGCATAAAAATAAAAAAGGGAAGGTGGCTCAACCGTGGCTATCAAGGGAAATCAGGGATAGTATTAAAGCCAAGGAAGTGGCATACAAATTGGCCAGAAATAGCAGCGAACCCGGGGACTGGGAGAAATTTAGAACTCAGCAGAGGAGGACAAAGGGTTTGATTAGGGCAGGGAAAATAGAGTACGAGAGAAAGCTTGCAGGAAACATTAAGACAGACTGCAAAGGCTTCTATAGATATGGAAAGAGAAAAAGGTTAGTAAAGACAAACGTAATTCCTCTGCAGTCAGAATCAGGGGAAGTCATAACGGGGAACAAAGAAATGGCAGACCAATTGAACAAGTACCTTGGTTCGGTATTCACTAAGGAGGACACAAACAACCTTCCGGATATAAAAGTGGTCAGAGGGTCTAGTAAGAAAGAGGAACTGAGGGAAATCCTTATTAGTCGGGAAATTGTGTTGGGGAAATTGATGGGATTGAAGGCCGATAAATCCCCAGGGCCTGATGGACTGCATCCCAGAGTACTAAAGGAGATGGCCTTGGAAATAGCGGACGCATTGACAGCTATTTTCCAAAATTCCATAGACTCTGGATCAGTTCCTATGGAGTGGAGGGTAGCCAATGTAACCCCACTTTTTAAAAAAGGAGGGAGAGAGAAAACGGAATTATAGACCGGTCAGCCTGACATCAGTAGTGGGTAAAATGTTGGAATCAATTATTAAGGATGTCATAGCAGCGCATTTTGTAAGAGGTGACATGATAGGTCCAAGTCAGCTTGGATTTGTGAAAGGGAAATCATGCTTGACAACTCTTCTGGAATTTTTTGAGGATGTTTCCAGTAGAGTGGACAAGGGAGAACCAGTTGATGTGGTGTATTTGGACTTTCAGAAGGCTTTCGACAAGGTCCCACACAAGAGATTAATGTGCAAAGTTAAAGCACATGGGATTGGGGGTAGTGTGCTGACGTGGATTGAGAACTGGTTGTCAGACAGGAAGCAAAGAGTAGGAGTAAATGGGTACTTTTCAGAATGGCAGGCAGTGACTAGTGGGGTACTGCCAGGTTTTGTGCTGAGGCCCCAGCTGTTTACATTGTACTTTAATGATTTAGATGAGGGGATTAAATGTAGTATCTCCAAATTTGCGGATGACACTAAGTTGGGTGGCAGTGTGAGCTGCGAGGAGGATGCTATGAGGCTGCAGAGCGACTTGGATAGGTTAGGTGAGTGGGCAATGCATGGCAGATGAAGTATAATGTGGATAAATGTGAGGTTATCCACTTTGGTGGTAAAAACAGAGAGACAGACTATTATCTGAATGGTGACAGATTAGGAAAAGGGGAGGTGCAACGAGACCTGGGTGTCATGGTACATTAGTCATTGAAGGTTGGCATGCAGGTACAGCAGGCGGTTAAGAAAGCAAATGGCATGTTGGCCTTCATAGCGAGGGAATTTAAGTACAGGGGCAGGGAGGTGTTACTACAGTTGTACAGGGCCTGGAGTATTGTGGACAGTTTTGATCTCCTAACTTGAGGAAGGACATTCTTGCTATTGAGGGAGTGCAGCGAAGATTCACCAGATTGATTCCCGGTATGGCAGGAAAGACTGGATCAATTGGGCTTGTATTCACTGGAGTTCAGAAGAATGAGAGGTGATCTCATAGAAACGTTTAAAATTCTGACGGGTTTAGACAGGTTAGATGCAGGAAGAATGTTCCCAATGTTGGGGAAGTCCAGAACCAGGGGTCACAGTCTAAGGATAAGGGGTAAACCATTTAGGACCGAGATGAGGTGAAACTTCTTCACCCAGAGAGTGGTGAACCTGTGGAATTCTCTACCACAGAAAGTTGTTGAGGCCAATTCATTAAATATATTCAAAAGGGAGTTAGATGAAGTCCTTACTACTAGGGGGACCAAGGGGTATGGCGAGAAAGCAGGAATGGGGTACTGAAGTTGCATGTTCAGCCATGAACTCATTGAATGGCGGTGCAGGCTCGAAGAGCCGAATGGCCTACTCCTGCACCTATTTTCTATTTTTCTATGTTTCTATGTTTCTAACAACCCCAGCTTCTCCCGTCTATCCACTTAACTGTAATCCCTCATCCCTGGAACCATTCTGGAAAATCTCTACTGCACCCTCTCATGAATTTCCTTAAGCATGGTGGCCAGAATTGGACACAATACTCTAGTTCGGGTCGAACTATTCTCTCTTCCCTCATGTCCCAGCAGCTCAAGGAGCCATCGTGCATTACCCAGCATTTGATGTCCCTCTATCACTACTTTGCGTCTTAAATTGGAAACTTGCAACAGACCCTGTTGTTCTTTGTAGGGCTATTTGGCAAGTAGCAAAGAGTTATTTCCCTGTTGGAACTCAACGTGCAATCAAAGGGTGACGGTCGGAGTGCGAAAAGGCCTCAGAATAAGAACACAAGAGTTAGGGGCAGGATATTCACTGATGAAGAAAAGAAAAGACTTGCATTTATATAGTGCCTTCCATGGCCATTGGAAGTCTCAAAGTGCTTTACAGCCAATGAAGTAGTTTTGGAGTGCAGGCACTGTTGTGATGTGCGCACAATTTGCGCACACAAGCTCCCACAAACAGCAATGTGATAATTGTCATGTATCTCACATTACTGTACATAACTGTATCTTACCATGCTATACATGACTGTAACTAATTATGACCTGTAACCACTAGCATACCTAACCACCAGGGGTGCACTTGCAGGAGACACTGCATACCTGTTCCACACAGGTATATAAAGACAGGTCTCAGGCAAGTGTGGCATTCGAGAGCTGTGAAATAAAGGTGCAGGTCCTGAGTGACCTTGATTTCAGCATGTGCCTTGTGTGAATCTGTACTGCAGGGACAGGACTTTACAGTGGCAATGAGTTATGGGGTTACAGAATCCACAGAATGGTGACCAACGGCTCAGATGAAAAATACAATGCTGGAGATAATTGGGAGGACTTTATAGAAAGGCTCCAGCAAGGCTTTGTAACCAAAGACTGGTTAGGCGACGATAAGGCAGACAAGAGAAGAGCCCATCTCTTGACCAGCTGTGGTTTGAAAACATACGCCTTAATGAAGGACCTGCTGGCACCCGAGAAACCAGCAAGCAAGTCGTTTGAAGAGTTGAGCACACTGGTAAGAGACCACCTGAAGCCAGCGAGCAGCCTACACTTGGCCAGACACAGGTTCTACAACTACAGTCGCTGTGTGGGCCAGAGCATACCCAACTTCGTGACGGAACGTCGGAGGCTGGCTAGTTTATGTGAGTTCTCCGATGAACTAAGGAGAGAAGTACTGAGAGACTTTTTTATTGAAGGAATAGGCCACGCAGGCATATTCAGAAAGCTCATAGAGAACAAGAACTTGAACCGAGAGGCAGCAGCACTGGTTGCACAGACATTCTTGGCAGGAGAAGAAGAAACGAGGTTGATCTATACTGCGGATACGACAACTAACGAAATTTCGGAACAAGGGGTTCACAGCGTGAAACAAGCTGCTACCCCCACACACAGTCAAAGGCAGAAGAGCAGGCCCTCAACAGCAGGCAGTGGTGCCAGAAGCCATCAAGGGCCTCATGAACGGCCGTTCACATCTCATCAACCCACAATGCGAGCAATCAACTACAAACTGAGAGAAGCTCAAGAGAGTTCAGTCAGACGCAGCTCATCCTTCGGAAACAATGGAAGCAGTCTGTGCTGGAGATGTGGGGGAAGGCACTCAACAAGGGGGTGTCGATTTCAGCATGCTGTTTGCAGAAACTGCAACTATACAGGGAATCTGGCCCGAATGTGCAGAAAAACAGCAGCTCGGCTGGTATACGAATCGGAAGGGTCAGAAAGCGGATCAGAAGACGGTGGGGACAGTGCCCGGGACACCGAGGTACAGCGGGTCAACACAATCAATGGACACTGTTCTTACAACAAGACGCCTCCAATAGTGATGAGGGTCCTACTCAATGGGATACCCATCAACATGGAACTGGATACGGGAGCGAATCAATCTCTTATGAGCGCTCAACAATTTGAACAGCTGTGGCCGCACAAAAGCAACAGACCAAAACTCACAAGGGTCGACACCAAACTAAGGACCTATACCAAAGAAATCGTCCCAGTCCTTGGCAGCGCCATGCTCTCAGTTACACACAAAGGGACAGTGAACCGACTTCCCCTGTGGATTGTCCCCGGAGATCTCCCAGCACTGCTGGGGAGAAGCTGGCTGGCATAACTGAATTGGAAATGGGATGATGTTCACGTCATGTCAGAGGAACGGACCTCCTGCTCAACAGTTCAAAGTCGATTTGAACATCTCTTTCAGCCAGGTGTGGGCACCTTCAAAGGGGCTAAAGTTAAAATCTACATCACACAGGATGCTAGACCGGTCCATCACAAGGCCAGAGCTGTGCCCTCTGTGATGAGGGAAAAGATTGAACATGAACTGGACAGGCTTCTGCGGGAAGGCATTATCTCATCCGTGGAATTTAGCGACTGGGCAAGTCCCATCGTCCCGGTCATGAAGCCTGATGAATCTGTACGAATCTGTGGAGATTACAAATCTACCATAAACAGAGTCTCCCTACAGGACCAGTACCTGCTGCCCAGAGCGGAGGACCTATTTGCCACATTGGCTGGAGGAAAACTTTTCTCGAAACTAAACCTCACATCTGCGTACATGATGCAAGAACTGACTGAAGAGTCTAAGCTACTCACCACCATCAACACACATCGAGGCCTTTTCATGTACAATCGATGCCCATTCGGCATCAGGTCGGCAGCTGCTATATTCCAGCGCAACATGGAGAGTCTGCTCAAGTCCATCCCGGGGACGGTTGTGTTTCAAGACAAGATACTTATCACGGGCAGGGACACTGACTCCCATCTCCGCAATTTGGAGGAAGTACTAAAGCGGCTGGATCGGGTAGGCCTAAGAGTTAAGAAATCCAAGTGTTTGTTTCTCGTGCCCGAGGTTGAATTTTTGGGCAGAAGGATTGCCGCTGTTGGAATCCGCCCAACAGAATCCAAAACCGAAGCAATTCATCTGGCACCCAGGCCCCGGAATGTCTCGGAACTGCGGGCCTTTCTTGGGCTACTCAATTACTTTGGGAACTTTATGCAGAACTTGAGCACGCTGCTGGAGCCTCTCCATGTGCTACTCAGAAAGGGGTACGATTGGTTTTGGGGGGACGTCCAGGAACGCGCCTTCAATAAGGCACGCAACCTTCTGTGTTCCAACAGTGTTTTGGCTTTTTTTGATCCAGGTAAAAAGCTTGTTATTACATGTGATGCGTCAACGTACGGGGTCGCGTGCGTTTTACAGCATGTCAATGGTGCGGGTAAATTACAACCCATAGCTTATGCCTCCAGGTCACTTTCGCGGGCAGAGCGCGGGTACGGAATGGTAGAGAAGGAGGCGCTCGCATGCGTGTACGGTGTCAAAAAGATGCACCAATACCTTTTCGGGGCCAAGTTCGCATTAGAAACCGACCACAAACCCCTCATGTCCCTCCTATCCGAGAGCAAGGCAATAAATGCCAACGTCTCGGCGCGCATTCAACGGTGGGCACTCATGCTAGCGTCCTACGACTACACAATTAAGCACAGACCAGGCACATACAACTGTGCCGACGAGCTTAGCAGGCTACCCCTGGTGACCACGGAAGGGTCTGACGAACAGGACTGTGAGATAGTCATGGCAATCAATGCCTTTGAGCACACAGGTTTACCCATGACGGCTCGCCAAATCAGAGCCTGGACGACCAGCGATCCCACGTTATCCTTAGTAAAAAGATGTGTCCTAACCGGTGACTGGGCAGAGGCTCGCGATGCCTGCCCCAAAGAAATCAAACCTTTCCATAGGCGCATGCATGAACTGTCACTACAGTCAGACTGCCTGATGTGGGGCAACCGAGTAGTCATGCCTCTGCGAGGCAGAGAGGCATTCGTCCGGGAGCTCCACCGCGAGCACCCGGGGATCGTTCTCATGAAGGCCATAGCCAGATCCCACGTCTGGTGGCCTGGTATTGACACGGACTTGGAGCTCTGCGTCCGACGGTGCACCATTTGTGCTCAACTCAGCAATGTCCCCAGGGAGACTCCACTGAGCCCCTGGCCCTGGCCTACCAAACCGTGGTCGCGGGTGCATGTAGACTATGCGGGCCCATTCATGGGCAAAATGTTCCTCGTAGTCGTCGATGCATTTCAAAGTGGATCGAATGCACCATTTTAAACTCGAGCCTTGGAACTATGTTTGCAACGCACGGAATTCCTGACATATTGGTCAGTGATACTGGTCCATGCTTCACCAGTGCAGAATTCCAAGATTTTATAGTTGACCACAGCATATATTACGTTAAAATGGCACCGTTCAAGCCGGCCTCCAATGGCCAGGCGGAGCGAGCAGTGCAAATCATTAAACAAGGCATGCTTAAAATCCAAGGTCCCACGCTGCAGGGCCACCTGTCGCGACTGCTGCTGGCATACAGATCTCGCCTGCATTCATTGACTGGGATTCCCCCCACGCAACTATTGATGAAACAGACCTTAAAGACAAGGCTCTCGTTAATCCTCCCAGACATGCACGAAATCGTTGAGACAAAACGCGGAAGCTAACCGAGTACCATGACCGAAATTCGACGGGGAGGTGGAATGAGATAGGGGACAAAGTGTTTGTGCTAAACTATGGCAGGGGTCCAAAATGGCTTGCAGGGACAGTAACAGGCAAGGAAGAAAACAGGCTACTGGGTGTACAAATGGACAATGGCAAAACCTGCTGGAGCCATGTCGGCCAAGTAAAAAGTAGATTCACAAACAACACTGCAGAACCAGAGGCAGACTACAATGTGGAACTCACACCACACCTGGTGGACAGACAGAGGGAACAACCTGAGGAAAGGGCTATCTCAACAGACAGCCCAGGCGAGATACCAACAATCATACTGAACGAAACAGACAGCCCAGGTGAGATACCAACAATCACACCGAAAGAAAAACAGGCACCAAGGCAAACAACTGAACCACAACTAAGACGCTCCACACGCGAGCGTAGACCACCTGAGAGACTGAATCAAAAAGACAATTAGACCTTGGGGGAGGGTGATGTCATGTATCTCACATTACTGTATATAATTGTATCTTACCATGCTATACATGACAGTAACTAATTATGACCTGTAACCACTAGCATACCTTACCACCAGGGGTGCACTTGCAGGAGACACTGCATACCTGTTCCACACAGGTATGTAAAGACAGGTCTCAGGCAAGTGTGGCACTTGAGAGCTGTAAAATAAAGGTGCAGGTCCTGAGTGACCTTGACTTCAGCATGTGCCTCGTGTGAGTCTGTACTGAGGGGACAGGACTTTACAATAATGAGCAGATAATCTGTTTTTGTTCTGTTGATTGAGGGACACCGGGGATCTGTTAAAAGTTGAAGAAGCGACGAGAGTGAAGGAAAGCCGAGCAGAGTGTGACGGATTACCCAAAGTGAAAGGGGGATTGTCTTTCTGATTCATTCTGAGGATGTGAGTGCCATTGGCAAGGCCGGCATTTACTGCCCAAAGGTTACCGGAGAAGTAAATCCCAGTGGGTTCAATCGGATCGCTCTTTCAAAGAGCCTGCACAGGCACAGGGGGCCAAATGGCCTCTTTCTGAGCTGTATGATTCTAAAGTGCCAGAGGAAGAAAGTTCAAGTGGCTTAAAAATCGGGATGACACTGGTAATAACTGGATAAACTTGCGGAACGAGGAGGGGGGATTGAGTGATCTGGGAGAAAGGCATGGCCTGGGGTTGTTGTGTGAGGAGAACCCCAGGTCATGTCGGGCCCAGCGGCCTTTTCCTGCTCCTGATGTTTCTCTGTGATTTGAACAGGCAGCAACATTGTGTTTCAGTGCATGCCACAGGGGCCCTGTGTGTCCATCATTGTGCATCGGTAAAGGGGTCTTGAATGAGGTCAGAAACTATAAAAGAAACTCTCATGCTGTTCATAAACATCCTCTGACTGCGAGATCGTGTTACAGGCTCTAGGTTCCCTCTTGGGCATTTTGGATAATGTTTGGACTTTTCATGGTGGAACTACTGATAGCTTGCCAGGGCAAATCCGGCCAGCTGTTCCCTTCAGCTGCAGAATGTTCCGGGCTAAAGTGTATGCTTCTTTTTTTATTATTCATTCCGGAACTGGGAAGGCCAGCTGTAATGTATTTTCTTCATGGTCGGTGATTGGAGCGTGGGCAGATACAGCAGGAGCGGCGAGACTGTGGAGGGATGTCATTGGAGCCCAGGAGAGGCGTGAGTTCGGGGCCCAGGGGCAGCACGGGCCAGCCCACACTGCGATATGTGTGCGCACTAGGTCCGTGCAGCAGAGCTGGTCTCCAGTCGTCCTGGTTAATCCTTGCCACTGGACCAAGACCTAGCTCTGTCAAGCCCGTGTGATGGCTGGTGTGCAACGGCCACCCCACATTAAAAAAAACCCACGCACAGGCATCTTCCACCCTTCAGGATGTCGTTCAGGATCTGGAATATTAGGTCCTTCATTGAAACACCTGTGAACTCATCATTTTTTGGTGTGGAAGCAAGTCATCCTCGTTTCGAGGGACTGCCTATGATGATGATGATCTTTGCTTAAGAATTCATACCAACACATTGCTTTTAAGAAGTAATTGGTTTATTAACAAAGGTTTAACAATCACACTACATATTACCAGTTCATCCTCTAGGCTCACAACTGCATACCTCATCGTGAATGACCTAGACCCAACTGGTTGGGGTTTTATTGAGTCTTGTGAACATCACATGACTGGCTAAGCCACTCACAATGTAACAGCTCTACAACTATTTTGGGTAGAACATTAATTCTCGTGCCCCCTTTTGTAAGGGCACAAAAAAACACAAATTAACTAACAAACATTAAAGGGAATCTTGTAAAATGAAATCAAATTAAAATGTTGTTCCCTATTGAAGTGATGCACTCCAGTCCCTCTGGTGCCCACCTCTCGCGGAAGGCTGCGAGCGTACCGATGGACACCGCATGCTCCATCTTCAGGGACACCCTGGCTCGGATGTAACCGCGGAAGAGAGGCAGGCAGTCGGGCTGAGCGACCCCCTCGACCACCTGCTGCCTAGACCGGCTGATGGTCCCCTTGGCCATGCTCAGGAGCAGTCCTATGAGGAGGCCTTCCGGCCTGCCCGCTCCCCTCCGGGTGCCCAAAGATCAGGAGCGTGGGACTGAAATTTAGCCAGAAATCAAGGAGCAGCCCCTTTAAATAATGGAAGAGGGGCTGCAACCTCACACATTCAACATAAACATGGAACACGGACTCCTCCAGATCGCAGAAATTGCAGGCGGCCTGGGAGTCCGTGAACCGACTTAAAAACTTGTTGCACACGACTGCTCCGTGCAACACTCTCCAGGCCAAGTCCCCAATAAATAAAGGAAGGACTCCCGCATAGAGTGCAGTCCATTGGGGAACCCCGCCTCCTCCGGACACCAAGATTGTGCGCCACGGCGTGTCCGGACGGCAGACAAGGATGGCAAGGTGGAGAGTGTGCAAGAGCAGCCCGTACAGGAATCCCCTCTCAACAGCTCTACAACTATTTTTGTTGTATCTGTAAATCAAATGTAAATCAAATGCCCACTTATTAACGGAGCACTAAAACCTACAATTTAAACAAATTAAACTTTAAACTTTAAACATTCAAATTAAAATTTGGTTGCCGGGGGTGATGATGCACTCCAGTCCCTCCGGCGCCCACCTCCCGCGGAAGGCCACGAGCGTACCGGTGCACACCGCGTGCTCCATCTCCAGTGATACCCTGGCTCAGATGTAACCGTGGAAGAGAGGCAGGCAGTTGGGCTGAACGACCCCCTCGACCGCCCGCTGCCTGGACCGGCTGATGGTCCCCTTGGCCAGGCCCAGGACCAGTCCTACGAGGTGGCCTTCCAACTGCCCACTCCCCTCCGCACAGGGTGCCCAAAGATCAGGAGTGTGGGACTGAAGTGCAACCAGAATTTGAGGAGCAGCCCCTTCCAATAATGGATCAGGGGCTGCAATCCCGCACACTCCATAAAAACGTGGTACACGGACTCTTCCAGACCGCAGAAATATGCGGCCTGGGAGCCCGTGAACCGATGTTCCTCCTGGGCTCGCATGTGTTGTTGGCAATGGGGGTGCGGCACCCTGGGGTGCAGTGCCGCTCTCCTGGACTACTGGGAGGCCTCTGCCACCAGTGTTCCTGGCTGTCGCCTCCAGGACCTCCGCCACCCGCGGAACGTACTCCGTCATGGTGGCGGACATGCTGGCCAGCTGTCGGGATATGCCCCCCCCCCCATTGTGTGGAGGATCTGCTGACCTATCTCAACACTCCTCCTGGACAAGTCTACCATGTCGCCGCTCAGATCTGCCGCACATGGAGCACACATACTGCAACTAGCAAACCTTTGCGGGGTCGGCGCTGTCCTGGGGACACCTGGGGTGCCCTGTGGCGAGGTGCTCGGGGGGGCCGCGCCCCCAGAGTGGAGGTGTGAACTGCCGCAGGAGCACTCGATGGCACTGGGGGTCGAATGCCTCCTGGAGCCTGGCGATGCAGGCCCCTAAAAGTCCGCACTGTAATCCGTTGAGAACGGAGCCAGCAGATTGACAAGTGAGAGTCGGTGCCCCTCAGCACCAGGCGGAAGATCGTCCGGCGAGTCCGGCCCCGCGCCCTCAGCTTCTGGGCTCGGTGGCCTTGCCTGGGGCCGCGCTGCTGGCTGAGCCCCGAAACACAAATGAGGTTATTAGAGGAGCAGGGGGGTGCTAGGATGACAAGGTGAGTCCAGCGCTGCACACAGCATATGAACAACAAAAGCACCACCGCTCTCAAAATCATCACAGACATCACATTTCATGACCATCAACACATTCTGCATTGCAATAATTTTCATGAGGCCATCATTATTTAGAGAAGACTTTTATTAATCATCTATCATATATTATTATTGTTCGGATATGAGTGGGTGTGGCATCTATTGACGTTACATCACGCAATGGTGTATACTTTACTCATGTGGCATCACTTCAGGTTCTGCAGCTGCTTGCATGGCCGAGCGAGGGTAGGTCCCCACTAGTGCCTCGGTGATGTCGATGGTGACTGGTGGCCCCCCTACCCATTCGCCTCTGCTCGGCCCGATTCTTTGAAACTTTCTTCTGTAAAAGGTAACAACAGGACGACATGGCATGAGATCATTGCGTGATATCATTGCTAGATACTGTCACAGAGACTGATGCAACGCGTAAGCGACAGATGTAATCATGATTATTGTGATAGTTACATAGGGCCCAAGTTTCCACAAGAAAAAAAAACGGGCGCCCCTCCGAGCTGGGCGCCCGTTTTTCGCGCCTAAAACGGGCGCCTAAAAAAAAAAAAAATCGCGATTCTCGTGCGTTCTGCAGCTTCTTGTCTGCCTGGCGCGGCGTGCAGGGGGGCGGAGCCTACACTCGCGCCGATTTTGTAAGTGGGAGGGGGCGGGTACTATTTAAATTAGTTTTTTTCCCTGCCGGCAACGCTGCGCGGGCGCGTTGGAGCGTTCGCGCACGCTCAGTGTGAAAAAAACATTGGCGCTCGGCCATTTTAGAAAGTGCTGCAGAAAACGTGAAAATTTGTTCTTGGACCCCTGCAAAGGCTTGCATTTTAATTTTATTGATATTTCTGTGTGTGAGGGAGTGCTTTTAGCAGCACTGCTGAAGAAATCACCTGCTGAAATCAGTGAGTTCAGCTTTTCACTGCTAAACTTGCAGTACCTGTGCCTGCAAATTAAGGACTGTGTGTTTGGAGAAATAAAAGTGCCAATTCAACTTTGCAATGGATCAACCTCTACCAAGAAAAAATAATTTCATACATGAGGAAGTTGAGATATTAGTGAATGTAATTGAGCAGAGATGGCAGGAGCTAGATACCAGCAACAGAGGTCGCATAAAAGTGCCACCAAAAAAATGAAGGAACGGTGGAACCAAGTTGCAGAAGATTACTGCGCAGTGGTGCATACCAGGAGATCTGGAAGTCAGTGTTAAAAAGAAATGGCACGACCTTGGTCAAGTAGTTAGTGTAAGTAATATTTCCCATTTTTAATTTAATCGTAATTGTAACCTGGCTATCTGTATGCCCCACCTTGCAGACTGACACACTCTGTAAAAAGTTATATTTTACTCTTTGCAGAAGAAATTGGCCCACAACAAAAGGGAAGCAACTCGAACAGGAGGAGGCACGCCCAATCTGCATCCACTGACACCCTTGGAACAAAGGGTAGCTGCTATGATGAGTCGTACGTGGAGAAAAGCAATTGGTACAGCACAAGCTGGGCCCGCACGCGAGGAAGAGGGTAAGTCCTGAAAATGCATCATGGCCCTTTAAATCAACCTGCTGCCTGGCCTGCTATGTGTGAGAGTACTCATGCCACCCACCCGGCCCCCTCCCTTGCTGTTAAGCATTTGACTGTTCTGATGTATTTTGCAGAACATGATGATGATGATGATGACGATGATGATGATGATGATGATTGATGATGACGATGATGATGATGATGATGATGATGACGATGCTGCTGCTGCCAATCCTGAGGATCCTGAGGATACAGAACAAGAACCAGTACAACCAGCTGTGGACAATCCAGACTGGATGATGGCAGCGATGACTGAAATGTCTGCAGGGGGGAGCTTCCAATTTAATGTTTATGAACCCCCATCAAGGGGCATCAGAGTTTCAACCCCTAGCATAGGTCTTGTTCCCACCATCCATGGTTTCGCTTCCGATGTTGCGGGTCCCAGTGGTGCTGCTGGTATAATGCAGCATTCTACAGTCAGTGCACTACCGTCCGAGCCTGCGCCTTCCTCTCGCATAGGTTCTGGTTCCACCTACTATGGTTTCGATTCCGACGCTTCGGGTCCCAGTGTTGCTGCTGATATCATCGAGCAGTTTCCACCCATTCGTCCAACATCCCAGCCCACGGCTCGCACTCGATTGCTGCCGTCTGCAATACAGAGCATCCCACCATTCCAGACCGAGCCTCTCTCTCCAGTTCAGCCGTCTGGAACACAGAGCGTCCCACAGTCCCAGCCTGCGCCTCCCTGTGTAGTGGTGCCGCTTGCAACACCGAGCATCCCACCGTCCGTGCCCGCGCCTCCCAGTGTAGTGGTGCCACGAGGCAGATCTAGGTAGAGGAGAAGGAGATTGGAGACACGCTCTCCTGAGATGCAGCGTGCAACAGATGCGGCTCAGGTTGTGGCATTGGCTATGGAGACCAATGAGCTTACCCGATCACTCATCGGCGGCGTCAATGCAGTAGGTGAAGAGTTGACGGGCCTGACGGGAGAAATAGCAGTAATGACACGGGAACTTAGGGAGGGAATGTCCGAGGGAGTGCAATCGACGGCACAGGCCATCAGGGAGGGCATGCAAATTATGGCACAGGCCGTCAGGGAGGGCATGCAGGTGTCGGCACAGGCCGTCAGGGAGGGCCTGGTTGAGGTAGCTGCTGCAATAAGGGCACACAGCCCAGCCAATCAAATGACACCCCCATGAGGAAGTGAACGTTCACTGAGATGTGGATGAGAGATTGTTGCAGCCTTTCTTTGCTGCTTTTGTTCTTGTTCTTGATGCAGCTGTAGTAGTGTTTTTCAAATTGAAATTGTTTTGTAAGTTTTGTTACGTTACAACTTATAAGGGATCTTATGGTTTTTAAGTGATCTTATAGTGTAAATGCTCTCACATTTTTTTGTATCTTATTTAATTTTGCACCTAAAAAGTGATCCTGAAGTTTAAGTGTTCTTCAGAGTGTAAGATTTTTCAAATTGAAATTGTTTTGCAAGTTTTGTAACTTTACAACTTATAAGTGATCTCAGGGTTTTCAAGTGATCTTATAGTGTAAATGCTCGCACATTCTGTAAATTATTTAATTTTGCATCTAAAAAGTGATCTTGAAGTTTAAGTGATCTTAGAGTGTAAAATTTTTCACATAGAAAGTGTTTTGTAACTTTTATAACTTTACAAGTTTATAAGTGATCTTAAAGTTTTTAAGTGATCTTCAAGAGTCATATTAAAAAGTATAGTTTGATACAACAAATATTTTATTAGAGTGACGTTAACTTTTCAATAAAATATTTTTTCATTAAAACTGTTTCATCTTCCATTAACACAACTCAGTGACAATTTCTCTGCGAAAACGCAGCCTTTTCATACAATCAGCCTTGCTCATGTCCAGGTACGAGCGCCTGGTTCGATATTGTCGACGTGGGTAAGGTCTCCTGCCCATCAACCTACGGGCTACGACGTTCCTGTTGCAGTGAGCTCTAATCAATTCTCTCCTGTGCAGTGAATTGATGGCGAACCATTGCACAATATGTGGTGTTGACAATGCAGCACCCATTCTGCAAATGTAAATATAAAACTGTCGATGTGGCTACCTCTCCCTGTCCAAATGGCCTCAGTCCCCCTCACAGCTCGAAGCCTGCTGCTGTATCTTTGGCTGCCTGCCTGCCTGCCCCTCCCTCTCTCTCCCCCGCCCCCCCCTCCCCCCCTCCCTCCCTCCCCCCCCCGCACCTCTCCCTCCCTCCCTCCCCCCACCTCTCCCTCCCACGTTCGCGGGAACATCGCTGAGCTGACTAAGGATTCCACCTCAAGTGGAAAGCTGTTTGCTGCCTCGTTACAACCTGCCCCTCCCTCCCGTTCGCGGGAACATCGCTGAGCTGCCTGAAGCACTTTCACACAGGTAGGAAGATGGTTTATTTAATCTTTTCTTTGCTTATAAATGTTTATTCAGGTTGGATTTATTTGTATAATATTTGTATAAGTATAAATAAGGATTTATTGTCGAATTTAATGAGCTCCCTTCCCCCCCCACTTCCCCCACACCTCGTTCTGGACGCCTAATTTGTAACCTGCGCCTGATTTTTTAATGTGTAGAACAGGTTTTTTCAGTTCCGCAAAAATCTTCACTTGCTCCATTCTACTTTAGTTTGGAGTACATTTTCACTGTGGAAACTTTCAAATCAGGCGTCAGTGGCCGGACACGCCCCCTTTTGAAGAAAAAATTCTGTTCCAAAGTAGAACTGTTCTACCTGACTAGAACTGCAGAAAATAAAATGTGGAGAATTGCGATTTCTAAAATAGTCCGTTCTCCGCCAGTTGCTCCTAAAAATCAGGCGCAAATCATGTGGAAACTTGGGCCCAATGAAACATAGAAAATAGGTGCAGGAGTAGGCCATTCGGCCCTTCGAGCCTGCACCACCATTCAATGAGTTCATGGCTGAACATGCAACTTCAGTACCCCATTCCTGCTTTCTCGCCATACCCCTTGATCCCCCGAGTAGTAAGGACTACATCTAACTCCTTTTTGAATATATTTAGTGAATTGGCCTCAACAACTTTCTGTGGTAGAGAATTCCACAGGTTCACCACTCTCTGGGTGAAGAAGTTTCTCCTCATCTCGGTCCTAAATGGCTTACCCCTTATCCTTAGACTGTGACCCCTGGTTCTGGACTTCCCCAACATTGGGAAAATTCTAACCTGTCTAAACCCGTCAGAATTTTAAATGTTTCAATGAGATCCCCTCTCATTCTACTGAACTCCAGTGAATACAAGCCCAGTTGATCCAGTCTTTCTTGATATGTCAGTCCCGCCATCCCGGGAATCATTCTGGTGAACCTTCGCTGCACTCCCTCAATAGCAAGAATGTCCTTCCTCAAGTTAGGATTCCAAAACTGCACACAATACTCCAGGTGTGGCCTCACCAAGGCCCTGTACAACTGTAGCAACACCTCCCTGCCCCTGTACTCAAATCCCCTCGCTATGAACGCCAACATGCCATTTGCTTTCTTAACCGCCTGTTGTACCTGCATGCCAACCTTCAATGACTGATGTACCATGACACCCAAGTCGCGTTGCACTTCCCCTTTTCCTAATCTTTCACCATTCAGATAATAGTCTGTCTCTCTGTTTTTACCCCCAAAGTGGATAACCTCACATTTATCCACATTATACTTCATTGCCATGTGTTTGCCCACTTACCTAACCTATCCAAGTCACTCTGCAGCCTCATAGCATCCTCCTCGCAGCTCACACTACCACCTAACTTAGTGACATCTGCAAATTTGGAGATACTACATTGAATCCCCTTGTCTAAATCATTAATGTACAATGTAAACAGCTGGGGCCCCAGCACGGAACCTTGCGGTACCCCACTAGTCACTGCCTGCCATTCTGAAAAGTACCCATTTACTCCTACTCTTTGCTTCCTGTCTGCCAACCAGTTCTCAATCCACGTCAGCACACTACCCCCAATCCCATGTGTTTTAACTTTGCACATTAATCTCTTGTGTGGGACCTTGTCGAAAGCCTTCTGAAAGTCCAAATACACCACATCAACTGGTTCTCCCTTGTCCACTCTACTGAAAACATCCTCAAAAAATTCCAGAAGATTTGTCAAGCATGATTTCTCTTTCACAAATCCATGCTGACTTGGACCTATCATGTCACCTCTTTCCAAATGCGCTGCTATGACATCCTTAATAATTGATTCCATCATTTTACCCACTACCGATGTCAGGCTGACCGGTCTATAATTCCCTGTTTTCTCTCTCCCTCCTTTTTTAAAAAGTGGGGTTACATTGGCTAGCCTCCACTCCATAGGAACTGATCCAGAGTCTATGGAATGTTGGAAAATGACTGCTAATGCATCCGCTATCTCCAAGGCCACATCATTAAGTACTCTGGGATGCAGTCCATCAGGCCCTGAGGATTTATCGGCCTTCAATCCCATCAATGTCCCCAACACAATTTCCTGACTAATAAGGATTTCCCTCAGTTCCTCCTCCTTACTAGACCCTCTGACCCCTTTTATATCTGGAAGGTTGTTTGTGTCCTCCTTAGTGAATACCGAACCAAGGTACATGTTCAATTGGTCTGCCATTTCTTTGTTCCCCGTTATGACTTCCCCTGATTCTGACTGCAGGGGACCAACGTTTGTCTTTACTAACCTTTTTCTCTTTACATATCAATTGAAGTTTTTGCAGTCCGTCTTAATGTTCCCTGCAAGCTTCCTCTCGTACTCCATTTTCCCTGCCCTAATCAAACCCTTTGTCCTCCTCTGCTGAGTTCTAAATTTCTCCCAGTCCCCAGGTTTACTGCTATTTCTGGCCAATTTGTATGCCACTTCCTTGGCTTTAATACTATCCCTGATTTCCTTGATAGCCACAGTTGAGCCACCTTCCCTTTTTTATTTTTACGCCAGACAGGGATGTACAATTGTTGTAGTTCATCCATGCGGTCTCTAAATGTCTGCCATTGCCCATCCACTGTCAACCCCTTAAGTATCATTCACCAATCTATCCTAGCCAATTCATGCCTCATACCTTCAAAGTTACCCTTCTTTAAGTCCTGGACCATGGTCTCTGAATTAACTGTTTCATTCTCCATCCTAATGCAGAATTCCACCATATTATGGTCACTCTTCCCCAAGGGGCCTCGCACAACGAGATTGCTAATTAATCCTCTCTCATTACACAACACCCAGTCTAAGATGGCCTCCCCCTGAGTTGGTTCCTCGACATATTGGTCCAGAAAACCATCCCTTATGCACTCCAGGAAATCCTCCTCCACCGTATTGTTTCCAGTTTGGTTAGCGTAATCTATATACATATTAAAGTCACCCATGATAACTGCTGCACCTTTATTGCATGCATCCTAATTTCCTGTTTAATGCCCTCCCCAACATCACTACTACTGTTTGGTGGTCTGTACACAACTCCCACTAGCGTTTTCTGCCCTTTGGTATTCCGCAGCTCCACCCATACCGATTCCAGATCATCCAAGCTAATGTCTTTCCTTACAATTGCATTAATTTCCTCTTTAACCAGCAACGCCACCCCGCCTCCTTTTCCTTTCTGTCTATCCTTCCTAAATGTTGAATACCCCTGGATGTTGAGTTCCCAGCCTTGGTCACCCTGGAGCCATTTTTCCGTGATGCCAACCACATCGTATCCGTTAACTGCTATCTGTACAGTTAATTCGTCCACCTTATTCCGAATACTCCTCGCATTGAGGCACAGAGCCTTCAGGCTTGCTTTTTCAACACACTTCGACCCTTTAGAATTTTGCTGCAAAGTGGCCCTTTTTGTTTTTTGCCTTGGGTTTCTCTGCCCTCCACTTTTACTCATCTCCTTTCTGTCTTTTGCTTCTGTCTCCATTTTGTTTCCCTCTGTCTCCCTGCATTGGTTCCCATCCCCCTGCCATATTAGTTTAACTCCTCCCCAACAGCACTAGCAAACACTCCCCCTAGGACATTGGTTCCGGTCCTGCCCAGGTGCAGACTGTCCGGTTTGTACTGGTCCCACCTCCTCCAGAACCGGTTCCAATGCCCCAGGAATTTGAATCCCTCCCTGCTGCATCACTGCTCAAGCCACGTATTCATCTGAGCTATCCTGCGATTCCTACTCTTACTAGCATGTGGCACTGTTAGCTATCCCGAGATTACTACTTTTGAGGTCCTACTTTTTAATTTAGCTCCTTGCTCCTTAAATTCGTCCCGTAGGATCTCATCCCGTTTTTTACCTATATCGTTGGTACCAATGTGCACCATGACAAGTGGATGTTCACCCTCCCTTTTCAGAATGTCCTACACCTGCTCCTAGACATCCTTGACCCTTGCACCAGGGAGGCAACATACCATCCTGGAGTCTCGGTTGCAGCCGCAGATACGCCTATCTATTCCCCTTACAATTGAATCCCCTATTACTATCACTCTCCCATTCTTTTTCCTGCCCTCCTGTGCAGCAGAGCCAGCCATGGTGCCATGAACTTGGCTGCTTCTGCTCCCCCCTGGTGAGTCATCCCCCTCAACAGTACTCAAAGTGGTGTATCTGTTTTGCAGGGGGATGACCGCAGGGGATCCCTGCACTACCTTCCTTGCACTGCTCTTCCTATTGGTCTTCCATTCCCTATCTGGCTGTGGACCCTTTTCCTGCGGTAAGACCAACTCACTAAATGTGCTATTCACGTCATTCTCAGCATCGTGGATGCTCCAGAGTGAATCCACCTTGAGCTCCAATTCCGCAACGCGGTCCGTCAGGAGCTGCAGGCGGATACACTTCCCGCACACATTGTCGTCAGGGACACTGGAGGTGTCCATGATTTCCCACATAGTACAGGAGGAGCATAACCCGTGTCCGAGCTCTCCTGCCATGACTTAACCCTTAGATTAACTTAAATTGGCAACAACAATGCTAAAGGTTACTTACTGATAAAGAAGAGAAAAAAGAAAAACTTCTCACCAATCACCAGCCAATCACTTACCCCCTTGGCTGTGACGTCACCTTTCTATTTCTTTCTACTTCTTTTTTGCCTTCTCCCTGTAGCTGCACAAGCTCCGCCTTTATAGGCCTCTCGCCAAACTCACGGACTCCCGACTCAGCGACGCACCTCCCGACCACGTGGCCTTTATAGGCCTCTCGCCGACCTCACGGATTCCCGAATCTGTGCTCTGCCCCGGGGAACTCGGGGCAGAGAATAGTTATTATTCTTTACTAAAGACATACACCGTAAACACAGGCTTGGAGTACAACATTCCCGGTCAAAGTGAAAGACCTCACATTTGATTTTAATCACTCTTTACACTTACAAATCAAATTATATAAATGTATAAGTACATGTAAATAAATGTAATACTCTTGCGGTACCGACAAGGTTGTTCCATCGCTTTCGGCATTGGTTGCCCTCACGCACCTCGTTGATCGCCGATGAGACCACCTCGTCTATCTCGGCCCATATCTTCTGGTAAGCCTTTGGGGTGGGCTTCCCACGCCCTCCCTGTGTCAAATCACCCCAGCGTGACTCGACCTCCTGCAGGAGGGAGGCATTTGCTTCATCCGAGAATCTCCTGGCTCTCTTTCGTCCTCCCACTTGTTCTTCTCCCAGCTCACTGCTCTCGTTAGCGTTGGGCTCCACAGTGCGCTGTATCGCCTCATCCATTTCCTCCATTGTAGGCACCAAATTAATGAAAATATCTCGCTGATAACAGCTAAAGTTTTGTTCACAATTCTGTATTAAGGTCGAAATTCTCCCTCCTACCTCCCAAAACAGCCAACAAGCACCCACACCACACCTACATACGCCTTCACTCCCTCTCTGCTCCCTCTCTCTCTGTCTCCTCTTATGCGCATGTAATGATGACCCCTGACCTCCTAAAGCATTGCCATGCCGTTGCTAAGGACGGCGACACTTTATGGCAGAAGGTCAGAGAAATTTAATACTAACGCTCATTTCAGATCGCTCGCGGTAACGCCCGTTTAAACAAATGCAAAGTAAGGGTTTTGACAATGGGCGATAATCTGGCGATTTGAAAACCCATATTTACCGCCCATGCTGGAAATAACGCCCATTTTTGGCCGAACTGCACAAAAGTGAAAAGTCTAGCCCTTGGATTTATATAGCTCCTTTCACGACCACCGGATGTCTCAAAGCACTTTACAAACAATGAGGTACTGAGGAGAATAATCCCAGTTTCTCTGGTTTCTCCACTTAACTCATGTCTTTCATCCCTGGTACCATTCTAATAAATCTAGACCGACTGCCCCAGAAGTGAGAAGGTGACCAGCTGAGACACCTTGGCCAAACACAAGGCAGAAAAGAGTAGGAGAAATCCGGAGGCAAAACCAAAGCGTTGGTAAATAAAAAGGAAAAGAGTGGCTAAAGTAAATATTGGTACCCTAGAGGATAAGACTGGGGAATTAATAATGGGGAACATGGAAACGGCAGAGACTTTGAAAAAATATTTTGTATCGGTCTTCACGGTAGAAAACACTAAAAACATCCCAATCGGGGATAATCAAGGGGCTATAGGGAGGGAGGAACTTAATACAATCACTATCACTACAGAAGTAGTACTCGGTAAAATAATGGGACTAAAGGCATCCTCGGGTCTTAAAAGA
Organism: Pristiophorus japonicus; assembly: GCF_044704955.1. Classification (NCBI taxonomy): domain Eukaryota; kingdom Metazoa; phylum Chordata; class Chondrichthyes; family Pristiophoridae; genus Pristiophorus; species Pristiophorus japonicus. The sequence continues at coordinate 14,340,501 of NC_091978.1, forward strand.
AGTGGCTGCAGAGATAGTGGATGCATTGGTTGTAATCTATCAAAATTCCCTGGTTTCTGGGGCAGTCCCAGCGGATTGGAAAACCGCAAATGTAACACCCCTATTTAAAAAAGGAGGCAGACAGAAAGCAGGAAACTATAGGCCAGCTAGCCTAACATCTGCAGTGCGAAAATGCTGGATTCCATTATTAAGGAAGCAGTAGCAGGATATTTGCAAAAGCATAATTTAATCAAGCAGAGCTAGCATGGTTTTATGAAAGAGAAATTAAGTTTTACAAATTTGCTGGAGTTCTTTGAGGATATAACGAGCAGTGTGGATAAGAGGGAACCAGTGGATATAGTGTATTTGGATTTCTAGAAGGCATTCGATATGTTGCCACATAAAAGGTTACTGCACAAGACAAAAGTTTACTGGGTTGGATGCAATATATTAGCATGCATTGAGGATTAGCTAATTAACAGAAAACAGAGAGTCGGGATGAATGGGTCATTTTTAGGTTGGCAAACAGTGACTAGTGGGATGCCGCAGGCATCAGTGCTGGGGCCTCAACTATTTACAATTTATATTAATGACTTGGATGAAGGAACCGAGTGTAATGTAGCCAAGTTTGCTGATGATACAAAGATGGGTGGGAAAGCAAATTGTGAGGAGGACACAAAAAATCTGCAAAGGGATATAGATAGGCTAAGTGAGTGGGCAAAAATTTGCCAGATGGCGTATAATGTAGGAAAATGTGAAAATATCCACTTTGGCAGAAAAAATGAAAAAGCAAACTAATTTACTGGAATTCTTTGAGGATATAACGAGCATGGTGGATAGAGGTGTACCGATGGATGTGGTGTATTTAGATTTCCAAAAGGCATTCGATAAAGTGCCACACAAAAGGTTACTGCAGAAGATAAAGGTACGTGGAGTCAGAGGAAATGTATTAGCATGGATAGAGAATTGGCTGGTGAACAGAAAGCAGAGAGTCGGGATAAATGGGTCCTTTTCGGGCTGGAAATCGGTGGTTAGTGGTGTGCCACAGGGATCGGTGCTGGGACCACAACTGTTTACAATATACATAGATGACCTGGAAGAAGGGACAGAGTGTAGTGTAACAACATTTGCAGATGACACAAAGATTCGTGGGAAAGCGGGTTGTGTAGAGGACACAGAGAGGCTGCAAAGAGATTTAGATAGGTTAAGTGAATGGGCTAAGGTTTGGCAGATGGAATACGATGTCGGAAAATGTGAGGTCATCCATCTTGGGGAAAAAAAACAGTAAAAGGGAATATTATTTGAATGGGGAGAAATTACAACATGCTGAGATGCAGAGGGACCTGGGGGTCCTTGTGCATGAATCCCAAAAAGTTAGTTTGCAGGTGCAGCAGGTAATCAGGAAGGCGAATGGAATGTTGGCCTTCATTGCGAGAGGGATGGAGTACAAAAGCAGGGAGGTCCTGCTGCAACTGTACAGGGTATTGGTGAGGCCGCACTTGGAGTACTGCGTGCAGTTTTGGTCACCTTACTTAAGGAAGGATATACTAGCTTTGAAGGGGGTACAGAGACGATTCACTAGGCTGATTCTGGAGATGAGGGGTTACCTTATGATGATAGATTGAGTAGACTGGGTCTTTACTTGTTGGAGTTCAGAAGGATGAGGGGTGATCTTATAGAAACATTCAAAATAATGAAAGGGATAGACAAGATAGAGGCAGAGAGGTTGTTTCCACTGGTCGGGGAGACTAGAACTAGGGGGCACAGCCTCAAAATACGGGGGAGCCAATTTAAAACTGAGTTGAGAAGGAATTTATTTTCCCAGAGGGTTGTGAATCTGTGGAATTCTCTGCCCAGGGAAGCAGTTGAGGCTAACTCATTGAATGTATTCAAATTACAGATAGATAGATTTTTAACCAATAAGGGAATTAAGGGTTATGGGGAGCGGGCGGGTAAGTGGAGCTGAGTCCACGGCCAGATCAGCAATGATCTTTTTGAATGGCGGAGCAGGCTCGAGGGGCTAGATGGCCTACTCCTGTTCCTAATTCTTATGTTCTTATGTTCTTATTTAAATGGAGAAAAGTTGCAAAGTGCTTCAGTACAGAGTGATCTGGGGGTCCTTGTGCATGAAACACAAAAAGTGAGTATGCAGGTACAGCAAGTAATCAGGAAGGCAAATGGAATGTTGGCCTTTATTGCAAGAGGATAGAAGGCACTTCAAGTCGCTGGAGATATATCACCAACGATGTCTCCGCAAGATCCTGCAAATCCCCTGGGAGGACAGGCACACCAACATCAGTGTCCTCGACCAAGGCTAACATCCCCAGCATTGAAGCTTGATCCATACTCGATCAGCTTCGCTGGGCAGGCCACAAGGTTCACATGCCAGATACGAGACTCCCGAAGCAAATGCTTTATGAGGAGCTCCTTCATGGTAAACAAGCCAAAGGAGGACAGCAGAAACGTTATAAGGACACCCTCAAAGCCTCCCTGGTAAAGTGCGACATCACCACTGACACCTGGGAGACCCTGGCCGCAGACCGCCCGAGGTGGAGAAAGTACATCCGGGAGGGCGTTGAGCTCTTCGAGTCTCAACGCAAAGAGTGTGAGGAGGTCAGGCGTAGGCAGCGAAAGAGCGCGCGGCAAACCAGCCCCACCGACCCCTTCCCTCGACGAATGTCTGTCCCACCTGTAACAGGGTCTGTGGCTCTCGTATCGGACTGTTCAGCCCTCAAAGAACTCACTTTGGGAGTGGAAGCAAGTCTTCCTCGATTCCGAGGGGCTGCCTATGATGAGAGTATAAAAGCAGAGAAGTCCTGCTGCACCTGTACAGATTATTATTGAGGCCACAACTGGAATACTGCGTACATTTTTGTTCTCCGTATTTCAGGAAGGAGGCTGTTCAGAGAAGGTACACTAGGTTGACTCCAGAGATGAGGGGGTTGACTCGTTGAGTAGGTTGGGCCTCTATTCATTGGAGTTCAGAAGAATGAGAGGTGATCTTATCGAAATGTATCAGATAATGAGGGGGCTCGACAAGGTGGATGCAGAGAGGATGTTTCCACTCATGGGGGAAACTAAAACTGGGGGACATAGTCTCAGAATAAGGGGCCGCCCATTTAAAACTGAGATGAGGAGGAATTTCTTCTATCAGAGGGTTGTAAATCTGTGGAATTCTCTGTCCCAGAGAGTTGTGGAGGCTGGGTCATTGAATATATTTAAGGCGGAGATAGACAGATTTTTGAGCGATAAGGGAGTAAAGGGTTATCTGGAGCAGGCGGGGAAGTGGAGCTGAGTCCATAATCAGATTAGCCATGATCTTATTGAATGGCGGAGCAGGCTCGAGGGGCCTAATGGCCCACTCCTGCTCCTATTTCTTATGTTCTAGTGTTCAATGAAGTTTTAAGGAGAATAATCCCAGTTTCTCTGGTTTTTCTTGACTCACGTCTTTCATCCCTGGTACAATTCTAATAAATCTAGACCGACCCAGAAGTGAGAAGATGACCAGCTGAGACACCTTGGCCAAACACAAGACCGAAAAGAGTAGGAGAAATCCGGAGGCAGAATCCAAAATGTTGGTTGGACGATGCCAAGGTTCATCATAGGCAGTCCCTCGGAATCGAGGAAGACTTGCTTCCACGCTAAAAATGAGTCCTTGGGTGGCTGAACAGTCCAATATGAGAACCACAGACTCTGTCACAGGTGAGACAGATAGTCGTTGAGGGAAAGGGAGGGTGGGACTGGTTTGCCGCACGCTCTTTCCGCTATCTGTGCTTGGTTTCTGCATGCTCTCGACCACGAGACTAGAGGTGCTCAGCGCCCTCCCGGATGCACTTCCATCACTTAGGGCAATCTTTTGCCAGGGACTCACAGATGTTGGTGGGGACACCGCACCCTGTCAAGGAGGCTTTGAGGGTGTCCCTGAAACGTCTCCTCCGCCCACTTTTGGCTCGTCTGCTTTGAAGGAGTTCCAATTCCTGTGTCTGCGCACATTCAGAGGCTGAACTCCAAGTCATAGTCAACATCTTCACTGAGGCATACGAGAGCATTAGCCTTACACTAAACATCCGTAAGACAATGGTCTTCCACCAATATGACCCCACCGGACAGCATCGCCCCCACCCCCGCCCCCGCGAGTCATCAAGATCCACGGCGCGGCCCTGGACAACATGGATGCCAAGGTTCAGCTTTTGTTTGAGGCAGTGTGTTGTTGAGAAATGGCATGGCAATAGAGGGACGACTGTATTGATCAGGTGATCCAATATCACAGTGAGTCAAGAGAATTTTCAAGAAGTTCTGTGGGAAGAACAATCCAGGAATTGTGTGATGCATGTCACTGCCTCGCGCAATGAGCCATCCCCAAAGATATGAACATTTTCCATCCATTGTGCTGCAGGCAATATTATCTCTTTATTTTTGCAGCAGGATAGGTCCCCAATTGAAAGGGTTTGACCATCAGGGAGCCATTGAAATTCAGTGCGAAGATTTGTGAAGTTTAACATTTATTACATAGAATCACAGAATGGTTACAACACAGAAGAAGGCCATTCGGCCCGTTGAAACCGTGCCGGCTCGCTGCAAGAATGTTTCAGCTAGTCCCACTGCCCGCTCAATCTCCAAAGCTCTGCAAAGCTTTTTCCTTCAGATATGTTTGAAAGCCACGGTTCAATCAGTCTCCACCACACTTTCAGGCAGTGCATTCCGGATTCGCACCAATCGCTGCGGAAAAATGTTTTTCCTCATGTCGCCTTCGGTTCCTCTGCCAATCACCTGTTCCCCGTCAATATGTCTCAGTGCTTGCCGCTCAATATCCCCCTCAGTGTTTACACAATATCCCCCTCAGTGTTTACCCAATATCCCCCTCAGTGTTTACCCAATATCCCCCTCAGTGTTTACCCAAAATCCCCCTCAGTGTTTACCCAATATCCCCCTCAGTGTTTACCCAATATCCCCCTCAGTGTTTACCCAATAACCCTCTCAGTGTTACTCAATATCCTCCTCAGTGTTTACCCAATATTCCCCTCAGTGTTTACCCAATATCCCCCTCAGTGTTTACCCAATATCCCCCTCAGTGTTTACCCAATATCCCTCTCAGTGTTACTCAATATCCTCCTCAGTGTTTACCCAATATCTCCCTCAGTGTTTATCCAATATCCCCCTCAGTGTTTACCCAATATCCTCCTCAGTGTTTACCCAATATCCCCTTCAGTGTTACTCAATATCCTCCTCAGTGTTTACCCAATATCTCCCTCAGTGTTTACCCAATATCCCCCTCAGTGTTTACCCAATATCCCCCTCAGTGTTTACCCAATATCCCCCTCAGTGTTTACCCAATATCCCCCTCAGTGTTACTCAATATCCTCCTCAGTGTTTACCCAATATCTCCCTCAGTGTTTATCCAATATCCCCCTCAGTGTTTACCCAATATCCTCCTCAGTGTTTACCCAATATCTCCCTCAGTGTTTACCCAATATCCCCCGCAGTGTTTACCCATTATCCCCCTCAGTGTTTACCCAATATCCTCCTTAGTGTTTACCCAATATCCCCTTCAGTGTTACTCAATATCCTCCTCAGTGTTTACCCAATATCTCCCTCAGTGTTTACCCAATATCCCCCTCAGTGTTTACCCAATATCCTCCTCAGTGTTTACACAATATCCCCTTCAGTGTTTACCCAATATCTCCCTCAGTGTTTACCCAATATCCTCCTCAGTGTTTACCCAATATCCTCCTCAGTGTTTACCCAATATACCCCTCAGTGTTTACCCAATATCTCCCTCAGTGTCACCGAATATCCCTCTCAGTTTTTATCCAATATCCCACTCAGTGTTTACCCAATATCACCCTCAGTGTTTACCCAATATCTCCCTCAGTGTTTACCCAATATCCCACTCAGTGTTTACCCAATATCCGCCTCAGTTTTTCCCCAATATCCCCCTCAGTGTTTACCCAATATCTCCCTCAGTGTTTACCCAATCACTCCCTCACTGTTTACCCAATATCTCCCTCAGTCTTTATACCAATATCTCCCTCAGTGTTGACCCAATATCCCCCTCAGTGTTTACCCAATATCTCCCTCATTGTTTACCCAATATCCCCCTCAGTGTTTACCAAATATCCACCTCAGTGTTTGCCCAATATCCCGCTCAGTGTTTACCCAATATCTCCCTCAGTGTTTACCCAATATCCGCCTCAGTTTTTCCCCAATATCCCCCTCAGTGTTTACCCAATATCTCCCTCAGTGTTTACCCAATCACTCCCTCACTGTTTACCCAATATCTCCCTCAGTCTTTATACCAATATCTCCCTCAGTGTTGACCCAATATCCCCCTCAGTGTTTACCCAATATCTCCCTCATTGTTTACCCAATATCCCCCTCAGTGTTTACCAAATATCCACCTCAGTGTTTGCCCAATATCCCGCTCAGTGTTTACCCAATATCTCCCTCAGTGTTTACCCAATCACTCCCTCACTGTTTACCCAATATCTCCCTCAGTGTTTACCCAATATCTCCCTCAGTGTTGACCCAATATCCCCCTCAGTGTTTACCCAATATCTCCCTCAGTGTTTACCCAATATCCCCCTCAGTGTTTGCCCAATATCCTCCTTAGCGTTTACCCAATATCTCCCTCAGTGTTTACCCAATATCTCCCTCAGTGTTTACTCAAAATCCCCCTCATTGTTACGGAATATCTCCCTCAGTGTTTACCCAAAATCTCCCTCAGTGTTTACCCAATATCTCCCTCAGTGTTGAACCAATACCTCCCTCAGTGCTTACCCAATATCCCCCTCAGTGTTACCCAATATCCCCCTCAGCATTTACGCAATATCCCCCTAAGCATTTACCCAATATCTCCCTCAGCGTTTACCCAATATCCCTCTCAGTGTTTACCAATATCTCCCTCAGTGTTTACCCAATATCTCCCTCAGTGTTTACCGAATATCTCCCTCAGTGTATACCCAATATCTACCTCAGTGTTTACCCAATATCACCCTCAGTGTTTATCCCCCTCAGTGTTTACCCAATATCCTCCTCACTGTTTACCTACTATCTCCCTCAGTGTTTACCCAATATCTCCCTCAGTGTATACGCAATATCTCCCTCAGTGTTGACCCAATATCTCCCCAAGTGTATACCCAATATATCCCTCAGTGTTTACCCAATACCCCCCTCAGAGTTTAGCCAATTCCTCCTCACTGTTTACCCAATATCTCCCTCAGTCTTTATACCAATATCTCCCTCAGTGTTGACCCAATATCCCCCTCAGTGTTTACCCAATATCCCCCTCAGTGTTTACCCAATATCCACCTCAGTGTTTACCCAATATACCCCATAGTGTTTACCCAATATCCCCCTCAGTGTTTACCCAATATCTCCCTCAGTGTTTACCCAATATCCCCCTCAGTGTTTACCCAATATCTCCTTCAGTGTTTACCCAATATCTCCCTCAGTGTTTGCCCAATATCCTCCTCAGCGTTTACCCAATATCTCCCTCAGTATTTACCCAATATCGCCCTCAGTGTTTACCTAATATCCGCCTCAGTATTTACCCAATATCCCCCTCATTGTTACGGAATCTCTTCCTCAGTGTTTACACAATGTCTCCCTCAGTGTTTATCCAATATCCACCTCAGTGTTTACCCAATATACCCCATAGTGTTTACCCAATATCCCCCTCAGTGTTGACTCAATATCCTCCTGAGTGTTTACCGAATAATTCCCTCAGTGTTTACCCAATATCCCTCTCAGTGTTTGCCCAATATCCTCCTTAGCGTTTACCCAATATCTCCCTCACTGTTTACCCAATATCGCCCTCAGTGTTTATCCAATATCTCCCTCAGTGTTTACCCAATATCGCCCTCAGTGTTTACCCAATATCTCCCTCAGTGTTTACCCAATATCCGCCTCAGCGTTTACCCAATATCCCCCTCTGTGTTTACCCAATATCTCCCTCAGTGTTTACCCAATCACTCCCTCATTGTTTACCCAATATCTCCCTCAGTCTTTATACCAATATCTCCCTCAGTGTTGACCCAATATCCCCCTCAGTGTTTACGCAATATGTCCCTCATTGTTTACCCAATATCCCCCTCAGTGTTTACCCAATATCCACCTCAGTGTTTGCCCAATATACCCCATAGTGTTTACCCAATATCCCCCTCAGTGTTTACCCAATATCCCCCTCACTGTTTGCCCAATATCCTCCTGAGTGTTTACCGAATAATTCCCTCAGTGTTTACCCAATATCTCCCTCAGTGTTTACTCAAAATCCCCCTCATTGTTACGGAATCTCTCCCTCAGTGTTTACCCAATGTCTCCCTCAGTGTTTACCAAAATATCTCCCTCAGTGTTGAAGCAATATCTCCCTCAGTGTTTACCCAATATCCCCCTCAGTGTTATCCAATATCCCCCTCAGTGTTTACCCAATATCTCCCTCAGTGTTTACCCAATATCTCCCTCAGTCTTCAGCCAATATCTCCCTCAGTGTTTACCCACTATCTCCCTCAGTGTTTACCCAATATCTCCCTCAGTGTTTACCCAATATCTCCTTCAGTGTTTACGCAATATCCTCCGCAGTGTTTACCCAATATCCCCCTCAGTGTTTACCCAATATCTGCCTCAGTGCTTTTCCCAATATCTCCCTCAGTGTTTACCCAATATCTCCCTCAGTGTTTACTCAAAATCCCCCTAATTGTTACAGAATATCTCCCTCAGTGTTTACCCAAAATCTCCCTCAGTGTTTACCCAATATCTCCCTCAGTGTTGAACCAATACCTCCCTCAGTGTTGACCCAATATCTCCCCAAGTGTATACCCAATATATCCCTCAGTGTTTACCCAATACCCCCCTCAGTGTTTAGCCAATTCCTCCTCACTGTTTACCCAATATCTCCCTCAGTCTTTATACCAATATCTCCCTCAGTGTTGACCCAATATCCCCCTCAGTGTTTACCCAATATCTCCCTCATTGTTTACCCAATATCCCCCTCAGTTTTTACCCAATATCCACCTCAGTGTTTACCCAATATACCCCATAGTGTTTACCCAATATCCCCCTCAGTGTTTACCCAATATCCCCCTCAGTGTTTACCCAATATCTCCCTTAGTGTTTACTCAATATCCTCCTGAGTGTTTACCGAATAATTCCCTCAGTGTTTACCCAATATCCCCCTCAGTGTTTACCCAATATCTCCCTCAGTCTTTATACCAATATCTCCCTCAGTGTTGACCCAATATCCCCCTCAGTGTTTACCCAATATGTCCCTCATTGTTTACCCAATATCCCCCTCAGTGTTTACCCAATATCCACCTCAGTGTTTGCCCAATATACCCCATAGTGTTTACCCAATATCCCCCTCAGTGTTTACCCAATATCCCCCTCACTGTTTGCCCAATATCCTCCTGAGTGTTTACCGAATAATTCCCTCAGTGTTTACCCAATATCTCCCTCAGTGTTTACTCAAAATCCCCCTCATTGTTACGGAATCTCTCCCTCAGTGTTTACCCAATGTCTCCCTCAGTGTTTACCCAATATCTCCCTCAGTGTTTATCCAATATCCACCTCAGTGTTGACTCAATATCCTCCTGAGTGTTTACCGAATAATTCCCTCAGTGTTTACCCAATATCCCCCTCAGTGTTTACCCAATATCTCCCTCAGAGTTTACCCAATATCCCCCTCAGTGTTTACCCAATATCCCTCTCAGTGTTTGCCCAATATCCACCTTAGCGTTTACCCAATATCTCCCTCAGTGTTTACCCAATATCTCCCTCAGTGTTTACCCAATATCGCCCTCAGTGTTTACCCAATATCTCCCTCAGTGTTTACCCAATATCCCCCTCAGCGTTTACCCAATATCTCCCTCAGTGTTTACCCAATATCCCCCTCAGTGTTTGCCCAATATCCTCCTTAGCGTTTACCCAATATCTCCCTCAGTGTTTACTCAATATCCTCCTGAGTGTTTACCGAATAATTCCCTCAGTGTTTACCCAATATCTCCCTCAGTGTTTACTCAAAATCCCCCTCATTGTTACGGAATCTCTCCCTCAGTGTTTACCCAATGTCTCCCTCAGTGTTTACCAAAATATCTCCCTCAGTGTTGAAGCAATACCTCCCTCAGTGTTTACCCAATATCCCCCTCAGTGTTACCCAATATCCCCCTCAGTGTTACCCAATATCCCCCTCAGTGTTTACCCAATATCTCCCTCAGTGGTTACCCAATATCTCCCTCAGTCTTCAGCCAATATCTCCCTCAGTGTTTACCCACTATCTCCCTCAGTGTTTACCGAATATCTCCCTCAGTGTTTACCCAATATCTCCTTCAGGGTTTACCCAATATCCTCCTCAGTGTTTACCCAATATCCCCCTCAGTGTTTACCCAATATCCGCCTCAGTGCTTTTCCAAATATCTCCCTCAGTTTTTACCCAATATCTCCCTCAGTGTTTGCTCAAAATCCCCCTCATTGTTACGGAATATCTCCCTCAGTGTTTACCCAAAATCTCCCTCAGTGTTTACCCAATATCTCCCTCTGTGTTGAACCAATACCTCCCTCAGTGTTTGCCCAATATCCCCCTCAGTGTTACCCAATATCCACCTCAGCGTTTACGCAATATCCCCCTAAGCATTTACCCAATATCTCCCTCAGTGTTTACCCAATATCCCCCTCAGTGTTTACCAATATCTCCCTCAGTGTTTACCCAATATCTCCCTCAGTGTTTACCGAATATCTCCCTCAGTGTATACCCAATATCTCCCTCAGTGTTTACCCAATATCCCCCTCAGTGTTTACCCAATATCTCCCTTAGTGTTTACTCAATATCCTCCTCAGTGTTTACCGAATAATTCCCTCAGTGTTTACCCAATATCCCCCTCAGTGTTTACCCAATATCTCCCTCAGTGTTTACCCAATATCTCCCTCAGTGTTTGCCCAATATCCTCCTCAGCGTTTACCCAATATCTCCCTCAGTGTTTACCCAATATCGACCTCAGTGTTTTCCTAATATCCGCCTCAGTATTTACCCAATATCTCCCTCAGTGTTTATTCAAAATCCCCCTCATTGTTACGGAATCTCTCCCTCAGTGTTTACCCAATGTCTCCCTCAGTGTTTAGCCAATATCTCCCTCAGTGTTGAAGCAATACCTCCCTCAGTGTTTACCCAATATCCCCCTCAGTGTTACCCAATATGCCCCTCAGTGTTTACCCAATATCTCCCTCAGTGTTTACCCACTATCTCCCTCAGTGTTTACTCAATATCTCCCTCAGTGTTTACCCAATATCCCCCTCAGTGTTTACCCAATATCCACCTCAGTGTTACTCAATACCCTCCTCAGTGTTTACCCAATATCTCCCTCAGTGTTTACCCAATATCCCACTCAGTGTTTACCCAATATCCCCCTCAGTGTTTACCCAATATCCTCCTCAGTGTTTACCCAATATCCCCTTCAGTGTTACTCAATATCCTCCTCAGTGTTTACCCAATATTTCCCTCAGTGTTTACCCAATATCCCCCTCAGTGTTTACCCAATATCCCCCTCAGTGTTTATCCAATATCCCCTTCAGTGTTTACCCAATATCTCCCTCAGTGTTTACCCAATATCCTCCTCAGTGTTTACCCAATATCCCCCTCAGTGTTTATCCAATATCTCCCTCAGTGTTACCCAATATCCCTCTCAGTTTTTATCCAATATCCCACTCAGTGTTTACCCAATATCACCCTCAGTGTTTACCCAATATCGCCCTCAGTGTTTACCCAATATCCCACTCAGTGTTTACCCAATATCCTCCTCAGTTTTTCCCCAATATCCCCCTCAGTGTTTACCCAATATCCCCCTCAGTGTTTACCCAATATCTCCCTTAGTGTTTACTCAATATTCTCCTGAGTGTTTACCGAATAATTCCCTCAGTGTTTACCCAATATCTCCCTCAGTCTTTACCCAATATCTCCCTCAGTGTTTACCCAATATCCCCCTCAGTATTTACCCAATATCTCCCTTAGTGTTTACTCAATATCCTCCTCAGTGTTTACCGAATAATTCCCTCAGTGTTTACCCAATATCCCCCTCAGTGTTTACCCAATATCTCCCTCAGTGTTTACCCAATATCTCCCTCAGTGTTTGCCCAATATCCTCCTCAGCGTTTACCCAATATCTCCCTCAGTGTTTACCCAATATCGCCCTCAGTGTTTACCTAATATCCGCCTCAGTATTTACCCAATATCTCCCTCAGTGTTTATTCAAAATCCCCCTCATTGTTACGGAATCTCTCCCTCACTGTTTACCCAATGTCTCCCTCAGTGTTTAGCCAATATCTCCCTCAGTGTTGAAGCAATACCTCCCTCAGTGTTTACCCAATATCCCCCTCAGTGTTACCCAATATGCCCCTCAGTGTTTACCCAATATCTCCCTCAGTGTTTACCCACTATCTCCCTCAGTGTTTACTCAATATCTCCCTCAGTGTTTACCCAATATCCCCCTCAGTGTTTACCCAATATCCACCTCAGTGTTACTCAATATCCTCCTCAGTGTTTACCCAATATCTCCCTCAGTGTTTACCCAATAGCCCCAACAGTGTTTACCCAATATCCCCCTCAGTGTTTACCCAATATCCTCCTCAGTGTTTACCCAATATCCCCTTCAGTGTTACTCAATATCCTCCTCAGTGTTTACCCAATATCGCCCTCAGTGTTTACCCAATATCTCCGTCAGTGTTTACCCAATATCCCCCTCAGTGTTTACCCAATATCCTCCTCAGTGTTTTCCCAATATCCCCCTCAGTTTTTATCCAATATCTCCCTCAGTGTTTACCCAATATCCCTCTCAGTGTTTTCCCAATATCTCCCTAAGTGTTTATCCAATATCCCACTCAGCGTTTACCCAATATCCCACTCAGTGTTTACCCACTATCTCCCTCAGTGTTTACCCAATATCCCCCTCAGTGTTTACCCAATATCCCCCTCAGTGTTTACCCAATATCCCCCTCATTGGTTACCCAATATCCCCCTCAGTGTTTACCCAATATCCACCTCAGTGTTTACCCAATATCCCCCTCAGTGTTTACTCAAAACCCCTCTCATTGTTACGGAATAGCTCCCTCAGTGTTTACCCAAAATCTCCCTCAGTGTTTACCCAATATCTCCCTCAGTGTTGAACCAATACCTCCCTCAGTGTTTACCCAATATCACCCTCAGTGTTACCCAATATCCCACTCAGTGTTTACCCAATATCTCCCTCAGTGTGTACCCAATATCTCCTTCAGTCTTTAGCCAATATCTCCCTCAGTGTTTACCCACTATCTCCCTCAGTATTTACCCAATATCTCCCTCAGTGTTTACCCAATATCTCCCTCAGTGTTTACCCAATATCTCCCTCAGTGTTCACCCACAACCCACCTCAGTGTTTACCCAATATCCGCCTTCGTGTTTTACCCAATAACGCCCTTAGTGTTTACCCACTATCTCCCGCGGTGTATACCCAATATCCCCCTCAGTGTTTTCCCAATATCTCCCCCAGTGTTTACCCAATATCACCCTCAGTGTTTACCCAATATATTCCTCAGTGTTTACACAATATCTCCCTCAGTGTTTACCCAATATCTCCCTCAGTGTTTACCCAATATCTCCCTCAGTTTTTCCCCAATATCCCCCTCAGTGTTTACCCAATATCTCCCTCAGTGTTTTCCCAATATCTCCTCAGTGTTTACCCAATATCTCCCTCTGTGTTGACCCAAAATCCCCCTCAGTGTTACCCAATATCCCCCTCAGTGTTTACCCAATATTCTCCTCAGTGTTTTCCCAATATCTCCCCCAGTGTTTATCCAATATCGCCCTCAGTGTTTACCCAATATCTTCCTCAGTGTTTTCCCAATATCCCCCTCAGTTTTTATCCAATACCTCCCTCAGTGTTTACCCAATATCCCTCTCAGTGTTTTCCCAATATCTCCCTCAGTGTTTATCCAATATCCCACTCAGTGTTTACCCAATATCACACTCAGTGTTTAACCAATATCCCACTGAGTGTTTACACAATATCACACTCAGTGTTTACCCAATATCTCCCTCAGTTTTTACCCAATATCACCCTCAGTGTTTACCCAATATCCCCCTCAGTGTTACCCAATATCGCCCTCAGTGTTTACCCAATATCCCCCTCAGCATTTACCCAATATCTCCCTCAGTGTTTACCCAATTTCCCCCTCAGTGTTTACCCAATATCTCTCTCAGTGTTCACCCAATATCGCCCTCAGTGTTTACCCAATATCTCCGTCAGTGTTTACCCAATATCTCCCTCAGTGTTTACCCAATATCTCCCTCAGTGTTTACCCAATATCCCCCTCAGTGTTTACCCAATATCCTCCTCAGTGTTTTCCCAATATCCCCCTCATTTTTTATCCAATATCTCCCTCAGTGTTTACCCAATATCCCTCTCAGTGTTTTCTCAATATCTCCCTCAGTGTTTATCCAATATCCCACTCAGCGTTTACCCAATATCCCACTCAGTGTTTACCCACTATCTCCCTCAGTGATTACCCAATATCCCCCTCAGTGTTTACACAATATCCCCCTCAGTGTTTACCCAATATCCCCCTCATTGGTTACCCAATATCCCCCTCAGTGTTTACCCAATATCCCCCTCAGTGTTTACCCATTATCCCCCTCAGTGTTTACTCAAAACCCCCCTCATTGTTACGGAATATCTCCCTCAGTGTTTACCCAAAATCTCCCTCAGTGTTTACCCAATATCTCCCTCAGTGTTGAACCAATACCTCCCTCAGTGTTTACCCAATATCACCCTCAGTGTTACCCAATATCCTACTCAGTGTTTACCCAATATCTCCCTCAGTGTGTACCCAATATCTCCTTCAGTCTTTAGCCAATATCTCCCTCAGTGTTTACCCACTATCTCCCTCAGTATTTACCCAATATCTCCCTCAGTGTTTACCCAATATCTCCCTCAGTGTTCACCCACAACCCACCTCAGTGTTTACCCAATGTCCGCCTCAGTGTTTTACCCAATAACGCCCTCAGTGTTTACCCACTATCTCCCTCAGTGTATACCCAATATCCCCCTCAGTGTTTTCCCAATATCTCCCCCAGTGTTTACCCAATATTGCCCACAGTGTTTACCCAATATCTTCCTCAGTGTTTACACAATATCCCCCTCAGTTTTTATCCAATATCTCCCTCAGTGTTTACCCAATATCCCTCTCAGTGTTTTCCCAATATCTCCCTCAGTGTTTATCCAATATCCCACTCAGCGTTTACCCAATATCCCACTCAGTGTTTACCCACTATCTCCCTCAGTGTTTACCCAATATCCCCCTCAGTGTTACCCAATATCGCCCTCAGTCTTTACCCAATATCCCCCTCAGCATTTACCCAATATCTCCCTCAGTGTTTACCCAATATCCCCCTCAATGTTTACCCAATATCTCTCTCAGTGTTCACCCAATATCGCCCTCAGTGTTTACCCAATATCTCTGTCAGTGTTTACCCAATATCCCCCTCAGTGTTTACCCAATATCCTCCTCAGTGTTTTCCCAATATCCCCCTCAGTTTTTATCCAATATCTCCCTCAGTGTTTACCCAATATCTCCCTCAGTGTTTATCCAATATCCCACTCAGCGTTTACCCAATATCCCACTCAGTATTTACCCACTATCTCCCTCAGTGTTTACCCAATATCCCCCTCAGTGTTTACCCAATATCCCCCTCAGTGTTTACACAATATCCCCCTCATTGGTCATCCAATATCACCCTCAGTGTTTACCCAATATCCCCCTCAGTGTTTACCCAATATCCCCCTCAGTGTTTACTCAAAACCCCCCTCATTGTTACGGAATATCTCCCTCAGTGTTTACCCAAAATCTCCCTCAGTATTTACCCAATATCTCCCTCAGTGTTTACCCAATATCTCCCTCAGTGTTTACCCAATATCTCCCTCAGTGTTCACCCACAACCCACCTCAGTGTTTACCCAATATCCGCCTTAGTGTTTTACCCAATAACGCCCTTAGTGTTTACACACTATCTCCCGCAGTGTATACCCAATATCCCCCTCAGTGTTTTCCCAATATCTCCCCCAGTGTTTACCCAATATCGCCCTCAGTGTTTACCCAATATATTCCTCAGTGTTTACCCAATATCTCCCTCTGTGTTGACCCAAAATCCCCCTCAGTGTTTACCCAATATCCTCCTCAGTGTTTTCCCAATATCTCCCCCAGTGTTTACCCAATATCGCCCTCAGTGTTTACCCAATATCTTCCTCAGTGTTTTCCCAATATCCCCCTCATTTTTATCCAATATCTCCCTCAGTGTTTACCCAATATCCCTCTCAGTGTTTTCCCAATATCTCCCTCAGTGTTTATCCAATATCCCACTCAGTGTTTACCCAATATCACACTCAGTGTTTAACCAATATCCCACTCAGTGTTTACACAATATCACACTCAGTGTTTACCCAATATCTCCCTCAGTTTTTACACAATATCACCCTCAGTGTTTACCCAATATCCCCCTCAGTGTTACCCAATATCGCCCTCAGTGTTTACCCAATATCCCCCTCAGCATTTACCCAATATCTCCCTCAGTGTTTACCCAATATCCCCCTCAGTGTTTACCCAATATCTCTCTCAGTGTTCACCCAATATCGCCCTCAGTGTTTACCCAAGATCTCTGTCAGTGTTTACCCAATATCCCCCTCAGTGTTTACCCAATATCCTCCTCAGTGTTTTCCCAATATCCCCCTCAGTTTTTATCCAATATCTCCCTCAGTGTTTACCCAATATCCCCCTCAGTGTTTACCCAATATCCCCCTCAGTGTTTACCCAATATCCCCCTCATTGGTTACCCAATATCCCACTCAGTATTTACCCAATATCTCCCTCAGTGTTTACCCAATATCCCCCTCAGTGTTTACCCAATATCCCCCTCAGTGTTTACCCAATATCCCCCTCATTGGTTACCCAATATCCCCCTCAGTGTTTACCCAATATCCCCCTCAGTGTTTACCCAATATCTCCTTCAGTCTTTAGCCAATATCTCCCTCAGTGTTTACCCACTATCTCCCTCAGTATTTACCCAATATCTCCCTCAGTGTTTACCCAATATCCCCCTCAGTGTTTACCCAATATCCCCCTCAGTGTTTACTCAAAACCCCCCCCCATTGTTACGGAATATCTCCGTCAGTGTTTACCCAAAATCTCCCTCAGTGTTTACCCAATATCTCCCTCAGTGTTGAACCAATACCTCCCTCAGTGTTTACCCAATATCACCCTCAGTGTTACCCAATACCCCACTCAGTGTTTACCCAATATCTCCCTCAGTGTGTACCCAATATCTCCTTCAATCTTTAGCCAATATCTCCCTCAGTGTTTCCCCACTATCTCCCTCAGTATTTACCCAATATCTCCCTCAGTTTTTACCCAATATCTCCCTCAGTGTTTACCCACAACCCACCTCAGTGTTTACCCAATATCCACCTCAGTGTTTTACCCAATGACGCCCTCAGTGTTTACGCATATCCCCGTCAGTGTTTACCCAATATCCCCCTCAGTGTTTACCCAATATCTCCCTCAGTGTTTACCCAATATCTCTCTCAGTGTACACCCAATATCCCCCTCAGTGTTTACCCAATATCTCCCTCAGTGTTGAACCAATACCTCCCTCAGTGTTTACCCAATATCACCCTCAGTGTTACCCAATATCCCACTCAGTGTTTACCCAATATCTCCCTCAGTGTGTACCCAATATCTCCTTCAATCTTTAGCCAATATCTCCATCAGTGTTTCCCCACTATCTCCCTCAGTATTTACCCAATATCTCCCTCAGTTTTTACCCAATATCTCCCTCAGTGTTTACCCACAACCCACCTCAGTGTTTACCCAATATCCACCTCAGTGTTTTACCCAATGACGCCCTCAGTGTTTACGCATATCCCCGTCAGTGTTTACCCAATATCTCCCTCAGTGTTTACCCAATATCTCCCTCAGTGTTTACCCAATATCCCCCTCAGTGTTTACCCAATATCTCCCTCACTGTTTACCCAATATCTCCCTCAGTGTACACCCAATATCGCCCTCAGTGTTTACACAATATCTCCCTCAGTGTTTACCCAATATCGCCCTCAGTGTTTAGCCAATATCTCCCTCAGTGTTTACCCAATATCTCCCTCACTGTTTACCCAATATCTCTCTCAGTGTACACCCAATATCCCCCTCAGTGTTTACCCAATATCTCCCTCACTGTTTACCCAATATCTCCCTCAGTGTACACCCAATATCGCCCTCAGTGTTTACACAATATCTCCCTCAGTGTTTACCCAATATCTCCCTCAGTGTTTACCCAATATCTCCCTCAGTGTTTACCCAATATCACCCTCAGTGTTTACCCAATATCGCCCTCAGTGTTTAGCCAATATCTCCCTCAGTGTTTACCCAATATCTCCCTCACTGTTTACCCAATATCTCTCTCAGTGTACACCCAATATCCCCCTCAGTGTTTACCCAATATCTCCCTCAGTGTTTACACAATATCCCCCTCAGTTTTTACCCAATATCCCCCTCAGTGTTTACCCAATATCCCCCTCAGTGTTTACCCAATATCCCCCTCAATGTTTACCGAATATCCGCCTCAGTGTTTACCCAATATCCCCCTCAGTGTTTACCCAATATCCCCCTCAGTGTTTACCCAATATCTGCCTCAGTGTTTACCCAATATCCACCTCAGTGTTTACCCAATATCTCCCTCAGTGTTTACCCAATACCTCCCTCAGTTTTTCCCCAATATCCCCCTCAGTGTTTACCCAATATCTCCCTCAGTGTTTTCCCAATATCTCCTCAGTATTTACCCAATATATCCCTCTGTGTTGACCCAAAATCCCGCTCAGTGTTACCCAATATCCCCCTCAGTGTTTTACCAATATCCCCCTCAGTGTTTACCCAATATCTGCCTCAGTGTTTACCCAATATCCACCTCAGTGTTTACCCAATATCTCCCTCAGTGTTTACCCAATAGCTCCCTCAGTTTTTCCCCAATATCCCCCTCAGTGTTTACCCAATATCTCCCTCAGTGTTTTCCAATATCTCCTCAATGTTTACCCAATATATCCCTCTGTGTTGACCCAAAATCCCGCTCAGTGTTACCCAATATCCCCCTCAGTGTTTTACCAATATCTCCCTCATTGTTTACCCAATATCTCCCTCAGTGTTTACCCAATATCCTCCTCAGAGTTTTCCCAATATCCCCCTCAGTTTTTATCCAATATCTCCCTCAGTGTTTACCCAATATCCCTCTCAGTGTTTTCCCAATATCTCCCTTAGTGTTTATCCAATATCCCACTCAGTGTTTACCCAATATCCCACTCAGTGTTTACCCACTATCTCCCTCAGTGTTTACCCAATATCCCACTCAGTGTTTTCCCAATATCTCCCTCAGTGTTTATCCAATATCCCACTCAGTGTTTACCCAATATCACACTCAGTGTTTACCCAATATCACACTCAGTGTTTAACCAATATCTATCTCAGTTTTTACCCAATATCGCCCTCAATGTTTACCCAATATCCCCCTCAGTGTTACCCAAAATCGCCCTCAGTGTTTACCCAATATCCCCCTCAGCATTTACCCTATATCTCCCTCAGTGTTTACCCAATATCCCCCTCAGTGTTTACCCAATATCTCCGTCAGTGTTTACCCAATATCTCCCTCAGTGTTTACCCAATTTCCCCCTCAGTGTTTACTCAATATCCTCCTCAGTGTTTACCCAATATCCCCCTCATTGGTTACCCAATATCCCCCTCAGTGCTTACCCAATATCCCCCTCAGCGTTTACCCAATATCCCCCTCAGTGTTTACTCAAAACCCCCCTCATTGTTACGGAATATCTCCGTCAGTGTTTACCCAATATCTCCCTCAGTGTTGAACCAATACCTCCCTCAGTGTTTACCCAATATCACCCTCAGTGTTACCCAATATCCCACTCAGTGTTTAGCCAATATCTCCCTCAATGTGTACCCAATATCTCCTTCAGTCTTTAGCCAATATCTCCCTCAGTGTTTACCCACTATCTCCCTCAGTATTTACCCAATATCTCCCTCAGTGTTTACCCAATATCTCCCTTAGTGTTTACCCACAACCCACCTCAGTGTTTACCCAATATCCGCCTCAGTGTTTTACCCAATAACGTCCTCAGTGTTTACCCACTATCTCCCTCAGTGTATACCCAATATCCCCCTCAGTGTTTACCCAATATCTCCCTCAGTGTTTACCCAATATCCCCCTCAGTGTTTACCCAATATCTCCCTCACTGTTTACCCAATATCTCCCTCAGTGTACACCCAATATCGCCCTCAGTGTTTACACAATATCTCCCTCAGTGTTTACCCAATATCTCCCTCAGTGTTTACCCAATATCACCCTCAGTGTTTACCCAATATCGCCCTCAGTGTTTAGCCAATATCTCCCTCAGTGTTTACCCAATATCTCCCTCACTGTTTACCCAATATCTCTCTCAGTGTACACCCAATATCCCCCTCAGTGTTTACCCAATATCTCCCTCAGTGTTTACGCAATATCCCCCTCAGTTTTTACCCAATATCCCCCTCAGTGTTTACCCAATATACCCCTCAGTGTTTACCCAATAGCCCCCTCAATGTTTACCCAATATCCGCCTCAGTGTTTACCCAATATCCCCCTCAGTGTTTACCCAATTCCCCCTCAGTGTTTACCCAATATCTGCCTCAGTGTTTACCCAATATCCACCTCAGTGTTTACCCAATATCTGCCTCAGTGTTTACCCAATATCTCCCTCAGTGTTTACCCAATATCCCCCTCAGTGTTTACTCAAAACCCCCCTCATTGTTACGGAATATCTCCGTCAGTGTTTACCCAAAATCTCCCTCAGTGTTTACCCAATATCCCCCTCAGTGTTTACCCAATTCCCCCTCAGTGTTTACCCAATATCACCCTCAGTGTTACCCAATATCCCACTCAGTGTTTACCCAATATCTCCCTCAGTGTGTACCCAATATCTCCTTCAATCTTTAGCCAATATCTCCCTCAGTGTTTCCCCACTATCTCCCTCAGTATTTACCCAATATCTCCCTCAGTTTTTACCCAATATCTCCCTCAGAGTTTACCCACAACCCACCTCAGTGTTTACCCAATATCCACCTCAGTGTTTTACCCAATGACGCCCTCAGTGTTTACGCATATCCCCGTCAGTGTTTACCCAATATCCCCCTCAGTGTTTACCCAATATCTCCCTCAGTGTTTACCCAATATCCCCCTCAGTGTTTACCCAATATCTCCCTCACTGTTTACCCAATATCTCCCTCAGTGTACACCCAATATCGCCCTCAGTGTTTACACAATATCTCCCTCAGTGTTTACCCAATATCTCCCTCAGTGTTTACCCAATATCTCCCTCAGTGTTTACCCAATATCACCCTCAGTGTTTACCCAATATCGCCCTCAGTGTTTAGCCAATATCTCCCTCAGTGTTTACCCAATATCTCCCTCACTGTTTACCCAATATCTCTCTCAGTGTACACCCAATATCCCCCTCAGTGTTTACCCAATATCTCCCTCAGTGTTTACCCAATATCCCCCTCAGTTTTTACCCAATATCCCCCTCAGTGTTTACCCAATATCCCCCTCAGTGTTTACCCAATATCCCCCTCAATGTTTACCGAATATCCGCCTCAGTGTTTACCCAATATCCCCCTCAGTGTTTACCCAATATCCCCCTCAGTGTTTACCCAATATCTGCCTCAGTGTTTACCCAATATCCACCTCAGTGTTTACCCAATATCTCCCTCAGTGTTTACCCAATATCTCCCTAAGTTTTTCCCCAATATCCCCCTCAGTGTTTACCCAATATCTCCCTCAGTGTTTTCCCAATATCTCCTCAGTATTTACCCAATATATCCCTCTGTGTTGACCCAAAATCCCCCTCAGTGTTACCCAATATCCCCCTCAGTGTTTTACCAATATCTCCCTCAGTGTTTACCCAATATCTCCCTCAGTGTTTACCCAATATCCTCCTCAGAGTTTTCCCAATATCCCCCTCAGTTTTTATCCAATATCTCCCTCAATATTTACCCAATATCCCTCTCAGTGTTTTCCCAATATCTCCCTTAGTGTTTATCCAATATCCCACTCAGTGTTTACCCAATATCCCACTCAGTGTTTACCCACTATCTCCCTCAGTGTTTACCCAATATCCCACTCAGTGTTTTCCCAATATCTCCCTCAGTGTTTATCCAATATCCCACTCAGTGTTTACCCAATATCACACTCAGTGTTTACCCAATATCACACTCAGTGTTTAACCAATATCTATCTCAGTTTTTACCCAATATCGCCCTCAATGTTTACCCAATATCCCCCTCTGTGTTACCCAATATCGCCCTCAGTGTTTACCCAATATCCCCCTCAGCATTTACCCTATATCTCCCTCAGTGTTTACCCAATATCCCCCTCAGTGTTTACCCAATATCTCCGTCAGTGTTTACCCAATATCTCCCTCAGTGTTTACCCAATATCCCCCTCAGTGTTTACCCAATATCCTCCTCAGTGTTTACCCAATATCCCCCTCATTGGTTACCCAATATCCCCCTCAGTGCTTACCCAATATCCCCCTCAGTGTTTACCCAATATACCCCTCAGTGTTTACTCAAAACCCCCCTCATTGTTACGGAATATCTCCGTCAGTGTTTACCCAAAATCTCCCTCAGTGTTTACCCAATATCTCCCTCAGTGTTGAACCAATACCTCCCTCAGTGTTTACCCAATATCACCCTCAGTGTTACCCAATATCCCACTCAGTGTTTAGCCAATATCTGCCTCAGTGTGTACCCAATATCTCCTTCAGTCTTTAGCCAATATCTCCCTCAGTGTTTACCCACTATCTCCCTCAGTATTTACCCAATATCTCCCTCAGTGTTTACCCAATATCCCCCTCAGTGTTTACCCAATATCTCTGTCAGTGTTTACCCAATATCTCCCTCAGTGTTTACCCAATTTCCCCCTCAGTGTTTACTCAATATCCTCCTCAGTGTTTACCCAATATCCCCCTCATTGGTTACCCAATATCCCCCTCAGTGCTTACCCAATATCCCCCTCAGCGTTTACCCAATATCCCCCTCAGTGTTTACTCAAAACCCCCCTCATTGTTACGGAATATCTCCGTCAGTGTTTACCCAATATCTCCTTCAGTGTTGAACCAATACCTCCCTCAGTGTTTACCCAATATCACCCTCAGTGTTACCCAATATCCCACTCAGTGTTTAGCCAATATCTCCCTCAGTGTGTACCCAATATCTCCTTCAGTCTTTAGCCAATATCTCCCTCAGTGTTTACCCACTATCTCCCTCAGTATTTACCCAATATCTCCCTCAGTGTTTACCCAATATCTCCCTTAGTGTTTACCCACAACCCACCTCAGTGTTTACCCAATATCCGCCTCAGTGTTTTACCCAATAACGTCCTCAGTGTTTACCCACTATCTCCCTCAGTGTATACCCAATATCCCCCTCAGTGTTTACCCAATATCTCCCTCAGTGTTTACCCAATATCCCCCTCAGTGTTTACCCAATATCTCCCTCACTGTTTACCCAATATCTCCCTCAGTGTACACCCAATATCGCCCTCAGTGTTTACACAATATCTCCCTCAGTGTTTACCCAATATCTCCCTCACGGTTTACCCAATATCTCCCTCAGTGTTTACCCAATATCACCCTCAGTGTTTACCCAATATCGCCCTCAGTGTTTAGCCAATATCTCCCTCAGTGTTTACCCAATATCTCCCTCACTGTTTACCCAATATCTCTCTCAGTGTACACCCAATATCCCCCTCAGTGTTTACCCAATATCTCCCTCAGTGTTTACGCAATATCCCCCTCAGTTTTTACCCAATATCCCCCTCAGTGTTTACCCAATATACCCCTCAGTGTTTACCCAATAGCCCCCTCAATGTTTACCCAATATCCGCCTCAGTGTTTACCCAATATCCCCCTCAGTGTTTACCCAATTCCCCCTCAGTGTTTACCCAATATCTGCCTCAGTGTTTACCCAATATCCACCTCAGTGTTTACCCAATATCTGCCTCAGTGTTTACCCAATATCTCCCTCAGTGTTTACCCAATATCCCCCTCAGTGTTTACTCAAAACCCCCCTCATTGTTACGGAATATCTCCGTCAGTGTTTACCCAAAATCTCCCTCAGTGTTTACCCAATATCTCCCTCAGTGTTGAACCAATACCTCCCTCAGTGTTTACCCAATATCACCCTCAGTGTTACCCAATATCCCACTCAGTGTTTACCCAATATCTCCCTCAGTGTGTACCCAATATCTCCTTCAATCTTTAGCCAATATCTCCCTCAGTGTTTCCCCACTATCTCCCTCAGTATTTACCCAATATCTCCCTCAGTTTTTACCCAATATCTCCCTCAGAGTTTACCCACAACCCACCTCAGTGTTTACCCAATATCCACCTCAGTGTTTTACCCAATGACGCCCTCAGTGTTTACGCATATCCCCGTCAGTGTTTACCCAATATCCCCCTCAGTGTTTACCCAATATCTCCCTCAGTGTTTACCCAATATCCCCCTCAGTGTTTACCCAATATCTCCCTCACTGTTTACCCAATATCTCCCTCAGTGTACACCCAATATCGCCCTCAGTGTTTACACAATATCTCCCTCAGTGTTTACCCAATATCTCCCTCAGTGTTTACCCAATATCTCCCTCAGTGTTTACCCAATTTCACCCTCAGTGTTTACCCAATATCGCCCTCAGTGTTTAGCCAATATCTCCCTCAGTGTTTACCCAATATCTCCCTCACTGTTTACCCAATATCTCTCTCAGTGTACACCCAATATCCCCCTCAGTGTTTACCCAATATCTCCCTCAGTGTTTACCCAATATCCCCCTCAGTTTTTACCCAATATCCCCCTCAGTGTTTACCCAATATCCCCCTCAGTGTTTACCCAATATCCCCCTCAATGTTTACCGAATATCCGCCTCAGTGTTTACCCAATATCCCCCTCAGTGTTTACCCAATATCCCCCTCAGTGTTTACCCAATATCTGCCTCAGTGTTTACCCAATATCCACCTCAGTGTTTACCCAATATCTCCCTCAGTGTTTACCCAATATCTCCCTAAGTTTTTCCCCAATATGCCCCTCAGTGTTTACCCAATATCTCCCTCAGTGTTTTCCCAATATCTCCTCAGTATTTACCCAATATATCCCTCTGTGTTGACCCAAAATCCCCCTCAGTGTTACCCAATATCCCCCTCAGTGTTTTACCAATATCTCCCTCAGTGTTTACCCAATATCTCCCTCAGTGTTTACCCAATATCCTCCTCAGAGTTTTCCCAATATCCCCCTCAGTTTTTATCCAATATCTCCCTCAATATTTACCCAATATCCCTCTCAGTGTTTTCCCAATATCTCCCTTAGTGTTTATCCAATATCCCACTCAGTGTTTACCCAATATCCCACTCAGTGTTTACCCACTATCTCCCTCAGTGTTTACCCAATATCCCACTCAGTGTTTTCCCAATATCTCCCTCAGTGTTTATCCAATATCCCACTCAGTGTTTACCCAATATCACACTCAGTGTTTACCCAATATCACACTCAGTGTTTAACCAATATCTATCTCAGTTTTTACCCAATATCGCCCTCAATGTTTACCCAATATCCCCCTATGTGTTACCCAATATCGCCCTCAGTGTTTACCCAATATCCCCCTCAGCATTTACCCTATATCTCCCTCAGTGTTTACCCAATATCCCCCTCAGTGTTTACCCAATATCTCCGTCAGTGTTTACCCAATATCTCCCTCAGTGTTTACCCAATATCCCCCTCAGTGTTTACCCAATATCCTCCTCAGTGTTTACCCAATATCCCCCTCATTGGTTACCCAATATCCCCCTCAGTGCTTACCCAATATCCCCCTCAGTGTTTACCCAATATACCCCTCAGTGTTTACTCAAAACCCCCCTCATTGTTACGGAATATCTCCGTCAGTGTTTACCCAAAATCTCCCTCAGTGTTTACCCAATATCTCCCTCAGTGTTGAACCAATACCTCCCTCAGTGTTTACCCAATATCACCCTCAGTGTTACCCAATATCCCACTCAGTGTTTAGCCAATATCTGCCTCAGTGTGTACCCAATATCTCCTTCAGTCTTTAGCCAATATCTCCCTCAGTGTTTACCCACTATCTCCCTCAGTATTTACCCAATATCTCCCTCAGTGTTTACCCAATATCTCCCTCAGTGTTTACCCACAACCCACCTCAGTGTTTACCCAATATCCGCCTCAGTGTTTTACCCAATAACGTCCTCAGTGTTTACCCACTATCTCCCTCAGTGTATACCCAATATCCCCCTCAGTGTTTACCCAATATTTCCCTCAGTGTTTACCCAATATCCCCCTCAGTGTTTACCCAATATCTCCCTCACTGTTTACCCAATATCTCCCTCAGTGTACACCCAATATCGCCCTCAGTGTTTACACAATATCTCCCTCAGTGTTTACCCAATATCTCCCTCAGTGTTTACCCAATATCTCCCTCAGTGTTTACCCAATATCCCCCTCAGTGTTTACTCAAAACCCCCCTCATTGTTACAGAATATCCCCCTCAGTGTTTACCCAATATCTGCCTCAGTGTTTACCCAATATCCACCTCAGTGTTTACCCAATATCCCCCTCAGTTTTTACCCAATATCCCCCTCAGTGTTTACCCAATATCCCCCTCAGTGTTTACCCAATATCCCACTCAGTGTTTACCCAATATCTGCCTCAGTGTTTACCCAATATCCCCCTCAGTGTTTACCCAATATCTGCCTCAGTGTTTACCCAATATCCGCCTCAGTGTTTTACCCAATAACGTCCTCAGTGTTTACCCACTATCTCCCTCAGTGTATACCCAAAATCTCCCTCAGTGTTTACCCAATATCTCCCTCAGTGTTGAACCAATACCTCTCTCAGTGTTTACCCAATATCACCCTCAGTGTTACCCAATATCCCACTCAGTGTTTAGCCAATATCTCCCTCAGTGTGTACCCAATATCTCCTTCAGTCTTTAGCCAATATCTCCCTCAGTGTTTACCCACTATCTCCCTCAGTATTTACCCAATATCTCCCTCAGTGTTTACCCAATATCTCCCTTAGTGTTTACCCACAACCCACCTCAGTGTTTACCCAATATCCGCCTCAGTGTTTTACCCAATAACGTCCTCAGTGTTTACCCACTATCTCCCTCAGTGTATACCCAATATCCCCCTCAGTGTTTACCCAATATCTCCCTCAGTGTTTACCCAATATCCCCCTCAGTGTTTACCCAATATCTCCCTCACTGTTTACCCAATATCTCCCTCAGTGTACACCCAATATCGCCCTCAGTGTTTACACAATATCTCCATCAGTGTTTACCCAATATCTCCCTCAGTGTTTACCCAATATCTCCCTCAGTGTTTACCCAATATCACCCTCAGTGTTTACCCAATATCGCCCTCAGTGTTTAGCCAATATCTCCCTCAGTGTTTACCCAATATCTCCCTCACTGTTTACCCAATATCTCTCTCAGTGTACACCCAATATCCCCCTCAGTGTTTACCCAATATCTCCCTCAGTGTTTACGCAATATCCCCCTCAGTTTTTACCCAATATCCCCCTCAGTGTTTACCCAATATACCCCTCAGTGTTTACCCAATAGCCCCCTCAATGTTTACCCAATATCCGCCTCAGTGTTTACCCAATATCCCCCTCAGTGTTTACCCAATTCCCCCTCAGTGTTTACCCAATATCTGCCTCAGTGTTTACCCAATATCCACCTCAGTGTTTACCCAATATCTGCCTCAGTGTTTACCCAATATCTCCCTCAGTGTTTACCCAATATCCCCCTCAGTGTTTACTCAAAACCCCCCTCATTGTTACGGAATATCTCCGTCAGTGTTTACCCAAAATCTCCCTCAGTGTTTACCCAATATCTCCCTCAGTGTTGAACCAATACCTCCCTCAGTGTTTACCCAATATCACCCTCAGTGTTACCCAATATCCCACTCAGTGTTTACCCAATATCTCCCTCAGTGTGTACCCAATATCTCCTTCAATCTTTAGCCAATATCTCCCTCAGTGTTTCCCCACTATCTCCCTCAGTATTTACCCAATATCTCCCTCAGTTTTTACCCAATATCTCCCTCAGAGTTTACCCACAACCCACCTCAGTGTTTACCCAATATCCACCTCAGTGTTTTACCCAATGACGCCCTCAGTGTTTACGCATATCCCCGTCAGTGTTTACCCAATATCCCCCTCAGTGTTTACCCAATATCTCCCTCAGTGTTTACCCAATATCCCCCTCAGTGTTTACCCAATATCTCCCTCACTGTTTACCCAATATCTCCCTCAGTGTACACCCAATATCGCCCTCAGTGTTTACACAATATCTCCCTCAGTGTTTACCCAATATCTCCCTCAGTGTTTACCCAATATCTCCCTCAGTGTTTACCCAATATCACCCTCAGTGTTTACCCAATATCGCCCTCAGTGTTTAGCCAATATCTCCCTCAGTGTTTACCCAATATCTCCCTCACTGTTTACCCAATATCTCTCTCAGTGTACACCCAATATCCCCCTCAGTGTTTACCCAATATCTCCCTCAGTGTTTACCCAATGTCCCCCTCAGTTTTTACCCAATATCCCCCTCAGTGTTTACCCATTATCCCCCTCAGTGTTTACCCAATATCCCCCTCAATGTTTACCGAATATCCGCCTCAGTGTTTACCCAATATCCCCCTCAGTGTTTACCCAATATCCCCCTCAGTGTTTACCCAATATCTGCCTCAGTGTTTACCCAATATCCACCTCAGTGTTTACCCAATATCTCCCTCAGTGTTTACCCAATATCTCCCTAAGTTTTTCCCCAATATCCCCCTCAGTGTTTACCCAATATCTCCCTCAGTGTTTTCCCAATATCTCCTCAGTATTTACCCAATATATCCCTCTGTGTTGACCCAAAATCCCCCTCAGTGTTACCCAATATCCCCCTCAGTGTTTTACCAATATCTCCCTCAGTGTTTACCCAATATCTCCCTCAGTGTTTACCCAATATCCTCCTCAGAGTTTTCCCAATATCCCCCTCAGTTTTTATCCAATATCTCCCTCAATATTTACCCAATATCCCTCTCAGTGTTTTCCCAATATCTCCCTTAGTGTTTATCCAATATCCCACTCAGTGTTTACCCAATATCCCACTCAGTGTTTACCCACTATCTCCCTCAGTGTTTACCCAATATCCCACTCAGTGTTTTCCCAATATCTCCCTCAGTGTTTATCCAATATCCCACTCAGTGATTACCCAATATCACACTCAGTGTTTACCCAATATCACACTCAGTGTTTAACCAATATCTATCTCAGTTTTTACCCAATATCGCCCTCAATGTTTACCCAATATCCCCCTCTGTGTTACCCAATATCGCCCTCAGTGTTTACCCAATATCCCCCTCAGCATTTACCCTATATCTCCCTCAGTGTTTACCCAATATCCCCCTCAGTGTTTACCCAATATCTCCGTCAGTGTTTACCCAATATCTCCCTCAGTGTTTACCCAATAT
Source organism: Pristiophorus japonicus (assembly GCF_044704955.1). NCBI lineage: Eukaryota > Metazoa > Chordata > Chondrichthyes > Pristiophoridae > Pristiophorus > Pristiophorus japonicus. The sequence goes on from NC_091978.1 coordinate 14,370,109, forward strand.
CCCCCTCAGTGTTTACCCAATATCCTCCTCAGTGATTACCCAATATCCCCCTCATTGGTTACCCAATATCCCCCTCAGTGCTTACCCAATATCCCCCTCAGTGTTTACCCAATATACCCCTCAGTGTTTACTCAAAACCCCCCTCATTGTTACGGAATATCTCCGTCAGTGTTTACCCAAAATCTCCCTCAGTGTTTACCCAATATCTCCCTCAGTGTTGAACCAATACCTCCCTCAGTGTTTACCCAATATCACCCTCAGTGTTACCCAATATCCCACTCAGTGTTTAGCCAATATCTGCCTCAGTGTGTACCCAATATCTCCTTCAGTCTTTAGCCAATATCTCCCTCAGTGTTTACCCACTATCTCCCTCAGTATTTACCCAATATCTCCCTCAGTGTTTACCCAATATCTCCCTCAGTGTTTACCCACAACCCACCTCAGTGTTTACCCAATATCCGCCTCAGTGTTTTACCCAATAACGTCCTCAGTGTTTACCCACTATCTCCCTCAGTGTATACCCAATATCCCCCTCAGTGTTTACCCAATATTTCCCTCAGTGTTTACCCAATATCCCCCTCAGTGTTTACCCAATATTTCCCTCAGTGTTTACCCAATATCCCCCTCAGTGTTTACCCAATATCTCCCTCACTGTTTACCCAATATCTCCCTCAGTGTACACCCAATATCGCCCTCAGTGTTTACACAATATCTCCCTCAGTGTTTACCCAATATCTCCCTCAGTGTTTACCCAATATCTCCCTCAGTGTTTACCCAATATCACCCTCAGTGTTTACCCAATATCGCCCTCAGTGTTTAGCCAATATCTCCCTCAGTGTTTACCCAATATCTCCCTCACTGTTTACCCAATATCTCTCTCAGTGTACACCCAATATCCCCCTCAGTGTTTACCCAATATCTCCCTCAGTGTTTACCCAATATCCCCCTCAGTTTTTACCCAATATCCCCCTCAGTGTTTACCCAATATCTCCCTCAGTGTTTACCCAATATCCCCCTCAATGTTTACCCAATATCCGCCTCAGTGTTTACCCAATATCCCCCTCAGTGTTTACCCAATTCCCCCTCAGTGTTTACCCAATATCTGCCTCAGTGTTTACCCAATATCTGCCTCAGTGTTTACCCAATATCCACCTCAGTGTTTACCCAATATCTCCCTCAGTGTTTATCCAATATCTCCCTCAGTTTTTCCCCAATATCCCCCTCAGTGTTTACCCAATATCCCCCTCAGTGCTTACCCAATATCCCCCTCAGTGTTTACTCAAAATCCCCCTCATTGTTACAGAATATCTCCCTCAGTGTTTACCCAAAATCTCCCTCAGTGTTTACCCAATATCTCCCTCAGTGTTGAACCAATACCTCCCTCAGTGTTTACCCAATATCACCCTCAGTGTTACCCAATATCCCACTTAGTGTTTACCCAATATCTCCCTCAGTGTGTACCCAATATCTCCTTCAGTCTTTAGCCAATATCTCCCTCAGTGTTTACCCACTATCTCCCTCAGTATTTATCCAATATCCCACTCAGTGTTTACCCAATATCCCACTCAGTGTTTACCCACTATCTCCCTCAGTGTTTACCCAATATCCCACTCAGTGTTTTCCCAATATCTCCCTCAGTGTTTATCCAATATCCCACTCAGTGTTTACCCAATATCACACTCAGTGTTTACCCAATATCACACTCAGTGTTTAACCAATATCTATCTCAGTTTTTACCCAATATCGCCCTCAATGTTTACCCAATATCCCCCTATGTGTTACCCAATATCGCCCTCAGTGTTTACCCAATATCCCCCTCAGCATTTACCCTATATCTCCCTCAGTGTTTACCCAATATCCCCCTCATTGTTTACCCAATATCTCCGTCAGTGTTTACCCAATATCTCCCTCAGTGTTTACCCAATATCCCCCTCAGTGTTTACCCAATATCCTCCTCAGTGTTTACCCAATATCCCCCTCATTGGTTACCCAATATCCCCCTCAGTGCTTACCCAATATCCCCCTCAGTGTTTACCCAATATACCCCTCAGTGTTTACTCAAAACCCCCCTCATTGTTACGGAATATCTCCGTCAGTGTTTACCCAAAATCTCCCTCAGTGTTTACCCAATATCTCCCTCAGTGTTGAACCAATACCTCCCTCAGTGTTTACCCAATATCACCCTCAGTGTTACCCAATATCCCACTCAGTGTTTAGCCAATATCTGCCTCAGTGTGTACCCAATATCTCCTTCAGTCTTTAGCCAATATCTCCCTCAGTGTTTACCCACTATCTCCCTCAGTATTTACCCAATATCTCCCTCAGTGTTTACCCAATATCTCCCTCAGTGTTTACCCACAACCCACCTCAGTGTTTACCCAATATCCGCCTCAGTGTTTTACCCAATAACGTCCTCAGTGTTTACCCACTATCTCCCTCAGTGTATACCCAATATCCCCCTCAGTGTTTACCCAATATTTCCCTCAGTGTTTACCCAATATCCCCCTCAGTGTTTACCCAATATCTCCCTCACTGTTTACCCAATATCTCCCTCAGTGTACACCCAATATCGCCCTCAGTGTTTACACAATATCTCCCTCAGTGTTTACCCAATATCTCCCTCAGTGTTTACCCAATATCTCCCTCAGTGTTTACCCAATATCCCCCTCAGTGTTTACTCAAAACCCCCCTCATTGTTACAGAATATCCCCCTCAGTGTTTACCCAATATCTGCCTCAGTGTTTACCCAATATCCACCTCAGTGTTTACCCAATATCCCCCTCAGTTTTTACCCAATATCCCCCTCAGTGTTTACCCAATATCCCCCTCAGTGTTTACCCAATATCCCACTCAGTGTTTACCCAATATCTGCCTCAGTGTTTACCCAATATCCCCCTCAGTGTTTACCCAATATCTGCCTCAGTGTTTTACCCAATAACGTCCTCAGTGTTTACCCACTATCTCCCTCAGTGTATACCCAAAATCTCCCTCAGTGTTTACCCAATATCTCCCTCAGTGTTGAACCAATACCTCTCTCAGTGTTTACCCAATATCACCCTCAGTGTTACCCAATATCCCACTCAGTGTTTAGCCAATATCTCCCTCAGTGTGTACCCAATATCTCCTTCAGTCTTTAGCCAATATCTCCCTCAGTGTTTACCCACTATCTCCCTCAGTATTTACCCAATATCTCCCTCAGTGTTTACCCAATATCTCCCTTAGTGTTTACCCACAACCCACCTCAGTGTTTACCCAATATCCGCCTCAGTGTTTTACCCAATAACGTCCTCAGTGTTTACCCACTATCTCCCTCAGTGTATACCCAATATCCCCCTCAGTGTTTACCCAATATCTCCCTCAGTGTTTACCCAATATCCCCCTCAGTGTTTACCCAATATCTCCCTCACTGTTTACCCAATATCTCCCTCAGTGTACACCCAATATCGCCCTCAGTGTTTACACAATATCTCCCTCAGTGTTTACCCAATATCTCCCTCAGTGTTTACCCAATATCTCCCTCAGTGTTTACCCAATATCACCCTCAGTGTTTACCCAATATCGCCCTCAGTGTTTAGCCAATATCTCCCTCAGTGTTTACCCAATATCTCCCTCACTGTTTACCCAATATCTCTCTCAGTGTACACCCAATATCCCCCTCAGTGTTTACCCAATATCTCCCTCAGTGTTTACGCAATATCCCCCTCAGTTTTTACCCAATATCCCCCTCAGTGTTTACCCAATATACCCCTCAGTGTTTACCCAATAGCCCCCTCAATGTTTACCCAATATCCGCCTCAGTGTTTACCCAATATCCCCCTCAGTGTTTACCCAATTCCCCCTCAGTGTTTACCCAATATCTGCCTCAGTGTTTACCCAATATCCACCTCAGTGTTTACCCAATATCTGCCTCAGTGTTTACCCAATATCTCCCTCAGTGTTGAACCAATACCTCCCTCAGTGTTTACCCAATATCACCCTCAGTGTTACCCAATATCCCACTCAGTGTTTACCCAATATCTCCCTCAGTGTGTACCCAATATCTCCTTCAATCTTTAGCCAATATCTCCCTCAGTGTTTCCCCACTATCTCCCTCAGTATTTACCCAATATCTCCCTCAGTTTTTACCCAATATCTCCCTCAGAGTTTACCCACAACCCACCTCAGTGTTTACCCAATATCCACCTCAGTGTTTTACCCAATGACGCCCTCAGTGTTTACGCATATCCCCGTCAGTGTTTACCCAATATCCCCCTCAGTGTTTACCCAATATCTCCCTCAGTGTTTACCCAATATCCCCCTCAGTGTTTACCCAATATCTCCCTCACTGTTTACCCAATATCTCCCTCAGTGTACACCCAATATCGCCCTCAGTGTTTACACAATATCTCCCTCAGTGTTTACCCAATATCTCCCTCAGTGTTTACCCAATATCTCCCTCAGTGTTTACCCAATATCACCCTCAGTGTTTACCCAATATCGCCCTCAGTGTTTAGCCAATATCTCCCTCAGTGTTTACCCAATATCTCCCTCACTGTTTACCCAATATCTCTCTCAGTGTACACCCAATATCCCCCTCAGTGTTTACCCAATATCTCCCTCAGTGTTTACCCAATATCCCCCTCAGTTTTTACCCAATATCCCCCTCAGTGTTTACCCATTATCCCCCTCAGTGTTTACCCAATATCCCCCTCAATGTTTACCGAATATCCGCCTCAGTGTTTACCCAATATCCCCCTCAGTGTTTACCCAATATCCCCCTCAGTGTTTACCCAATATCTGCCTCAGTGTTTACCCAATATCCACCTCAGTGTTTACCCAATATCTCCCTCAGTGTTTACCCAATATCTCCCTAAGTTTTTCCCCAATATCCCCCTCAGTGTTTACCCAATATCTCCCTCAGTGTTTTCCCAATATCTCCTCAGTATTTACCCAATATATCCCTCTGTGTTGACCCAAAATCCCCCTCAGTGTTACCCAATATCCCCCTCAGTGTTTTACCAATATCTCCCTCAGTGTTTACCCAATATCTCCCTCAGTGTTTACCCAATATCCTCCTCAGAGTTTTCCCAATATCCCCCTCAGTTTTTATCCAATATCTCCCTCAATATTTACCCAATATCCCTCTCAGTGTTTTCCCAATATCTCCCTTAGTGTTTATCCAATATCCCACTCAGTGTTTACCCAATATCCCACTCAGTGTTTACCCACTATCTCCCTCAGTGTTTACCCAATATCCCACTCAGTGTTTTCCCAATATCTCCCTCAGTGTTTATCCAATATCCCACTCAGTGTTTACCCAATATCACACTCAGTGTTTACCCAATATCACACTCAGTGTTTAACCAATATCTATCTCAGTTTTTACCCAATATCGCCCTCAATGTTTACCCAATATCCCCCTCTGTGTTACCCAATATCGCCCTCAGTGTTTACCCAATATCCCCCTCAGCATTTACCCTATATCTCCCTCAGTGTTTACCCAATATCCCCCTCAGTGTTTACCCAATATCTCCGTCAGTGTTTACCCAATATCTCCCTCAGTGTTTACCCAATATCCCCCTCAGTGTTTACCCAATATCCTCCTCAGTGATTACCCAATATCCCCCTCATTGGTTACCCAATATCCCCCTCAGTGCTTACCCAATATCCCCCTCAGTGTTTACCCAATATACCCCTCAGTGTTTACTCAAAACCCCACTCATTGTTACGGAATATCTCCGTCAGTGTTTACCCAAAATCTCCCTCAGTGTTTACCCAATATCTCCCTCAGTGTTGAACCAATACCTCCCTCAGTGTTTACCCAATATCACCCTCAGTGTTACCCAATATCCCACTCAGTGTTTAGCCAATATCTGCCTCAGTGTGTACCCAATATCTCCTTCAGTCTTTAGCCAATATCTCCCTCAGTGTTTACCCACTATCTCCCTCAGTATTTACCCAATATCTCCCTCAGTGTTTTCCCAATATCTCCCTCAGTGTTTACCCACAACCCACCTCAGTGTTTACCCAATATCCGCCTCAGTGTTTTACCCAATAACGTCCTCAGTGTTTACCCACTATCTCCCTCAGTGTATACCCAATATCCCCCTCAGTGTTTACCCAATATTTCCCTCAGTGTTTACCCAATATCCCCCTCAGTGTTTACCCAATATTTCCCTCAGTGTTTACCCAATATCCCCCTCAGTGTTTACCCAATATCTCCCTCACTGTTTACCCAATATCTCCCTCAGTGTACACCCAATATCGCCCTCAGTGTTTACACAATATCTCCCTCAGTGTTTACCCAATATCTCCCTCAGTGTTTACCCAATATCTCCGTCAGTGTTTACCCAATATCACCCTCAGTGTTTACCCAATATCGCCCTCAGTGTTTAGCCAATATCTCCCTCAGTGTTTACCCAATATCTCCCTCACTGTTTACCCAATATCTCTCTCAGTGTACACCCAATATCCCCCTCAGTGTATACCCAATATCTCCCTCAGTGTTTACCCAATATCCCCCTCAGTTTTTACCCAATATCCCCCTCAGTGTTTACCCAATATCTCCCTCAGTGTTTACCCAATATCCCCCTCAATGTTTACCCAATATCCGCCTCAGTGTTTACCCAATATCCCCCTCAGTGTTTACCCAATTCCCCCTCAGTGTTTACCCAATATCTGCCTCAGTGTTTACCCAATATCTGCCTCAGTGTTTACCCAATATCCACCTCAGTGTTTACCCAATATCTCCCTCAGTGTTTACCCAATATCTCCCTCAGTTTTTCCCCAATATCCCCCTCAGTGTTTACCCAATATCCCCCTCAGTGCTTACCCAATATCCCCCTCAGTGTTTACTCAAAATCCCCCTCATTGTTACAGAATATCTCCCTCAGTGTTTACCCAAAATCTCCCTCAGTGTTTACCCAATATCTCCCTCAGTGTTGAACCAATACCTCCCTCAGTGTTTACCCAATATCACCCTCAGTGTTACCCAATATCCCACTTAGTGTTTACCCAATATCTCCCTCAGTGTGTACCCAATATCTCCTTCAGTCTTTAGCCAATATCTCCCTCAGTGTTTACCCACTATCTCCCTCAGTATTTACCCAATATCTCCCTCAGTGTTTACCCAATATCTCCCTCAGTGTTTACCCAATATCTCCCTCAGTGTTCACCCACAACCCACCTCAGTGTTTACCCAATATCCGCCTCAGTGTTTTACCCAATAACGCCCTCAGTGTTTACCCACTATCTCCCTCAGTGTATACCCAATATTCCCCTCAGTTTTTTCCCAATAACTCCCCCAGTGTTTACCCAATATCGCCCACAGTGTTTACAAATATCTTCCTCAGTGTTTACACAATATCCCCCTCAGTTTTTATCCAATATCTCCCTCAGTGTTTACCCAATATCCCTCTCAGTGTTTTCCCAATATCTCCCTCAGTGTTTATCCAATATCCCACTCAGCGTTTACCCAATATCCCACTCAGTGTTTACCCACTATCTCCCTCAGTGTTTAGCCAATATCCCCCTCATTGTTACCCAATATCGCCCTCAGTGTTTACCCAATATCCCCCTCAGCATTTACCCAATATCTCCCTCAGTGTTTACCCAATATCTCTGTCAGTGTTTACCCAATATCCCCCTCAGTGTTTACCCAATATCCTCCTCAGTGTTTTCCCAATATCCCCCTCAGTTTTTATCCAATATCTCCTTCAGTGTTTACCCAATATCCCTCTCAGTGTTTTCCCAATATCTCCCTCAGTGTTTATCCAATATCCCACTCAGCGTTTACCCAATATCCCACTCAGTATTTACCCACTATCTCCCTCAGTGTTTACCCAATATTCTCCTCAGTGTTTTCCCAATATCTCCCCCAGTGTTTACCCAATATCGCCCTCAGTGTTTACCCAATATCTTCCTCAGTGTGTTCCCAATATCCCCCTCAGTTTTTATCCAATATCTCCCTCAGTGTTTACCCAATATCCCTCTCAGTGTTTTCCCAATATCTCCCTCAGTGTTTATCCAATATCCCACTCAGTGTTTACCCAATATCACACTCAGTGTTTAACCAATATCCCACTCAGTGTTTACACAATATCACACTCAGTGTTTACCCAATATCTCCCTCAGTTTTTACCCAATATCACCCTCAGTGTTTACCCAATATCCCACTCAGTGTTACCCAATATCGCCCTCAGTGTTTACCCAATATCCCCCTCAGCATTTACCCAATATCTCCCTCAGCGTTTACCCAATATCCCCCTCAGTGTTTACCCAATATCTCTCTCAGTGTTCACCCAATATCGCCTCAGTGTTTACCCAATATCCCACTCAGTATTTACCCAATATCTCCCTCAGTGTTTACCCAATAGCTCCCTCAGTGTTTACCCAATATCCCCCTCAGTGTTTACCCAATATCCACCTCAGTGTTTACCCAATATCTCCCTCAGTGTTTACCCAATATCTCCCTCAGTTTTTCCCCAATATATCCCCCTCAGTGTTTACCCAATATCCCCCTCAGTGTTTACTCAAATCCCCCCTCATTGTTACAGAATATCTCCCTCAGTGTTTACCCAAAATCTCCCTCAGTGTTTACCCAATATCTCCCACAGTGTTGAACCAATACCTCCCTCAGTGTTTACCCAATATCTCCCTCAGTGTTTACCCAATATCTCCCTCAGTGTTTACCCAATATCTCCCTCAGTGTTTACCCAATATCACCCTCAGTGTTTACCCAATATCGCCCTCAGTGTTTAGCCAATATCTCCCTCAGTGTTTTCCCAATATCTCCCTCACTGTTTACCCAATATCTCTCTCAGTGTACACCCAATATCCCCCTCAGTGTTTACCCAATATCTCCCTCAGTGTTTACCCAATATCCCCCTCAGTTTTTACCCAATATCCCCCTCAGTGTTTACCCAATATCCCCCTCAGTGTTTACCCAATATCCCCCTCAATGTTTACCCAATATCCGCCTCAGTGTTTACCCAATATCCCCCTCAGTGTTTACCCAATATCCCCCTCAGTGTTTACCCAATATCTGCCTCAGTGTTTACCCAATATCCACCTCAGTGTTTACCCAATATCTGCCTCAGTGTTTACCCAATATCCACCTCAGTGTTTACCCAATATCTCCCTCAGTGTTTACCCAATATCTCCCTCAGTTTTTCCCCAATATATCCCCCTCAGTGTTTACCCAATATCCCCCTCAGTGTTTACTCAAAACCCCCCTCATTGTTACAGAATATCTCCCTCAGTGTTTACCCAAAATCTCCCTCAGTGTTTACCCAATATCTCCCTCAGTGTTGAACCAATACCTCCCTCAGTGTTTACCCAATATCACCCTCAGTGTTACCCAATATCCCACTCAGTGTTTACCCAATATCTCCCTCAGTGTTTACCCAATATCTCCCTCACTGTTTACCCAATATCTCCCTCAGTGTACACCCAATATCGCCCTCAGTGTTTACACAATATCTCCCTCAGTGTTTACCCAATATCTCCCTCAGTGTTTACCCAATATCTCCCTCAGTGTATACCCAATATCACCCTCAGTGTTTACCCAATATCGCCCTCAGTGTTTAGCCAATATCTCCCTCAGTGTTTACCCAATATCTCCCTCACTGTTTACCCAATATCTCTCTCAGTGTACACCCAATATCCCCCTCAGTGTTTACCCAATATCTCCCTCAGCGTTTTCCCAATATCTCCCTCAGTGTTTATCCAATATCCCACTCAGTGTTTACCCAATATCACACTCAGTGTTTACCCAATATCACACTCAGTGTTTAACCAATATCTATCTCAGTTTTTACCCAATATCGCCCTCAATGTTTACCCAATATCCCCCTCAGTGTTACCCAATATCGCCCTCAGTGTTTACCCAATATCCCCCTCAGTTTTTATCCAATATCTCCCTCAGTGTTTACCCAATATCCCTCTCAGTGTTTTCCCAATATCTCCCTCAGTGTTTATCCAATATCCCACTCAGCGTTTACCCAATATCCCACTCAGTGTTTACCCACTATCTCCCTCAGTGTTTACCCAATATCCCCCTCAGTGTTACCCAATATCGCCCTCAGTGTTTACCCAATATCCCCCTCAGCATTTACCCAATATCTCCCTCAGTGTTTACCCAATATCTCTGTCAGTGTTTACCCAATATCCCCCTCAGTGTTTACCCAATATCCTCCTCATTGTTTTCCCAATATCCCCCTCAGTTTTTATCCAATATCTCCTTCAGTGTTTACCCAATATCCCTCTCAGTGTTTTCCCAATATCTCCCTCAGTGTTTATCCAATATCCCACTCAGCGTTTACCCAATATCCCACTCAGTATTTACCCACTATCTCCCTCAGTGTTTACCCAATATTCTCCTCAGTGTTTTTCCCAATATCTCCCCCAGTGTTTACCCAATATCGCCCTCAGTGTTTACCCAATATCTTCCTCAGTGTGTTCCCAATATCCCCCTCAGTTTTTATCCAATATCTCCCTCAGTGTTTACCCAATATCCCTCTCAGTGTTTTCCCAATATCTCCCTCAGTGTTTATCCAATATCCCACTCAGTGTTTACCCAATATCACACTCAGTGTTTAACCAATATCCCACTCAGTGTTTACACAATATCACACTCAGTGTTTACCCAATATCTCCCTCAGTTTTTACCCAATATCACCCTCAGTGTTTACCCAATATCCCCCTCAGCATTTCCCCAATATCTCCCTCAGCGTTTACCCAATATCCCCCTCAGTGTTTACCCAATATCTCTCTCAATGTTCACCCAATATCGCCCTCAGTGTTTACCCAATATCTCCGTCAGTATTTACCCAATATCTCCCTCAGTGTTTACCCAATATCTCCCTCAGTGTTTACCCAATATCCCCCTCAGTGTTTACCCAATATCCTCCTCAGTGTTTTCCCAATATCCCCCTCAGTTTTTATCCAATATCTCCCTCAGTGTTTACCCAATATCCCTCTCAGTGTTTTCTCAATATCTCCCTCAGTGTTTATCCAATATCCCACTCAGCGTTTACCCAATATCCCACTCAGTGTTTACCCACTATCTCCCTCAGTGTTTACCCAATATCCCCCTCAGTGTTTACCCAATATCCCCCTCAGTGTTTAGCCAATATCCACCTCAGTGTTTACCCAATATCTCCCTCAGTGTTTACCCAATATCTCCCTCAGTTTTTCCCCAATATATCCCCCCTCAGTGTTTACCCAATATCCCCCTCAGTGTTTACTCAAATCCCCCCTCATTGTTACAGAATATCTCCCTCAGTGTTTACCCAAAATCTCCCTCAGTGTTTACCCAATATCTCCCTCAGTGTTGAACCAATACCTCCCTCAGTGTTTACCCAATATCACCCTCAGTGTTACCCAATATCCCACTCAGTGTTTACCCAATATCTCCCTCAGTGTGTACCCAATATCTCCTTCAGTCTTTAGCCAATATCTCCCTCAGTGTTTACCCACTATCTCCCTCAGTATTTACCCAATATCTCCCTCAGTGTTTACCCAATATCTCCCTCAGTGTTTACCCACAACCCACCTCAGTGTTTACCCAATATCCGCCTCAGTGTTTTACCCAATAACGTCCTCAGTGTTTACCCACTATCTCCCTCAGTGTATACCCAATATCCCCCTCAGTGTTTACCCAATATCTCCCTCAGTGTTTACCCAATATCCCCCTCAGTGTTTACCCAATATCTCCCTCACTGTTTACCCAATATCTCCCTCAGTGTACACCCAATATCGCCCTCAGTGTTTACACAATATCTCCCTCAGTGTTTACCCAATATCTCCCTCAGTGTTTACCCAATATCTCCCTCAGTGTTTACCCAATATCACCCTCAGTGTTTACCCAATATCGCCCTCAGTGTTTAGCCAATATCTCCCTCACTGTTTACCCAATATCTCTCTCAGTGTACACCCAATATCCCCCTCAGTGTTTACCCAATATCTCCCTCAGTGTTTACCCAATATCCCCCTCAGTTTTTACCCAATATCCCCCTCAGTGTTTACCCAATATCCCCCTCAGTGTTTACCCAATATCCCCCTCAATGTTTACCCAATATCCGCCTCAGTGTTTACCCAATATCCTCCTCAGTGTTTACCCAATATCCCCCTCAGTTTTTGCCCAATATCCCCCTCAGTGTTTACCCAATATCTCCCTCAGTTTTTCCCCAATATATCCCCCTCAGTGTTTACCCAATATCCCCCTCAGTGTTTACTCAAAACCCCCCTCATTGTTACAGAATATCTCCCTCAGTGTTTACCCAAAATCTCCCTCAGTGTTTACCCAATATCTCCCTCAGTGTTGAACCAATACCTCCCTCAGTGTTTACCCAATATCACCCTCAGTGTTACCCAATATCCCACTCAGTGTTTACCCAATATCTCCCTCAGTGTTTACCCAATATCTCCCTCACTGTTTACCCAATATCTCCCTCAGTGTACACCCAATATCGCCCTCAGTGTTTACACAATATCTCCCTCAGTGTTTACCCAATATCTCCCTCAGTGTTTACCCAATATCTCCCTCAGTGTATACCCAATATCACCCTCAGTGTTTACCCAATATCGCCCTCAGTGTTTAGCCAATATCTCCCTCAGTGTTTACCCAATATCTCCCTCACTGTTTACCCAATATCTCTCTCAGTGTACACCCAATATCCCCCTCAGTGTTTACCCAATATCTCCCTCAGTGTTTACCCAATATCCCCCTCAGTTTTTACCCAATATCCCCCTCAGTGTTTACCCAATATCCCCCTCAGTGTTTACCCAATATCCCCCTCAATGTTTACCGAATATCCGCCTCAGTGTTTACCCAATATCCCCCTCAGTGTTTACCCAATATCCCCCTCAGTGTTTACCCAATACCTGCCTCAGTGTTTACCCAATATCCACCTCAGTGTTTACCCAATATCTCCCTCAGTGTTTACCCAATATCTCCCTCAGTTTTTCCCCAATATCTTTTAGTGTTTACCCAATATCTCCCTCAGTGTTTTCCCAATATCTCCTCAGTATTTACCCAATATATCCCTCTGTGTTGACCCAAAATCCCCCTCAGTGTTACCCAATATCCCCCTCAGTGTTTTACCAATATCTCCCTCAGTGTTTACCCAATATCCCCCTCAGTGTTTACCCAATATCCTCCTCAGAGTTTTCCCAATATCCCCCTCAGTTTTTACCCAAAATCGCCCTTAATGTTTACCCAATATCCCCCTCAGTGTTACCCAATATCGCCCTCAGTGTTTACCCAATATCCCCCTCAGCATTTACCCTATATCTCCCTCAGTGTTTACCCAATATCCCCCTCAGTGTTTACCCAATATCTCCGTCAGTGTTTACCCAATATCTCCCTCAGTGTTTACCCAATATCTCCCTCAGTGTTTACCCAATATCCCCCTCAGTGTTTACCCAATATCCTCCTCAGTGTTTACCCAATATCCCCCTCATTGGTTACCCAATATCCCCCTCAGTGTTTATCCAATATCCCCCTCAGTGTTTACCCAATATCCCCCTCAGTGTTTACTCAAAACCCCCCTCATTGTTACGGAATATCTCCATCAGTGTTTACCCAAAATCTCCCTCAGTGTTTACCCAATATCTCCCTCAGTGTTGAACCAATACCTCCCTCAGTGTTTACCCAATATCACCCTCAGTGTTACCCAATATCACACTCAGTGTTTACCCTATATCTCCCTCAGTGTGTACCCAATATCTCCTTCAGTGTTTACCCAATATCTCCCTCAGTGTTTACCCACAACCCACCTCAGTGTTTACCCAATATCCGCCTCAGTGTTTTACCCAATAACGTCCTCAGTGTTTACCCACTATCTCCCTCAGTGTATACCCAATATCCCCCTCAGTGTTTACCCAATATCTCCCTCAGTGTTTACCCAATATCGCCCTCAGTGTTTAGCCAATATCTCCCTCAGTGTTACCCAATATCTCCCTCAGTGTTTACCCAATATCTCCCTCAGTGTTTACCCAATATCCGCCTCAGTGTTTTACCCAATAACGTCCTCAGTGTTTACCCACTATCTCCCTCAGTGTATACCCAATATCCCCCTCAGTGTTTACCCAATATCTCCCTCAGTGTTTACCCAATATCGCCCTCAGTGTTTAGCCAATATCTCCCTCAGTGTTACCCAATATCTCCCTCACTGTTTACCCAATATCTCTCTCAGTGTACACCCAATATCCCCCTCAGTGTTTACCCAATCTCTCCCTCAGTGTTTACCCAATATCCCCCTCAGTTTTTACCCAATATCCCCCTCAGTGCTTACCCAATATCCCCCTCAGTGTTTACCCAATATCCCCCTCAATGTTTACCCAATATCCGCCTCAGTGTTTACCCAATATCCCCCTCAGTGTTTACCCAATATCCCACTCAGTGTTTACCCAATATCTGCCTCAGTGTTTACCCAATATCCCCCTCAGTGTTTACCCAATATCTGCCTCAGTGTTTACCCAATATCCACCTCAGTGTTTACCCAATATCTCCCTCAGTGTTTACCCAATATCTCCCTCAGTTTTTCCCCAATATCCCCCTCAGTGTTTACCCAATATCCCCCTCAGTGTTTATCCAATATCCCCCTCAGTGTTTACTCAAAACCCCCCTCATTGTTACAGAATATCCCCCTCAGTGTTTACCCAATATCTGCTTCAGTGTTTACCCAATATCCACCTCAGTGTTTACCCAATATCCCCCTCAGTTTTTACCCAATATCCCCCTCAGTGTTTACCCAATATCCCCCTCAGTGTTTACCCAATATCCCACTCAGTGTTTACCCAATATCTGCCTCAGTGTTTACCCAATATCCCCCTCAGTGTTTACCCAATATCTGCCTCAGTGTTTACCCAATATCCGCCTCAGTGTTTTACCCAATAACGTCCTCAGTGTTTACCCACTATCTCCCTCAGTGTATACCCAAAATCTCCCTCAGTGTTTACCCAATATCTCCCTCAGTGTTGAACCAATACCTCTCTCAGTGTTTACCCAATATCACCCTCAGTGTTACCCAATATCCCACTCAGTGTTTAGCCAATATCTCCCTCAGTGTGTACCCAATATCTCCTTCAGTCTTTAGCCAATATCTCACTCAGTGTTTACCCACTATCTCCCTCAGTATTTACCCAATATCTCCCTCAGTGTTTACCCAATATCTCCCTCAGTGTTTACCCAATATCTCCCTCAGTGTTCACCCACAACCCACCTCAGTGTTTACCCAATATCCGCCTCAGTGTTTTACCCAATAACGCCCTCAGTGTTTACCCACTATCTCCCTCAGTGTATACCCAATATCCCCCTCAGTGTTTTCCCAATATCTCCCCCAGTGTTTACCCAATATCGCCCACAGTGTTTACCCAATATCTTCCTCAGTGTTTACACAATATCCCCCTCAGTTTTTATCCAATATCTCCCTCAGTGTTTACCCAATATCCCTCTCAGTGTTTTCCCAATATCTCCCTCAGTGTTTATCCAATATCCCACTCAGCGTTTACCCAATATCCCACTCAGTGTTTACCCACTATCTCCCTCAGTGTTTACCCAATATCCCCCTCAGTGTTACCCAATATCGCCCTCAGTGTTTACCCAATATCCCCCTCAGCATTTACCCAATATCTCCCTCAGTGTTTACCCAATATCCCCCTCAATGTTTACCCAATATCTCTCTCAGTGTTCACCCAATATCGCCCTCAGTGTTTACCCAAAATATCTCTGTCAGTGTTTACCCAATATCCCCCTCAGTGTTTACCCAATATCCTCCTCAGTGTTTTCCCAATATCCCCCTCAGTTTTTATCCAATATCTCCCTCAGTGTTTACCCAATATCCCTCTCAGTGTTTTCCCAATATCTCCCTCAGTGTTTATCCAATATCCCACTCAGCGTTTACCCAATATCCCACTCAATATTTACCCACTATCTCCCTCAGTGTTTACCCAATATCCTCCTCAGTGTTTTCCCAATATCTCCCCCAGTGTTTACCCAATATCGCCCTCAGTGTTTACCCAATATCTTCTTCAGTGTTTTCCCAATATCCCCCTCAGTTTTTATCCAATATCTCCCTCAGTGTTTACCCAATATCCCTCTCAGTGTTTTCCCAATATCTCCCTCAGTGTTTATCCAATATCCCACTCAGTGTTTACCCAATATCACACTCAGTGTTTAACCAATATCCCACTCAGTGTTTACACAATATCGCACTCAGTGTTTACCCAATATCTCCCTCAGTTTTTACCCAATATCACCCTCAGTGTTTACCCAATACCCCCCTCAGTGTTACCCAATATCGCCCTCAGTGTTTACCCAATATCCCCCTCAGCATTTACCCAATATCTCCCTCAGTGTTTACCCAATATCCCCCTCAGTGTTTACCCAATATCTCTCTCAGTGTTCACCCAATATCGCCCTCAGTATTTACCCAATATCTCCGTCAGTATTTACCCAATATCTCCCTCAGTGTTTACCCAATATCTCCCTCAGTGTTTACCCAATATCCCGCTCAGTGTTTACCCAATATCCTCCTCAGGGTTTTCCCAATATCCCCCTCAGTTTTTATCCAATATCTCCCTCAGTGTTTACCCAATATCCCTCTCAGTGTTTTCTCAATATCTCCCTCAGTGTTTATCCAATATCCCACTCAGCGTTTACCCAATATCCCACCCAGTGTTTACCCACTATCTCCCTCAGTGTTTACCCAATATCCCCCTCAGTGTTTACCCAATATCTCCCTCAGTGTTTACCCAATATCCCCCTTATTGGTTACCCAATATCCCCCTCAGTGTTTACCCAATATCCCCCTCAGTGTTTACCCAATATCCCCCTCAGTGTTTACTCAAAACCCCCCTCATTGTTACCGAATATCTCCGTCAGTGTTTACCCAAAATCTCCCTCAGTGTTTACCCAATATCTCCCTCAGTGTTGAACCAATACCTCCCTCAGTGTTTACCCAATATCACCCTCAGTGTTACCCAATATCCCACTCAGTGTTTACCCAATATCTCCCTCAGTATGTACCCAATATCTCCTTCAATCTTTAGCCAATATCTCCCTCAGTGTTTCCCCACTATCTCCCTCAGTATTTACCCAATATCTCCCTCAGTGTTTACCCAATATCTCCCTCAGTGTTTACGCACAACCCACCTCAGTGTTTACGCAATATCCGCCTCAGTGTTTTACCCAATAACGCCCTCAGTGTTTACGCATATCCCCGTCAGTGTTTACCCAATATCCCCCTCAGTGTTTACCCAATATCTCCCTCAGTGTTTACCCAATATCCCCCTCAGTGTTTACCCAATATCTCCCTCACTGTTTACCCAATATCCCCCTCAGTTTTTACCCAATATCCCCCTCAGTGTTTACCCAATATCCCCCTCAGTGTTTACCCAATATCTGCCTCAGTGTTTACCCAATATCCACCTCAGTGTTTACCCAATATCTCCCTCAGTTTTTCCCCAATATCCCCCTCAGTGTTTACCCAATATCTCCCTCAGTGTTTTCCCAATATCTCCTCAGTATTTACCCAATATATCCCTCTGTGTTGACCCAAAATCCCCCTCAGTGTTACCCAATATCCCCCTCAGTGTTTTACCAATATCTCCCTCAGTGTTTACCCAATATCCCCCTCAGTGTTTACCCAATATCCTCCTCAGAGTTACCCAATATCCCACTCAGTGTTTACCCAATATCTCCCTCAGTGTGTACCCAATATCTCCTTCAATCTTTAGCCAATATCTCCCTCAGTGTTTCCCCACTATCTCCCTCAGTATTTACCCAATATCTCCCTCAGTGTTTACCCAATATCTCCCTCAGTGTTTACCCACAACCCACCTCAGTGTTTACCCAATATCCGCCTCAGTGTTTTACCCAATAACGCCCTCAGTGTTTACGCATATCCCCGTCAGTGTTTACCCAATATCCCCCTCAGTGTTTACCCAATATCTCCCTCAGTGTTTACCCAATATCCCCCTCAGTGTTTACCCAATATCTCCCTCACTGTTTACCCAATATCTCCCTCAGTGTACACCCAATATCGCCCTCAGTG
The DNA here is from genome assembly GCF_044704955.1 of Pristiophorus japonicus. NCBI lineage: Eukaryota > Metazoa > Chordata > Chondrichthyes > Pristiophoridae > Pristiophorus > Pristiophorus japonicus. The sequence continues at coordinate 14,388,147 of NC_091978.1, forward strand.
TTTGCACAATATCTCCCTCAGTGTTTACCCAATATCTCCCTCAGTGTTTACCCAAAATCCCCCTCAGTGTTACCCAATATCCCCCTCAGTGTTTTACCAATATCTCCCTCAGTGTTTACCCAATATCCCCCTCAGTGTTTACCCAATATCCTCCTCAGAGTTTTCCCAATATCCCCCTCAGTGTTTATCCAATATCTCCCTCAGTGTTTACCCAATATCCCTCTCAGTGTTTTCCCAATATCTCCCTCAGTGTTTATCCAATATCCCACTCAGTGTTTACCCAATATCCCACTCAGTGTTTACCCACTATCTCCCTCAGTGTTTACCCAATATCCCACTCAGCGTTTTCCCAATATCTCCCTCAGTGTTTATCCAATATCCCACTCAGTGTTTAACCAATACCTATCTCAGTTTTTACCCAATATCGCCCTCAATGTTTACCCAATATCCCCCTCAGTGTTACCCAATATCGCCCTCAGTGTTTACCCAATATCCCCCTCAGCATTTACCCTATATCTCCCTCAGTGTTTACCCAATATCCCCCTCAGTGTTTACCCAATATCTCCGTCAGTGTTTACCCAATATCTCCCTCAGTGTTTACCCAATATCTCCCTCAGTGTTTAGCCAATATAGCCCTCAGTGTTTACCCAATATCCTCCTCAGTGTTTACCCAATATGCCCCTCATTGGTTACCCAATATCCCCCTCAGTGTTTACCCAATATCCCCCTCAGTGTTTACCCAATATCCCCCTCAGTGTTTACTCAAAACCCCCCTCATTGTTCCGGAATATCTCCGTCAGTGTTTACCCAAAATCTCCCTCAGTGTTTACCCAATATCTCCCTCAGTGTTGAACCAATACCTCCCTCAGTGTTTACCCAATATCACCCTCAGTGTTACCCAATATCCCACTCAGTGTTTACCCAATATCTCCCTCAGTGTGTACCCAATATCTCCTTCAATCTTTAGCCAATATCTCCCTCAGTGTTTCCCCACTATCTCCCTCAGTATTTACCCAATATCTCCCTCAGTGTTTACCCAATATCTCCCTCAGTATTTACCCACAACCCACCTCAGTGTTTACCCAATATCCGCCTCAGTGTTTTACCCAATAACGCCCTCAGTGTTTACGCATATCCCCGTCAGTGTTTACCCAATATCCCCCTCAGTGTTTACCCAATATCTCCCTCAGTGTACACCCAATATCACCCTCAGTGTTTACACAATATCTCCCTCAGTGTTTACCCAATATCTCCCTCAGTGTTTACCCAATATCTCCCTCAGTGTTTACCCAATATCACCCTCAGTGTTTACCCAATATCGCCCTCAGTGTTTAGCCAATATCTCCCTCAGTGTTTACCCAATATCTCCCTCACTGTTTACCCAATATCTCTCTCAGTGTACACCCAATATCCCCCTCAGTGTTTACCCAATATCTCCCTCAGTGTTTACCCAATATCCCCCTCAGTTTTTACCCAATATCCCCCTCAGTGTTTACCCAATATCCCCCTCAGTGTTTACCCAATATCCCCCTCAATGTTTACCGAATATCCGCCTCAGTGTTTACCCAATATCCCCCTCAGTGTTTACCCAATATCCCCCTCAGTGTTTACCCAATATCTGCCTCAGTGTTTACCCAATATCCTCCTCAGAGTTTTCCCAATATCCCCCTCAGTTTTTATCCAATATCTCCCTCAGTGTTTACCCAATATCCCTCTCAGTGTTTTCCCAATATCTCCCTTAGTGTTTATCCAATATCCCACTCAGTGTTTACCCAATATCCCACTCAGTGTTTACCCACTATCTCCCTCAGTGTTTACCCAATATCCCACTCAGTGTTTTCCCAATATCTCCCTCAGTGTTTATCCAATATCCCACTCAGTGTTTACCCAATATCACACTCAGTGTTTAACCAATATCTATCTCAGTTTTTATCCAATTTCGCCCTCAATGTTTACCCAATATCCCCCTCAGTGTTACCCAATATCACCCTCAGTGTTTACCCAATATCCCTCTCAGCATTCACCCTATATCTCCCTCAGCATTTACCCAATATCCCCCTCAGTGTTTACCCAATATCTCCGTCAGTGTTTACCCAATATCTCCCTCAGTGTTTACCCAATATCTCCCTCAGTGTTGAGCCAATATCGCCCTCAGTGTTTACCCAATATCCTCCTCAGTGTTTACCCAATATCCCCCTCATTGGTTACCCAATATCCCCCTCAGTGTTTACCCAATATCCCCCTCAGTGTTTACCCAATATCCCCCTCAGTGTTTACCCAATATCCCCCTCAGTGTTTACTCAAAACCCCCCTCATTGTTACGGAATATCTCCGTCAGTGTTTACCCAAAATCTCCCTCAGTGATTACCCAATATCTCCCTCAGTGTTGAACCAATACCTCCCTCAGTGTTTACCCAATATCACCCTCAGTGTTACCCAATATCCCACTCAGTGTTTATCCAATATCTCCCTCAGTGTGTACCCAATATCTCCTTCAATCGTTAGCCAATATCTCCCTCAGTGTTTCCCCACTATCTCCCTCAGTATTTACCCAATATCTCCCTCAGTGTTTACCCAATATCTCCCTCAGTGTTTACCCACAACCCACCTCAGTGTTTACCCAATATCCGCCTCAGTGTTTTACCCAATAACGCCCTCAGTATTTACGCATATCCCCGTCAGTGTTTACCCAATATCCCCCTCAGTGTTTACCCAATATCTCCCTCAGTGTTTACCCAATATCCCCCTCAGTGTTTACCCAATATCTCCCTCACTGTTTACCCAATATCTCCCTCAGTGTACACCCAATATCGCCCTCAGTGTTTACACAATATCTCCCTCAGTGTTTACCCAATATCTCCCTCAGTGTTTACCCAATATCGCCCTCAGTGTTTAGCCAATATCTCCCTCAGTGTTTACCCAATATCTCCCTCACTGTTTACCCAATATCTCTCTCAGTGTACACCCAATATCCCCCTCAGTGTTTACCCAATATCTCCCTCAGTGTTTACCCAATATCCCCCTCAGTTTTTACCCAATATCCCCCTCAGTGTTTACCCAATATCCCCCTCAGTGTTTACCCAATATCCCCCTCAATGTTTACCGAATATCCGCCTCAGTGTTTACCCAATATCCCCCTCAGTGTTTACCCAATATCCCCCTCAGTGTTTACCCAATATCTGCCTCAGTGTTTACTCAATATCCACCTCAGTGTTTACCCAATATCTCCCTCAGTGTTTACCCAATAACTCCCTCAGTTTTTCCCCAATATCCCCCTCAGTGTTTACCCAATATCTCCCTCAGTGTTTTCCCAATATCTCCTCAGTATTTACCCAATATATCCCTCTGTGTTGACCCAAAATCCCTCTCATTGTTACCCAATATCCTCCTCAGTGTTTTACCAATATCTCCCTCAGTGTTTACCCAATATCCCCCTCAGTGTTTACCCAATATCCTCCTCAGAGTTTTCCCAATATCCCCCTAAGTTTTTATCCAATATCTCCCTCAGTGTTTACCCAATATCCCTCTCAGTGTTTTCCCAATATCTCCCTTAGTGTTTATCCAATATCCCACTCAGTGTTTACCCAATATCCCACTCAGTGTTTACCCACTATCTCCCTCAGTGTTTACCCAATATCCCACTCAGTGTTTTCCCAATATCTCCCTCAGTGTTTATCCAATATCCCACTCAGTGTTTACCCAATATCACACTCAGTGTTTAACCAATATCTATCTCAGTTTTTACCCAATATCTCCCTCAGTGTCTACCCAATATTCCCCTCAGTGTTTACCCAATATCTCCGTCAGTGTTTACCCAATATCTCCCTCAGTGTTTACCCAATATCTCCCTCAGTGTTTAGCCAATATCGCCCTCAGTGTTTACCCAATATCCTCCTCAGTGTTTACCCAATATCCCCCTCATTGGTTACCCAATATCCCCCTCAGTGTTTACCCAATATCCCCCTCAGTGTTTACCCAATATCCCCCTCAGTGTTTACTCAAAACCCCCCTCATTGTTACGGAATATCTCCGTCAGTGTTTACCCAAAATCTCCCTCAGTGTTTACCCAATATCTCCCTCAGTGTTTAGCCAATATCGCCCTCAGTGTTTACCCAATATCCTCCTCAGTGTTTACCCAATATCCCCCTCATTGGTTACCCAATATCCCCCTCAGTGTCTACCCAATATCCCCCTCAGTGTTTACCCAATATCTCCGTCAGTGTTTACCCAATATCCCCCTCAGTGTTTACCCAATATCTCCGTCAGTGTTTACCCAATATCTCCCTCAGTGTTTACCCAATATCTCCCTCAGTGTTTAGCCAATATCGCCCTCAGTGTTTACCCAATATCCTCCTCAGTGTTTACCCAATATCCCTCTCAGTGTTTTCCCAATATCTCCCTTAGTGTTTATCCAATATCCCACTCAGTGTTTACCCAATATCCCGCTCAGTGTTTACCCACTATCTCCCTCAGTGTTTACCCAATATCCCACTCAGTGTTTTCCCAATATCTCCCTCAGTGTTTATCCAATATCCCACTCAGTGTTTACCCAATATCACACTCAGTGTTTAACCAATATCTATCTCAGTTTTTACCCAATATCGCCCTCAATGTTTACCCAATATCCCCCTCAGTGTTACCCAATATCGCCCTCAGTGTTTACCCAATATCCCCCTCAGCATTTACCCTATATCTCCCTCAGTGTCTACCCAATATCCCCCTCAGTGTTTACCCAATATCTCCGTCAGTGTTTACCCAATATCTCCCTCAGTGTTTACCCAATATCTCCCTCAGTGTTTAGCCAATATCGCCCTCAGTGTTTACCCAATATCCTCCTCAGTGTTTACCCAATATCCCCCTCATTGGTTACCCAATATCACCCTCAGTGTTACCCAATATCCCACTCAGTGTTTAGCCAATATCTCCCTCAGTGTGTACCCAATATCTCCTTCAGTCTTTAGCCAATATCTCCCTCAGTGTTTACCCACTATCTCCCTCAGTATTTACCCAATATCTCCCTCAGTGTTTACCCAATATCTCCCTCAGTGTTTACCCACAACCCACCTCAGTGTTTACCCAATATCCGCCTCAGTGTTTTACCCAATAACGTCCTCAGTGTTTACCCAATATCTCCCTCAGTGTACACCCAATATCGCCCTCAGTGTTTACACAATATCTCCCTCAGTGTTTACCCAATATCTCCCTCAGTGTTTACCCAATATCTCCCTCAGTGTTTACCCAATATCACCCTCAGTGTTTACCCAATATCGCCCTCAGTGTTTAGCCAATATCTCCCTCAGTGTTTACCCAATATCTCCCTCACTGTTTACCCAATATCTCTCTCAGTGTACACCCAATATCCCCCTCAGTGTTTACCCAATATCCCCCTCAGTTTTTACCCAAAATCCCCCTCAGTGTTTACCCAATATCACCCTCAGTGTTTACCCAATATCCCCCTCAATGTTTACCCAATATCCGCCTTAGTGTTTACCCAATATCCCCCTCAGTGTTTACCCAATATCCCCCTCAGTGTTTACCCAATATCTGCCTCAGTGTTTACCCAATATCCACCTCAGTGTTTACCCAATATCCGCCTCAGTGTTTACCCAATATCCACCTCAGTGTTTACCCAATATCTCCCTCAGTGTTTACCCAATATCTCCCTCAGATTTTCCCCAATATCCCCCTCAGTGTTTACCCAAAATCCCCCTCAGTGTTTACCCAATATCCCCCTCAGTGTTTACTCAAAACCCCCCTCATTGTTACAGAATATCTCCCTCAGTGTTTACCCAAAGTCTCCCTCAGTGTTTACCCAATATCTCCCTCAGTGTTGAACCAATACCTCCCTCAGTGTTTACCCAATATCACCCTCAGTGTTACCCAATATCCCACTCAGTGTTTACCCAATATCTCCCTCAGTGTGTACCCAATATCTCCTTCAGTCTTTAGCCAATATCTCCCTCACTGTTTACCCACTATCTCCCTCAGTATTTACCCAATATCTCCCTCAGTATTTACCCAATATCTCCCTCAGTGTTTACCCAATATCTCCCTCAGTGTTTACCCACAACCCACCTCAGTGTTTACCCAATATCCGCCTCAGTGTTTTACCCAATAACGTCCTCAGTGTTTACCCACTATCTCCCTCAGTGTATACCCAATATCCCCCTCAGTGTTTACCCAATATCTCCCTCAGTGTTTACCCAATATCCCCCTCAGTGTTTACCCAATATCTCCCTCACTGTTTACCCAATATCTCCCTCAGTGTACACCCAATATCGCCCTCAGTGTTTACACAATATCTCCCTCAGTGTTTACCCAATATCTCCCTCAGTGTTTACCCAATATCTCCCTCAGTGTTTACCCAATATCACCCTCAGTGTTTACCCAATATCGCCCTCAGTGTTTAGCCAATATCTCCCTCAGTGTTTACCCAATATCTCCCTCACTGTTTACCCAATATCTCTCTCAGTGTACACCCAAAATCCCCCTCAGTGTTTACCCAATATCTCCCTCAGTGTTTACCCAATATCCCCCTCAGTTTTTACCCAATATCCCCCTCAGTGTTTACCCAATATCCCCCTCAGTGTTTACCCAATATTCCCCTCAATGTTTACCCAATATCCGCCTCAGTGTTTACCCAATATCTCCCTCAGTGTTTACCCAATATCCCCCTCAGTGTTTACCCAATATTCCCCTCAATGTTTACCCAATATCCGCCTCAGTGTTTACCCAATATCTCCCTCAGTGTTTACCCAATATCCCCCTCAGTGTTTACCCAATATTCCCCTCAATGTTTACCCAATATCCGCCTCAGTGTTTACCCAATATCTCCCTCAGTTTTTACCCAATATCCCCCTCAGTGTTTACCGAATATCCCCCTCAGTGTTTACCCAATATTCCCCTCAATGTTTACCCAATATCCGCCTCAGTGTTTACCCAATATCTCCCTCAGTGTTTACCCAATATCCCCCTCAGTGTTTACCCAATATTCCCCTCAATGTTTACCCAATATCCGCCTCAGTGTTTTGCCCAATAACGCCCTCAGTGTTTACCCACTATCTCCCTCAGTGTATACCCAATATCCCCCTCAGTGTTTTCCCAATATCTCCCCCAGTGTTTACCCAATATCGCCCACAGTGTTTACCCAATATCTTCCTCAGTGTTTACACAATATCCCCCTCAGTTTTTATCCAATATCTCCCTCAGCGTTTACCCAATATCCCTCTCAGTGTTTTCCCAATATCTCCCTCAGTGTTTATCCAATATCCCAATCAGCGTTTACCCAATATCCCACTCAGTGTTTACCCACTATCTCCCTCAGTGTTTACCCAATATCCCCCTCAGTGTTACCCAATATCGCCCTCAGTGTTTACCCAATATCCCCCTCAGCATTTACCCAATTTCTCCCTCAGTGTTTACCCAATATCCCCCTCAGTGTTTACCCAATATCTCTCTCAGTGTTCACCCAATATCGCCCTCAGTGTTTACCCAATATCTCCGTCAGTGTTTACCCAATATCCCCCTCAGTGTTTACCCAATATCCTCCTCAGTGTTTTCCCATTATTCCCCTCAGTTTTTATCCAATATCTCCCTCAGTGTTTACCCAATATCTCCTCAGTGTTTACCCAATATCTCCCTCTGTGTTGACCCAAAATCCCCGTCAGTGTTACCCAATATCCCCCTCAGTGTTTATCCAATATCCTCCTCAGTGTTTTGCCAATATCTCCCCCAGTGTTTACCCAATATCGCCCTCAGTGTTTACCCAATATCTTCCTCAGTATTTTCCCAATATCCCCCTCAGTTTTTATCCAATATCTCCCTCAGTGTTTACCCAATATCCCTCTCAGTGTTTTCCCAATATCTCCCTCAGTGTTTATCCAATATCCCACTCAGTGTTTACCCAATATCACACTCAGTGTTTAACCAATATCCCACTCAGTGTTTACACAATATCTCACTCAGTGTTTACCCAATATCTCCCTCAGTTTTTACCCAATATCACCCTCAGTGTTTACCCAATATCCCCCTCAGTGTTACCCAATATCACCCTCAGTGTTTACCCAATATCCCCCTCAGCATTTACCCAATATCTCCCTCAGTGTTTACCCAATATCCCCCTCAGTGTTTACCCAATATCTCTCTCAGTGTTCACCCAATATCACCCTCAGTGTTTACCCAATATCTTCGTCAGTGTTTACCCAATATCTCCCTCAGTGTTTACCCAATATCTCCCTCAGTGTTTACCCAATATCCCCCTCAGTGTTTACCCAATATCCTCCTCAGTGTTTTCCCAATATCCCCCTCAGTTTTTATCCAATATCTCCCTCAGTGTTTACCCAATATCCCTCTCAGTGTTTTCTCAATATCTCCCTCAGTGTTTATCCAATATCCCACTCAGCATTTACCCAATATCCCACTCAGTGTTTACCCAATATCTCCCTCAGTATTTAACCAATATCCCCCTCAGTGTTTACCCAATATCCCCCTCATTGGTTACCCAATATCCCCCTCAGTGTTTACCCAATATCCCCCTCAGTGTTTACCCAATATCCCCCTCAGTGTTTACTCAAAACCCCCCTCATTGTTACGGAATATCTCCGTCAGTGTTTACCCAAAATCTCCCTCAGTGTTTACCCAATATCTCCCTCAGTGTTGAACCAATACCTCCCTCAGTGTTTACCCAATATCACCCTCAGTGTTACCCAATATCCCACTCAGTGTTTACCCAATATCTCCCTCAGTGTGTACCCAATATCTCCTTCAATCTTTAGCCAATATCTCCCTCAGTGTTTCCCCACTATCTCCCTCAGTATTTACCCAATATCTCCCTCAGTGTTTACCAATATCTCCCTCAGTGTTTACCCACAACCCACCTCAGTGTTTACCCAATATCCGCCTCAGTGTTTTACCCAATAACGCCCTCAGTGTTTACCCACTATCTCCCTCAGTGTATACCCAATATCCCCCTCAGTGTTTACCCAATATCTCCCTCAGTGTTTACCCAATATCCCCCTCAGTGTTTACCCAATATCCTCCTCAGTGTTTTCCCAATATCCCCCTCAGTGTTTACCCAATATCTCCCTCAGTGTTTACCCAATATCTCCCTCACTGTTTACCCAATATCTCCCTCAGTGTACACCCAATATCGCCCTCAGTGTTTACACAATATCTCCCTCAGTGTTTACCCAATATCTCCCTCAGTGTTTACCCAATATCTCCCTCAGTGTACACCCAATATCACCCTCAGTGTTTACCCAATATCGCCCTCAGTGTTTAGCCAATATCTCCCTCAGTGTTTACCCAATATCTCCCTCACTGTTTACCCAATATCTCTCTCAGTATACACCCAATATCCCCCTCAGTGTTTACCCAATATCTCCCTCAGTGTTTACCCAATATCCCCCTCAGTTTTTACCCAATATCCCCCTCAGTGTTTACCCAATATCCGCCTCAGTTTTTACCCAATATCCCCCTCAGTGTTTACCCAATATCTGCCTCAGTGATTACCCAATATCCACCTCAGTGTTTACCCAATATCTCGCTCATTGTTTACCCAATATCTCCCTCAGTTTTTCCCCAATATCCCCCTCAGTGTTTACCCAATATCTCCCTCAGTGTTTTCCCAATATCTCCTCAGTATTTACCCAATATATCCCTCTGTGTTGACCCAAAATCCCCCTCAGTGTTACCCAATATCCCCCTCAGTGTTTTACCAATATCTCCCTCTGTGTTTACCCAATATCCCCCTCAGTGTTTACCCAATATCCTCCTCAGAGTTTTCCCAATATCCCCCTCAGTTTTTATCCAATATCTCCCTCAGTGTTTACCCAATATCCCTCTCAGTGTTTTCCCAATATCTCCCTCAGTGTTTATCCAATGTCCCACTCAGTGTTTACCCAATATCCCACTCAGTGTTTACCCACTATCTCCCTCAGTGTTTACCCAATATCCCACTCAGTGTTTTCCCAATATCTCCCTCAGTGTTTATCCAATATCCCACTCAGTGTTTACCCAATATCCCACTCAGTGTTTACCCAATATCACACTCAGTGTTTACCCAATATCACACTCAGTGTTTAACCAATATCTGTCTCAGTTTTTACCCAATATCGCCCTCAATGTTTACCCAATATCCCCCTCAGTGTTACCCAATATCACCCTCAGTGTTTACCCAATATCCCCCTCAGCATTTACCCTATATCTCCCTCAGTGTTTACCCAATATCCCCCTCAGTGTTTACCCAATATCTTTCTCAGTGTTCACCCAATATCGCCCTCAGTGTTTACCCAATATCTCCGTCAGTGTTTCCCCAATATCTCCCTCAGGGTTTACGCAATATCTCCCTCAGTGTTTTACCCAATATCCCCCTCAGCGTTTACCCAATATCCCCTTCAGTGTATACCCAATATCCCCTCAGTGTTTACCCAATATCTCCCTCTGTGTATACCCAATATCCCCCACAGTGTTTACCCAATATCCCCCTCAGTCTTTACCCAATATCCCCCTCAGTGTTTACCAATATCCACCTCAGCGTTTACCCAATATCCCCTCAGTGTTTACCCAATATCCGCTTCAGTGTTTTTCACAATATCTCCCTCAGTGTTGACCCAATATCTCCCTCAGTGTTTACTCAATATCTCCCTCAGTGTTTACCCAATATCTCCCTCAGTGTTTACCCACAACCCACCTCAGTGTTTACCCAATATCCGCCTCAGTGTTTTACCCAATAACGCCCTCAGTGTTTACCCACTATCTCCCTCAGTGTATACCCAATATCCCCCTCAGTGTTTACCCAATATCTCCCTCAGTGTTTACCCAATATCCCCCTCAGTGTTTACCCAATATCTCCCTCACTGTTTACCCAATATCTCCCTCAGTGTACACCCAATATCGCCCTCAGTGTTTACACAATATCTCCCTCAGTGTTTACCCAATATCGCCCTCAGTGTTTACCCAATATCTCCCTCAGTGTATACCCAATATCACCCTCAGTATTTACCCAATATCGCCCTCAGTGTTTAGCCAATATCTCCCTCAGTGTTTACCCAATATCTCCCTCACTGTTTACCCAATATCTCTCTCAGTGTACACCCAATATCCCCCTCAGTGTTTACCCAATATCTCCCTCAGTGTTTACCCAATATCCCCCTCAGTTTTTACCCAATATACCCTTCAGTGTTTACCCAATATCCCCCTCAATGTTTACCCAATATCCGCCTCAGTGTTTACCCAATATCCCCCTCAGTGTTTACCCAATATCCCCCTCAGTGTTTACCCAATATCTGCCTCAGTGTTTACCCAATATCCACCTCAGTGTTTCCCCAATATCTCCCTCAGTGTTTACCCAATATCTCCCTCAGTTTTTCCCCAATATCCCCCTCAGTGTTAACCCAATATCTCCCTCAGTGTTTTCCCAATATCTCCTCAGTATTTACCCAATATATCCCTCTGTGTTGACCCAAAATCCCCCTCAGTGTTACCCAATATCCCCCTCAGTGTTTTACCAATATCTCCCTCAGTGTTTACCCAATATCCCCCTCAGTGTTTACCCAATAACCTCCTCAGAGTTTTCCCAATATCCCCCTCAGTTTTTATCCAATATCTCCCTCAGTGCTTACCCAATATCCCTCTCAGTGTTTTCCCAATATCTCCCTCAGTGTGTATCCAATGTCCCACTCAGTGTTTACCCAATATCCCACTCAGTGTTTACCCACTATCTCCCTCAGTGTTTACCCAATATCCCACTCAGTGTTTTCCCAATATCTCCCTCAGTGTTTATCCAATATCCCACGCAGTGTTTACCCAATATCCCACTCAGTGTTTACCCAATATCACACTCAGTGTTTACCCAATATCACACTCAGTGTTTAACCAATATCTGTTTCAGTTTTTACCCAATATCGCCCTCAATGTTTACCCAATATCCCCCTCAGTGTTACCCAATATCGCCCTCAGTGTTTACCCAATATCCCCCTCAGCATTTACCCTATATCTCCCTCAGTGTTTACCCAATATCCCCCTCAGTGTTTACCCAATATCTTTCTCAGTGTTCACCCAATATCGCCCTCAGTGTTTACCCAATATCTCCGTCAGTGTTTCCCCAATATCTCCCTCAGGGTTTACGCAATATCTCCCTCAGTGTTTAGCCAATATCGGCCTCAGCGTTTACCCAATATCTCCGTGAGTGTTTACCCAATATCGCCCGAGGTGTTCACCCATATCCCCCTGAGTGTTTACCCAATATCCCCCTCAGCGTTTACCCAATATCCCCTTCAGTGTATACCCAATATCCCCTCAGTGTTTACCCAATATCTCCCTCTGTGTATACCCAATATCCCCCACAGTGTTTACCCAATATCCCCCTCAGTCTTTACCCAATATCCCCCTCAGTGTTTACCAATATCCACCTCAGCGTTTACCCAATCGCCCCTCAGTGTTTACCCAATATCCGCTTCAGTGTTTTTCACAATATCTCCCTCAGTGTTTACCCAATATCCCTCTCAGTGTTTTCCCAATATCTCCCTCAGTGTTTATCCAATGTCCCACTCAGTGTTTACCCAATATCCCACTCAGTGTTTACCCACTATCTCCCTCAGTGTTTACCCAATATCCCACTCAGTGTTTTCCCAATATCTCCCTCAGTGTATATCCAATATCCCACTCAGTGTTTACCCAATATCTCCCTCACTGTTTACCCAATATCTCTCTCAGTGTACACCCAATATCCCCCTCAGTGTTTACCCAATATCTCCCTCAGTGTTTACCCAATATCCCCCTCAGTTTTTACCCAATATACCCTTCAGTGTTTACCCAATATCCCCCTCAATGTTTACCCAATATCCGCCTCAGTGTTTACCCAATATCCCCCTCAGTGTTTACCCAATATCCCCCTCAGTGTTTACCCAATATCTGCCTCAGTGTTTACCCAATATCCACCTCAGTGTTTCCCCAATATCTCCCTCAGTGTTTACCCAATATCTCCCTCAGTTTTTCCCCAATATCCCCCTCAGTGTTAACCCAATATCTCCCTCAGTGTTTTCCCAATATCTCCTCAGTATTTACCCAATATATCCCTCTGTGTTGACCCAAAATCCCCCTCAGTGTTACCCAATATCCCCCTCAGTGTTTTACCAATATCTCCCTCAGTGTTTACCCAATATCCCCCTCAGTGTTTACCCAATAACCTCCTCAGAGTTTTCCCAATATCCCCCTCAGTTTTTATCCAATATCTCCCTCAGTGCTTACCCAATATCCCTCTCAGTGTTTTCCCAATATCTCCCTCAGTGTGTATCCAATGTCCCACTCAGTGTTTACCCAATATCCCACTCAGTGTTTACCCACTATCTCCCTCAGTGTTTACCCAATATCCCACTCAGTGTTTTCCCAATATCTCCCTCAGTGTTTATCCAATATCCCACGCAGTGTTTACCCAATATCCCACTCAGTGTTTACCCAATATCACACTCAGTGTTTACCCAATATCACACTCAGTGTTTAACCAATATCTGTTTCAGTTTTTACCCAATATCGCCCTCAATGTTTACCCAATATCCCCCTCAGTGTTACCCAATATCGCCCTCAGTGTTTACCCAATATCCCCCTCAGCATTTACCCTATATCTCCCTCAGTGTTTACCCAATATCCCCCTCAGTGTTTACCCAATATCTTTCTCAGTGTTCACCCAATATCGCCCTCAGTGTTTACCCAATATCTCCGTCAGTGTTTCCCCAATATCTCCCTCAGGGTTTACGCAATATCTCCCTCAGTGTTTAGCCAATATCGGCCTCAGCGTTTACCCAATATCTCCGTGAGTGTTTACCCAATATCGCCCGAGGTGTTCACCCATATCCCCCTGAGTGTTTACCCAATATCCCCCTCAGCGTTTACCCAATATCCCCTTCAGTGTATACCCAATATCCCCTCAGTGTTTACCCAATATCTCCCTCTGTGTATACCCAATATCCCCCACAGTGTTTACCCAATATCCCCCTCAGTCTTTACCCAATATCCCCCTCAGTGTTTACCAATATCCACCTCAGCGTTTACCCAATCGCCCCTCAGTGTTTACCCAATATCCGCTTCAGTGTTTTTCACAATATCTCCCTCAGTGTTTACCCAATATCCCTCTCAGTGTTTTCCCAATATCTCCCTCAGTGTTTATCCAATGTCCCACTCAGTGTTTACCCAATATCCCACTCAGTGTTTACCCACTATCTCCCTCAGTGTTTACCCAATATCCCACTCAGTGTTTTCCCAATATCTCCCTCAGTGTATATCCAATATCCCACTCAGTGTTTACCCAATATCCCACTCAGTGTTTACCCAATATCACACTCAGTGTTTACCCAATATCACACTCAGTGTTTAACCAATATCTGTCTCAGTTTTTACCCAATATCGCCCTCAATGTTTACCCAATATCCCCCTCAGTGTTACCCAATATCACCCTCAGTGTTTACCCAATATCCCCCTCAGCATTTACCCTATATCTCCCTCAGTGTTTACCCAATATCCCCCTCAGTGTTTACCCAATATCTTTCTCAGTGTTCACCCAATATCGCCCTCAGCGTTTACCCACTATCTCCCTCAGTGTATACCCAATATCCCCCTCAGTGTTTACCCAATATCTCCCTCAGTGTTTACCCAATATCCCCCTCAGTGTTTACCCAATATCTCCCTCACTGTTTACCCAATATCTCCCTCAGTGTACACCCAATATCGCCCTCAGTGTTTACACAATATCTCCCTCAGTGTTTACCCAATATCGCCCTCAGTGTTTACCCAATATCTCCCTCAGTGTATACCCAATATCACCCTCAGTATTTACCCAATATCGCCCTCAGTGTTTAGCCAATATCTCCCTCAGTGTTTACCCAATATCTCCCTCACTGTTTACCCAATATCTCTCTCAGTGTACACCCAATATCCCCCTCAGTGTTTACCCAATATCTCCCTCAGTGTTTACCCAATATCCCCCTCAGTTTTTACCCAATATCCCCCTCAGTGTTTACCCAATATCCCCCTCAATGTTTACTCAATATCCGCCTCAGTGTTTACCCAATATCCCCCTCAGTGTTTACCCAATATCCCCCTCAGTGTTTACCCAATATCTGCCTCAGTGTTTACCCAATATCCACCTCAGTGTTTACCCAATATCTCCCTCAGTGTTTACCCAATATCTCCCTCAGTTGTTCCCCAATATCCCCCTCAGTGTTAACCCAATATCTCCCTCAGTGTTTTCCCAATATCTCCTCAGTATTTACCCAATATATCCCTCTGTGTTGACCCAAAATCCCCCTCAGTGTTACCCAATATCCCCCTCAGTGTTTTACCAATATCTCCCTCAGTGTTTACCCAATATCCCCCTCAGTGTTTACCCAATATCCCCCTCAGTTTTACCCAATATCCCCCTCAGTGTTTACCCAATATCCCCCTCAGTGTTTACCCAATATCCGCCTCAGTGTTTACCCAATATCCCCCTCAGTGTTTACCCAATATCCCCCTCAGTGTTTACCCAATATCTGCCTCAGTGTTTACCCAATATCCCCCTCAGTTTTTCCCCAATATCCCCCTCAGTGTTAACCCAATATCTCCCTCAGTGTTTTCCCAATATCTCCTCAGTATTTACCCAATATATCCCTCTGTGTTGACCCAAAATCCCCCTCAGTGTTACCCAATATCCCCCTCAGTGTTTTACCAATATCTCCCTCAGTGTTTACCCAATATCCCCCTCAGTGTTTACCCAATAACCTCCTCAGAGCTTTCCCAATATCTCCCGCAGTTTTTATCCAATATCTCCCTCAGTGTTTACCCAATATCCCTCTCAGTGTTTTCCCAATATCTCCCTCAGTGTTTATCCAATGTCCCACTCAGTGTTTACCCAATATCCCACTCAGTGTTTACCCACTATCTCCCTCAGTTTTTACCCAATATCCCACTCAGTGTTTTCCCAATATCTCCCTCAGTGTTTATCCAATATCCCACGCAGTGTTTACCCAATATCCCACTCAGTGTTTACCCAATATCACACTCAGTGTTTACCCAATATCACACTCAGTGTTTAACCAATATCTGTCTCAGTTTTTACCCAATATCGCCCTCAATGTTTACCCAATATCCCCCTCAGTGTTACCCAATATCGCCCTCAGTGTTTACCCAATATCCCCCTCAGCATTTACCCTCTATCTCCCTCAGTGTTTACCCAATATCCCCCTCAGTGTTTACCCAATATCTTTCTCAGTGTTCACCCAATATCGCCCTCAGTGTTTACCCAATATCTCCGTCAGTGTTTCCCCAATATCTCCCTCAGGGTTTACGCAATATCTCCCTCAGTGTTTTACCCAATATCCCCCTCAGCGTTTACCCAATATCTCCGTGAGTGTTTACCCAATATCGCCCGAGGTGTTCACCCATATCCCCCTGAGTGTTTACCCAATATCCCCCTCAGCGTTTACCCAATATCCCCTTCAGTGTATACCCAATATCCCCTCAGTGTTTACCAATATCCACCTCAGCGTTTACCCAATATCCCCTCAGTGTTTACCCAATATCCGCTTCAGTGTTTTTCACAATATCTCCCTCAGTGTTGACCCAATATCTCCCTCAGTGTTTACTCAATATCTCCCTCAGTGTTTACCCAATATCTCCCTCAGTGTTTACCCACAACCCACCTCAGTGTTTACCCAATATCCGCCTCAGTGTTTTACCCAATAACGCCCTCAGTGTTTACCCATTATCTCCCTCAGTGTATACCCAATATCCCCCTCAGTGTTTACCCAATATCTCCCTCAGTGTTTACCCAATATCCCCCTCAGTGTTTACCCAATATCTCCCTCACTGTTTACCCAATATCTCCCTCAGTGTACACCCAATATCGCCCTCAGTGTTTACACAATATCTCCCTCAGTGTTTACCCAATATCTCCCTCAGTGTATACCCAATATCACCCTCAGTATTTACCCAATATCGCCCTCAGTGTTTAGCCAATATCTCCCTCAGTGTTTACCCAATATCTCCCACACTGTTTACCCAATATCTCTCTCAGTGTACACCCAATATCCCCCTCAGTGTTTACCCAATATCTCCCTCAGTGTTTACCCAATATCCCCCTCAGTTTTTATCCAATATCCCCCTCAGTGTTTACCCAATATCCCCCTCAATGTTTACCCAATATCCGCCTCAGTGTTTACCCAATATCCCCCTCAGTGTTTACCCAATATCCCCCTCAGTGTTTACCCAATATCTGCCTCAGTGTTGACCCAAAATCCCCCTCAGTGTTACCCAATATCCCCCTCAGTGTTTTACCAATATCTCCCTCAGTGTTTACCCAATATCCCCCTCAGTGTTTACCCAATAACCTCCTCAGAGTTTTCCCAATATCCCCCTCAGTTTTTATCCAATATCTCCCTCAGTGTTTACCCAATATCCCTCTCAGTGTTTTCCCAATATCTCCCTCAGTGTTTATCCAATATCCCACTCATTGTTTACCCAATATCCCACTCAGTGTTTACCCACTATCTCCCTCAGTGTTTACCCAATATCCCACTCAGTGTTTTCCCAATATCTCCCTCAGTGTTTATCCAATATCCCACTCAGTGTTTACCCAATATCCCACTCAGTGTTTACCCAATATCACACTCAGTGTTTACCCAATATCACACTCAGTGTTTAACCAATATCTATCTCAGTTTTTACCCAATATCGCCCTCAATGTTTACCCAATATCCCCCTCAGTGTTACCCAATATCGCCCTCAGTGTTTACCCAATATCCCCCTCAGCATTTACCCTATATCTCCCTCAGTGTTTACCCAATATCCCCTTCAGTGTTTACCCAATATCTTTCTCAGTGTGCACCCAATATCGCCCTCAGTGTTTACCCAATATCTCCATCAGTGTTTCCCCAATATCTCTCTCAGGGTTTACGCAATATCTCCCTCAGTGTTTAGCCAATATCGCCCTCAGCGTTTACCCAATATCTCCGTCAGTGTTTACCCAATATCGCCCGAGGTGTTCACCCATATCCCCCTGAGTGTTTACCCAATATCCCCCTCAGCGTTTACCCAAATCCCCTTCAGTGTATACCCAATATCCCCTCAGTGTTTACCCAATATCTCCCTCTGTGTATACCCAATATCCCCCACAGTGTTTACCCAATATCCCCCTCAGTCTTTACCCAATATCCCCCTCAGTGTTTACCAATATCCACCTCAGCGTTTACCCAATATCCCCTCAGTGTTTACCCAATATCCGCTTCAGTGTTTTTCACAATATCTCCCTCAATGTTTACTCAAAATCCCCCTCATTGATATGGAATATCTCCCTCAGTGTTTATCCAATATCTCCCTCAGTGTTTACCCAATATCTCCCTCAGTGTTGAACCAATACCTCCCTCAGTGTTTACCCAATATCCCCCTCAGTGTTACCCAATATCCCACTCAGTGTTTACCCAATATCTCCCTCAGTGTTTACTCAATATCTCCCTCAGTATTTAACCAATATCTCCCTCAGTGTTTACCCAATATCCCCCTCAGTGTTTACCCATTATCCCCCTCAGTGTTTACCCAATATCTCCCTCAGTGTTTACCCAATATCGCTCTGTGTTTACCCAATACCTCCCTCAGTGTTTACCCAATATCGCCGTCAGTGTTTACACAATATCTCCCTCAGTGTGTACCCAATATCTCCCTCAGTGTATACCCAATATCCCCCTCAGTGTTTACCCAATATCTCCCTCAGTGTTTACCCAATATCCCCCTCAATGTTTACCCAATATCTCCCTCACTGTTTACCCAATATCTCCCTCAGTGTACACCCAATATTGCCCTCAGTGTTTACACAATATCTCCCTCAGTGTTTACCCAATATCTCCCTCAGTGTATACCCAATATCACCCTCAGTGTTTACCCAATATCGCCCTCAGTGTTTAGCCAATATCTCCCTCAGTGTTTACCCAATATCTCCCTCACTGTTTACCCAATATCTCTCTCAGTGTACACCCAATATCCCCCTCAGTGTTTACCCAATATCGCTCTGTGTTTACCCAATACCTCCCTCAGTGTTTTCCCAATATCCCCCTCAGTGTTTACCCAATATCTCCCTCAGTGTTTTCCCAATATCTCCTCAGTATTTACCCAATATATCCCTCTGTGTTGACCCAAAATCCCCCTCAGTGTTACCCAATATCCCCCACAGTGTTTTACCAATATATCCCTCAATGTTTACCCAATATCCCCCTCAGTGTTTACCCATTATTCTCCTCAGAGTTTTCCCAATATCCCCCTCAGTTTTTATCCAATATCTCCCTCAGTGTTTACCCAATATCCCTCTCAGTGTTTTCCCAATATCTCCCTCAGTGTTTATCCAATATCCCACTCAGTGTTTACCCAATATCCACCTCAGTGTTTACCCAATATCGCCCTCAGTGTTTACCCAATATCTCCCTCACTGTTTACCGAATATCTCCCTCAGTGTATACCCAATATCTCCCTCAGTGTTGACCCAATATTTCCCGAAGTGTATACCCAATATCTCCCTCAGTGTTTTCCCAATATCCCCCTGTGTTTACCCAAGATCTCCCTCACTGTTTACCCGTTATCACCCTCAGTGTTTACCCAATATCCCCTTCAGTGTTTACCCAATATCTCCCTCACTGTTTACCCAATATCGCCCTCAGTGTTTACCCAATATCCCCATCAGTGTTTACCCAATTTCCCTCTCAGTGTTTACCCAATATCGTCCTATGTGTTTACCCAATATCTCCCTCAGTGTGTATCCAATATCCCACTCACCGTTTACCCAATATCTCCCTCAGTGTTTACCCAATATCCCCCTCAGGGTTTACTCAATATCCACCTCAGTGTTTACATCATATCCCCTTCAGTGTTTACCCAATATCCGCCTCAGTGTTTTTCCCAATATCTCCCTCAGTTGTTACCCAATATCTCCCTCAGTGTTTACTCAAAACCTCCTCATTGTTACGGAATATCTCCCTCAGTGTTTACCCAAAACCTCCCTCAGTGTTTACCCAATATCTCCCTCAGTGTTGAACCAATACCTCCCTCAGTGTTTACCCAATATCACCCTCAGTGTTTACCCAATATCCCCCTCAGTGTTTACCCAATATCCCACTAAGTGTTTACTCAACATCTGCCTGAGTGTTTACCCAATATCCCCCTCAGTGTTTTACCAATATCTCCCTCAGTGTTTACCCAATATCCCCCTCAGTGTTTACCCAATAACCTCCTCAGAGTTTTCCCAATATCCCCCTCAGTTTTTATCCAATATCTCCCTCAGTGTTTACCCAATATCCCTCTCAGTGTTTTCCCAATATCTCCCTCAGTGTTTATCCAATATCCCACTCATTGTTTACCCAATATCCCACTCAGTGTTTACCCACTATCTCCCTCAGTGTTTACCCAATATCCCACTCAGTGTTTTCCCAATATCTCCCTCAGTGTTTATCCAATATCCCACTCAGTGTTTACCCAATATCCCACTCAGTGTTTACCCAATATCACACTCAGTGTTTACCCAATATCACACTCAGTGTTTAACCAATATCTATCTCAGTTTTTACCCAATATCGCCCTCAATGTTTACCCAATATCCCCCTCAGTGTTACCCAATATCGCCCTCAGTGTTTACCCAATATCCCCCTCAGCATTTACCCTATATCTCCCTCAGTGTTTACCCAATATCCCCTTCAGTGTTTACCCAATATCTTTCTCAGTGTGCACCCAATATCGCCCTCAGTGTTTACCCAATATCTCCATCAGTGTTTCCCCAATATCTCTCTCAGGGTTTACGCAATATCTCCCTCAGTGTTTAGCCAATATCGCCCTCAGCGTTTACCCAATATCTCCGTCAGTGTTTACCCAATATCGCCCGAGGTGTTCACCCATATCCCCCTGAGTGTTTACCCAATATCCCCCTCAGCGTTTACCCAAATCCCCTTCAGTGTATACCCAATATCCCCTCAGTGTTTACCCAATATCTCCCTCTGTGTATACCCAATATCCCCCACAGTGTTTACCCAATATCCCCCTCAGTCTTTACCCAATATCCCCCTCAGTGTTTACCAATATCCACCTCAGCGTTTACCCAATATCCCCTCAGTTTTTACCCAATATCCGCTTCAGTGTTTTTCACAATATCTCCCTCAATGTTTACTCAAAATCCCCCTCATTGATATGGAATATCTCCCTCAGTGTTTATCCAATATCTCCCTCAGTGTTTACCCAATATCTCCCTCAGTGTTGAACCAATACCTCCCTCAGTGTTTACCCAATATCCCCCTCAGTGTTACCCAATATCCCACTCAGTGTTTACCCAATATCTCCCTCAGTGTTTACTCAATATCTCCCTCAGTATTTAACCAATATCTCCCTCAGTGTTTACCCAATATCCCCCTCAGTGTTTACCCATTATCCCCCTCAGTGTTTACCCAATATCTCCCTCAGTGTTTACCCAATATCGCTCTGTGTTTACCCAATACCTCCCTCAGTGTTTACCCAATATCGCCGTCAGTGTTTACACAATATCTCCCTCAGTGTGTACCCAATATCTCCCTCAGTGTATACCCAATATCCCCCTCAGTGTTTACCCAATATCTCCCTCAGTGTTTACCCAATATCCCCCTCAATGTTTACCCAATATCTCCCTCACTGTTTACCCAATATCTCCCTCAGTGTACACCCAATATTGCCCTCAGTGTTTACACAATATCTCCCTCAGTGTTTACCCAATATCTCCCTCAGTGTATACCCAATATCACCCTCAGTGTTTACCCAATATCGCCCTCAGTGTTTAGCCAATATCTCCCTCAGTGTTTACCCAATATCTCCCTCACTGTTTACCCAATATCTCTCTCAGTGTACACCCAATATCCCCCTCAGTGTTTACCCAATATCGCTCTGTGTTTACCCAATACCTCCCTCAGTGTTTTCCCAATATCCCCCTCAGTGTTTACCCAATATCTCCCTCAGTGTTTTCCCAATATCTCCTCAGTATTTACCCAATATATCCCTCTGTGTTGACCCAAAATCCCCCTCAGTGTTACCCAATATCCCCCACAGTGTTTTACCAATATATCCCTCAATGTTTACCCAATATCCCCCTCAGTGTTTACCCATTATTCTCCTCAGAGTTTTCCCAATATCCCCCTCAGTTTTTATCCAATATCTCCCTCAGTGTTTACCCAATATCCCTCTCAGTGTTTTCCCAATATCTCCCTCAGTGTTTATCCAATATCCCACTCAGTGTTTACCCAATATCCACCTCAGTGTTTACCCAATATCGCCCTCAGTGTTTACCCAATATCTCCCTCACTGTTTACCGAATATCTCCCTCAGTGTATACCCAATATCTCCCTCAGTGTTGACCCAATATTTCCCGAAGTGTATACCCAATATCTCCCTCAGTGTTTTCCCAATATCCCCCTGTGTTTACCCAAGATCTCCCTCACTGTTTACCCGTTATCACCCTCAGTGTTTACCCAATATCCCCTTCAGTGTTTACCCAATATCTCCCTCACTGTTTACCCAATATCGCCCTCAGTGTTTACCCAATATCCCCATCAGTGTTTACCCAATTTCCCTCTCAGTGTTTACCCAATATCGTCCTATGTGTTTACCCAATATCTCCCTCAGTGTGTATCCAATATCCCACTCACCGTTTACCCAATATCTCCCTCAGTGTTTACCCAATATCCCCCTCAGGGTTTACTCAATATCCACCTCAGTGTTTACATCATATCCCCTTCAGTGTTTACCCAATATCCGCCTCAGTGTTTTTCCCAATATCTCCCTCAGTTGTTACCCAATATCTCCCTCAGTGTTTACTCAAAACCTCCTCATTGTTACGGAATATCTCCCTCAGTGTTTACCCAAAACCTCCCTCAGTGTTTACCCAATATCTCCCTCAGTGTTGAACCAATACCTCCCTCAGTGTTTACCCAATATCACCCTCAGTGTTTACCCAATATCCCCCTCAGTGTTTACCCAATATCCCACTAAGTGTTTACTCAACATCTGCCTGAGTGTTTACCCAATATCCCCCTCAGTGTTTTACCAATATCTCCCTCAGTGTTTACCCAATATCCCCCTCAGTGTTTACCCAATAACCTCCTCAGAGTTTTCCCAATATCCCCCTCAGTTTTTATCCAATATCTCCCTCAGTGTTTACCCAATATCCCTCTCAGTGTTTTCCCAATATCTCCCTCAGTGTTTATCCAATATCCCACTCATTGTTTACCCAATATCCCACTCAGTGTTTACCCACTATCTCCCTCAGTGTTTACCCAATATCCCACTCAGTGTTTTCCCAATATCTCCCTCAGTGTTTATCCAATATCCCACTCAGTGTTTACCCAATATCCCACTCAGTGTTTACCCAATATCACACTCAGTGTTTACCCAATATCACACTCAGTGTTTAACCAATATCTATCTCAGTTTTTACCCAATATCGCCCTCAATGTTTACCCAATATCCCCCTCAGTGTTACCCAATATCGCCCTCAGTGTTTACCCAATATCCCCCTCAGCATTTACCCTATATCTCCCTCAGTGTTTACCCAATATCCCCTTCAGTGTTTACCCAATATCTTTCTCAGTGTGCACCCAATATCGCCCTCAGTGTTTACCCAATATCTCCGTCAGTGTTTCCCCAATATCTCTCTCAGGGTTTACGCAATATCTCCCTCAGTGTTTAGCCAATATCGCCCTCAGCGTTTACCCAATATCTCCGTCAGTGTTTACCCAATATCGCCCGAGGTGTTCACCCATATCCCCCTGAGTGTTTACCCAATATCCCCCTCAGCGTTTACCCAAATCCCCTTCAGTGTATACCCAATATCCCCTCAGTGTTTACCCAATATCTCCCTCTGTGTATACCCAATATCCCCCACAGTGTTTACCCAATATCCCCCTCAGTCTTTACCCAATATCCCCCTCAGTGTTTACCAATATCCACCTCAGCGTTTACCCAATATCCCCTCAGTGTTTACCCAATATCCGCTTCAGTGTTTTTCACAATATCTCCCTCAATGTTTACTCAAAATCCCCCTCATTGATATGGAATATCTCCCTCAGTGTTTATCCAATATCTCCCTCAGTGTTTACCCAATATCTCCCTCAGTGTTGAACCAATACCTCCCTCAGTGTTTACCCAATATCCCCCTCAGTGTTACCCAATATCCCACTCAGTGTTTACCCAATATCTCCCTCAGTGTTTACTCAATATCTCCCTCAGTATTCAACCAATATCTCCCTCAGTGTTTACCCAATATCCCCCTCAGTGTTTACCCATTATCCCCCTCAGTGTTTACCCAATACCTCCCTCAGTGTTTACCCAATATCGCCGTCAGTGTTTACACAATATCTCCCTCAGTGTGTACCCAATATCTCCCTCAGTGTATACCCAATATCCCCCTCAGTGTTTACCCAATATCTCCCTCAGTGTTTACCCAATATCCCCCTCAATGTTTACCCAATATCTCCCTCACTGTTTACCCAATATCTCCCTCAGTGTACACCCAATATTGCCCTCAGTGTTTACACAATATCTCCCTCAGTGTTTACCCAATATCTCCCTCAGTGTATACCCAATATCACCCTCAGTGTTTACCCAATATCGCCCTCAGTGTTTAGCCAATATCTCCCTCAGTGTTTACCCAATATCTCCCTCACTGTTTACCCATTATCTCTCTCAGTGTACACCCAATATCCCCCTCAGTGTTTACCCAATATCGCTCTGTGTTTACCCAATACCTCCCTCAGTGTTTTCCCAATATCCCCCTCAGTGTTTACCCAATATCTCCCTCAGTGTTTTCCCAATATCTCCTCAGTATTTACCCAATATATCCCTCTGTGTTGACCCAAAATCCCCCTCAGTGTTACCCAATATCCCCCACAGTGTTTTACCAATATCTCCCTCAGTGTTTATCCAATATCCCACTCAGTGTTTACCCAATATCCACCTCAGTGTTTACCCAATATCGCCCTCAGTGTTTACCCAATATCTCCCTCACTGTTTACCGAATATCTCCCTCAGTGTATACCCAATATCTCCCTCAGTGTTGACCCAATATTTCCCGAAGTGTATACCCAATATCTCCCTCAGTGTTTACCCAATATCCCCCTGTGTTTACCCAAGATCTCCCTCACTGTTTACCCGTTATCACCCTCAGTGTTTACCCAATATCCCCTTCAGTGTTTACCCAATATCTCCCTCACTGTTTACCCAATATCGCCCTCAGTGTTTACCCAATATCCCCATCAGTGTTTACCCAATTTCCCTCTCAGTGTTTACCCAATATCGTCCTATGTGTTTACCCAATATCTCCCTCAGTGTGTATCCAATATCCCACTCACCGTTTACCCAATATCTCCCTCAGTGTTTACCCAATATCCCCCTCAGGGTTTACTCAATATCCACCTCAGTGTTTACATCATATCCCCTTCAGTGTTTACCCAATATCCGCCTCAGTGTTTTTCCCAATATCTCCCTCAGTTGTTACCCAATATCTCCCTCAGTGTTTACTCAAAACCTCCTCATTGTTACGGAATATCTCCCTCAGTGTTTACCCAAAACCTCCCTCAGTGTTTACCCAATATCTCCCTCAGTGTTGAACCAATACCTCCCTCAGTGTTTACCCAATATCACCCTCAGTGTTTACCCAATATCCCCCTCAGTGTTTACCCAATATCCCACTAAGTGTTTACTCAACATCTGCCTGAGTGTTTACCCAATATCTCCCTCAGTCTTTACCCAATATCTCCCTCAGTGTTTACCCAATATCTCCCTCAGTGTTTACCCAATATCCCCCTCAGTGTTTACCCAATATCCCACTCAGTGTTGACTCAATATCTGCCTCAGTGTTTACCCAATATCTCCCTCAGTATTTACCCAATATCTCCCTCAGT
The DNA here is from genome assembly GCF_044704955.1 of Pristiophorus japonicus. NCBI lineage: Eukaryota > Metazoa > Chordata > Chondrichthyes > Pristiophoridae > Pristiophorus > Pristiophorus japonicus. Next base: position 14,414,072 of record NC_091978.1, read on the forward strand.
GTTTACCCAATATCCCCCTCAGTGTTTACCCAATATCTCCCTCAGTGTTTACCCAATATCCCCCTCAGTGTTTACCCAATATCCCCCTCAATGTTTACCCAATATCCGCCTCAGTGTTTACCCAACATCCCCCTCAGTGTTTTCCCAATATCCCCCTCATTGTTTACCCAATATCCCCCTCAGTGTTTACCCAATATCCCCCTCAGTGTTTACCCAATATCCCCCTCAGTGTTTACCCAATATCCCCCTCAGTGTTTACCCAATATCTTTCTCAGTGTTCACCCAATATCGCCCTCAGTGTTTACCCAATATCTCCATCAGTGTTTCCCCAATATCTCCCTCAGGGTTTACGCAATATCTCCCTCAGTGTTTAGCCAATATCGCCCTCAGCGTTTACCCAATATCTCCGTCAGTGTTTACCCAATATCACCCGAGGTGTTCACCCATATCCCCCTGAGTGTTTACCCAATATCCCCCTCAGCGTTTACCCAAATCCCCTTCAGTGTATACCCAATATCCCCTCAGTGTTTACCCAATATCTCCCTCTGTGTATACCCAATATCCCCCACAGTGTTTACCCAATATACCCCTCAGTCTTTACCCAATATCCCCCTCAGTGTTTACCAATATCCTCCTCAGCGTTTACCCAATATCCCCTCAGTGTTTACCCAATATCCGCTTCAGTGTTTTTCACAATATCTCCCTCAGTGTTGACCCAATATCTCCCTCAGTGTTTACTCAAAATCCCCCTCATTGATATGGAATATCTCCCTCAGTGTTTACCCAATATCTCCCTCAGTGTTTACCCAATATCTCCCTCAGTGTTGAACCAATACCTCCCTCAGTATTTAACCAATATCTCCCCCAGTGTTTACCCAATATCCCCCTCAGTGTTTACCCATTATCCCCCTCAGTGTTTACCCAATATCTCCCTCAGTGTTTACCCAATATCGCTCTGTGTTTACCCAATACCTCCCTCAGTGTTGACCCAATATCGCCCTCAGTGTTTACACAATATCTCCCTCAGTGTTTACCCAATATCTCCCTCAGTGTATACCCAATATGCCCCTCAGTGTTTACCCAATATCTCCCTCAGTGTTTACCCAATATCCCCCTCAGTGTTTACCCAATATCTCCCTCACTTTTTACCCAATATCTCCCTCAGTGTACACCCAATATTGCCCTCAGTGTTTACACAATATCTCCCTCAGTGTTTACCCAATATCTCCCTCAGTGTATACCCAATATCACCCTCAGTGTTTACCCAATATCGCCCTCAGTGTTTAGCCAATATCTCCCTCAGTGTTTACCCAATATCTCCCTCACTGTTTACCCAATATCTCTCTCAGTGTACACCCAATATCCCCCTCAGTGTTTACCCAATATCTCCCTCAGTGTTTTCCCAATATCCCCCTCAGTTTTTACCCAATATCCCCCTCAGTGTTTACCCAATATCCCCCTCAGTGTTTACCCAATATCCCACTCAGTGTTTACTCAATATCTGCCTCAGTGTTTACCCAATATCTCCCTCAGTATTTACCCAATATCTCCCTCAGTGTTTACCCAATATCCCCCTCAGTGTTTAACCAATATCTCCCTCGTGTTTAGCCAATATCCCCCTCAGTGTTTACCCAATATCCCCCTCAATGTTTACCCAATATCCGCCTCAGAGTTTACCCAATATCCCCCTCAGTGTTTTCCGAATATCCCCCTCATTGTTTATCCAATATCCCCCTCAGTGTTTACCCAATATCCCCCTCAGTGTTTACCCAATATCCCCCTCAGTGTTTACCCAATATCCCCCTCAGTGTTTACCCAATATCTTTCTCAGTGTTCACCCAATATCGCCCTCAGTGTTTACCCAATATCTCCGTCAGTGTTTCCCCAATATCTCCCTCAGGGTTTACGCAATATCTCCCTCAGTGTTTAGCCAATATCGCCCTCAGCGTTTACCCAATATCTCCGTCAGTGTTTACCCAATATCGCCCGAGGTGTTCACCCATATCCCCCTGAGTGTTTACCCAATATCCCCCTCAGCGTTTACCCAAATCCCCTTCAGTGTATACCCAATATCCCCTCAGTGTTTACCCAATATCTCCCTCTGTGTATACCCAATATCCCCCACAGTGTTTACCCAATATCCCCCTCAGTCTTTACACAATATCCCCCTCAGTGTTTACCAATATCCACCTCAGCGTTTACCCATTATCCCCTCAGTGTTTACCCAATATCCGCTTCAGTGTTTTTCACAATATCTCCCTCAGTGTTGACCCAATATCTCCCTCAGTGTTTACTCAAAATCCCTCTCATTGATATGGAATATCTCCCTCAGTGTTTACCCAATATCTCCCTCAGTGTTTACCCAATATCTCCCTCAATGTTGAACCAATACCTCGCTCAGTGTTTACCCAATATCCCCCTCAGTGTTACCCAATATCCCACTCAGTGTTTACCCAATATCTCCCTCAGTGTTTACTCAATATCTCCCTCAGTATTTAACCAATATCATCCTCAGTGTTTACCCAATATCCCCCTCAGTGTTTACCCATTATCCCCCTCAGTGTTTACCCAATACCTCCCTCAGTGTTTACCCAATATCGCCCTCAGTGTTTACACAATACCTCCCTCAGTGTTTACCCAATATCTCCCTCAGTGTATACCCAATATCCCCCTCAGTGTTTACCCAATATCTCCCTCAGTGTTTACCCAATATCCCCCTCAGTGTTTACCCAATATCTCCCTCACTGTTTACCCAATATCTCCCTCAATGTTGAACCAATACCTCGCTCAGTGTTTACCCAATATCCCCCTCAGTGTTACCCAATATCCCACTCAGTGTTTACCCAATATCTCCCTCAGTGTTTACTCAATATCTCCCTCAGTATTTAACCAATATCATCCTCAGTGTTTACCCAATATCCCCCTCAGTGTTTACCCATTATCCCCCTCAGTGTTTACCCAATACCTCCCTCAGTGTTTACCCAATATCGCCCTCAGTGTTTACACAATATCTCCCTCAGTGTTTACCCAATATCTCCCTCAGTGTATACCCAATATCCCCCTCAGTGTTTACCCAATATCTCCCTCAGTGTTTACCCAATATCCCCCTCAGTGTTTACCCAATATCTCCCTCACTGTTTACCCAATATCTCCCTCAGTGTACACCCAATATTGCCCTCAGTGTTTACACAATATCTCCCTCAGTGTTTACCCAATATCTCCCTCAGTGTATACCCAATATCACCCTCAGTGTTTACCCAATATCGCCCTCAGTGTTTACCCAATATCTCCCTCAGTGTTTACCCAATATCTCCCTCACTGTTTACCCAATATCTCTCTCAGTGTACACCCAATATCCCCCTCAGTGTATACCCAATATCACCCTCAGTGTTTACCCAATATCGCCCTCAGTGTTTACCCAATATCTCCCTCAGTGTTTACCCAATATCTCCCTCACTGTTTACCCAATATCTCTCTCAGTGTACACCCAATATCCCCCTCAGTGTTTACCCAATATCTCCCTCAGTGTTTTCCCAATATCCCCCTCAGTTTTTACCCAATATCCCCCTCAGTGTTTACCCAATATCCCCCTCAGTGTTTACCCAATATCAACCTCAATGTTTACCCAATATCCGCCTCAGTGTTTACCCAATATCCCCCTCAGTGTTTACCCAATATCTGCCTCAGTGTTTACCCAATATCCACCTCAGTGTTTACCCAATATCTCCCTCAGTGTTTACCCAATATCTCCCTCAGTGTTTACCCAATATCCCCCTCAGTGTTTACCCAATATCTTTCTCAGTGTTCACCCAATATCGCCCTCAGTGTTTACCCAATATCTCCGTCAGTGTTTCCCCAATATCTCCCTCAGGGTTTACGCAATATCTCCCTCAGTGTTTAGCCAATATCGCCCTCAGCGTTTACCCAATATCTCCGTCAGTGTTTACCCAATATCGCCCGAGGTGTTCACCCATATCCCCCTGAGTGTTTACCCAATATCCCCCTCAGCGTTTACCCAAATCCCCTTCAGTGTATACCCAATATCCCCTCAGTGTTTACCCAATATCTCCCTCTGTGTATACCCAATATCCCCCACAGTGTTTACCCAATATCCCCCTCAGTCTTTACCCAATATCCCCCTCAGTGTTTACCAATATCCACCTCAGCGTTTACCCATTATCCCCTCAGTGTTTACCCAATATCCGCTTCAGTGTTTTTCACAATATCTCCCTCAGTGTTGACCCAATATCTCCCTCAGTGTTTACTCAAAATCCCTCTCATTGATATGGAATATCTCCCTCAGTGTTTACCCAATATCTCCCTCAGTGTTTACCCAATATCTCCCTCAATGTTGAACCAATACCTCGCTCAGTGTTTACCCAATATCCCCCTCAGTGTTACCCAATATCCCACTCAGTGTTTACCCAATATCTCCCTCAGTGTTTACTCAATATCTCCCTCAGTATTTAACCAATATCATCCTCAGTGTTTACCCAATATCCCCCTCAGTGTTTACCCATTATCCCCCTCAGTGTTTACCCTATACCTCCCTCAGTGTTTACCCAATATCGCCCTCAGTGTTTACACAATACCTCCCTCAGTGTTTACCCAATATCTCCCTCAGTGTATACCCAATATCCCCCTCAGTGTTTACCCAATATCTCCCTCAGTGTTTACCCAATATCCCCCTCAGTGTTTACCCAATATCTCCCTCACTGTTTACCCAATATCTCCCTCAATGTTGAACCAATACCTCGCTCAGTGTTTACCCAATATCCCCCTCAGTGTTACCCAATATCCCACTCAGTGTTTACCCAATATCTCCCTCAGTGTTTACTCAATATCTCCCTCAGTATTTAACCAATATCATCCTCAGTGTTTACGCAATATCCCCCTCAGTGTTTACCCATTATCCCCCTCAGTGTTTACCCAATACCTCCCTCAGTGTTTACCCAATATCGCCCTCAGTGTTTACACAATATCTCCCTCAGTGTTTACCCAATATCTCCCTCAGTGTATACCCAATATCCCCCTCAGTGTTTACCCAATATCTCCCTCAGTGTTTACCCAATATCCCCCTCAGTGTTTACCCAATATCTCCCTCACTGTTTACCCAATATCTCCCTCAGTGTACACCCAATATTGCCCTCAGTGTTTACACAATATCTCCCTCAGTGTTTACCCAATATCTCCCTCAGTGTATACCCAATATCACCCTCAGTGTTTACCCAATATCGCCCTCAGTGTTTACCCAATATCTCCCTCAGTGTTTACCCAATATCTCCCTCACTGTTTACCCAATATCTCTCTCAGTGTACACCCAATATCCCCCTCAGTGTATACCCAATATCACCCTCAGTGTTTACCCAATATCGCCCTCAGTGTTTACCCAATATCTCCCTCAGTGTTTACCCAATATCTCCCTCACTGTTTACCCAATATCTCTCTCAGTGTACACCCAATATCCCCCTCAGTGTTTACCCAATATCTCCCTCAGTGTTTTCCCAATATCCCCCTCAGTTTTTACCCAATATCCCCCTCAGTGTTTACCCAATATCCCCCTCAGTGTTTACCCAATATCAACCTCAATGTTTACCCAATATCCGCCTCAGTGTTTACCCAATATCCCCCTCAGTGTTTACCCAATATCTGCCTCAGTGTTTACCCAATATCCACCTCAGTGTTTACCCAATATCTCCCTCAGTGTTTACCCAATATCTCCCTCAGTTTTTCCCCAATATCCCCCTCAGTGTTTACCCAATATCTCCCTGAGTGTTTTCCCAATATCTCCTCAGTATTTACCCAATATATCCCTCTGTGTTGACCCGAAATCCCCCTCAGTGTTACCCAATATCCCCCTCAGTGTTTTACCAATATCTACCTCAATGTTTACCCAATATCCCCCTCAGTGTTTACCCAATATCCTCCTCAGAGTTTTCCCAATATCCCCCTCAGTTTTTACCCAATATCGCCCTCAGCGTTTACCCAATATCTCTGTCAGTGTTTACCCAATATTGCCCGAGGTGTTTACCCATATCCCCCTCAGTGTTTACCCAATATCCCCCTCAGCGTTTCCCCAATATCCCCTTCAGTGTATACCCAATATCCCCTCAGTGTTTACCCAATATCTCCCTCAGTGTATACCCAATATCCCCCTCAGTGTTTACCCAATATCCCCCTCAGTCTTTACCCAATATCCCCCTCAGTGTTTACCAATATCCACCTCAGCGTTTACCCAATATCCACCTCAGTGTTTACCCAATATCCCCCTCAGTGTTTACCCAATATCCCCCTCAGTCTTTACCCAATATCCCCCTCAGTGTTCACCAATATCCACCTCAGTGTTTTTCCCAATATCTCCCTCAGTGTTTACCCAATATCTCCCTCAGTGTTTACTCAAAATCCCCCTCATTGATACGGAATATCTCCCTCAGTGTCTCCCCAATATCTCCATCAGTGTTTACCAATATCTCTCTCAGTGTTGAACCAATACCTCCCTCAGTGTTTACCCAATATCCCCCTCCGTGCTACCCAATATCCCACTCAGTGTTTACCCAATATCCCCCTCAGTGTTTACCCAATATCCCCCTCAGTGTTTACCCAATATCCCTCTCAGTGTTTACTCAATATCTGCCTCAGTGTTTACCCAATATCTCCCTCAGTATTTACCCAATATCTCCCTCAGTGTTTACCCAATATCCCCCTCAGTGTTTACCCAATATCCCCCTCAGTGTTTACCCAATATCCCCCTCAGTGTTTACCCAATATCTTTCTCAGTGTTCACCCAATATCGCCCTCAGTGTTTACCCAATATCTCCGTCAGTGTTTCCCCAATATCTCCCTCAGGGTTTACGCAATATCTCCCTCAGTGTTTAGCCAATATCGCCCTCAGCGTTTACCCAATATCTCCGTCAGTGTTTACCCAATATCGCCCGAGGTGTTCACCCATATCCCCCTGAGTGTTTACCCAATATCCCCCTCAGCGTTTACCCAAATCCCCTTCAGTGTATACCCAATATCCCCTCAGTGTTTACCCAATATCTCCCTCTGTGTATACCCAATATCCCCCACAGTATTTACCCAATATCCCCCTCAGTCTTTACCCAATATCCCCCTCAGTGTTTACCAATATCCACCTCAGCGTTTACCCAATATCCCCTCAGTGTTTACCCAATATCCGCTTCAGTGTTTTTCACAATATCTCCCTCAGTGTTGACCCAATATCTCCCTCAGTGTTTACTCAAAATCCCTCTCATTGAAATGGAATATCTCCCTCAGTGTTTACCCAATATCTCCCTCAGTGTTTACCCAATATCTCCCTCAGTGTTGAACCAATACCTCGCTCAGTGTTTACCCAATATCCCCCTCAGTGTTACCCAATATCCCACTCAGTGTTTACCCAATATCTCCCTCAGTGTTTACTCAATATCTCCCTCAGTGTTTACCCAATATCCCCCTCAGTGTTTACCCATTATCCCCCTCAGTGTTTACCCAATATCTCCCTCAGTGTTTACCCAATATCGCTCTGTGTTTACCCAATACCTCCCTCAGTGTTTACCCAATATCGCCCTCGGTGTTTACACAATATCTCCCTCAGTGTTTACCTAATATCTCCCTCAGTGTATACCCAATATCCCCCTCAGTGTTTACCCAATATCTCCCTCAGTGTTTACCCAATATCCCCCTCAGTGTTTACCCAATATCTCCCTCACTGTTTACCCAATATCTCCCTCAGTGTACACCCAATATTGCCCTCAGTGTTTACACAATATCTCCCTCAGTGTTTACCCAATATCTCCCTCAGTGTATACCCAATATCACCCTCAGTGTTTACCCAATATCGCCCTCAGTGTTTACCCAATATCTCCCTCAGTGTTTACCCAATATCTCCCTCACTGTTTACCCAATATCTCTCTCAGTGTACACCCAATATCCCCCTCAGTGTTTACCCAATATCTCCCTCAGTGTTTTCCCAATATCCCCCTCAGTTTTTACCCAATATCCCCCTCAGTGTTTACCCAATATCCCCCTCAGTGTTTACCCAATATCCCCCTCAATGTTTACCCAATATCCGCCTCAGTGTTTACCCAATATCCCCCTCAGTGTTTACGCAATATCTGCCTCAGTGTTTACCCAATATCCACCTCAGTGTTTACCCAATATCTCCCTCAGTGTTTACCCAATATCTCCCTCAGTTTTTCCCCAATATCCCCCACAGTGTTTACCCAATATCTCCCTCAGTGTTTTCCCAATATCTCCTCAGTATTTACCCAATATATCCCTCTGTGTTGACCCAAAATCCCCCTCAGTGTTACCCAATATCCCCCTCAGTGTTTTACCAATATCTCCCTCAATGTTTACCCAATATCCCCCTCAGTGTTTACCCAATATCCCCCTCAGTGTTTACCCAATATCAACCTCAATGTTTACCCAATATCCGCCTCAGTGTTTACCCAATATCCCCCTCAGTGTTTACCCAATATCTGCCTCAGTGTTTACCCAATATCCACCTCAGTGTTTACCCAATATCTCCCTCAGTGTTTACCCAATATCTCCCTCAGTGTTTACCCAATATCCCCCTCAGTGTTTACCCAATATCTTTCTCAGTGTTCACCCAATATCGCCCTCAGTGTTTACCCAATATCTCCGTCAGTGTTTCCCCAATATCTCCCTCAGGGTTTACGCAATATCTCCCTCAGTGTTTAGCCAATATCGCCCTCAGCGTTTACCCAATATCTCCGTCAGTGTTTACCCAATATCGCCCGAGGTGTTCACCCATATCCCCCTGAGTGTTTACCCAATATCCCCCTCAGCGTTTACCCAAATCCCCTTCAGTGTATACCCAATATCCCCTCAGTGTTTACCCAATATCTCCCTCTGTGTATACCCAATATCCCCCACAGTGTTTACCCAATATCCCCCTCAGTCTTTACCCAATATCCCCCTCAGTGTTTACCAATATCCACCTCAGCGTTTACCCATTATCCCCTCAGTGTTTACCCAATATCCGCTTCAGTGTTTTTCACAATATCTCCCTCAGTGTTGACCCAATATCTCCCTCAGTGTTTACTCAAAATCCCTCTCATTGATATGGAATATCTCCCTCAGTGTTTACCCAATATCTCCCTCAGTGTTTACCCAATATCTCCCTCAATGTTGAACCAATACCTCGCTCAGTGTTTACCCAATATCCCCCTCAGTGTTACCCAATATCCCACTCAGTGTTTACCCAATATCTCCCTCAGTGTTTACTCAATATCTCCCTCAGTATTTAACCAATATCATCCTCAGTGTTTACCCAATATCCCCCTCAGTGTTTACCCATTATCCCCCTCAGTGTTTACCCTATACCTCCCTCAGTGTTTACCCAATATCGCCCTCAGTGTTTACACAATACCTCCCTCAGTGTTTACCCAATATCTCCCTCAGTGTATACCCAATATCCCCCTCAGTGTTTACCCAATATCTCCCTCAGTGTTTACCCAATATCCCCCTCAGTGTTTACCCAATATCTCCCTCACTGTTTACCCAATATCTCCCTCAATGTTGAACCAATACCTCGCTCAGTGTTTACCCAATATCCCCCTCAGTGTTACCCAATATCCCACTCAGTGTTTACCCAATATCTCCCTCAGTGTTTACTCAATATCTCCCTCAGTATTTAACCAATATCATCCTCAGTGTTTACGCAATATCCCCCTCAGTGTTTACCCATTATCCCCCTCAGTGTTTACCCAATACCTCCCTCAGTGTTTACCCAATATCGCCCTCAGTGTTTACACAATATCTCCCTCAGTGTTTACCCAATATCTCCCTCAGTGTATACCCAATATCCCCCTCAGTGTTTACCCAATATCTCCCTCAGTGTTTACCCAATATCCCCCTCAGTGTTTACCCAATATCTCCCTCACTGTTTACCCAATATCTCCCTCAGTGTACACCCAATATTGCCCTCAGTGTTTACACAATATCTCCCTCAGTGTTTACCCAATATCTCCCTCAGTGTATACCCAATATCACCCTCAGTGTTTACCCAATATCGCCCTCAGTGTTTACCCAATATCTCCCTCAGTGTTTACCCAATATCTCCCTCACTGTTTACCCAATATCTCTCTCAGTGTACACCCAATATCCCCCTCAGTGTATACCCAATATCACCCTCAGTGTTTACCCAATATCGCCCTCAGTGTTTACCCAATATCTCCCTCAGTGTTTACCCAATATCTCCCTCACTGTTTACCCAATATCTCTCTCAGTGTACACCCAATATCCCCCTCAGTGTTTACCCAATATCTCCCTCAGTGTTTTCCCAATATCCCCCTCAGTTTTTACCCAATATCCCCCTCAGTGTTTACCCAATATCCCCCTCAGTGTTTACCCAATATCAACCTCAATGTTTACCCAATATCCGCCTCAGTGTTTACCCAATATCCCCCTCAGTGTTTACCCAATATCTGCCTCAGTGTTTACCCAATATCCACCTCAGTGTTTACCCAATATCTCCCTCAGTGTTTACCCAATATCTCCCTCAGTTTTTCCCCAATATCCCCCTCAGTGTTTACCCAATATCTCCCTGAGTGTTTTCCCAATATCTCCTCAGTATTTACCCAATATATCCCTCTGTGTTGACCCGAAATCCCCCTCAGTGTTACCCAATATCCCCCTCAGTGTTTTACCAATATCTACCTCAATGTTTACCCAATATCCCCCTCAGTGTTTACCCAATATCCTCCTCAGAGTTTTCCCAATATCCCCCTCAGTTTTTACCCAATATCGCCCTCAGCGTTTACCCAATATCTCTGTCAGTGTTTACCCAATATTGCCCGAGGTGTTTACCCATATCCCCCTCAGTGTTTACCCAATATCCCCCTCAGCGTTTCCCCAATATCCCCTTCAGTGTATACCCAATATCCCCTCAGTGTTTACCCAATATCTCCCTCAGTGTATACCCAATATCCCCCTCAGTGTTTACCCAATATCCCCCTCAGTCTTTACCCAATATCCCCCTCAGTGTTTACCAATATCCACCTCAGCGTTTACCCAATATCCACCTCAGTGTTTACCCAATATCCCCCTCAGTGTTTACCCAATATCCCCCTCAGTCTTTACCCAATATCCCCCTCAGTGTTCACCAATATCCACCTCAGTGTTTTTCCCAATATCTCCCTCAGTGTTTACCCAATATCTCCCTCAGTGTTTACTCAAAATCCCCCTCATTGATACGGAATATCTCCCTCAGTGTCTCCCCAATATCTCCATCAGTGTTTACCAATATCTCTCTCAGTGTTGAACCAATACCTCCCTCAGTGTTTACCCAATATCCCCCTCCGTGCTACCCAATATCCCACTCAGTGTTTACCCAATATCCCCCTCAGTGTTTACCCAATATCCCCCTCAGTGTTTACCCAATATCCCTCTCAGTGTTTACTCAATATCTGCCTCAGTGTTTACCCAATATCTCCCTCAGTATTTACCCAATATCTCCCTCAGTGTTTACCCAATATCCCCCTCAGTGTTTACCCAATATCCCCCTCAGTGTTTACCCAATATCCCCCTCAGTGTTTACCCAATATCTTTCTCAGTGTTCACCCAATATCGCCCTCAGTGTTTACCCAATATCTCCGTCAGTGTTTCCCCAATATCTCCCTCAGGGTTTACGCAATATCTCCCTCAGTGTTTAGCCAATATCGCCCTCAGCGTTTACCCAATATCTCCGTCAGTGTTTACCCAATATCGCCCGAGGTGTTCACCCATATCCCCCTGAGTGTTTACCCAATATCCCCCTCAGCGTTTACCCAAATCCCCTTCAGTGTATACCCAATATCCCCTCAGTGTTTACCCAATATCTCCCTCTGTGTATACCCAATATCCCCCACAGTATTTACCCAATATCCCCCTCAGTCTTTACCCAATATCCCCCTCAGTGTTTACCAATATCCACCTCAGCGTTTACCCAATATCCCCTCAGTGTTTACCCAATATCCGCTTCAGTGTTTTTCACAATATCTCCCTCAGTGTTGACCCAATATCTCCCTCAGTGTTTACTCAAAATCCCTCTCATTGAAATGGAATATCTCCCTCAGTGTTTACCCAATATCTCCCTCAGTGTTTACCCAATATCTCCCTCAGTGTTGAACCAATACCTCGCTCAGTGTTTACCCAATATCCCCCTCAGTGTTACCCAATATCCCACTCAGTGTTTACCCAATATCTCCCTCAGTGTTTACTCAATATCTCCCTCAGTGTTTACCCAATATCCCCCTCAGTGTTTACCCATTATCCCCCTCAGTGTTTACCCAATATCTCCCTCAGTGTTTACCCAATATCGCTCTGTGTTTACCCAATACCTCCCTCAGTGTTTACCCAATATCGCCCTCGGTGTTTACACAATATCTCCCTCAGTGTTTACCTAATATCTCCCTCAGTGTATACCCAATATCCCCCTCAGTGTTTACCCAATATCTCCCTCAGTGTTTACCCAATATCCCCCTCAGTGTTTACCCAATATCTCCCTCACTGTTTACCCAATATCTCCCTCAGTGTACACCCAATATTGCCCTCAGTGTTTACACAATATCTCCCTCAGTGTTTACCCAATATCTCCCTCAGTGTATACCCAATATCACCCTCAGTGTTTACCCAATATCGCCCTCAGTGTTTACCCAATATCTCCCTCAGTGTTTACCCAATATCTCCCTCACTGTTTACCCAATATCTCTCTCAGTGTACACCCAATATCCCCCTCAGTGTTTACCCAATATCTCCCTCAGTGTTTTCCCAATATCCCCCTCAGTTTTTACCCAATATCCCCCTCAGTGTTTACCCAATATCCCCCTCAGTGTTTACCCAATATCCCCCTCAATGTTTACCCAATATCCGCCTCAGTGTTTACCCAATATCCCCCTCAGTGTTTACGCAATATCTGCCTCAGTGTTTACCCAATATCCACCTCAGTGTTTACCCAATATCTCCCTCAGTGTTTACCCAATATCTCCCTCAGTTTTTCCCCAATATCCCCCACAGTGTTTACCCAATATCTCCCTCAGTGTTTTCCCAATATCTCCTCAGTATTTACCCAATATATCCCTCTGTGTTGACCCAAAATCCCCCTCAGTGTTACCCAATATCCCCCTCAGTGTTTTACCAATATCTCCCTCAATGTTTACCCAATATCCCCCTCAGTGTTTACCCAATATCCTCCTCAGAGTTTTCCCAATATCCCCCTCAGTTTTTACCCAATATCGCCCTCAGCGTTTACCCAATATCTCTGTCAGTGTTTACCCAATATTGCCCTAGGTGTTTACCCATATCCCCCTCAGTGTTTACCCAATATCCCCCTCAGCGTTTCCCCAATATCCCCTTCAGTGTATACCCAATATCCCCTCAGTGTTTACCCAATATCTCCCTCAGTGTATACCCAATATCCCCCTCAGTGTTTACCCAATATCCCCCTCAGTCTTTACCCAATATCCCCCTCAGTGTTTACCAATATCCACCTCAGCGTTTACCCAATATCCACCTCAGTGTTTACCCAATATCCCCCTCAGTGTTTACCCAATATCCCCCTCAGTCTTTACCCAATATCCCCCTCAGTGTTTACCAATATCCACCTCAGTGTTTTTCCCAATATCTCCCTCAGTGTTTACCCAATATCTCCCTCAGTGTTTACTCAAAATCCCCCTCATTGATACGGAATATCTCCCTCAGTGTCTCCCCAATATCTCCATCAGTGTTTACCCAATATCTCTCTCAGTGTTGAACCAATACCTCCCTCAGTGTTTACCCAATATCCCCCTCCGTGTTACCCAATATCCCACTCAGTGTTTACCCAATATCTCCCTCAGTGTTTTCCCAATATCTCCCTCAGTCTTTAGCCAATATCTCCCTCAGTGTTTACCCACTATCTCCCTCAGTGTTTAACCAATATCCTCCTCAGTGTTTATCCAATATCTCCCTCACTGTTTACCCAATATCTCCCTCAGTGTTTACCCAATATCGCCTTCAGCGTTTACCCAATATCCCCTCAGTGTTAACCCAATATCTCCCTCTGTGTATACCCAATATCCCCCTCAGTGTTTACCCAATATCCCCCTCAGCGTTTACCCAATATCTCCGTCAGTGTTTACCCAATATCGCCTTCAGCGTTTACCCAATATCTCCCTCAGTGTTTACCCAATATCTCCCTCAGTGTTTACCCAATATCTCCCTCAATCTTTAGCCAATATCTCCCTCAGTTTTTACCCACTATCTCCCTCAGTGTTTACCCAATATCATCCTCAGTGTTTACCCAATATCCTCCTCAGTGTTTACCCAATATCTGCCTCAGTGTTTACCCAATATCTCCCTCAGACTTTACCCAATATCTCCCTCAGTATTTACCCAATATCTCCCTCAGACTTTACCCAATATCTCCCTCAGTATTTACCCAATATCTCCCTCAGTATTTACCCAATATCTCCCTCAGTGTTTACCCAATATCTCCCTCAGTGTTTACCCAATATCCCCCTCAGTGTTTACCCAATATCTCCCTCAGTGTTTACCCAATATCGCCCTCAGTGTTTACCCAATATCGCCCTCAGTGTTTACCCAATATCGCCCTCAGTGTTTACACAATATCTCCCTCAGTGTTTACCCAATATCTCCCTCAGTATTTACCCAATATCTCCCTCAGTGTATACACAATATCCCCCTCAGTGTTTACCCAATATCTCCCTCAGTGTTTACCCAATATCCCCCTCAGTGTTTACCCAATATCTCCCTCAGTGTTTACCCAATATACCCCTCAATGTTTACCCAATATCCACCTCAGTGTTTACCCAATATCCCCCTCAGTGTTTACCCAATATCCCCCTCAATGTTTACCCAATATCTGTCTCAGTGTTTACCCAATATCTCCCTCAGTGTTTACCCAATATCTCCCTGTTTTTCCCCAATATCCCCCTCAGTGTTTACCCAATATCTCCCTCAGTGTTTACCCAATATCCTCCTCAGTGTTTTCCCAATATCACCCTCAGTGTTTATCCAATATCCCACTCAGTGTTTACCCAATAACCCCCTCAGCATTTGCTCAATATCCCACTCAGCGTTTACCCAATATCTCCCTCAGTGTTTACCCAATATCTCCCTCAGTGTTTACCCAATATCCTCCTCAGTGTTTTCCCAATATCTCCCTCAGCGTTTACCCAATATCTCCGTCAGTGTTTTCCCAATATCCCACTCAATGTTTACCCAATATCTGTCTCAGTGTTTACCCAATATCTGTCTCAGTGTTTACCCAATATCTCCCTGTTTTTCCCCAATATCCCCCTCAGTGTTTACCCAATATCTCCCTCAGTGTTTACCCAATATCCTCCTCAGTGTTTACCCAATATCTCCCTCAGTGTTTACCCAATATCTCCCTGTTTTTCCCCAATATCCCCCTCAGTGTTTACCCAATATCTCCCTCATTGTTTACCCAATATCCTCCTCAGTGTTTTCCCAATATCACCCTCAGTGTTTATCCAATATCCCACTCAGTGTTTACCCAATATCCTCCTCAGTGTTTTCCCAATATCCCCCTCAGTTTTCAGCCAATATCTCCCTCAGTGTTTACCCAATAACCCCCTCAGCATTTGCTCAATATCGCCCTCAGCATTTACCCAATATCTCCCTCAGTGTTTACCCAATATCTCCCTGTTTTTCCCCAATATCCTCCTCAGTGTTTACCCAATATCTCCCTCAGTGTTTATCCAATATCCCACTCAGTGTTTACCCAATATCCCACTCAGTGTTTACCCACTATCTCCCTCAGTGTTTACCCAATATCCCACTCAGTGTTACCCAATATCCCCCTCAGTGTTACCCAATATCCCCCTCAGCATTTACCCAATATATCCCAGAGTGTTTACCCAATATCCCCCTCAGAGTTTACCCAATATCCTTCTCAGTGTTTTCCCAATATCTCCCTCAGAGTTTACCCAATATCCTCCTCAGTTTTTTCCCAATAACCCCCTCAGTTTTTATCCAATATCTCCCTCAGTGTTTACCCAATATCCCTCTCAGTGTTTTCCCAATATCACACTCAGTGTTTACCCAATATCTACCTCAGTGTTTACCCAATATCCCACTCAGTGTTTACCCAATATCTCCCTCAGTTTTTACCCAATATCGCCCTCAGTGTTTACCCAATATCCCCCTCAGTGTTACCCAATATCCCCCTCAGCATTTACTCAATATATCCCTCAGTGTTAACCCAATATCCCCCTCAGTGTTTACCCAATATCTCCCTCAGTGTTTACCCAATATCTCCCTCAGTGTTTACCCAATATCCCCCTCAGTGTTTACCCAATATCTTTCTCAGTGTTCACCCAATATCCCCCTCAGTGTTACTCAATATCCCCCTCAGCATTTACCCAATATCTCCCTCAGTGTTAACCCAATATCCCCCTCAGTGTTTACCTAATATCTCCCTCAGTGTTTACCCAATATCTCCCTCAGTGTTTACCCAATATCGCCCTCAGCGTTTACCCAATATCTCCGTCAGTGTTTACCCAATATTGCCCTAGGTGTTTACCCATATCCCCCTCAGTGTTTACCCAATATCCCCCTCAGCGTTTCACCAATATCCCCTTCAGTGTATACCCAATATCCCCTCAGTGTTTACCCAATATCTCCCTCAGTGTATACCCAATATCCCCCTCAGTGTATCCCCAATATCCGCTTCAGTGTTTTTCCCAATATCTCCCTCAGTGTATACGCAATATCTCCCTCAGTGTTGACCCAATATCTCCCCAAGTGTATACCCAATATATCCCTCAGTGTTTACCCAATACCCCCCTCAGTGTTTAGCCAATTCCTCCTCACTGTTTACCCAATATCTCCCTCAGTCTTTATACCAATATCTCCCTCAGTGTTTACCCAATATCGCCCTCAGCGTTTACCCAATATCTCCGTCAGTGTTTACCCAATATTGCCCTAGGTGTTTACCCATATCCCCCTCAGTGTTTACCCAATATCCCCCTCAGCGTTTCACCAATATCCCCTTCAGTGTATACCCAATATCCCCTCAGTGTTTACCCAATATCTCCCTCAGTGTATACCCAATATCCCCCTCAGTGTATCCCCAATATCCGCTTCAGTGTTTTTCCCAATATCTCCCTCAGTGTATACGCAATATCTCCCTCAGTGTTTACCCAATATCTCCCTCAGTGTATACCCAATATCCCCCTCAGTGTATCCCCAATATCCGCTTCAGTGTTTTTCCCAATATCTCCCTCAGTGTATACGCAATATCTCCCTCAGTGTTGACCCAATATCTCCCCAAGTGTATACCCAATATATCCCTCAGTGTTTACCCAATACCCCCCTCAGTGTTTAGCCAATTCCTCCTCACTGTTTACCCAATATCTCCCTCAGTCTTTATACCAATATCTCCCTCAGTGTTTACCCAATATCGCCCTCAGCGTTTACCCAATATCTCCGTCAGTGTTTACCCAATATTGCCCTAGGTGTTTACCCATATCCCCCTCAGTGTTTACCCAATATCCCCCTCAGCGTTTCACCAATATCCCCTTCAGTGTATACCCAATATCCCCTCAGTGTTTACCCAATTTCTCCCTCAGTGTATACCCAATATCCCCCTCAGTGTATCCCCAATATCCGCTTCAGTGTTTTTCCCAATATCTCCCTCAGTGTATACGCAATATCTCCCTCAGTGTTGACCCAATATCTCCCCAAGTGTATACCCAATATATCCCTCAGTGTTTACCCAATACCCCCCTCAGTGTTTAGCCAATTCCTCCTCACTGTTTACCCAATATCTCCCTCAGTCTTTATACCAATATCTCCCTCAGTGTTGACCCAATATCCCCCTCAGTGTTTACCCAATATCTCCCTCATTGTTTACCCAATATCCCCCTCAGTTTTTACCCAATATCCACCTCAGTGTTTACCCAATATACCCCATAGTGTTTACCCAATATCCCCCTCAGTGTTTACCCAATATCGCCCTCAGTGTTTACCTAATATCCGCCTCAGTATTTACCCAATATCTCCCTCAGTGTTTATTCAAAATCCCCCACATTGTTACGGAATCTCTCCCTCAGTGTTTACCCAATGTCTCCCTCAGTGTTTACCCAATATCTCCCTCAGTTTTTATCCAATATCCACCTCAGTGTTGACTCAATATCCTCCTGAGTGTTTACCGAATAATTCCCTCAGTGTTTACCCAATATCCCCCTCAGTGTTTACCCAATATCTCCCTCAGAGTTTACCCAATATCCCCCTCAGTGTTTACCCAATATCCCTCTCAGTGTTTGCCCAATATCCACCTTAGCGTTTACCCAATATCTCCCTCAGTGTTTACCCAATATCTCCCTCAGTGTTTACCCAATATCGCCCTCAGTGTTTACCCAATATCTACCTCAGTGTTTACCCAATATCCCACTCAGTGTTTACCCAATATCTCCCTCAGTTTTTACCCAATATCGCCCTCAGTGTTTACCCAATATCTTTCTCAGTGTTCACCCAATATCCCCCTCAGTGTTACCCAATATCCCCCTCAGCATTTACCCAATATCTCCATCAGTGTTATCCCAATATCCCCCTCAGTGTTTACCCAATATCTCCCTCAGTGTTTACCCAATATCTCCCTCAGTGTTTACCCAATATCGCCCTCAGCGTTTACCCAATATCTCCGTCAGTGTTTACCCAATATTGCCCTAGGTGTTTACCCATATCCCCCTCAGTGTTTGCCCAATATCCCCCTCAGCGTTTCACCAATATCCCCTTCAGTGTATACCCAATATCCCCTCAGTGTTTACCCAATATCTCCCTCAGTGTATACCCAATATCCCCCTCAGTGTATCCCCAATATCTGCTTCAGTGTTTTTCCCAATATCTCCCTCAGTGTATACGCAATATCTCCCTCAGTGTTGACCCAATATCTCCCCAAGTGTATACCCAATATATCCCTCAGTGTTTACCCAATACCCCCCTCAGTGTTTAGCCAATTCCTCCTCACTGTTTACCCAATATCTCCCTCAGTCTTTATACCAATATCTCCCTCAGTGTTGACCCAATATCCCCCTCAGTGTTTACCCAATATCTCCCTCATTGTTTACCCAATATCCCCCTCAGTTTTTACCCAATATCCACCTCAGTGTTTACCCAATATACCCCATAGTGTTTACCCAATATCCCCCTCAGTGTTTACCCAATATCCCCCTCAGTGTTTACCCAATATCTCCCTCAGTGTTTACTCAATATCCTCCTGCGTGTTTACCGAATAATTCCCTCAGTGTTTACGCAATATCCCCCTCAGTGTTTACCCAATATCTCCCTCAGTGTTTACCCAATATCTCCCTCAGTGTTTGCCCAATATCCTCCTCAGCGTTTACCCAATATCCCCCTCAGTGTTTACCCAATATCGCCCTCAGTGTTTACCTAATATCCGCCTCAGTATTTACCCAATATCTCCCTCAGTGTTTATTCAAAATCCCCCTCATTGTTACAGAATCTCTCCCTCAGTGTTTACCCAATGTCTCCCTCAGTGTTTACCCAATATCTCCCTCAGTGTTTATCCAATATCCACCTCAGTGTTGACTCAATATCCTCCTGAGTGTTTACCGAATAATTCCCTCAGTGTTTACCCAATATCCCCCTCAGTGTTTACCCAATATCTCCCTCAGAGTTTACCCAATATCCCCCTCAGTGTTTACCCAATATCCCTCTCAGTGTTTGCCCAATATCCACCTTAGCGTTTACCCAATATCTCCCTCAGTGTTTACCCAATATCTCCCTCAGTGTTTACCCAATATCTCCCTCAGTGTTTACCCAATATCCCCCTCAGCGTTTACCCAATATCTCCGTCAGTGTTTACCCAATATCCCCCTCAGTGTTTGCCCAATATCCTCCTTAGCGTTTACCCAATATCTCCCTCAGTGTTTACTCAATATCCTCCTGAGTGTTTACCGAATAATTCCCTCAGTGTTTACCCAATATCTCCCTCAGTGTTTACTCAAAATCCCCCTCATTGATACGGAATAATTCCCTCAGTGTTTACCCAATATCTCCCTCAGTGTTTACCCAATATCCTCCTCAGTGTTTATCCAATATCCTCCTCAGTGTTTTCCCAATATCTCCGTCAGCGTTTACCCAATATCTCCGTCAGTGTTTACCCAATATCTCCCTCAGTGTTTACCCAATATCCCCCTCAGTGTTTACCCAATATCCCCCTCAGTTTTTCCCCAATATCTCCCTCAGTGTTTACCCAATATCTCCGTCAGTGTTTTCCCAATATCCCCCTCAGTGTTTACCCAATATCTCCCTCAGTGTTTTCCCAATATCCCCCTCAGTGTTTACCCAATATCCCCCTCAGTGTTTACCCAATATCCCCCTCAGTGTTTACCCAATATCTCCCTCAGTGTTTTCCCAATATCCCACTCAGTGTTTTCCCAATATCCCCCTCAGTGTTTTCCCAATATCCCCCTTTGTGTTTTCCCAATATCCCCTTCAGTTTTTATCCAATATCCCCCTCAGTGTTTACCCAATATCCCCCTCAGTGTTTTCCCAATATCCCCCTTAGTGTTTTCCCAATATCTCCCTCAGTGTTGACCCAATATCCCCCTCAGTGTTTACCCAATATCTCCCTCATTGTTTACCCAATATCCCCCTCAGTTTTTACCCAATATCCACCTCAGTGTTTACCCAATATACCCCATAGTGTTTACCCAATATCCCCCTCAGTGTATCCCCAATATCTGCTTCAGTGTTTTTCCCAATATCTCCCTCAGTGTATACGCAATATCTCCCTCAGTGTTGACCCAATATCTCCCCAAGTGTATACCCAATATATCCCTCAGTGTTTACCCAATACCCCCCTCAGTGTTTAGCCAATTCCTCCTCACTGTTTACCCAATATCTCCCTCAGTCTTTATACCAATATCTCCCTCAGTTTTGACCCAATATCCCCCTCAGTGTTTACCCAATATCTCCCTCATTGTTTACCCAATATCCCCCTCAGTTTTTACCCAATATCCACCTCAGTGTTTACCCAATATACCCCATAGTGTTTACCCAATATCCCCCTCAGTGTTTACCCAATATCCCCCTCAGTGTTTACCCAATATCTCCCTCAGTGTTTACTCAATATCCTCCTGCGTGTTTACCGAATAATTCCCTCAGTGTTTACGCAATATCCCCCTCAGTGTTTACCCAATATCTCCCTCAGTGTTTACCCAATATCTCCCTCAGTGTTTGCCCAATATCCTCCTCAGCGTTTACCCAATATCCCCCTCAGTGTTTACCCAATATCGCCCTCAGTGTTTACCTAATATCCGCCTCAGTATTTACCCAATATCTCCCTCAGTGTTTATTCAAAATCCCCCTCATTGTTACAGAATCTCTCCCTCAGTGTTTACCCAATGTCTCCCTCAGTGTTTACCCAATATCTCCCTCAGTGTTTATCCAATATCCACCTCAGTGTTGACTCAATATCCTCCTGAGTGTTTACCGAATAATTCCCTCAGTGTTTACCCAATATCCCCCTCAGTGTTTACCCAATATCTCCCTCAGAGTTTACCCAATATCCCCCTCAGTGTTTACCCAATATCCCTCTCAGTGTTTGCCCAATATCCACCTTAGCGTTTACCCAATATCTCCCTCAGTGTTTACCCAATATCTCCCTCAGTGTTTACCCAATATCTCCCTCAGTGTTTACCCAATATCCCCCTCAGCGTTTACCCAATATCTCCCTCAGTGTTTACCCAATATCCCCCTCAGTGTTTGCCCAATATCCTCCTTAGCGTTTACCCAATATCTCCCTCAGTGTTTACTCAATATCCTCCTGAGTGTTTACCGAATAATTCCCTCAGTGTTTACCCAATATCTCCCTCAGTGTTTACTCAAAATCCCCCTCATTGATACGGAATAATTCCCTCAGTGTTTACCCAATATCTCCCTCAGTGTTTACCCAATATCCTCCTCAGTGTTTATCCAATATCCTCCTCAGTGTTTTCCCAATATCTCCGTCAGCGTTTACCCAATATCTCCGTCAGTGTTTACCCAATATCTCCCTCAGTGTTTACCCAATATCCCCCTCAGTGTTTACCCAATATCCCCCTCAGTTTTTCCCCAATATCTCCCTCAGTGTTTACCCAATATCTCCGTCAGTGTTTTCCCAATATCCCCCTCAGTGTTTACCCAATATCTCCCTCAGTGTTTTCCCAATATCCCCCTCAGTGTTTACCCAATATCCCCCTCAGTGTTTACCCAATATCCCCCTCAGTGTTTACCCAATATCTCCCTCAGTGTTTTCCCAATATCCCACTCAGTGTTTTCCCAATATCCCCCTCAGTGTTTTCCCAATATCCCCCTTTGTGTTTTCCCAATATCCCCTTCAGTTTTTATCCAATATCCCCCTCAGTGTTTACCCAATATCCCCCTCAGTGTTTTCCCAATATCCCCCTTAGTGTTTTCCCAATATCTCCCTCAGTGTTGACCCAATATCCCCCTCAGTGTTTACCCAATATCTCCCTCATTGTTTACCCAATATCCCCCTCAGTTTTTACCCAATATCCACCTCAGTGTTTACCCAATATACCCCATAGTGTTTACCCAATATCCCCCTCAGTGTTTACCCAATATCGCCCTCAGTGTTTACCTAATATCCGCCTCAGTATTTACCCAATATCTCCCTCAGTGTTTATTCAAAATCCCCCTCATTGTTACGGAATCTCTCCCTCAGTGTTTACCCAATGTCTCCCTCAGTGTTTACCCAATATCTCCCTCAGTTTTTATCCAATATCCACCTCAGTGTTGACTCAATATCCTCCTGAGTGTTTACCGAATAATTCCCTCAGTGTTTACCCAATATCCCCCTCAGTGTTTACCCAATATCTCCCTCAGAGTTTACCCAATATCCCCCTCAGTGTTTACCCAATATCCCTCTCAGTGTTTGCCCAATATCCACCTTAGCGTTTACCCAATATCTCCCTCAGTGTTTACCCAATATCTCCCTCAGTGTTTACCCAATATCGCCCTCAGTGTTTACCTAATATCCGCCTCAGTATTTACCCAATATCTCCCTCAGTGTTTATTCAAAATCCCCCTCATTGATACGGAATCTCTCCCTCAGTGTTTACCCAATGTCTCCCTCAGTGTTTACCCAATATCTCCCTCAGTTTTTATCCAATATCCACCTCAGTGTTGACTCAATATCCTCCTGAGTGTTTACCGAATAATTCCCTCAGTGTTTACCCAATATCCCCCTCAGTGTTTACCCAATATCTCCCTCAGAGTTTACCCAATATCCCCCTCAGTGTTTACCCAATATCCCTCTCAGTGTTTGCCCAATATCCACCTTAGCGTTTACCCAATATCTCCCTCAGTGTTTACCCAATATCCCCCTCAGTGTTTACCCAATATCGCCCTCAGTGTTTACCTAATATCCGCCTCAGTATTTACCCAATATCTCCCTCAGTGTTTATTCAAAATCCCCCTCATTGTTACGGAATCTCTCCGTCAGTGTTTACCCAATGTCTCCCTCAGTGTTTACCCAATATCTCCCTCAGTGTTTATCCAATATCCACCTCAGTGTTGACTCAATATCCTCCTGAGTGTTTACCGAATAATTCCCTCAGTGTTTACCCAATATCCCCCTCAGTGTTTACCCAATATCTCCCTCAGAGTTTACCCAATATCCCCCTCAGTGTTTACCCAATATCCCTCTCAGTGTTTGCCCAATATCCACCTTAGCGTTTACCCAATATCTCCCTCAGTGTTTACCCAATATCTCCCTCAGTGTTTACCCAATATCGCCCTCAGTGTTTACCCAATATCTCCCTCAGTGTTTACCCAATATCCCCCTCAGCGTTTACCCAATATCTCCCTCAGTGTTTACCCAATATCCCCCTCAGTGTTTGCCCAATATCCTCCTTAGCGTTTACCCAATATCTCCCTCAGTGTTTACTCAATATCCTCCTGAGTGTTTACCGAATAATTCCCTCAGTGTTTACCCAATATCTCCCTCAGTGTTTACTCAAAATCCCCCTCATTGATACGGAATAATTCCCTCAGTGTTTACCCAATATCTCCCTCAGTGTTTACCCAATATCCTCCTCAGTGTTTATCCAATATCCTCCTCAGTGTTTTCCCAATATCTCCGTCAGCGTTTACCCAATATCTCCGTCAGTGTTTACCCAATATCTCCCTCAGTGTTTACCCAATATCCCCCTCAGTGTTTACCCAATATCCCCCTCAGTTTTTCCCCAATATCTCCCTCAGTGTTTACCCAATATCTCCGTCAGTGTTTTCCCAATATCCCCCTCAGTGTTTACCCAATATCTCCCTCAGTGTTTTCCCAATATCCCCCTCAGTGTTTACCCAATATCCCCCTCAGTGTTTACCCAATATCCCCCTCAGTGTTTACCCAATATCTCCCTCAGTGTTTTCCCAATATCCCACTCAGTGTTTTCCCAATATCCCCCTCAGTGTTTTCCCAATATCCCCCTTTGTGTTTTCCCAATATCCCCTTCAGTTTTTATCCAATATCCCCCTCAGTGTTTACCCAATATCCCCCTCAGTGTTTTCCCAATATCCCCCTTAGTGTTTTCCCAATATCTCCCTCAGTGTTGACCCAATATCCCCCTCAGTGTTTACCCAATATCTCCCTCATTGTTTACCCAATATCCCCCTCAGTTTTTACCCAATATCCACCTCAGTGTTTACCCAATATACCCCATAGTGTTTACCCAATATCCCCCTCAGTGTTTACCCAATATCGCCCTCAGTGTTTACCTAATATCCGCCTCAGTATTTACCCAATATCTCCCTCAGTGTTTATTCAAAATCCCCCTCATTGTTACGGAATCTCTCCCTCAGTGTTTACCCAATGTCTCCCTCAGTGTTTACCCAATATCTCCCTCAGTTTTTATCCAATATCCACCTCAGTGTTGACTCAATATCCTCCTGAGTGTTTACCGAATAATTCCCTCAGTGTTTACCCAATATCCCCCTCAGTGTTTACCCAATATCTCCCTCAGAGTTTACCCAATATCCCCCTCAGTGTTTACCCAATATCCCTCTCAGTGTTTGCCCAATATCCACCTTAGCGTTTACCCAATATCTCCCTCAGTGTTTACCCAATATCTCCCTCAGTGTTTACCCAATATCGCCCTCAGTGTTTACCTAATATCCGCCTCAGTATTTACCCAATATCTCCCTCAGTGTTTATTCAAAATCCCCCTCATTGTTACGGAATCTCTCCCTCAGTGTTTACCCAATGTCTCCCTCAGTGTTTACCCAATATCTCCCTCAGTTTTTATCCAATATCCACCTCAGTGTTGACTCAATATCCTCCTGAGTGTTTACCGAATAATTCCCTCAGTGTTTACCCAATATCCCCCTCAGTGTTTACCCAATATCTCCCTCAGAGTTTACCCAATATCCCCCTCAGTGTTTACCCAATATCCCTCTCAGTGTTTGCCCAATATCCACCTTAGCGTTTACCCAATATCTCCCTCAGTGTTTACCCAATATCCCCCTCAGTGTTTACCCAATATCGCCCTCAGTGTTTACCTAATATCCGCCTCAGTATTTACCCAATATCTCCCTCAGTGTTTATTCAAAATCCCCCTCATTGTTACGGAATCTCTCCGTCAGTGTTTACCCAATGTCTCCCTCAGTGTTTACCCAATATCTCCCTCAGTGTTTATCCAATATCCACCTCAGTGTTGACTCAATATCCTCCTGAGTGTTTACCGAATAATTCCCTCAGTGTTTACCCAATATCCCCCTCAGTGTTTACCCAATATCTCCCTCAGAGTTTACCCAATATCCCCCTCAGTGTTTACCCAATATCCCTCTCAGTGTTTGCCCAATATCCACCTTAGCGTTTACCCAATATCTCCCTCAGTGTTTACCCAATATCTCCCTCAGTGTTTACCCAATATCGCCCTCAGTGTTTACCCAATATCTCCCTCAGTGTTTACCCAATATCCCCCTCAGCGTTTACCCAATATCTCCCTCAGTGTTTACCCAATATCCCCCTCAGTGTTTGCCCAATATCCTCCTTAGCGTTTACCCAATATCTCCCTCAGTGTTTACTCAATATCCTCCTGAGTGTTTACCGAATAATTCCCTCAGTGTTTACCCAATATCTCCCTCAGTGTTTACTCAAAATCCCCCTCATTGATACGGAATAATTCCCTCAGTGTTTACCCAATATCTCCCTCAGTGTTTACCCAATATCCTCCTCAGTGTTTATCCAATATCCTCCTCAGTGTTTTCCCAATATCTCCGTCAGCGTTTACCCAATATCTCCGTCAGTGTTTACCCAATATCTCCCTCAGTGTTTACCCAATATCCCCCTCAGTGTTTACCCAATATCCCCCTCAGTTTTTCCCCAATATCTCCCTCAGTGTTTACCCAATATCTCCGACAGTGTTTTCCCAATATCCCCCTCAGTGTTTACCCAATATCTCCCTCAGTGTTTTCCCAATATCCCCCTCAGTGTTTACCCAATATCCCCCTCAGTGTTTACCCAATATCCCCCTCAGTGTTTACCCAATATCTCCCTCAGTGTTTTCCCAATATCCCACTCAGTGTTTTCCCAATATCCCCCTCAGTGTTTTCCCAATATCCCCCTTTGTGTTTTCCCAATATCCCCTTCAGTTTTTATCCAATATCCCCCTCAGTGTTTACCCAATATCCCCCTCAGTGTTTTCCCAATATCCCCCTTAGTGTTTTCCCAATATCCCCTTCAGTGTTTACCCAATATCCCCCTCAGTGTTTTCCCAATATCCCCTTCAGTTTTTATCCAATATCCCCCTCAGTGTTTTCCCAATATCCCCCTCAGTGTTTTCCCAATATCCCCCTTAGTGTTTTCCCAATATCCCCTTCAGTGTTTACCCAATATCTCCCTCAGTGTTTGCCCAATATCCTCCTCAGCGTTTACCCAATATCCCCCTCAGTGTTTACCCAATATCGCCCTCAGTGTTTACCTAATATCCGCCTCAGTATTTACCCAATATCTCCCTCAGTGTTTATTCAAAATCCCCCTCATTGTTACAGAATCTCTCCCTCAGTGTTTACCCAATGTCTCCCTCAGTGTTTACCCAATATCTCCCTCAGTGTTTATCCAATATCCACCTCAGTGTTGACTCAATATCCTCCTGAGTGTTTACCGAATAATTCCCTCAGTGTTTACCCAATATCCCCCTCAGTGTTTACCCAATATCTCCCTCAGAGTTTACCCAATATCCCCCTCAGTGTTTACCCAATATCCCTCTCAGTGTTTGCCCAATATCCACCTTAGCGTTTACCCAATATCTCCCTCAGTGTTTACCCAATATCTCCCTCAGTGTTTACCCAATATCGCCCTCAGTGTTTACCCAATATCTCCCTCAGTGTTTACCCAATATCCCCCTCAGCGTTTACCCAATATCTCCCTCAGTGTTTACCCAATATCCCCCTCAGTGTTTGCCCAATATCCTCCTTAGCGTTTACCCAATATCTCCCTCAGTGTTTACTCAATATCCTCCTGAGTGTTTACCGAATAATTCCCTCAGTGTTTACCCAATATCTCCCTCAGTGTTTACTCAAAATCCCCCTCATTGATACGGAATAATTCCCTCAGTGTTTACCCAATATCTCCCTCAGTGTTTACCCAATATCCTCCTCAGTGTTTATCCAATATCCTCCTCAGTGTTTTCCCAATATCTCCGTCAGCGTTTACCCAATATCTCCGTCAGTGTTTACCCAATATCTCCCTCAGTGTTTACCCAATATCCCCCTCAGTGTTTACCCAATATCCCCCTCAGTTTTTCCCCAATATCTCCCTCAGTGTTTACCCAATATCTCCGTCAGTGTTTTCCCAATATCCCCCTCAGTGTTTACCCAATATCTCCCTCAGTGTTTTCCCAATATCCCCCTCAGTGTTTACCCAATATCCCCCTCAGTGTTTACCCAATATCCCCCTCAGTGTTTACCCAATATCTCCCTCAGTGTTTTCCCAATATCCCACTCAGTGTTTTCCCAATATCCCCCTCAGTGTTTTCCCAATATCCCCCTTTGTGTTTTCCCAATATCCCCTTCAGTTTTTATCCAATATCCCCCTCAGTGTTTACCCAATATCCTCCTCAGTGTTTTCCCAATATCCCCCTTAGTGTTTTCCCAATATCTCCCTCAGTGTTGACCCAATATCCCCCTCAGTGTTTACCCAATATCTCCCTCATTGTTTACCCAATATCCCCCTCAGTTTTTACCCAATATCCACCTCAGTGTTTACCCAATATACCCCATAGTGTTTACCCAATATCCCCCTCAGTGTTTACCCAATATCGCCCTCAGTGTTTACCTAATATCCGCCTCAGTATTTACCCAATATCTCCCTCAGTGTTTATTCAAAATCCCCCTCATTGTTACGGAATCTCTCCCTCAGTGTTTACCCAATGTCTCCCTCAGTGTTTACCCAATATCTCCCTCAGTTTTTATCCAATATCCACCTCAGTGTTGACTCAATATCCTCCTGAGTGTTTACCGAATAATTCCCTCAGTGTTTACCCAATATCCCCCTCAGTGTTTACCCAATATCTCCCTCAGAGTTTACCCAATATCCCCCTCAGTGTTTACCCAATATCCCTCTCAGTGTTTGCCCAATATCCACCTTAGCGTTTACCCAATATCTCCCTCAGTGTTTACCCAATATCTCCCTCAGTGTTTACCCAATATCGCCCTCAGTGTTTACCTAATATCCGCCTCAGTATTTACCCAATATCTCCCTCAGTGTTTATTCAAAATCCCCCTCATTGTTACGGAATCTCTCCCTCAGTGTTTACCCAATGTCTCCCTCAGTGTTTACCCAATATCTCCCTCAGTTTTTATCCAATATCCACCTCAGTGTTGACTCAATATCCTCCTGAGTGTTTACCGAATAATTCCCTCAGTGTTTACCCAATATCCCCCTCAGTGTTTACCCAATATCTCCCTCAGAGTTTACCCAATATCCCCCTCAGTGTTTACCCAATATCCCTCTCAGTGTTTGCCCAATATCCACCTTAGCGTTTACCCAATATCTCCCTCAGTGTTTACCCAATATCCCCCTCAGTGTTTACCCAATATCGCCCTCAGTGTTTACCTAATATCCGCCTCAGTATTTACCCAATATCTCCCTCAGTGTTTATTCAAAATCCCCCTCATTGTTACGGAATCTCTCCCTCAGTGTTTACCCAATGTCTCCCTCAGTGTTTACCCAATATCTCCCTCAGTGTTTATCCAATATCCACCTCAGTGTTGACTCAATATCCTCCTGAGTGTTTACCGAATAATTCCCTCAGTGTTTACCCAATATCCCCCTCAGTGTTTACCCAATATCTCCCTCAGAGTTTACCCAATATCCCCCTCAGTGTTTACCCAATATCCCTCTCAGTGTTTGCCCAATATCCACCTTAGCGTTTACCCAATATCTCCCTCAGTGTTTACCCAATATCTCCCTCAGTGTTTACCCAATATCGCCCTCAGTGTTTACCCAATATCTCCCTCAGTGTTTACCCAATATCCCCCTCAGCGTTTACCCAATATCTCCCTCAGTGTTTACCCAATATCCCCCTCAGTGTTTGCCCAATATCCTCCTTAGCGTTTACCCAATATCTCCCTCAGTGTTTACTCAATATCCTCCTGAGTGTTTACCGAATAATTCCCTCAGTGTTTACCCAATATCTCCCTCAGTGTTTACTCAAAATCCCCCTCATTGATACGGAATAATTCCCTCAGTGTTTACCCAATATCTCCCTCAGTGTTTACCCAATATCCTCCTCAGTGTTTATCCAATATCCTCCTCAGTGTTTTCCCAATATCTCCGTCAGCGTTTACCCAATATCTCCGTCAGTGTTTACCCAATATCTCCCTCAGTGTTTACCCAATATCCCCCTCAGTGTTTTCCCAATATCCCCCTTAGTGTTTTCCCAATATCCCCTTCAGTGTTTACCCAATATCCCCCTCAGTGTTTTCTCAATATCCCCTTCAGTTTTTATCCAATATCCCCCTCAGTGTTTTCCCAATATCCCCCTCAGTGTTTTCCCAATATCCCCCTTAGTGTTTTCCCAATATCCCCTTCAGTGTTTACCCAATATCCCCCTCAGTGTTTTCC
Organism: Pristiophorus japonicus; assembly: GCF_044704955.1. NCBI lineage: Eukaryota > Metazoa > Chordata > Chondrichthyes > Pristiophoridae > Pristiophorus > Pristiophorus japonicus. Next base: position 14,444,196 of record NC_091978.1, read on the forward strand.
CAATATCCCCTTCAGTTTTTATCCAATATCCCCCTCAGTGTTTTCCCAATATCCCCCTCAGTGTTTTCCCAATATCCCCTTCAGTTTTTACCCAATATCCCCCTTAGTGTTTTCCCAATATCCCCCTCAGTGTTTTCCCAATATCCCCTTCAGTTTTTACCCAATATCCCCCTTAGTGTTTGCACAATATCCCCCTCAGTGTTTTCCCAATATCCCCTTCAGTTTTTACCCAATATCCCCCTTAGTGTTTGCACAATATCTCCCTCAGTTTTTACCCAATATCCCCCTCAGTGATTACCCAATATCCCCCTCAGTGTTTTCCCAATATCCCCCTTTGTGTTTTCCCAATATCCCCTTCAGTTTTTATCCAATATCCCCCTCAGTGTTTACCCAATATCCCCCTCAGTGTTTTCCCAATATCCCCCTCAGTGTTTTCCCAATATCCCCCTTAGTGTTTTCCCAATATCCCCTTCAGTGTTTACCCAATATCCCCCTCAGTGTTTTCCCAATATCCCCTTCAGTTTTTATCCAATATCCCCCTCAGTGTTTTCCCAATATCCCCCTCAGTGTTTTCCCAATATCCCCCTCAGTGTTTTCCCAATATCCCCCTCAGTGTTTACCCAATATCCCCCTCAGTGTTTTCCCAATATCCCCCTCAGTGTTTTCCCAATATCCCCTTCAGTTTTTATCCAATATCCCCCTCAGTGTTTTCCCAATATCCCCTTCAGTTTTTATCCAATATCCCCCTCAGTGTTTTCCCAATATCCCCCTCAGTGTTTTCCCAATATCCCCCTCAGTGTTTTCCCAATATCCCCTTCAGTTTTTATCCAATATCCCCCTCAGTGTTTTCCCAATATCCCCCTCAGTGTTTATCCAATATCCCCCTCAGTGTTTTCCCAATATCCCCCTCAGTGTTTTCTCAATATCCCCCTCAGTGTTTACCCAATATCCCCCTCAGTGTTTTCCCAATATCCCCTTCAGTTTTTATCCAATATCCCCCTCAGTGTTTTCCCAATATCCCCCTCAGTGTTTTCCCAATATCCCCTTCAGTTTTTATCCAATATCCCCCTCAGTGTTTTCCCAATATCCCCCTCAGTGTTTATCCAATATCCCCCTCAGTGTTTATCCAATATCCCCCTCAGTGTTTACCCAATATCCCCCTCAGTGTTTACCCAATATCCCCTTCAGTTTTTATCCAATATCCCCCTCAGTGTTTATCCAATATCCCCCTCAGTGTTTTCCCTATATCCCCCTCAGTGTTTACCCAATATCCCCCTCAGTGTTTACCCAATATCCCCCTCAGTGTTTATCCAATATCCCCCTCAGTGTTTTCCCAATATCCCCCTCAGTGTTTTCCCAATATCCCCCTCAGTGTTTACCCAATATCCCCCTCAGTGTTTACCCAATATCCCCCTCAGTGTTTATCCAATATCCCCCTCAGTGTTTATCCAATATCCCCCTCAGTGTTTTCCCAATATCCCCCTCAGTGTTTACCCAATATCCCCCTCAGTTTTTATCCAATATCCCCCTCAGTGTTTATCCAATATCCCCCTCAGTGTTTTCCCAATATCCCCCTCAGTGTTTATCCAATATCCCCCTCAGTGTTTTCCCAATATCCCCCTCAGTGTTTACCCAATATCCCCTTCAGTGTTTTCCCAATATCCCCCTCAGTGTTTACCCAATATCCCCTTCAGTGTTTTCCCAATATCCCCTTCAGTTTTTATCCAATATCCCCCTCAGTGTTTACCCAATATCCCCCTCAGTGTTTATCCAATATCGCCAGGTCGTAGCCCCGCCCCCTGTGCTAGCCCCACCCCCTGCTCTAGCCCCTCCCCCTGTCTCTCACGCTGGTTTATACTGGTTGGAATGTTGAGTTCGGCGCGCGGCGGAAGCGGCCCGAGGCCGCGCTTCCTGGAGAGGGTAAAGGTTCAGAGAAGGGGGAGGGCGTGGCAGAGAGTAAGTCAGTGAGAGAGAGAGAGAGAGAGAGAGAGAAAGTGAAAGAAGGAGCGAAGGAGGGGGAGGAGAGAGAGAGAGAGAAAGAAAAGGTGAGGTGGGAGCGGGTCAGAGAGAGAGGTACTGGTTGTAAAGCGAGAGAGAAAGAAGGTGCAGAGAGAAAGATTGAGAGAAAGCAGAGAAAGAGAAGGGGCACTAAGTAGACAGGCACTGACTAGCGAGAGAGTGAGCAGGGTCAGAGTGCAGGCTCTGTGGGTATATACAGGGAAAGGGCAGTGTATGGTGGAGGCAGAGTCTGGTGCTATCGAGCACAGGGACTGTGAGTATTTGCAGAGCAGGACTTGGCAGTGAGCGTTGGGTATATACAGGGCAGTGAGCGTTGGGTATATACAGGGCAGTGAGCGTGGGGTATATACAGGGCAGTGAGCGTTGGGGTATATACAGGGCAGTGAGCGTTGGGTATATACAGGGCAGTGAACGTTGGGTATATACAGGGCAGTGAGTGTTGGGTATATACAGGGCAGTGAGCGTTGGGTATATACAGGGCAGTGAGCGTTGGGTATATACAGGGCAGTGAGCGTGGGGTATATACAGGGCAGTGAGCGTTGGGGTATATACAGGGCAGTGAGCGTTGGGTATATACAGGGCAGTGAACGTTGGGTATATACAGGGCAGTGAGTGTTGGGTATATACAGGGCAGTGAGTGTTGGGTATATACAGGGCAGTGAGCGTTGGGTATATACAGGGCAGTGAACGTGGGCTATATACAGGGCACTGAGCGTGGGGTATATACAGGGCACTGAGCGTGGGGTATATACAGGGCAGTGAGCATTGGGTATATACAGGGCAGTGAACGTGGGCTATATACAGGGCAGTGAGCATTGGGTATATACAGGGCAGTGAGTGTTGGGTATATACAGGGCAGTGAGTGTTGGGTATATACAGGGCAGTGAGCGTTGGGTATATACAGGGCAGTGAGCGTTGGGTATATACAGGGCAGTGAGCGTGGGGTATATACAGGGCAGTGAGCGTGGGGTATATACAGGGCAGTGAGCGTTGGGGTATATACAGGGCAGTGAGCGTTGGGTATATACAGGGCAGTGAACGTTGGGTATATACAGGGCAGTGAGTGTTGGGTATATACAGGGCAGTGAGTGTTGGGTATATACAGGGCAGTGAGCGTTGGGTATATACAGGGCAGTGAACGTGGGCTATATACAGGGCACTGAGCGTGGGGTATATACAGGGCACTGAGCGTGGGGTATATACAGGGCAGTGAGCATTGGGTATATACAGGGCAGTGAACGTGGGCTATATACAGGGCAGTGAGCATTGGGTATATACAGGGCAGTGAGTGTTGGGTATATACAGGGCAGTGAGTGTTGGGTATATACAGGGCAGTGAACGTGGGCTATATACAGGGCACTGAGCATGGGGTATATACAGGGCAGTGAGCGTGGGGTATATACAGGGCAGTGAGCGTGGGGTATATACAGGGCAGTGAACGTGGGCTATATACAGGGCAGTGAGTGTTGGGTATATACAGGGCAGTGAACGTGGGCCATATACAGGTCAGTGAGCTTGGGCTATATACAGGGCACTGAGCGTGGGCTATATACAGGGCACTGAGCGTGGGCTATATACAGGGCACTGAGCGTGGGCTATATACAGGGCAGTGAATGTGGGCTATATACAGGGCAGTGAGTGTGGGCTATATACAGGGCACTGAGCGTGGGCTATATACAGGGCACTGAGCGTGGGCTATATACAGGGCAGTGAACGTGGGCTATATACAGGGCACTGAGTGTGGGCTATATACAGGGCAGTGAGTGTGGGCTATATACAGGGCACTGAGTGTGGGCTATATACAGGGCACTGAGTGTGGGCTATATACAGGGCACTGAGTGTGGGCTATATACAGGGCAGTGAGCATTGGGTATATACAGGGCAGTGAACGTGGGCTATATACAGGGCAGTGAGCGTTGGGTATATACAGGGCAGTGAGTGTTGGGTATATACAGGGCAGTGAACGTGGGCTATATACAGGGCACTGAGCGTGGGCTATATACAGGGCACTGAGCGTGGGCTATATACAGGGCAGTGAGTGTGGGCTATATACAGGGCACTGAGTGTGGGCTATATACAGGGTGGTACTGGGCTCTGAGTGCATGTTCCCTGCTGGTGTACACAGCACTGGGGATCGCAGGCTGCTTGCTGCCTGCTCTGTGCACCGAGGGCTGTCCAGCCCGGCGGCCATCGATGTCGCCGCAGTGATAAAGTAGCAGGTTGTGGTAAATCGGCAAGGATGCCTGTGGCGGAAGCTGTGGCCAATGTGGCTCTGCGTGTCCCCAGCCTCATGGTGCTGGACCTGCTGTACAAGTGGGACGTCAGTCACTTCGCCGAACTGAACCAAGTCAGGAATGAGGAGGACATGCTTGTCAAATATCAGTACGTCTTGTGGAATTTGTACTTTCTGGGTAAGGATCTCCTGTCTAGTCACTCTCAGTTGTCGGAGCTGTGATAGGGAGGCATTATCACAGTCATGGGCATCGCTGGCAAGTCATAGGCATTGCTGTCAAGGCTGGCATTTATTGCCCATGCTAAGTTGCCCTTGAGAAGGTGTTGGTGGGGTATATACAGGGCTGGCCTGGGCAGTGAGTGTGGTGTATATACAGGGCAGCACTGAGTGCATGTTACCTACTGGTATACACACCACTGGGGATTGCATCAGTGTTCTCGCTCAGGCCAACATCCCCAGGATCGAAGCACTGACCACACTTGATCAGCTCCGCTGGGCGGGCCACATTGTCCGCATGCCCGACACGAGACGCCCAATGCAAGCGCTCTACTCGGAACTCCTACACGGCAAGCGAGCCCCAGGTGGGCAAAGGAATCACTTCAGAGACATCCTCAAAGCCTCCCTGATAAAATGCAGCATCTCCACCAACATCTGGGAGTCCCTGGCCAAAGACCATCCTAAGTGGAGGAAGTGCATCCGGGAGGGCGCTGAGCACCTTGAGTCTCGTAGCCGAGAGCATGCAGAAAACAAGCGCAGGCAGCGGAAGGAGCGTGCGGCAAACCAGACTCCCCCACCCACCCTTTCCTTCAACCACTGTCTGTCCCACCTGTGACAGAGACTGTAATTCCCGTATTGGACTGTTCAGTCACCTGAAAACTCACTTTTAGAGTGGAAGCAAGTCTTCCTCAATTTCTGTATGCTCTCTGAGACGAGACTGGACACGGACATGACCACTGGACGTCCCAAAGCGCTTTAAAGCCAATGAAGTACTCTTTGGCGTGTAGTCACTGTTGTAATGTGGGAAACACGGCAGCCAATTGGTGCACAGCAAGCTCCCACAAACAGCAATGTGATAATGACCAGATCATTTGTTTTTGTTTATGTTGATTGAGGGATAAATATTGGCCAGGACACCAGGGATAACTCCCCAGCTCTTTTTCGAAATAGTGCCATGGGATCTTTTACCTACACCTGAGGGAGCAGATGGGGCCTCAGTTTAACGGTTCATCCGAGAGATGGCACCTCCGGCAGTGTAGCACTCCCTCAGCACTGCGCTGGGAATGTCAGCCAGCCTGGATGTTTGTGCTCGCGTCTCTGGAGTGGGACTTGAACCCACAACCTTCCACCTCAGAGGCGAGAGAAAGCTTATCGGTTTTTAAAATCAAAGGGTTTTGACGTGAATGGGAAAGAAACAATGTGCTCTGGCTGGAGAGTCCATGACAAGGGATCATCAGTTTAAATTGTCACTAAGGGAATGAGGAGAGAAGTTGGGCTGAACTTCTTCACAGAGAAACTTGTTGGAGCACTACTGATCTGACTCGGCGTGGTTGAGGCAGAGACCAACGCATAGAATAAGGGAAAATGGGATAAATATTTGAGATCCAGGGCTATGGGGAGAGCACAGGGCAGTTGGATTAGTTTTGGATTGCTCTAGCAAGGAGACGATGGCATAGACATGATGGGCCGAATGGCCTCCTTGTGCTGAAATTTAAGACAACGTAGAATGGTACAGCACAGAAGGAGGCCATTCGGCCCATCGAGTCCACGTCGGCTCTTTCGAAGTGCAATCCAGTCAGTCCCACTCCCCTTCTCTTGCCCCAATTTTTTTCTCCTGCAAGTATTTATCCAGTTCCCTTCTGAAGGCTACTCATCATAGGCCATCCCTCGAAATCGAGGAAGACTTCATTTGAAGGATGGAAGATGCCCGTGCGTGAGTTCTTTTAATGCAGGGTGGCCGTTGTACACGGCCACCGGCAGAGCAAGGTCTTGGTCCAGGGGCAAGGGGGGTCCCAGACGACTGGAGACCAGGCTCTGCTGTGTGAGCCTAGTTGCCTAAGGCGAGATGCGGTGAGATGGTGAGCGATCCGAGGCCTGGCTGAGGGCAGGCATTGGGAAGGTCCATTTTGTGGAAGGAGGAGAGGTCAGAGTGAACACAGCCATTATTGAAGGCTACTATTGAATCTGTATCCACCGCCCTCTCCAACAGTGCGTTCCAAACCCTAACCACTCCTTGTGTAAAAACGTTTTACCTCGTGTCGCCTCTGGTTCTTTTGCCAATCTTAAGAAATAGGAGCAGGAGTCGGCCATTCGGCCCCTCGAGCCTGCTCCGCCATTCAATAAGATCATGGCTGATCTGATCACGGACTCAGCTCCACTTCCCCACCCGCTCCCCATAACCCTTTACTCCCTTATCGCTCAAAAATCTGTCTATCTCCGCCTTAAATATATTCAATGACCCAGCCTCCACAGCTCTGCACAGTCTTAAATCTGTGCCCTCCTGGTTATCGATGCTTCAACGGTTGGAAACCGTTTCGCTTTATTGACCCCGTCTGCAACGGCTCTTAACTGTGAGCCTCGGTACCAGAGCGAGCGCTAACCTTTACCCACTGAACCATCTGCTGAGGGGTTTTTTTTACACCCTGATTTTTATGTTTACAAGGAATTGAGGAAGACAAGTGGGTTCCTATTTCTCTGCTGAGCTATGCTGTGGTTCTGGTTTGCAGGCCACCTGTTGAGCGTGCTGGTTCTTGTGATGCCCCTCCAGCTCCTGGTGAAGCTCTACCTGTACCTGCTGACTGCCTCGCTGCTCTACGTGGGACACCAGATCTGCAGGTGAGTGTCGGACAGAAGCCAAACAAACGCACCTCGGTCTTTTATTCCCCCAGCACCTCCAACATTCCTGTGTTTGAGCTTTTTGAATTTCAGCTGAAGAATGCGGTGTTCCTTTAAGAACATAAGAAATAGGAGCAGGAGTCGGCCACCTGGCCCCTCGAGCCTGCTCCGCCATTCAAAAAGATCAAGTCCCAAGACTACTCCAACCTCTGTCGTTGAGCTGCAGTACGCGGACGACGCTTACGTCTGTGCACACACAGAGGCTGAACTTCAGGACATAGTCGACGTATTTACCGAGGCGTATGAAAGCATAGGCCTCCAGTAAGACAAAGGTCTTCCACCAGCCTGTCCTCGCCACTCAGCACTGATCACACCACCCTCCCCAGACATCAAGATCCACGCCACAGCCCTGGTCAACATGGACCACTTCCCTTATCTCAGGAGTCTCCTATCAACAAGAGCAGGCATTGACGACGAGATCCAACACCGCCTCCAGTGCGCCAGTGCAGCCTTCGGCCACCTGAGGAAAAGAGTGTTTGAAGACCAGGCCCTCAAATCTGCCACCAAGCTCATAGTCTACAGGGCCATAGTAATACCTGTCCTCCTGTATGGCTCAGAGACGTGGACCATGTACAGTAGACACCTCAAGTTGCTGGAGAAATACCACCAGCCATGCCTCCGCAAGATCCTACAAATCCCCTGGGAGGGCAGATGCACCAACATTAGCGTCCTCGTCCAGTCCAACATCCCCAGCATTGAAGCACTGAAGCACTGACCACACTCGATCAGCTCCGCTGGGCAGGCCACATTGTCCACATGCCAGACACAAGACTCCCAAAGCAAGCGCTCTACTCTGGACTCGTCCACGGCAAATAAGCCAAAGGTGGGCAGCGGAAATGTTTCAAGGACGCCCTGAAAGCTTCCCTGATAAAGGGCGACATCCCCACTGACACCTGGGAGTCCCTGGCCATAGACTGCCCTAAGTGGAGGAAGTGCATCCGGGAGGGTGCTGAGCACCTTGAGTATCGTCACCGAGAGCATGCAGAAATCAAGCACAGGCATCGGAAGGAGCATGCGGCAAAATAGGCTCCCCACCCACCCTTTCCTTCAATTACTGTCTGTCCCACCTGTGACTGAGACTGTAGTTCTTGTATTGGACTGTTCAGCCACCTAAGAACTCATGCTAAGAGTGGAAGCAAGTCTTCCTCGATTCTGAGGGACTGCCTATGATGATGGCTGATCTGATCATGGACTCCGCTCCACTTCCCTGCCTGCTCCCGCTAACCCTTTATTCCTTTATCGCTCAAAAATCTGTCCATCTCCGCCTTAAATATATTCAATGACCCAGCCTCCACAGCTCTCTCGGGCAGAGAATTCCACAGATTTACGCCCTTCTGAGAGAAGAAATTCCTCCTCATCTCAGTTTTAAATGGGCGGCCCCTTATTCTAAGATCGTGTCCTCTAGTTCCAGTCTCCCCTAACAGCGGAAACATCCTCTCTGCATCCACCTTGTCAAGCCCCCTCATAATCTTATACATTTTGATATGATCACCTCTCATTCTTCTGAATTCCAATGAGTAGAAGCCCAACCTGCTCAACCTTTCCTCATAAGTCAACCCACACATCTCCGGAATCAACCTCGTGAACCTTCTCTGAACTGCCTCCAAAGCAAGTATATCCTTTCGTAAATATGGAAACCAAAACTGCACGCAGTATTCCAGGTGTGGCCTCACCAATAACCTGTATAACTGTAGCAAGACTTCCCTGCTTTTATACTCCATCCCCTTTGCAATAAAGGCCAAGATTCCATTGATTAGCCTTCCTGATCACTTGCTGTACCTGCATACTACGTTAATAAATGCAGGTTGTTTGGGGGTGTTGGGGATTGTGGGATGGGGTTTAAGGATAGCATGACCATACATGAACTCACGCCCTTGCGTGATTTGTTACCTCCAGAACTTAGGTATTGCATCATGGTGCTGTCTCCATGTCCAGTGTTTTGTCCCAGTTAGTGGTGAGGTTTGATGGAGAATATAAGAGAACATAAGAACATAAGAATTAGGAACAGGAGTAGGCCATCTAGCCCCTCGAACCTGCTCCGCCATTCAACAAGATCATGGCTGATTTGGCTGTGGACTCAGCTCCACTTACCCGCCCGCTCCCCATAACCCTTAATTCCCTTATTGGTTAAAAATCTATCTATCTGTGATTTGAATACATTCAATGAGCTAGCCTCAACTGCTTCCTTGGGCAGAGAATTCCACAGATTCACAACCCTCTGGGAGAAGAAATTCCTTCTCAACTCGGTTTTAAATTGGCTCCCCTGTATTTTGAGGCTGTGCCCCCGAGTTCTAGTCTCCCCGACCAGTGGAAACAACCTCTTTGCCTCGAGTCTCTCGCTTTCATTATTTTAAATGTTTCTATAAGATCGCCCCTCATCCTTCTGAACTCCAACCAGTAAAGACCCAGTCTACTCAATCTGTCATCATAAGGTAACCCCCTCATCTCCGGAATCAGCCTAGTGAATCATCTCTGTACCCCCTCCAAAGCTAGTATATCCTTCCTGAAGGAAGGTGACCAAAACTGCACGCAGTACTCCAGGAGCAGCCTCACCAATACCCTGTACAATTGCAGAAGGACCTCCCTGCTTTTGTACTCCATCCCTCTCGCAATGAAGGCCAACATTCCATTCGCATTCCTGATTACCTGCTGCACCTGCAAACTAACTTTTTGGTATTCATGCACAAGGACCCCCAGGTCCCTCTGCACTGCATCATGTTGTAATTTCTCCCCATTCAAATAATATTCCCTTTTACTTTTTTTTCCCCAAGGTGGATGACCTCACACTTTCCGACATTGTATTCCATCTGCCAAACCTTAGCCCATTTGCTTAACCTATCTAAATCTCTTTGCAGCCTCTCTGTGTCCTCTACACAACCCGCTTTCCCACTAATCTTTGTGTCATCTGCAAATTTTGTTACACTACACTCTGTCCCCTCTTCCAGGTCATTTATGTATATTGTAAACAGTTGTGGTCCCAGCACCGATCCCTGTGGCACACCACTAACCACCGATTTCCAACCCGAAAAGGACCCATTTATCCCAACTATCTGCTTTCTGTTAGCCAGCCAATTCTCTATTTATGCTAATACATTTCCTTGACTCCGCGTACCTTTATCTTCTGCAGTAACCTTTTGTGTGGCACTTTATCGAATGCCTTTTGAAAATCTAAATACACCACATCCATCAGTACACCTCTATCCACCATGCTAGTTATATCCTCAAAGATTCCAGTCAATTAGTTAAACATGATTTCCCCTTCATGAATCCATGCTGCGCCTGCTTGATTGCACTATTCCTATCTAGATGTCCCGCTATTTCTTCCTTAATGATAGTTTCAAGCATTTTCCCCATTACAGATGTTAAACTAACCGGCCTATAGTTACCTGCCTTTTGTCTGCCCCCTTTTTTAAACAGAGGCGTTACATTAGCTGTTTTCCAATCCGCTGGTACCTCCCCAGAGTCCAGAGAATTTTGGTAGATTACAACGAATGCATCTGCTATAACTTCCGCCATCTCTTTTAATACCCTGGGATGCATTTCATCAGGACCAGTGGACTTGTCTACCTTGAGTCCCATTAGCCTGTCCATTACTAACCCCCTAGTGATAGTGATTGTCTCAAGGTCCTCCCTTCCCACATTCCTGTGACCAGCAATTTTTGGCATGGTTTTTGTGTCTTCCACTGTGAAGACCGAAGCAAAATAATTGTTTAAGGTCTCAGCCATTTCCACATTTTCCATTATTAAATCCCCCTTCTCATCTTCTAAGGGACCAACATTTACTTTAGTCACTCTTTTCCGTTTTATATATCTGTAAAAGCTTTTACTATCCGTTTTTATGTTTTGCGCAAGTTTACCTTCGTAATCGATCTTTCCTTTCTTTATTGCTTTCTTAGTTACTCTTTGCTGTCGCTTAAAATTTTCCCAATCCTCTCGTTTCCCACTAACCTTGGCCACCTTATACGCATTGATTTTTAATTTGATACTCTCCTTTATTTCCTTGGTTATCCACGGCTGGTTATCCCTTCTCTTACCGCCCTTCTTTTTCACTGAAATATATTTTTGTTGAGCACTATGAAAGAGCTCCTTAAAAGTCCTCCACTGTTCCTCAATTGTGCCACCGTTTAGTCTGTGTTCCCAGTCTACTTTTGCCAACTCTGCCCTCATCCCACTGTAGTCCCCTTTGTTTAAGCATAGTACGCTCGCTTGAGACACTACTTCCTCACCCTCAATCTGTATTACAAATTCAACCATACTGCGATCACTCATTCCGAGAGGATCTTTTACTCGGAGATCGTTTATTATTCCTGTCTCATTACACTGGACCAGATCTAAGATAGCTTGCTCCCTTGTAGGTTCTGTAATATACTGTTCTGAGAAACAATCCCGTATGCATTCTATGAATTCCTCCTCCAGGCTACCCCGTGCGATTTGATTTGACCAATCGAGATGCAAGTTAAAATCCCCTATGATTACTGCTGTTCTTTTTTCACATGCCTCCATTATTCCCTTGATTATTACCCGGCCCACCGTGAAGTTATTATTTGGGGGTCTATAAACTACTCCCACCAGTGACTTTTTTCCCTTATTATCTCTAATCTCCACCCACAATGATTCAACATTTTGTTCATTGGAGCCAATATCGTCTCTCACAACTGCCCTGATATCATCCTTTATTAACAGAGCTACTCCACCTCCTTTCCCTTCTTGTCTATCTTTCCGAATCATCTGATACCCCTGTATGTTTAATTCCCAGTCTTGGCCACCCTACAACCATGTTTCTGTAATGGCCACCAAATCATACCCATTTGTAATGATTTGTGCCGTCACCTTATTTACTTTATTTCGAATGCTGCGTGCGTTTAGGTAGAGTGTTTTAATACTGGTTTTTAAACCATGATTTTTAGTTTTTACCCCTCCTGCAGCCCCTTTATATTCAGTGGCCCTTTTTGTTTTTTGCCTTGGGTTTCTCTGCCCTCCACTTTTACTCATCTCCTTTCTGTCTTTTGCTTTTGTCTCCTTTTTGTTTCCCTCTGTCTCCCTGCATTGGTTCCCATCCACATGCCATATTAGTTTAACTCCTCCCCAACAGCACTAGCAAACACTCCCCCTTGGACATTGGTTCCGGTCCTGCCCAGGTGCAGACCGTCTGGTTTGTACTGGTCCCACCTCCCCCAGAACCGGTTCCAATGCCCCAGGAATTTGAATCCCTCCCTACTGCACCACTGCTCAAGCCACGTATTCATCTGAGCTATCCTGTGATTTCTACTCTGACTAGCACGTGGCACTGGTAGCAATCCCGTGATTACTACTTTTGAGGTCCTACGTTTTAATTTAGCCCCTAGCTCCTTAAAATCGTCTCGAAGGACCTCATTCCTTTTTTTTTAAACCGATATCGTTGGTACCAATGTGCACCACGACAACTGGCTGTTCATCCTCCCTTTTCAGAATGTCCTGCACCCGCTCCGAGACATCCTTGACCCTTGCACCAGGGAGGCAACATACCATCCTGGAGTCTCGGTTGCGGCCACAGAAATGCCAATCTATTCCCCTTACAATCGAATCCCCTATCACTATCGCTCACCCGCTCTTTTTCCTGCCCTCCTGAGCAGCAGAGCCACACACGGTGCCATGAACTTGGCTGCTGCTGCCCTCCCCTGATGAGTCATCCGCTCAACAGTACCCAAAGCGATGTATCTGTTTTGCAGGGGAATGACCGCAGGGGACCCCTGCACTACCTTCCTTGCACTACTCTTCCTGCTGGTCTTCCATTCCCTAGCTGGCTGTGGACACTTCACCTGCGGTAAGACCAACTCGCTACACGTGCTACTCACGTCATTCTCAGCATCGTGGATGCTCCAGAGTGAATGCACCCTCAGCTCCAATTCCGCAACGCAGTCTGTCAGGAGCTGGAGGCGGATACACTTCCTGCACACGTCGTCGTCAGGGACACCGGAAGTGTCCCTGAGTTCCCACATGGTACAGGAGGAGCATATCACGTGACTGAGCTCTCCTGCCATGACTTAACCCTCAGATACACTTAAATTGGCAACAACAATGCTAAAGTTTACTCATTGTTATAGAAGAGAAAAAAGAAAAACTACTCACCAATCACTTACCCCCTTGACTGTGATGTCACCTTTCTGTTTCTTTCTACTTTTTTGCCTTCTCCCTGTAGCTGCACAAGCTCTGCCTTTATAGGCCTCTCGCCAACCCCCTCATCTCCGGAATCCGCCTAGTGAATCGTCTCCGTATCCCCTCCAAAGCTAGTAAATCCTTCCTTAAGTAAGGTGACCAAAACTGCACGCAGTACTCCAGATACGGCCTCACCAATACCCTGTACATTTGCAGCAAGACCTCCCTGCTTTTGTACTCCATCCCTCTCGCAATGAAGGCCAACATTCCATTCGCCTTCCTGATTACCTGCAAACTAACTTTTTGGGATTCATGCACAAGGACCCCCAGGTCCCTCTGCACCGCAGCATGTTGTAATTTCTCCCCATTCAAATAATATTCCCTTTTACTGTTTTTTTTCCCCAAGGTGGATGACCTCACACTTTCCGACATTGTATTCCATCTGCCAAACCTTAGCCCATTCGCTTAACCTATCCAAATCTCTTTGCAGCCTCTCTGTGTCCTCTACACAACCCGCTTTCCCACTAATCTTTGTGTCATCTGCAAATTTGTTACACTACACTCTGTCCCCTCTTCCAGGTCATCTATGTCGATGACTTGGAAGTGGAGTCGGTTCCGTTCTCTTGAAATGAGGGAAGAGAGTTTGCATTAATGTAGTGCCTTCTGGCATAAAAGTTACATATTAATACAGTGCAGAAACAGGCCATTCAGCCCCCCAGGTCCGTGCTGGATTTTATGCTCCACACGAGCCCTCCTCCCACCCCTCTTCATCTCACCCCATCATTTTATGCAGCTAGTTCGAGTGTGGAACTCTCTACCACAAGAAGTGGTTGAGGTGCACAGCATAGCTGTATTTAAGGCTAAGGCAGAAAAGCACATGAGGAAGAAAGGGATAGAAGGATGTGCTAATGGGGTGAGAGCAGGCCAGTGTGGAGCATAAAACACCGACATGGATCATTTGGGCCGAATGTGCTGTAAGTTTGACGTACTACATCACTTGGAAGCTGTGCACTTTTTTTTTTAATTGGCCCGTAAATTGTGGCCTCGCTGGGTCAGTATGAGGTGTGCACACCCCCGAAGAGGCCTCCTGAATGCCGGTTCGCGATGCATCGCGATCTTTTGACAGATCGCACGCATCCCGGGGAGAAGGGCCTTCGCGGGCAGAGATTTGGGATACTTGGCCAACTCTTACCCAGCGAATGTCCTTCAAACTCTTACGCCTGGTGAAAGCAAGCGTATAGCCTACCTTTACCCGCGTAAGAGATTTAAAACATAGAAACAATAAATGTTACTTTTTTTTAATATTACAAACCCGGTCAATGAAGGTAAGGTTATTTTTAACACTATTGAAACATTAAAAAAAAATTTCAAAAATATATATTTTTTTCTCAAACATTTAATTTAATGCAATTTCCATTCATTTAAAAAAAGTGAAGTGTTTATTTATGTTGGTGTTTTATCTTTAGGGGTATTGTCATTGACAGTAGCGGAGCTCGGAGCTTCCATTACTATGAATGAGAATGCTACATTGTGATTGGTGGCCCAGGCCCACGTGATCCCAGGATGCGCTTGCGTTCCTGGAATACATGGGCCTCTGCGCTGCGCTGGGCTGTGCATCTAGGCCTCGGACCCCGTCTACGTTCCTCTGGGACCATCAGGCACTTTCGTAAAAATAATTTGGGCCGGAGGCATCCGCCTGCGAGAAGCCTCCGACTGCAATTTTCGGGCCAATGTTTGTTCCTGGGATGTGGGCGTCGCTGGCAAGGCCGGCATTTATTGCCCATCCCTAATTGCCCCTTGAGAAGGTGGTGGTGAGCCGCCGCCTTGAACCGCTGCAGTCCGTATGGTGAAGGTATTCCCACAGTGCTGTTAGGGAGGGAGTTCCAGGATTGTGACCCAGCCACGATGAAGGAACGGCCGAATATATTTCCAAGTCAGGATGGTGTGTGACTTGTATCTTGTAGATGATACACACTGCAGCCACGGTGCGCCATTGGTGGAGGGAGTGAATGTTTAAGGTGGTGGATGGGGTGACATTCAGGCGGGCTGCTTTGTCCTGGATGGTGTCGAGCTTCTTGAGTGTTGATGGACCTGCACTCATCCAGGCAAGTGGAGAGTATTCCATCACACTCCTGACTTGTGCCTTGTAGATGGTGGAAAGGCTTTGGGGAGTCAGGAGGTGAGACACTTGTCGCAGAATACCCAGCCTCTGACCTCTTGTTACCACAGTATTTATGTGGCTGGTACAGTTAATAACTTTAATAATAGAATTCGCGGAATGGGATTGATGTTGTGGATTCCTGGTTGGCTAATCATCTTCCGTTTTGCTCTCTTCAAAGGAGGTATGTTCTGCGGGAGCTGGAATCGGGGTATGACGGGGTTGTGTACATGGACCTCGCAGCACTCCAGCGCTTTGCCAGTACGCTCGCAGGTAGGGCAATCTTTAACACACCACCTGTGGCAAATGGGATTGGGTGTTCGTGGTTAACCAAACAACCACCCGATCGTGGAACCTTACAGCACAGAAGGAGCCCATTCTGTGCATCATGCCTGTGCCAGTTCATTGACCGAGGGACCAATTAGTCCCACTCCCCATCTCTTCTGATGCTGCAGGGTGTGACTGCTTTCCTCACACTGCTAGCTCTCCAGTGCTGACCTCTGACCGACCTTGATTGTCAGAAGGGACATTCATCCGGTTTTGATGTCTGTCACTCTGTGAATCCCAGGGAACCGAACCCTCCGATCTCTGCGTTCCTCCAACTCTGGCCTCTTGTGCGCCCTCCCATTCCTTTCGTCCAACCATTGTCGGCCGTCCCTTCAGCTGTCCGGGCCCCAAGCTCTGGAATTCCCTCGCTCAACTGCTCCACTTCTCTCCTCCTTTTTAAGAATCCTAGAAATTTACAGTGCAGAAGGAGGCCATTCGGCCCATCGTGTCTGCACTGGATGACAAAGAGCTATCCAGCCAAATCCCACTTTCCAGCTCTTGGTCCGTAGTCCTGTAGGTTACGGCACTTCAAGTGCACATCTACGTACTTTTTAAATACAATGAGGGTTTCTGCCTCTGCCACCCTTTAATAGGAACATAGAAAATAGGTGCAGGAGTAGGCCATTCGGCCCTTCGAGCATGCACCATCATTCAATATGATCATGGCTGATCATGCAACTTCAGTACCCCATTCCTGCTTTCTCTCCATACCCCCTGATCCCTTTAGCCTTAAGGGCCACATCTAACTCCCTTTTGAATATATCTAACGAACTGGCCTCAACAACTTTCTGTGGTAGAGAATTCCACAGGTTCACAATTCTCTGAGTGAAGAAGTTTCTCCTCATCTCGGTCCTAAATGGCTTACCCCTTATCCTTAGACTGTGTCCCCTGGTTCTGGACTTTCCCAACATCGAGAACATTCTTTCTATATCTAACCTGTCTAATTCTGTCAGAATTTTATATGCTTCTATAAGATCCACTCTCATTCTTCTAAATTCCAGTGAATATAAGCCTAGTCGATCCAGTCTTTCTTCATATGTCAGTCCTGCCATCCCGGAAATCAGTCTGGTGAACCTTCGCTGCACTTCCTCAATAGCAAAGAATGTCCTTCCTCAGATTAGGAGACCAAAACTACACACAATACTCAAGGTGTGGTCTCACCAAGACCCTGTACAACTGCAGCAAGACCTCTCTGCTCCTTTACTCAAATCCTCTCGCTGTGAAAGCCAACATGCCATTTGCATTCTTAACTGCCTGCTGTACCTGTATGCCTACTTTCAATGACTGATGGACCATGACACCCAGGTTTCGTTGCACCTCCCCTTTTACTAATCTTTCACCATTCAGATAATCTGCCTTCCTGTTTTTGCCACCAAAGTGGATAACCTCACACTTATCCACATTATACTGCATTTGCCATTCATTTGCCCACTCACCTAACCTGTCCAAGTCGCTCTGCAGCCTCTTAGCATCCTCCTCACAGCTCACACTGCCACCCAGCTTAATGTCATCTGCAAACTTGAAGATATTACGTTCAATTCCTTTGTCTAAGTCATTAATATATATTGTAAAGAGTTGGGGTCCCATCACTGAACCTTGCGGTACCCCACTAGTCACTGCCTGCCATTCTGAAAAGGACCCGTTTATTCCTACTCTTTGCTTCCTGTCTGCCAACCAGTTCTCTATCCACGTTAATACATTACCCCCGATACCATGTGCTTTAATTTTGCACACCAATCTCTTGTGTGGGTCCTTGTCAAAAGCCTTTGGAAAGTCCAAATGCACCACATCCACTGGTTCTCCCTTGTCCACTCTACCAGTTACATCCTCAAAAAATTATAGAAGATTTGTCAAACATGATTTCCCTTTCATAAATCCATGCTGACTTGGACCGATCCGGTCACTGCTTTCCAAATGCGCTGCTATTTCATCTTTAATAATTGATTCCAACATTTTCCCCACTACTGATGTCAGGCTAACCGGTCTATAATTACCTGTTTTCTCTCTCCCTCCTTTTTTAAAAAGTGGTGTTACATTAGCTACCCTCCAGTCCATAGGAACTGATCCAGAGTCCATGGAATGTTCGGCAGAATCATCGAAATTTCGGCGCTTCTTAAAGCCTACTTCGTTGACCAATTCTGTCCGAAGATCTCTTCATATGATTCGGTGTCAAATTTTTCTCTCACATCGCTCCTGTGAATAGCCTTGGGATGCTTTACTACATCAAAGGTGCTATATAAATGCAAGTTGTCTTAGAACCCTTTCCAAATGTCAACTTCAAGCACCCCCAGTTCAGGTACAGCTCGGGGTTCGATGTTGTAACAACGGGGGAGGGAGTGGGGGGGCACGGAGGGGTGTCTTTAGATACCTTTCCTTGTCCGTTTGCTGAGGCTTCCTATGAACTGAAGTGAGAGCTCGCGCGCACGGCATTGTGGGGTAGCGAACCCGGGGTGAACCGTTTTACCCAGAGGATGTGCTCTCGAAATAATCACCACGCGGGCTCCTCATCTCCCCACCCGGCAGGCTGCGGGGCTGAATTGGCCCCCTCCTTAAGGTCCGTTACCTCTAAGAGGTGGCAATGGAGCAAAGAGGCCTCACCAAGCGGGGGCAGATGGATGGGCTAATCTGTCCCAAATTGTCCCCGGGCCAGGAGCGGCGGTAACGGGTTTCTGCGCCGCCCGTGGTTCCGCCCCGCCGTCACGCGCCCACCCCACGCCATGCAGCAGCGACCCCCCCACACCCCCCCCCCCCCCCCCCCCCCCACGGGAAATTGCCCTGCTGGAACGGATTGGCTGCTGGTCGGTGCCCCTGACGGCTTTCCCCTGGCGGGAAGCTGTGTGTGGCCGCGCGGCACGTCCGCCCTTAAAAGGGAGGGTGCGCTGCCGTGGTCGCCATCTTATTTTAATTGTCGGCCTGGCCACGGGTTCGGTCAGGCCGCCAATAGGCACCCCCTCTTGCCCCGGCCGAAACCCACCCCTGGTGGCCCAGTGGACCTAACTATACCCCCTGCAGCGGCCCTCCCCTTTAACCTGAAGTGGAGGGACGTTGTGACATCATCAGCGCGCCGCTGATGACCCAGAGCGATGGCCGCCCCGCTCCAGCGGCACCTCCGTCCCTCAACGTCGCCCTGACCTGGAAATAAACATAGAAACATAGAAAATAGGTGCAGGAGTAGGCCATTCGGCCCTTCGAGCCTGCACCACCATTCAATGAGTTCATGGCTGAACATGTAACTTCAGTACCCCATTCCTGCTTTCTCACCATACCCCTTGATTCCCCTAGTAGTAAGAACTTCATCTAACTCCTTTTTGAATATATTTAGTGAATTGGCCTCAACAACTTTCTGTGGTACAGAATTCCACAGGTTCACCACTCTCTGGGAGGTGAATATCGGTCCAATCTCTGCCTCGTGGATTGGGGCGCAGACAGACCGAAGGAATGGGTGAGTGCCCTTACTTTCTGGTCGGGGGGGCAATTTCTGACCCCTACATGTCTTGCGCTACAAACTGTGAACCGGATTTATTAAGAAGTGCAATTGAATCATAGAATCATTTACAGCACGGAAGGAGGCCATTTCGGCCTATCGTGTCTGCACCGGCCGACCAAGAGCTGTCCAGCCCAATCCCACTTTCCAGCTCTTGGTCCGTAGCCCTGTAGGTTACTTAGAAACATAGAAAATAGGTGCAGGAGTAGGCCCTTCGAGCCTGCACCACCATTCAATGAGTTCATGGCTGATCATGCAACTTCAGTACCCCTTTCCTGCTTTCTCTCCATATCCCTTTAGCCGTAAGGGCCACATCTAACTCCCTTTTGAGCACTTCAAGTGCACATCCAAGTACTTTTTAAATGTGGTGAGGATTTCTGCCTCTACCACCCTTTCAGGCAGTGAGTTCCAGACCCCCACCACCCTCTGGGTGAAAAAACTTCTCCTCAAATCCCCTCTAAACCTACGAATTACTTCAAATCTATGCCCCCGATTGTTGACCCCTCTGCCAAGGGAAATGGGTCCTTCCTATCCACTCTATCTCGACCCCTCATAATTTTATACACCTCAATAAAGTCTCCCCTCAGCTTCCTCTGTTCTGAAGACAACAACCCCAGCCTATCCAATCTTTCCTCGTAGCTAAAATTCTCCAGTCAAGGCAACATCCTCGTAAATCTCCTCTGTACCTTCTCTCGTGCAATCACAAACTTCCTGTAATGTGGTGACCAGAATTGCACACACTACTCTATTTATGGCCTAACTAGTGTTTTGTACAGTTCGAGCATAACCTCCCTGCTCTTATATTCTATGCCTCATCTAATAAAGGCAAGTATTCTGTATGTCTTCTTCACCACCTAATCTACCTGGCCTGCTGCCTTCACGGATCTGTGGACACTGGACCTAAGCAAAAAGAAAGAAAGACTGACTTGCATTGATATCGCGTCTTTCACGACCACTGGACATCTCAAAGCGCTTTACAGCCAATGAAATACTTTGAGTGTAGTCACTGTTGTAATGTGGGAAACGCGGCAGCCAAATTTCACACAGAAAGCTCCCACAAACAGCAATGTGATAACGACCAGATAATCTGTTTTTGTTACGTTGGTTGAGGGATAAATATTGGCCAGGACACCGGGGATAACTCCCCTGCTCTTCTTCGAAATAGTGCCATGGGATCTTTTACATTCACCTGAGAGCAGACGGGGCCCCTTTTAGACAGCACCTCCGACAGTGCAGCACTCCCTCAGCACTGAATGAGTGTTGGCCCAGATTTCTGTGCTCAGGTCCCTGTAGTAGGACTCTAACCCACAACCTTCTGACTCAGAAACAAGAGTGCTACCCACTGAGCCACAGTTAAGCGAGAGTAAGTTTAGCAGATTGCACTTAGTTACTGAACTTTACTCGACTCAGCGGGGTTAATTTGAGTTTGGGCGATAAATCGGGTGACGTCGACTCAGTCACCCGTTAGAACATCTCTCTCCCATTTTCATTTTCATTGACTTCACCCAGAGTCACAATTACCCCGAGTCAACGCTCCCTATAATCTGCGGGGGCTGCGCAGTTCTCGGCTTTTGCAACGTTAAGTTTCGCGCAAGTGAGAATGGGCTGCACCGCCCCTTAAAGGGGCAACGCATTCAAAAAAACAAGGCAACTTTTCCCCCAGTGTAATAATCATCATAGGCAGTCCCTCAAAATCGAGGGAGACTTGCTTCCACTCTTAAAATGAGTTCTTAGGTGGCTGAACAGTCCAATATGAGAACCGCAGTCCCTGTCACAGGTGGGACAGATAGTCATTGAGAGAAAGGGGTGGGTGGGACTGGTTTGCAAAATGAAATGCTCAGCAGGTCAGGCAGCATCTGCGGCGAGAGAGAGAGAGAGAGAGAGAGAGAGAGTTGACGTTTCAGGTCTGTGACCTTTCATCAGAACTCGAGTCATTGACCTGAAACGTTAACTCTGTTTCTCTCTCTGCAGATGCTGCCGTAACCTGCTGAGTATTTCCAGCATTTTCTGTTCCTATTTCAGATTTCCAGCATCTGTCGTATTTTGCTATTGGCCCCCCCCATAGCCCTGTTTTAAAATAATAAAAGTCCCGGGCACTTTCTGTCATATTTATTTTGGTCCCACCTCTCTGATGTGAAGTTTCTCAGTGAAATTGAACAGTCACCCAGTTTTCCCCTCAGTGTTATTGAAGACCGGTCCATTCATGTCCGTACTTTGGCTGCTGCTCCGGACACGAGCCATTCAATCCTTCTCTGCTTTTCCCCTTCTTTTGTTCTCTCTATCCCTCCCTGACCACTCTCTCCTATCATCGTGCCTCCTTTCATCTCACCTCTCTCGGACACATTGCCCTCCCAATTCCCTACCCCAATCCTTCCTTACTCTTTGACCTTCCTACTCTCCTGCCGCCATCCCAGGCTCGACTCATAAGAACATAACATAAGAACATAAGAACA
The DNA here is from genome assembly GCF_044704955.1 of Pristiophorus japonicus. NCBI lineage: Eukaryota > Metazoa > Chordata > Chondrichthyes > Pristiophoridae > Pristiophorus > Pristiophorus japonicus. The sequence continues at coordinate 14,465,897 of NC_091978.1, forward strand.
TGGAACAGGAGTAGGCCATCTAGCCCCTCGAGCCTGCTCCGCCATTCAACAAGATCATGGCTGATCTGGCCATGGACTCCGCTCCACTTACCCGCCCGCTCCCTGTAACCCTTAATTCCCTTATTGGTTAAAAATCTATCTATCTGTGATTTGAATACATTCAATGAGCTAGCCTCAGCTGCTTCCTTGGGCAGAGAATTCCACAGATTCACAACCCTCTTGGAGAAGAAATTCCTTCTCAACTCGGTTTTAAATTGGCTCCCCCGTATTTTGAGGCTGTGCCCCCTAGTTCTAGTCTCCCCGACCAGTGGAAACAACCTCTCTGCCTCTATCTTGTCTATCCCTTTCATGATTTTAAATGTTTCTATAAGATCACCCCTCATCCTTCTGAACTCCAACGAGTAAAAACCCAGTCTACTCAATCTATCATCATAAGGTAACCCCCTCATCTCCGGAATCAGCCGAGTGAATCGTCCCTGTACCCCCTCCAAAGCTAGTATATCCTTAAGTAAGGTGACCAAAACTGCACGCAGTACTCCAGGTGCGGCCTCACCAATACCCTGTACATTTGCAGCAGGACCTCCCTGCTTTTGTACTCCATCCCTCCTAGATAAGCCCACAGCTTCCCTCTGTGCCTCTCTTGGCATCCTACGAAGGGCCCAATGAGGCTCTCGTCGCTCCTCACGAGCAGCAACCCCAACTGTCCCGTCCTACTCTCTTACTGACCTTCCCGCCCAGCTCACCTGTGGGGGCTAATGTCGCCAATCTCCTCCCCGCCCCTCCCGCACCAAGCGCTGACCCTGTGGATGCTGGCAGTGGGGCAGCCATCACCGACCCTCTCCGCATCTCGCTCCAGAACGTCTGTGTGTTTGCGAACAAGGCCCTCGCCATCAATGAGTTTATCGTGGACGCTGGCATTGATATCATGGCCCTGACGGAAACCTGGTTGAGGGGTGATGACACCTTACCCTTAATTGAAGCCTCCCCGCCTGGCTATACCTTCCACCACTTGCCCCGCCCAGACCGCCGTGGTGGCAGTGTGCCTCTGATCACCAAATCACACCTTGGTCTGTCCCCCTACTCCTCCGGCACTTTCTCCTCCTTTGAGCATCTCACCCTACTCCATCCCTCTCACCTCTCATTTACCATCCTCACTCACCCAAATACCACAAAAATGTTATCACCGGGATATCTTCACTTCTTTCCTCCCTCAGCCTCTGCACCGAATGACTTCTCAGCCTCAGTGATTTCAACCTCCATCGTGCTCTCTCTCCTCTGAGTTCACAAGCCTCCTATCCTTCCTTAATCTCTCCCTCCGTGTAAGCCTCCCCAACCCATATTCACGGCCACCCCCTCGACCTTGCCATCTCTCGTGGCCTCGCTACTCCCATCGTGTCAATCACAGATAAGGCCATCTCTGACCACTTCCTTGTATCACTCTCCACTCACATCCCCCTTCTACTCCCCCACCCCAACCCTGCCTCCTTCTATGTCCGCCCCTTGAAAAAAAACTCCAAGTGCACTTATGAACTCCCAACTGTCCAGTCTTTGGCTGTCCGTTCACCATGACCTTTCTGCAGCTACCGATCTGCTCAATCACACCCTCACCTTTGATGCCCGAGTCCCTGTTAAAACAATGACTCTCTCTCACCCTGGTACAGCCCTGGTCTTCGCTCCCTTAAGGCCAAGGAACGCAGACTTGAACGGATGTGGCGGACAACTGGTTTAGCCATTCACCGCCAGATCTGGCTGGAGCGCATAAAACACTATCGGGTCCTGCTCTCGTCTGCCAAAATTGCTCACTATTCCAGGATCATTCTGGAATGTAAAGATAAACGCCGGCATCTATTCTCCACTGCTAACCGTCTATTTAAACCCCTATCCCCAGAAGGAGATACTGCGGGGGGGGGGGGGGGGGGGGGGGATGGTGACTAGAAGCTTGGTCAAGGAGGTAGATTTTAAGGAGCGACTTAAACACGGTGGGCGAGGTAGAGAGATGGAGAGGTTTGGGGAGGGAATTCACGAGGTAAGCCCTCTACGGCTGAAGGCACGGCTGCTAGTATTGGCCCGAAGGGAGTGGGGGATGTGCAGGAGACCAGAGTTGGAGGAGCTCAGAGATCTGAGGGTTGTGGGGCTGGAGGAGGTTACAGAGATGGGGAGGGGTGAGGCCATGGGGGGATTTGAATAGCAAGATGGTTTGAACAACAGCTGTGGGTTGGGATGCGTTATGAAGAAAGCAAAAAACACCGAGCAGGATTACATTACTTTGTCAGCTGTGGCTCAGTGGGTAGCACTCTTGCCTCTGATTCAGAAGGTTGTGGGTTCAAGTCCCACTCCAGGGACGGGAGCAGAGAAATCTAGGCTGACACTCCATCGCAGTGCTGAGGGAGCGTTGCACTGTCGGAGGTGCATTCGATAAGGTGCCACACAAAAGGTTACTGCAGAAGATAAAGGTACGTGGAGTCAGAGGAAATGTATTAGCATGGATAGAGAATTGGCTGGCTAACAGAAAGCAGAGAGTCGGGATAAATGGGTCCTTTTCGGGTTGGAAATCGGTGGTTAGTGGTGTGCCACAGAGATCGGTGCTGGGACCACAACTGTTTACAATATACATAGATGACCTGCAAGAGGGGACAGAGTGTAGTGTAACAAAATTTGCAGATGACACAAAGATTAGTGGGAAAGCAGGTTGTGTAGAGGACACAGAGAGGCTGCAGAGATTTAGATATGTTAAGCGAATGGGCTAAGGTTTGGAAGATGGAATACAATGTCGGAAAATGTGAGGTCATCCATCTTGGAGGGTGGGGGGGGGGGGGGAGAGAAACAGTAAAAGGGAATATTATTTGAATGGGGAGAAATTACAACATGCTGCGGTGCAGAGGGACCTGGGGGTCCTTGTGCATGAATCCCAAAAAGTTAGTTTGCAGGTGCAGCAGGTAATCAGGAAGGTGAATGGAATGTTGGCCTTCATTGCGAGAGGGATGGAGTACAAAAGCAGGGAGGTCCTGCTGCAACTGTATAGGGTATTGGTGAGGCCGCACCTGGAGTACTGCATGCAGTTTTGGTCATCTTACTTAAGGAAGGATATACTGGCTTTGGAGGGGGTACAGAGACGACTCACTAGGCTGATTCTGGAGATGAGGGGTTACCTTATGATGATAGATTGAGTAGACTGGGTCTTTACTTGTTGGAGTTCAGAAGGATGAGGGGTGATCTTATAGAAACATTTAAAATAATGAAAGGGATAGACAAGATAGAGGCAGAGAGGTTGTTTCCACTGGTCGGGGAGACTAGAATGAGGGGGCACAGCCTCAAAATACGGGGGAGCCAATTTAAAACCGAGTTGAGAAGGAATTTCTTCTCCCAGAGGGTTGTGAATCTGTGGAATTCTCTGCCCAAGGAAGCGGTTGAGGCTAGCTCATTGAATGTATTCAAATCACAGATAGATAGATTTTTAACCAATAAGGGAATTAAGGGTTATGGGGAGCGGGCGGGTAAGTGAAGCTGAGTCCACGGCCAGATCAGCCATGATCTTGTTGAATGGCGGAGCAGGCTAGATGGGCCTACTCTTGTTCACTAGGTTGATTCCATTTGCAGAATCAACGTAGTGAACCTTCTCGTTCTTTCAATGCAAGACTTTTAGCAGTAAGGGTTGGAGGTGTCGGGTGTGCATCGCCCCCTTGCAATAAGCCTCGACTGTTTTTGTGCCCCTAGGTCAGCTCCTGGTATCTGCTCTCTGCTCATACTTCGTGAAGACCAAGCCCTTCTGGATGTTCTCGGCTCACCTGCTGCCCCTGCTGGCCAGGCTCTGCATGGCGCCCCTCAGCGCGCTGCTGCTCCTGAACAAGTTTGCCATGGTCCTCACCAGCCTCGTGGTGATCTACTTCCTGCTCTGCAACATGTTTCTGCCCTACCCCCTGGCCAATTCCGCCTTCCGAGACTTCCTACAGGTAGGCCTGCTCCTCACCCCTAGCTTGCTTACGGTGATGGCAACATCTGCTTGGGTCGACAGAGAGAGAAACTGTTTCCTCTGGTGGGGAATGAGTCCAGAATAAGGAGGGGGGGTGGGGGGTGTGGGGGGGCATAACCTTAAACTTCGAGCCAGGCCATTCAGCGGCAATGTCAGAAAGCACTTCTTCTCACAAAGGGTGGTGGGAACCTGGAACGCTCTCATCAACAACTTGCATTTTATATAGCACCTTTAATGTAGTAAAACGACCCGAGGCGTGATTATCAGACAAGAATTTGACCTCGAGCCGCATTATGAGATATTGGGACAGGTGACCAAAAGCTTGGTCAAGGAATACAAACATAAAATGCGGGAAATTTCAACAGGTCAGGCAGCATCTGTGGAGAGGAAGCAGAGTTAGCGTTTCGGGTCGATGATCCTTCGTCAGAACTTGGTCAAGGGGGTAGGTTTCAAATAGTGTCTTAAAGGTGGAGAGAAAACTGAAGAGGTTTAGGGAGGGAATTCCAGAGCGTAGGGCCCAGCCAGCTGAAGGCACGGCCACTGATGGTGGCGCAATTAAAATTGGGGATGGGCAAGTGGCCAGAATTGGAGGACTGCTGAGATCTGGGAGAGTGGTGGGGCTGGAGGAGATTACAGAGAGAGAGAGGGAGAGAGAGAGAGAGAGAGAGAGGCTATGGAGGGATTTGAAAATAAAGATGACAATTTTAAAATTGATGCATTGGAGGACCGGGAGCCATTGTAGGTCAGTGAGCACAGGGGTGATGGGCGAGCGGGGCTTGGTGCGAGTTAGGACATGGGCTGCCGAGTTTTGGATCAGCTGAAGTTTATGGAAGATAGGAGGCCAGCCAGGAGTGCATTGGAATAGTTAAGTCTAGAGGTAACTGTTATATATGCAGACTATAGATATACTCTCTGTGTAGTCACTGTATAGTTGCATAAGATGGAGACTTGTTACCTGATGTACTATCAATAAGGTTTACACTGTGTATATACTATGCTGGCACCACTAGAGGGTGCAACTGGTGGAGACCGGGGTTTCCCGTCCCTGTGGCAGAGGCTGTCACCCAGAGGACATTGCGGTGGGAGACCTGAGGGTCACCTGCATAGTTGTGCAGGGCCCAGTATAAAAGGCTGCCCACCTTGCTTGTGCCTCACTCTGGAGTTACAAGTAAAGGACCAAGGTCACTACAGTTTGAGTACAACACATTGCCTCGTGGAGTCATTAATTAGTGCATTACAGACATAACAGTAACAAAGGCATGGACGAGGGTTTCAGCAGCAGAGGAGCTGAGGCATGGGCAGAGTCAGTCGAGGATCCGGAGGTGAAGATAGGTGGTCTTAGTGATGGAGAGGAATTGTGGTTGGGAGATCATTACATGGGGTATACAACACACAAACAGGCCATTCATCTCGGGGTCAACTATGACCAAGGTTGCGAATGGTCTGGCTCAGCCTCAGACAGTGACCAGGGGGAGGAATGGAGTTGCTGGCCGGGGAACGGAGTTTGTGACAGTGGCAGGGACCGAGACATTGGCTTCGGTCTGCCCAATAGTTATCCAGCACTGCATAATGGACAAGCGGTATGACAAATTAGCGACAGTGGAGGGGTTGAGGCAGGTGTTGGTGAGACGATGTGGGAAACTCGGCAGGCAACTTGCGCACAGCAAGCTCCCACAAACAGCAGTGTGATAACGACCAGATAATCTGTTTTAGCGATGCTGGTTGAGGGATTAAATATTGAGCCAGGATACCAGGGATAATTCCTCTGCCCTGCTTCGAAATAGTGCCGTGGGATCTTTCGCTTCCGCCCGAGAGGGTAGAAGGGTTCTCGGTTTAACGTCGTATCTGAAACATGGCACTTCTGACAGTGCAGCGCTTCCTCAGTACCACCCTGAAGTGTCGGCGTGAATTATGTCCTCAAGTCTTTAGAGTGGGACTTAAACCCACGACCTTCAGACTCTCAGGCGAGGATGCTGCCCATTGAGCCAAGGCTGATGCCCAAGTGTGAGGTAGACTTCTCAAAAGGAAGATCGGGTGGTGGGGAGTTAGGACGCTGTAGCAATGTTGGCCTTAACATTAGAACATAAGAAATAGGAGCAGGAGTTGGCCATTCGGCCCCTCGAGCCTACTCTGCCATTCAATAAGATCATGGCTGATCTGATCATGGACTCAGCTCCACTTCCCTGCCCGCTCCCCATAACCCTTTACTCCCTTAGCGCTCAAAAATCTGTCTATCTCCGCCTTAAATATATTCAATGACCCAGTCTCTACAGCTCTCTGGGGCAGAGAATTCCACAGATTTACAACCCTTAGAGAAGAAATTCCTCCTCACATCCGTTTTAAATGGGCGACCCCTTATTCTAGATTCCCCCACGAGGGGAAACATCCTCTCAGCATCTACCCCGTCGAGCCCCCTCAGAATCTTACACGTTTCAATAAGATCACCTCTCATTCTTCTAAACTCCAATGAGTATAGACCCAACCTGCTCAAACTTTCTTCATAAGTCCAACCCTTTCACCTCAGGAATCAACCTCGTGAACCTTCTCTGAACTGCTTCCAATGCAAGTGTATCCCTGCTTAAATAAGAAGACCAAAACTGCACGCAGTACTCCAGGTGTGACCTCACCAACGCCCTGTACAGTTGTAGCAGGACTTCCCTACTTTTATACTCCATACAAAGGTTATCTGCTCAACATGGCCTGAAAGGAACGAATTAGTCCTGTCGCCTCTGTAGTGCATTTACACGTGCTCGGGGCATTACCGGGATTGCCCCACTCCAGTTAGGATGGGCATCCTTTAGTCACTGGGCGGTGAAAGGAGATGGGATGTGCTCCAGGGATGGGCAGGACATCAGTTGGAGGATTGAGAAAGGGGAGGTGTGGTTTCCAAAGGGGCACCTGGCCCAGGACTAGAGATGGTTGGGGCTATTTGTTGGGACAGATGGAGTATAATGTCGGCAAGTGTGAGGTCATGCACTTTGGCAGAAAAAAAATCGAAGAGCAAGTTATTATTTAAATGGAGAAAGATTGCAAAGTGCTGCAGTACAGCGGGACCTGGGGGTACTTGTGCATGAAACATAAAAGGTTGTATGCAGGTACCGCAAGTGATCAAAGGTCAATGGTATCTTGGCCTTTATTGCAAAGGGGATGGAGTATAAAAGCAGGGAAGTCTTGCTACAGTTATACAGGGTATTGGTGAGGCCACACCTGGAACACTGCGTGCAGGTTTGGTTTCCATATTTACGAAAGGATATACTTGTTTTGGAGACCGTTCAGAGAAGGTTCACTAGGTTGATTCCAGAGATGAGGGGGTTGACTTATGAAGAAAGGTTGAGTAGGTTGGGCCTCTACTCATTGGAATTCAGAAGAATGTGAGGTGATCATATCAAAATGTAAAAGATTATGAGGGGGCTTGACAAGGTGGATGCAGAGAGGATGTTTCCACTGATGGGGGAGACTAGAACTAGAGGGCACGATCTTAGAATAAGGGGCCGCCCATTTAAAACAGAGATGAGGAGAAATTTCTTCTCTCTGAGGGTTGCAAATCTGTGGAATTCTCTGTCCCAGAGAGCTGTGGAAGCTGGGTCATTGATATATTTAAGACAGAAATAGACATTTTCTTAAACGATAAGGGAATAAGGGGTTATGGGGAGCGGGCAGGGAAGTGGAGCTGAGCCCATGATTGGATCAGCCATGATCATATTAAATTGCGGGGCAGACTTGAGGGGCCATATGGCCTACTCCTGCTCCTATTTCTTATGTTCTTATTCTTCTGAACGCCAATGAGTGTAAGAACATGAGAGGTGATCTTATCGAAACATAAGATAATGAGGGGGCTCGACAAGGTGGATGCAGAGAGGATATTTCCACTCATAGGGGAAACTAAAACTAGGGGACATAGTCTCAGAATAAGTGGCCGCCCATTTAAAACTGAGATGAGGAGGAATTTCTTCTCTCAGAGGGTTGTAAATCTGTGGAATTCTCTGTCCCAGGGAGCTGTGGAGGCTGGGTCATTGAATATATTTAAGGCGGAGATAGACAGATTTTTGAGTGATAAGGGAGTAAAAGGTTATGGGGAGCGGGCAGGGAAGTGGAGCTGAGTCCATGATCAGATCAGCCACGATCTTATTGAATGGCGGAGCAGGCTCGAGGGGCCAGGTGGCCTACTCCTGCTCCTATTTCTTATGATATGAAGAGAGGTGGGGGGCAGTGGAATGGAAGGCAGTGGACCTCGCTTGAGCCTCACAAGGAATGTTGTTGTGAAGTTTCCTTTCGGGAAGGAAATCTGCCGCCCTTACCCGGTCTGGCCTATATGTGACTCCAGACCCACAGCAATGTGGCCAATCAGTTGTGCAAGGCGGCTCACCACCACCTTCTCGAGGGCAATTTGGTGTCATGTATGCACCTGTGGGCATGCTCACAGGCTGGGACAGCTGTTGAGTTGGGAGTGGCTTAGCCAATCACATGATGTTCACAAGACTCAATAAAACCCCAGCCAGCTGGGTTCGGGGGACCCACGACTAGGCGTGCAGTTGTGAGCCTGGTGGATGAACTGGTAATGTGTAGCGTGATTGTTCAACCTTTTGCGAATAAACCAACTAGTTCTTAATAGCGATGTGTTGCAATAAATTCTTAAGCAAAGAACCCACGGAGCAAATACATTGCGTTAGGGATGGGCAACGGGTGCTGGCCTTGCCGGCGACGGCCACATCCCATGAACGAATAATTAAATAATGGTGGGGGTGGACTCCTCACGGTGAGCCTGTTTTTTTTTGTTGTGCGCAGGAGAACGAGCCTTACAGACTGCTGGACGTGGGGATCATGCTGTGGAACGAGCTTGCCATACCGGCCCTCTTCACGACCTTCTGGCTGGTGCTGTTTGTCGCTGAGATCTACTTCTACCTCACATCGAGCAGCCAGCCCCCGGCATCCCAGGAGGGCCTGATCTTCGCCTTCCTCACCAGGTACTGTTGGACCTGCGGGTCTTCACGTGTTAAAGACTCTCGTTGATCGGGTACCGTTTCGGCTGTTTGCCGATTCGCTCCTTGATTTCTCCCGAAACAAAAAAAAAAGTCTTGCGTTTCTATAGCGCCTCAGGACGTCCCAAAGCGCTTTGCAGCAAACGAGGTACTTTTCTTTTGGAGTGCGGTCACCGTTGCACTGCGGGACCTGCGGCAGCCAGTTTTGCGTACAGCAAGCCCCACAAACAGTAATGAGATAATGGCCATGGGACCTGGTCCAAATGGCCACTTGTCACATGTTGATCTTATCGAAACGTATAAGGTTATGAGGGGGCTCGACAAGGTGGATGCAGAGAGGATGTTACCACTGATGAGGGAGACTAGAACTAGAGGGCATAATCTTAGAATAAGGGGCCGCCCATTTAAAACTGAGATGAGGAGGAATTTCTTTTCTCAGAGGGTTGTCAATCTGCCTCGGAGAGCTGTGGAAGCTGGGTCATTGAATAAATTTAAGACAGAGCTCGACAGCTTCTTAACCGATAAGGGAATAAGGGGTTATGGGGAGCGGGCAGGGAAGTGGACCGGAGTCCATGATCGGATCAAATGGCGGAGAAGGCTAGAGGGGCCGTATGGCCTACTCCTGCTCCTTATGTTCTTATGTTGGTCGACCGATCTGATCGAATGTGGAAGGCAGCACAGCCAAACCTCGATCCTGCATTCACTGGAGATACACAAACAGCGAGGTTTCAATCAGGTCTCAATTCATAGAATTGGGAGTAGGAACCTGGGCTGTTTTTAACCTCCGCACCCAGCAACTCTAATCAGCTAAAAATAAAAAGACTTGGGATTTCTATCGCGCCTTTCGCGACCACCGGACATTTACAGCCAATGAAGTACTTTTGGAGTGTAGTCACTGTTGTAATGTGGGAAACGCGGCAGCCAATTTGGGCTGATAAGTGGCAAGTAACATTCATGCCACACAAGTGCCTGACAATGACCATCTCCAACAAGCAAAGAGTCCAACCATCTCCCCATGATACTCATCGGCATTATCATTGCCGAATCCCCACCATCAACAACCTGGGGGTCACCATTGACCTGATTCTTAACTGGACCAGCCACATAAATATTGTGGCTACAAGAGCAGGTCAGAGGCTGGGTATCCTGCGGCGAGTGTCTCACCTCCTCACTCCTCAAAGCTTTCCCACCATCTACAAGGCACAAGTCAGGAGTGTGATGGAATACTCTCCACTTGTCTGGATGAGTGCAGCTCCAACAACACTCAAGAAGCTCGACACCATCCAGAACAAAGCAGCCCGTTTGATTGGCCCCCCATCCACCACATTAAACATTCACTCCCTCCACCACCGGCGCACCGTGGCTGCAGTGTGTACCATCTACAAGATGCACTGCAGCAACTCGTCAAGGCTTCTTCGGCAGCACCTCCCAAACCCACAACCTCTACCACCTAGAAGGACAAGGGCAGCAGGCACATGGGAACACCACCACCTCTAAGTTCCCTTCTAAGTCACACATCCTCCTGACTTGGAAATATATCGTCCGTTCCTTCATCATCGCTGGATCAAAATTCTGGTACTCCCTCCCTAACAGCACTGTGGGGGAGAACCTTCACCACACGGACTGCAGCGGTTCAAGAAGGCTGCTCACCACCACCTTCTCAAGAGCAATTAGGGATGGGCAATAAATATTGGCTCAGTTTTTTTTTAAGTGAGCCGGCACATGTATCCTTTTGTGCTATAACTTTCGATCATTCTATCCCGCCATAATTTGTGTTTAGTGTTTAGTGAACTCTCTTCCTGCACTCGCTTTAAAGTATCTGGCGCTCAGGTAGAGTTGCATGGACCTTGTTGGATGTTTGATGCCTCTTTGACCTCCACCCTTTGACCTCTTGCAGTGTGGCCGGATGCTGCGTTACCCCGTACTCCCTGGTAGGCCTGACCTTCTCGGTCTCCCGCCTGTCGCTGGGCTTACTCACCCTGTCCAAGTTTTACCTGCAGGGATACGCAGCCATTGTACATGGTAACCTCATGCACAGGTAAGGGAATCTTTGTTTCTGTTCATTCACGGGGTGAGTGGTGTCGATGGCAAGGCCGGCATTTTATTGCCCTCGAGAAGGTGATGGTGAGGGCAGTTAAGAGTCAACCTTGCTGTGGGTCTGGAGTCACATATTGCAAAGTGCCGCAGTACAGCGGGACCTGGGGGTACTTGGGAATGAAACACAAAAGGATAGTATGCAGGTACAGCAAGTGATCAGGAAGGCCAATGGTATCTTGGTCTTTATTGCAAGGGGGACAGAATATAAAAACAGGGAAGTCTTGCTACAATTATACAGGGTATTGGTGAGGCCACACCTAGAATACTGCGTACAGTTTTGGTTTCCATATTTACTAAAGGATATACTTGCTTTGGAGGCAGTTCAGAGAAGGTTCACTAGGTTGATTCCGGAGATGAGGGGGTTGACTTATGAGGAAAGGTTGAGTAGGTTGGGCCTCTACTCATTGGAATTCAAAAGAATGAGAGGTGATCTTATTGAAACGTATAAGATTATGAGGGGGCTTGACAAGGTGGATGCAGAGAGGATGTTTCCACTGATGGGGGAGACTAGAACTAGAGGGCATGGTCTTAGAATAAGGGGCCACCCATTTAAAACTGAGATGAGGAGAAATTTCTTCTCTGTGGGTTGTAAATCTGTGGAATTCGTTGCCTCAGAGAGCTGTGGAAGCTGGTACATTGAATAAATTTAAGAACGAAATAGACAGTTTCTTAAACAATAAGGGGTTATGGGGAGCGGGCGGGGAAATGGAGCTGAGTCCACGATCAGATCAGCCATGATCTTACTGAATGACGGAGCAGGCTCGAGGGGCCGTATGGCCCATTCCTGTTCCTATTTCTTATGTTCTTATGTGCCAGACCGGGCAAGGATGGCTGATTTCCTTCCCTCATTATGATAGGCAGTCTCTCGAAATCGAGGAAGACTTGCTTCCACTCTAAAAGTGAGTTCTCAGGTGACTGAACAGTCCAGTACAGGAATTACAGTCTCTGTCACAGGTGGGACAGACAGTGGTTGAAGGAAAGGGTGGGTGGGGAGTCTGGTTTGCCGCACGCTCCTTCCGCTGCCTGCGCTTGTTTTCTGCATGCTCTCGGCGACGAGACTCGAGGTGTTCAGCGTCCGCTTGGATGCTCTTCCTCCACAAAGGGCGGTCTTTGGCCAGGGACTCCCAGGTGTCGGTGGGGATGTTGCATTTTATCAGGGAGACTTTGACGGTGTCCTTGAAGCATTTCCTCTGCCCACCTGGGGCTCGCTTGCTGTGCAGGAGTTCCGAGTAGAGCGCTTGCTTTGGGAGTCTTGTGTCAGGCATGCGAACAATGTGGCCCGCCCAACAGAGCTGGTCGAGTGTGGCCAGTGCTTCGATGCTGGGGATGTTGACCTGATCGAGGACGCTAACGTTGGTGCGTCTGTCCTCCCAGGGGATTTGCAGGATCTTGCATCGTTGGTGGTTTTCTTTCAGCGATTTGAGGTGTCTACTGTATATGGTCCATGTCTCTGAGCCATACAAGAGGACATTAGTGAACCGGTTAGATTTTTACAACAATCTGGTATTTTCCTGGCCTCCATTATTGACAGGAGATTTATTTAATTAACTGCATTTAAATTCCCCAGCTGCCGTGATGGGATTTGAACTCATGTCCTCCGATCATTGGTCCAAGCCTCTGGATTCCTAGTGCAGTAACATCACCACTATGCTTCCGTTCCCCTGAGGGAATGAGTGAGGCCTTGAGAACTTGCATGTCTACAGTCACTTTCACACAAAACTTGGAAGTATAGTGAACAGTGAGGAGGATAGTGATCGACTCCAGTAATAGACAGGCTGATGGAATGGGTGGACACGTGGCAGATGTAATTTTAATGCAGAAAAGTACGGAGTGATACATTTTGGAAGGAAGAACAAGGAAATATAAACTTAAATGGTAAAATTCCAAAGGGGGTACATAAACAGAGGCCTTGGGGTATATGTGTACAAATCGTTGAAGGTTGAGAATGCGGTTAAAAAAGCATGGGGGATCGTGGGCTTCATAAATAGAGGCATAGAGTACAAAAGCGTGAAAATTATGATGAAGCTTTCTGAAATACTGGTTAAGCCTCAACTGGGGCATTGTGTCCAATTCTGGGCCCCGCACTTTAGGAAGGATGTGAAGGCCTTCGAGAGGGTGCAGAAAGGGTTTACAAGAAAGGTTCCAGGGATGGGGGACTGGAGAAACTAGGATTGTTCTCCTTTGATCGAGGCGCTCAAAACCATGACGGGGTCTGGACAGAGTAGATCGAGAGAAACTGTTCCCATTGGCGGGAGGGTCGAGAACCAGAGGACACAGATTTAAGGCGATTGGCAGAAGAACCAAAGGCGACATGAGGGGAAACCTTTTTACGCAGCGAGTGGGGTTAGGATCTGGAATGCACGGCCTGAGAGGGTGGTGGAGGCAGACTCGATCGCGGCTTTCAAAAGGGAATTGGATAAGTACCTGAAGGAAAACAAATTTGCAGGGCTAAGGGGAAAGGGCGGGGGAATGGGACTGGCTGAGGTGCTCTGGCAGAGAGCCGACACGGGCTCGACGGGCCGAATGGCCTCCTTCCGTGCTGTAACCGTTCTATGATTCTATATCAATTGGTGTTTTTAAAAAATTTCTAGCCCAGTTTTCTCACCCAGTTTCCCTCCTCTGACTAGATAATGTTGATCCCTCACTAGACTGATTCCTGGTGAGAGACAATTGTCCTGTGAGGATCGATTGAGTAGACTGGGCCTATACTCTTGGGTTGAGAAGGATGCTGTGTGTGATCTTATTGAAACATACAAGACCCCGAGGGGGATTGACAGGGTAGATGCTGAGAGATTGTTTCCCCGGGCTGGAGAGTCTAGAACCGGGGGGGGACAGTCTCAGGATAAGGGGTCGGCCATTTCAGACTGAGATGAGAACAAATGTTTTCACTCCGAGGGTGGTGAATCTTTGGAATTCTCTACCCCAGAGGGCTGTGGATGCTCAGTCTTTGAGTATATTCATGACCGGTCGATAGACTTTTAGACTCGAAGGGAAAGTGGAGTTGAGGTGGAATATCAGCCATGATATTGAATGGCGGAGCAGGCTCGAGGGGCCGAATGGCCTATTCCTGCTTATAATTCTTCTGTCCTTTGTATTGACTGCCCTGTTGTATCTTCTCTCAGACAAACAGGTTAGGTGGGAGAAAATCAGAGACGCGTTTTGTGTCAGCATTTGCTATCAATTTCCTATCTCGCAGTTAGAGAAATGTCAGCACAGAGGCTTAACGTTACCGTCTACCTTGTGGTCATTTTTTTTTTTCCACACAGAGGCGTGACGGAAGGGGTGACATTTCTGCTGCTGGCTCTGCAGACGGACCTGATTAATCTGCACGTTCGACAGCGCACTTTCCTCCTCAGCATCATCCTCTTCATCATCGTGGCTTCCATCCTGCAGTCGATGCTGGAAATCACCGACCCGATTATCCTAGCCCTGGGGGCTTCCAGGAACAGGTCAGCGGCAGGTGGGGACGGCGGGGGGGGGGGGGGGGCGGGGGGAAACAAGCTCTCTGCAGGGTTACTCTGCAATCGGGACTTGCCAACGTTCTCTCACCGAACTTCTCACCCGTAGGGTGTTCGTTGCCCACTCTACTTTGATTCATGGGGATAAAGGGGTAAGCCACTTAGGACTGAGATGAGGAGAAACTTCTTCTCTCGGAGAATTGTGAACCTGTGGAATTCTCTCCCACAGAAAGTTGTTGAGGCCAATTTGTTCGATATATTCAAAAGGGAGTTAGATGTGGCCCTTCTGGCTAAAGGGATCAAGGGGTATGGAGAGAAAGCAGGAATGGGGTACTAAAGTTGCATGATCAGCCATGATCTTATTGAATGGTGGTGCAGGCTCGAAGGGCCGAATGGCCTGCTCCTGCACCTATTTTCTATGTTTTTATGTAAATCTTGGGAATTACAGGAAAGGACTCCATGTGACGCAAAGTTTAGGCTTAACCCAACTGTCAGTTTTATTACGCAAAAACCAACCAAAAATTACAGAACAAGACTTCTGAGAGAATTGACCGAAGACATACAATCACCCATCCACTTGGTTGCTGCTGTTGTCAATTGTAGGCTCGTGGTCATTTGTTCCTTGACCCGTTGTTCCTCTCCGATGTTCGCTCCGTCTCATCCTGCTTATCCTTCTGCTTCTCCTGTTCCGTTCTGATCTTCTGTTCTTCTCGTTCCATTGTTTTCTTCCTTCCGTTCCGTTGAGCTGCTCTCCGCTCGTACACATAGATCCATTTTATGAATAAATCTGCTGCTGGGCTGGGTTTTCCACTAATGCGTCTGGATCAGTCTCGATGTTTGTGGTGATCTGCTTGGACTGGCTGCGGTGATGGGTTTGGGTGGCTACAATTTGCACACTGAGTCGACAGGGCAAAAGATAACTCCGTTATCCAAAAATGCACGCCTTGTGGGATCCTTTGTTGTCCTGGTTTTTCGTAGACTTGTAGTCTCCCGAGGGAACTGTTTTTTCCACCTCCGGCCAATCAATCCAGGGGCTCCTCTGCACGATTGTATCAAACCCTTTGTCCCGATATATAATCGGGTCTAGCTCCTGACCACAGAGATTGTATCGATCGGTGATTAGTCACCACCTGCCCCAGGCTGGCGACCTTTTTTATGCTTAGGCAGTCCCAAAAGTTTCTTTTAACCATTTTTAGTTTGTGACACCTTCCTGTACCTTTTGTGTAAACCTTACACCCCCGGCCCCCGCCCGAAGGCCTTGATCCCATCCCAATTACCTTCCAATACCGCGTCCTGAGCGACCGATATTCTTGTCTGAACTTTGATGTCCGCAAGCTGTTCGGCAACCGGGGGCATCACAACCGTGCGCACTTTGGGGAGTTGCTGGGCAGCAGTCGGGAGCTTGGGATATTCCGCCCCGCCCCCGGCCGTCCTTGACTTTGGGGACTGAGGCGAGTTGTAGCTTTGGCTGAGCTGATGAAGCCTGGCAGGGATCAGGGATCGAATCTCGGATGATTCCTGAGAACAGAGCATGTGATTTTACTGCAGCGAGACTTCAGGAGTTGTCATTCACCCCCACCCCCCCACCCATCCCCTGAATTAGAGAAATGTCTGTCGAAGTTTCGGGCACAGGTTTAGGCCCATCGTGTCTGTTAGTTTAGGCTCTGGAGCAATGTACAACTAGTCCAACTCCCCTGATCTCTCTCCGAAACCCTGCCTCTTCCTCCGCTTCAAATATTTATCCATCTTTTCCTTGAGGTCATCCAACAGTCCCGCTCACCCATCACCCCCTGGGCTCGCTGACCTACATTGGCTCACGGTTAAGCAACGCCTCGATTTCAAAATTCTCATCCTTGTTTACAAATCCCTCCATGGCCTCGCCCCTCCCTATCTCTGTAATCTCCTTCAGCCTCACAACCCCCCGAGATGTCTGCGCTCCTCTAATTCTGCCCTCTTGAGCATCCCTGATTATAACCGCTCCACCATCGGTGGCTGTGCCTTCTGTTGCCTGGGCCCCAAGCTCTGGAACTCCCTCGCTAAACCTCTCCGCCTCACTTTCCTCCTCCAAGATGCTCCTTAAAACTGACCTCTTTGACCAAGCTATTTGTCACCTGCGCTAATTTCTACTTCTGTGGCTTGGTGTCAAATTTATCTGTTTTGTCTTCTAACAAAACACTTTGAAATGCTTTGGGACGTTTTACTATATTAAAGGCACTATATAAATAAAAGTTATTGTTAAAAGATGCTATGGTCTCTGCCTCAACCACTCCCTGTGGTAAAATATTCCATAGTCTCTAGTCTTGTCAAAAACCGGTTCGCTATCTCTGGTCTCCCTCAGATTCTGTTCATGGTCTTCTCAGGGACTGGTTCAAGATCTCCAGATTCCCTCAGCAAATGGCTCACGATCTCTGGTCTCTCTCAGGAACCGGTTTGTGATCTGCGGCCGACCTCCGGAACCGGTTCGTGATCTCCTTGGGAGTTGGCTCACCTTTCCCCAGTTATGGCGTGTAATGTGAATTGAATTTGACGGGACTGATCGCTCATTTCCGACTTGACATTTTATAGAATCATACAAACATAGAAAATAGGTGCAGGAGTAGGCCATTCGGCCCTTCGAGCCTGCAACGCCATTCAATGAGTTCATGGCTGAACATGCAACTTCATTACCCCATTCCTGCTTTCTCGCCATACCCCTTGATCCCCCTAGTAGAAAGGACTACATCTAACTCCTTTTTGAATATATTTAGTGATTGGCCTCAACAACTTTCTGTGGTAGAGAATTCCACAGGTTCACCACTCTCTGGGTGAAGAAGTTTCTCCTCATCTCGGTCCTAAATGGCTTACCCCTTATCCTTAGACTGTGTCCCCTGGTTCTGGACTTCCCCAACATTGGGAACATTCTTCCTGCATCTAACCTGTCTAAACCCGTCAGAATTTTAAACGTTTCTATGAGATCCCCTCTCATTCTTCTGAACTCCAGTGAATACAAGCCCAGTTGATCCAGTCTTTCTTGATATGTCAGTCCCGCCATCCCGGGAATCAGTCTGGTGAACCTTCGCTGCACTCCCTCAATAGCAAGAATGTCCTTCCTCAAGTTAGGAGACCAAAAGTGTACACAATACTCCAGGTGTGGCCTCACCAAGGCACTGTACAACTGTAGCAACACCTCCCTGCCCCTGTACTCAAATCCCCTCGCTATGAAGGCCAACATGCCATTTGCTTTCTTAACCACCTGCTGTACCTGCATGCCAACCTTCAATGACTGATGTACCATGACACCCAGGTCGCATTGCACCTCCCCTTTTCCTAATCTGTCACCATTCAGATAATAGTCTGTCTCTCTGTTTTTACCAACAAAGTGGATAACCTCACATTTATTCACATTATACTTCATCTGCCATGCATTTGCCCACTCACCTAACCTATTCAAGTCACTCTGCAGCCCCATAGCATCCTCCTCGCAGCTCACACTGCCACCCAACTTAGTGTCATCCGCAAATTTGGAGATACGACATTGAATCCCCTCGTCTAAATCATTAATGTACAATGTAAACAGCTGGGGCCCCAGCACAGAACCTTGCGGTACCCCACTAATCACTGCCTGCCATTCTGAAAAGTATCCATTTACTCCTACTCTTTGCTTCCTGTCTGACAACCAGTTCTCAATCCATGTCAGCACACTACCCCCAATCCCATGTGCTTTAACTTTGCACATTAATCTCTTGTGTGGGACCTTGTCGAAAGCCTTCTGAAAGTCCAAATATACCACATCAACTGGTTCTCCCTTGTCCACTCTACTGGAAACATCCTCAAAAAAATTCCAGAAGATTTGTCAAGCATGATTTCCCTTTCACAAATCCATGCTGACTTGGACCTATCATGTCACCTCTTTCCAAATGCGCTGCTATGACATCCTTAATAATTGATTCCATCATTTTACCCACTACTGATGTCAGGCTGACCGGTCTATAATCCCCTGTTTTCTCTCCCTCCTTTTTTAAAAAGTGGGGTTACATTGGCTACCCTCCACTCGATAGGAACTGATCCAGAGTCAATGGAATGTTGAAAAATGACTGTCAATGCATCCGCTATTTCCAAGGCCACCTCCTTAAGTACTCTGGGATGCAGTCCATCAGGCCCTGGGGATTTTTCTGCCTTCAATCGTATCAATTTCCCCAACACAATTTCCCGACTAATAAGGATTTTCCTCAGTTCCTCCTTCTTACTAGACCCTCTGACCCCTTTTATATCCGGAAGGTTGTTTGTGTCCTCCTTAGTGAATACCGAACCAAAGTACTTGTTCAGTTGGTCTGCCATTTCTTTATTCCCATGGATGACTTCCCCTGATTCTGACTGCAGGGGACCTACGTTTGTCTTTACTAACCTTTTTCTCTTTACATATCTATAGAAACTTTTGCAGTCCGTCTTAATGTTCCCTGCAAGCTTCCTCTCGTACTCTATTTTCCCTGCCCTAATCAAACCCTTTGTCCTCCTCTGCTGAGTTCTAAATTTCTCCCAGTCCCCAGGTTCACTGCTATTTCTGGCCAATTTGTATGCCATTTCCTTGGCTTTAATACTATCCCTGATTTTCCTTGATATCCACGGTTGAGCCACCTTCCCTTTTTTATTTTTACGCCAGACAGAGATGTACAATTGTTGTAGTTCATCCATGCGGTCTCTAAATGTCTGCCATTGCCCATCCACAGTCAACCCCTTAAGTATCATTCGCCAATTTATCCTAGCCAATTCACGCCTCAGACTTTCAAAGTTACCCTTCTTTAAGTTCTGGACCATGGTCTCTGAATTAACTGTTTCATTCTCCATCCTAATGTAGAATTCCACCATATTATGGTCACTCTTCCCCAAGGGGCCTCGCACAACGAGATTGCTAATTAATCCTCTCTCATTACACAACACCCAGTCTAAGATGGCCTCCCCCCTAGTTGGTTCCTCGACATATTGGTCTAGAAAACCATCCCTTATGCACTCCAGGAAATCCTCCTCCACCATATCACTTCCAGTTTGGTTAGCCCAATCTTTGTGCATATTAAAGTCACCCATGATAACTGCTGCACCTTTATTGCATGCACCCCTAATTTCCTGTTTGATGCCCTCCCCAACATCACTAGTTCTGTTTGGAGGTCTGTACACAACTCCCACTTATGTTTTTTGCCCTTTGGTGTTCTGCAGCTCTACCCATATAGATTCCACATCATCCAAGCTAATGTCCTTCCGAACTATTGCATTAATCTCCTCTTTAACCAGCAATGCTACCCCACCTCCTTTTCCTTTTGTTGTATCCTTCCTGAATGTTGACTACCCCTGAATGTTGAGTTCCCAGCCTTGATCATCCTGGAGTCACGTCTCTGTAATCCCAATCACATCATATTTGTTAACATCTATTTGCACAGTTAATTCATCCACCTTATTACGGATACTCCTTGCATTAAGACACAAAGCCTTCAGGCTTGTTTTTTTTCTCTGTGTGTGCGATTTGATTTTTTTTTCTTTCCTCCCGCCCCCCCAGGAGTTTATGGAAGCATTTCCGTGCAGTCACCATGTGCCTTTTCCTGTTGGTGTTTCCCAGTTTTATGGCCTACAGGATCGCCCAGTTCTTCGAGATGGACTTTTGGCTGCTGATCGTTGTCTCCAGCAGTGCGCTGACCTCTCTGCAGGTGGGTGGGTTAAAGGTCAATTTGGGGGGGGCATGGGGGGGTATTCTAGGGGTCAAGGGGTCATCCCTCGCGGTGACGCAGATCAACGCGCTTCAAGGAAACATGGGCAAATATTAAAATCGCTCTGGCGTTGGGCATTGGGGTAAGGGTTAGGCTGGGTTCTGGCTCAGGATTAGCTAGTCGGTTTGAAGAGAATGCGGATCAAGGACTTGCAACGTGATTGTGGGAAAAAAATCTATTGCCGTCCCCACCACTTTAAAAAGCGGGCAGTCGCTTATATCTGACGAAAAATATTTGGAAATGGGCATAATTTCAAACTCTGCAAATGACACGAAACTCAAGATAGTCGTAAACAGCGAGGAGACTTTCGGAGGACAGTGACAGACTGGGGAAATGGGCAGACACGTGACAGCTGCAGTTTAGCGCAGAGAACCGTGAAGTAATTTATTTTGGTAGGAAGAATTAGGAGCAGGGGGGTAGGCCATTCGGCCCCTCGCTGCTGAATCGCCATTTAATAAACTCGTGGCTGATCTTCAACCTCAAATCCACTTTCCCGCCCGTTCTCCCGATCCCTCGATTTCCCCTAGAGTTCAAAAATCTTATCGATCTCAGCCTTGAATATACTCAAAGACTGAGCTCCACAGTCCTCATCCCTCTGGGGTAGAGAATTCCAAAGATTCACCACCCTCTTGAGTGAAGGAATTTCTCCTCATCTCAGTCCTAAATGGCCGACCCCTTATTCTGAGACTGTGCCCCGTGGTTCTAGACTCTCCAGCCAGAGGAAACATCCTCCCTGCATCTACCCTGTCAAGCCCTCTGAAACGTATAAGATTCTTAATGAGATCACCTCTGATTCTTCTAAACTCCAGAGCGCATGGCCCCAGGGAGACGTGAATAATGTTATAAAAGATACAGTGCACTGTAGCCCTTTAGGGACTTTGACGTAATCTTGCTAGGCTAGCAGGAGCAGTCCCCACAACATGCTTACGGCACCCATTAAGTCCGTGGCATGTGAGTAGTTCTCAGTGCCAAACTCATGGACACTGCATTTAATGGGTTGTAGCAATGTTTTGATCAATAAAACATATTAACCTGTACATCCTGTTCCTCAAACATGACTTGAGGGCAAGGTTAAATACTAGGAATCCTATAAACACAATGCTGATTTAAAAAAAAAAATCATTCCTGAGATGTGGGCGTCGCTGGCGAGGCCGGTATTTATTGCCCATCCCTAATTGCCCCTCGAGAAGGTGGTGGTGAGCTGCCTCCTTGAACCGCTGCAGTCCGTGTGGTGAAGGTGCTCCCACAGTGCTGTTCGGGAGGGAGTTCTGGAATTTTGACCCAGCGACTTTGCAGGAACAGTGATATATTTCCAAGTCAGGATGGTGTGTGACTTGGAGGGGAACGTGGAGGTGGTGGTGTTCCCATGCGGCTGCTGCCCTTGTCCTTCTAGGTGGTAGAGGTCACGGGTTTAGGAGGTGCTGTCGAAGAAGCCTTGGCGAGTTGCTGCAGTGCATCTTGTAGATGGTACACACTGCAGCCACGGTGCGCCGGTGGTGGAGGGGGTGAATGTTGAAGGTGGTGGGTGGGTGCCCGATCAAGCGGGCTGCTTTGTCCTGGATGGTGTCGAGCTTCTTGAGTGTTGTTGGAGCTGCACTCATCCAGGCAAGTGGAGAGTATTCCATCATACTCCTTACTTGTGCCTTGTAGATGGTGGGAAGGCTTTGGGGAGTCTGGAGGTGAGACACTGGCCGCAGAATACCCAGCCTCCGACCTGCTCTTGTAGACGTTGAGCGCTAACTAGACACCTCGCTCGTGCTGAAACTCCTCTCTTGCAGGTGACCGGGACACTCTTCATCTACGGGCTCTTTGTGAGTGAAGACCTGTGGAGGGAGCCCATTGAGAACCTGGACGACATCATCTACCACGTGAACAGCGGGTGCCACGTGCTAGAGTTCCTGGTGGCGGTGTGCGTGGTGGCCTATGGGGCGCTGGAGTCGGTCTTCGGCGAGTGGAGCTGGATGGGCGCCTCGGTCATCATCGTCCACTCCTACTTCAACGTCTGGCTGCGGGCGCGCGCCGGCTGGCACAGCTTCCTCCTCCGCCGCGAAGCCGCCAGGAAGATCAACCAGCTGCCCCGCGCCACCCCGCAACAGATCCAGGACTACAGTGACGTCTGCGCCATCTGTTACCAGGTAGGGTGGGGGGAGTGGAGTGGAGTGGGGGGGGGAGGGAGGGAGAGTGGAGTGGAGTGGGGGGGGGAGGGAAAGTGGAGTGGAGTGGGGGGGGGAGGGAAAGTGGAGTGGAAGGGGGGGGGAGGGAAAGTGGAGTGGAAGGGGGGGGGAAGTGGAGTGGGAGGGGGGGGGAAGTGGAGTGGGAGGGGGGGGGAAGTGGAGTGGGAGGGGGGGGGAAGTGGAGTGGGAGGGGGGGGGAAGTGGAGTGGGAGGGGGGGGGGAAGTGGAGTGGGAGGGGGGGGGCAGTGGAGTGGGAGGGGGGGGCAGTGGAGTGGGAGGGGGGGCAGTGGAGTGGGAGGGGGGGGCAGTGGGGGGGGGAAGAGGAGTGGGGAGGGGGGCGGAAGAGGAGGGGGGAGTGTGGTGAGGGGGCGGAAGAGGAGGGGGGTGTGTGGTGGGGGGGGAGTGTGGGGAGGGGGGGGGAGTGTGGAGAGGGGGGGAGTGGGGGGAGTGTGGGGGGGGGAGTGGGGGGAGTGTGGGGGGGGGGAGTGGGGGGAGTGTGGGGGGGGAGTGGGGGGAGTGTGGGGGGGGGGAGTGGGGGGAGTGTGGGGGGGGGAG